>NC_082343.1:73804847-74441820 GCF_027477595.1 Haemorhous mexicanus
TTAGTCCCCTGTTAATTCACTGTTATGGAAAAAGGCTTTATCAATTGCTAGAAATGTTTGTTTACATCTGCATTTGTTTACCAATCTCTATCTTCCTGATTTTCCAGTCTGTAAAACTAACTTAAAGAGGCAATTCCCTGGTATCAGATAAGTTTCCTCATTATTTCATGTTTTAGTCAGTCTGAATTTTATAGTTATAATCTCTGTAGTAATTACTTCTATTTTCTGAATGTATCTATAATGCACTCAATACATCAGGACTTCAATCAAGACCTGTCTACCTTGGTTAACTTTATTACATTGAGGATCCCCGTAGAGTGCTTATTGCCATACCTTTTGCTGTTCTTTTCCCTCATATATGTTCCAAATTTTGCTGGGACCAGCTTGTTGTAAAGGAGAAAAACAAAGAATAATTAACACTCAAGTTAGTTTATGTATCACATGTATCTGTAGTACAGGCATGAATATTAGGATTTTATAGTATGTTAACCAGTGTGCAAACATAGTCATGTTGTATGACACATATTCAAATGTTTTTAGGGTTGAATGACAGGAAATAGGTTTTACAGTTTAAATGCAAAATTATTCTTGGTTAATTACACATTTGTGTAGTGTCTAGATAGCTGCATTCCCTGTGATTCAGCTTCTGCTGCAACCTAGAAGTTCTATACTATTTATAGACATAAGTTTTCTCATGGGCACAATCCTTTGGAAATAATACATACAACTCAAGTGAAGCTGTCTTCAAACTTGCAGGATCAAGATGTAAGAAAAGCTACTCAAGACCAGATTTTGTTTAGTTCCATAAGTAACCTGTGCTAGTCTGCCACAAGTTCAAGTGGATGTTTAGGTTTTTCTGTTGTCTGGGCCATTTGAATTTTAATTTCAAATATTTTATCATAAGGAGAAAACTGTTGACCTGAGTGAAATTCTTGATGTATTTACTCTCAGTCTGGTGTAAAAGAGATGTTTTAAATTTGACTTTACATTTCTTTCTTCTAGCATTATTGTTTTTAATAAGTCCTTCCTAACTTGATGTGAATGGGTTTTTTCCCCTATTTTGCTTAGCCCCCCTGGCTTTGTGTGAGTGGTGAGAATTATTCTTTCTGCACAGAAAGCCTTTGCACCCTCCTTAGATGAAATGCATACATGTAAATGTTAATTTGTATGACAAATGAAAAAATGTGTCCAAAACTACTGATAAACCCTGCTGAGTTACCTTTCCCATTCATGACTCCATCACAGTGCCTAAACTGGCATCTTTTTAATGGTGGCTGTATACTAAGCTAACAAGCTTGCATTTGTATTCTGTATTTTAGGTATTATATATCACTGTGATCTGACCAAAGAGGAACTGGAGCCAAGAGTTTTCCGAGAAGTGACTGTTAAAGGATTTGATCCTTCGGTTTACCAGACAATTCAGGTAATAAACATGAACCCTGCTGTCTTGCTCTAATCACCCATACAAGAGCTCAAGACAACTGGACTTAGCTATTGGTGAGGAGGCTTGCTTTAGAACTGTGCTTTGGTTTTGAACTGGCTGCTGCTGTAGGTGCTCTAGAGGCTCAGACCAGTATCTTAGTGTGGTAGCATGGAGACTCCTTTGGAGGTGCCTATTACACATAGTGAAGGTATATTAGAATTAGCTAAATTTAAGGTTTATAAAGTTAAGATAAATTACTTCAGTGGAAAACAGGGTAAGCTACAGTTTAACAGGGTTCTTCATAGACAACTGCTTTGACCTCATAACAAGTGTTGTTACTAAAAAGACTATACAAAATACACATTTTAAGTAGTAAATTATCTTTCTACTACAGCTTACAGCTTTGGTAAGACCCTGATAAAGTACTAGGCCCTGGTCAGGACTTCTAAGACAGGTCTGGAACTTGTAGGGAGAGTTCATGGAAATTTGTTGAAATCAGAATCATTTAAAAAGACCTTTTAAGAGCAAATCCGACCATAAACCTAATATTGCCAAGTCATCACAAAATGTGTCACTAAGTGCCCATGTATTTGTCTTTGAAAAACATTGAGGATTAGTGACTCAACTGAAATCATTAGGAGTCTAGAAAAACAGTCAGTATATTGGGATGCTTAGCATATTTAAGACCTGCAATTTATAGAACAAATATTGAGGGTGGATTCATTTTTTTATGTGTAGGTTGTTTCCATCTTCTGACTAAGAGTAAGAATAGAATAGAGGCTTTTTCTTTAGACAAAGGCATAACAAAATCTAGTGCCAAAAGTGGAACTTAAATAAGCTTAGCCTGCAAAAATGTGAAATTATGTAGAAGGTAAGCAACATAAAGCCATGTGACAGCACGGCTTGGAGTCTTCGAAAAGAGATTAGATACTTCTTTTAATATCTTATTTTTAATTTTGCCACATGCCAAGGCACATTCTCTAAAAGCGTAAAGGCTGTACTATGTGTACATGAGGTGGTTGTAAACAGTCCCATCTGTTTGTCTCTGCATCTCCAGACAGTGGTAGAGAACAATTTGCTGGAAATGTTCTCACAGAGAATGCATTTTTGCTGCTTCACTCGAATTCATTAAATGTCTTCCTCAGGATAACTTTAGGGCAGAGTGAGCTGGATCAAAAAAAGAAAACTGCATTCTCTTTAGGAAAGAACTTGGTACAATTGTAATGCTGCCATCAAACCCAGAAGGATAATAATGAAACACAAATACCCGTGTAATTAAAAAGGGTATAGAAGAGGTTGCTGTAAATTAGAGATAATGTATTTTTCTAGTAAATCAAATTTTATAAAATAAATGTCTGGAAAAATGAAATCTCGTTTTACACTTAAATCAATTGCATGCTAAATTAAGGTAAAGTAGAACAGTAGTAGAAATAATTTCGAGGCGGAAGCATGCTGTTGCTATGCCCTTGGAAACCTTCACTTTGTAAAGCAGTGGCAGAGATTCACTGCTATGCTGTAATGTGGTGGAAGTCAGTATCACTGTTTCTGGTTTTCTCCTTTCTCAGCTTCTGCTCAATTCCAGCTCTAGGGAAATGTGACCTGTGTACTTACATTGGGATCAGTGCTTATAAAGAGCACTCTTGGCTCACCAGTCATCCAGTTTTGCCTTATACCAACAAATTATCTCAGTATGGCAACCTCTTGGAATGATATCTTCCATTCAGATCCATGGAGAAATCTCAGCTGAGCTGTGAAAAAGGCTGTTTGTCACGACCAGGGCTGGGACTGCCTGCTAAAGTTTGTAGTAACTGAGCCTGTCAGTGCTGCATAGGTCATATGGACTCCAGTCTTTGTTTCCATTTGTGTGGTCCCACTTAGAGCTTTGATGATGCTTCTGCTTGGAGGAGGGAAAGGGGATGGAACGGTATCAAAGCAGGGTATAAAAGGCTGTCAACCTAAATGAATACATAGCCATTTCAAAACACAGCCGGCACTGCAGGGAGCTGTGAAAAAAAATTAAAATAAGAATGCAAGAAATATACTGAAAATAGGCAAACCCTGATTATTATAGGAGAATGAACAATGCTGCAGAATCTATTTAATAATTTTAATTTCCATCAGAATTACTAAGTAGTAAAGGATAATGTTGATGACTGTCCTAATCCATGTCCTTAATGAAAGGTAGGTCTCCTGCCAAGGTTCTTTCTTTATTGTCACATACCTGAAGAAATACCTACTAATACTAGCAATCTTCCCAGCTTTGCTGTGTAGCATATATGAAACTGTAATGAGTTGTTCTTTAAAAGTCTTTGAATATAACAGGGTCAAGATTTGAACTGAAATGTAAGGTGTCGCCTGTATATGAAACCTGAATTGATGGCATTTGGAAAATTGCCACAGTGCCTGTTTTGGTCTTTCAGATCCAATCTACAGTATTTGGTATATGTTGCAAAGTGCAAGGGTAGACTAGTAATAAAGTTTACTACACTAAGAAAATTTGTGGTAGAGCTGCTGCTTTTTTTGTACCTAGGGTTAAGATCTTATCCTTTTACAGCCCAAACTAAGAGCAAATTAGCCTACTTGCACTGAAGGGAGAGCTGTGTCAACACATCTGTATTTTTCACCAGGGTGGGAGCATGTTTGTAAGTTATTGGGTCCATGTGACACCCTGCAAATACAGTGTAGTTTATTGTGTTGCAGCTGGTAGTTATGTCCTTACCTTGAAAGACTCTGTGACCTTCATGAAAAAGTTAAAAACTGTTTAAAATGCTTCCTACACATAAAAAAATTTATCCTGGCTGCTTTTGTTAAATGACACATTAAGTTGTATTAATTACTCTTCCTCTGCCAAGCACTTCTTGAAATTTGTTTTTTCTTCCCTGCGTACTTTCATCTATCACAATGACAGACTTTTTCAGGAAATAGCCTGGGATGGGCTTTACAGAAGGAAAAATCACTTTTACAGGAACTTAAAGACAGCACATGCCCTAAGATGTTTGCTGTGTTAGTAACTCAACTGTTGCTTTAAATAAAAGCATTTTATTTAAATAAAAGTATTTTATCTCTGTAAAGTTGCCAACTATGTTCTTATATGCCTCTCCATGTTAGCACCTCACAGTGACACTTAATCATGGATAAACAGTGTTCTGGTGTGGCTCACAGCACACCTACCTTTAGGCTGATGTGTAGGCTTTTAAGTATTAAAATTGCAACAATAAAAATGTTGATTGGCTCCTTTTATCATTCTTTGAATACCCTCCGTTACTTAAAATACTTTGAGATGAACCAAAAATAGATGTTGCTATTGACAGATGCACTTTGGATTAGCTCTTGCAAAAGGTGAAATTCATAACACAACTTGGTTTTACAACTTAGTTTGATTTAAAAAGCAGCTGCTGTTTAGGTATTGCAGCACAGGTCTTAAAAAAGATACTTTTCTTTGTGCTGGAATGAACTTCCACCTTTCTTTTGCAGAAATTACTTTTGCAGGAGAAGTAATTTTCATGAGAATTTTATTCTTTTCTTGCTCACTTTCACTTCATCACCAAACTGTTGCAGTACTGATTTCAAGTTATGAGGCATTGATAGGGAAAATTTGTCTACAGTCATACTCATTCCAAGTGGAACTTTACACCATACAGTTTGGCATAGTGATTAATCTCTGCTTCAGGAAAATACAACACTGAGAGAAGATGAGTCAGGCTTGAGATTGACTGGCAGAGAAACTTGTGCTTAGCACCTGCCCCTGCTATTCCTGGATCTTGCTGTTGCTTGTGGTATCATTCCATGAGCATTAGATTCCCTCATTAATATAAAAATAACAGAGGAAAGCAGTGTCCTCTGAAAACTGTAGTAAGCTCAACCTGCCAAGCAATGCAAGAGCTGATGCTATAATTAATCTCTCTTTTTTTAGTGTGGTTATAGAGAAGGTCTTAACATAGTTTTTTTTCCCCTTACCCACATATATATCATGGAATCAAAGAATGGTTTGAGTTGGAAGGATTTCAAAGATGATCTAGTTCCAACCCCACTGCCATGGGCAAAGACATCTTCTGCTAGACCAGGTTGCTCAAAGTTCTATCCATCCTGGCATTGAACACCTGCAAGGATCATGCATCCACATCTTCTCTGGGCAACCTGTTCCAGTGTCTCACTACCCTCACAGTAAAGAATTTATTCATAATTTCTTATCTAGACTTTCTGTCCTGCAGTTTAAGCCCATTTCCTTTTTTCTCTTTCAAAATGCCCTTGTAAAAAGTTCCTCTCCAGTTCTTTTATAGGACCCTCTTAGGTACTGGAAAGCCAAAATTAGGCTACCCCAGAGCCTTCTCCTGAGCAACCCCAACTTTCTCAGCCTCTCTTCATAGGAGGGGTGCTCCAGCCCTCTGATCATCGTGTGTCCCCTCTGGGCCTGCTCTGACATGTCAGTGTCCTGCATGTGTTGGGCACCCCAGAGCTGGAGGCAGTGCTCCAGGTGGGGCCTCACCAGAGTGGTGACCTGCTGGCCATGCTTCTTTGGATGCAGCCCTGGACACAGTTGGCTTTCTGAGCTGTGAGTGCACATTGGCTATGACACATTGAGTGTCTGGTCTGCCAACACCCCAAGTTTCTCTGCAGGGCTGCTCTCAGTCCGCTTCCACCCAGCCTGTATTTGTGCTTGGGATTGTGTCGATCCAAGTGCAGGAATTTGCACTTGGCCTTGTTGAACTTCATGAGGTTCACACAGTGCCACCTCTCAAGCCTGCCATGGTCCCTCTAGTTAACATCCCTTCCCTCCAGCATGTCCACTGCACTGCACAGCTTACTGCCAACAAACTTGCTGAGGATATTTTCAATCCACTGTCCATTTTGCTGACAAAGGTGTTACACAGCACCAGCCCAAATGCTAACCCCATTGACCAGAACTCGAGTGTGACTTTCTATATTAATAGATCATTGTAAGTTGTAAGATCATTTAAATCTATCTGCTGAGACAAAGCATTCTCATACCAGAGAGCTGAAGGCATGTACTTGCAACTGATTCTGAGCAGAGACAAATAATTTTCCCCTTTTCTACAGAGGAGTAAGTAATTTTGGCATAATTTTCATCCCTCTCCTAAGAATCCATCACATCCAAAAAGGGATTGATTTGGAAGAGCTCAATGACTTTCTTTCTTCTCACAGTATTTGGGGTTTGAATCCTGCCTTGATCTCATGGGATGGGAGGATAGAATTAATGCTTGGGGAAAACAAGTTGCTTATTGTTGTTTGTTTCTATTTTATCCCTTTTATTTCTTTGAGGTTTTGTATTGCAGTAAGGAAGAAAATGAGTTCAAAAAGCTTTGGACAATACTTTCAGGCACGTGGTGTGACTCTTGGGGATGGTCCTCTGCAGGGCTAGGAGTTGGACTCAGTGATGCTTGTGGGTCCCTTCCAACTAAACATATTCTGTGATTCTGTAAAATATTGGTGGGAAGAAGAAATGTGACAAACACCACAGTTTTAGTGCTTGCCACAGTATGGCAGACACCTGCTCTCTTGCAGAGGTGAAATAAGCTTTGAGCCACTTCTTTCAGAGCTCCCAGGAAGGCGTTTGAAAGCTTTGGCTCTGATCTCACCTAGTGCTTTGGCACCAAGGCACCAGTCTCACTCTGGAGGACATCAACAAAATCACAGTGACAACTGTGACAGCATTGGCAGGTTGCCTGTGGAATATAGTATCTTACACCCTTGGCATGTGATTGTTACAAACACCACTTCAGTCTGCCATTACCTCTTCTAACTGGAGGTCAGTGAAGAAACACTGAAACACTGAAAAAGTAGTGCTCTAGTTTAAAGGCCCTTCTAGTTCTTGAAAGCCAAGAGATTGTATATTAAATATGTTAAATATTTGCAGCCACATTACCCTCCTTTTTAAGGGAGGAAATTGTCAGAATTAAAGACTTTACATCTAGATAGAGTATCAAGAGATGGATTTCCTATGATGATCTTAAATGCTCTTGAACTTTGAAATCCATATGCCCAAGTAGCAGAATAGCAGTCGGCTCTACATCCATTATAATTTAAGTAGCCCCATCCAATGCAATTCAGATATTCCTTAGGTATCTAGAGTAGGAACCAATCTATTACGTATAAGAGGATGAAGTGATAGACTTTGCATTGCTTTCTTAACCAATCCAGTTCAAATCCTGTTTTAAGGTCTAAGTGTCTGGATTTGTTCTATCCCCTTATTATATACCCTGGGGATTGATGCATAGTTTAGGAAGTTGGGAGCTTTTGTTCATGCAGAACAATGGAAATGTGGTTTGGGATGCAAGGGAATGAAAAACTTCTCTTAGGAAGAGTTAGCACACTACTGACCACACAATGTGGGAAATAATACTAAAATATCTTTTAAAAATATTCTCTGAGTTCATTTGTATTGTCATATAGGTATTGAGATTCAATAGTTCCATGGTTTTAATAGTAAATTGTTTATTTTTCTGTTGAGTGTGTAGGGAGCTGGAGAGCTTCTTGAAATGGAAGCGTCTGTAGAACCTTCATGCTCTAGGCTTTATAAAAACATTCACTTGTTTCAAGCATGCAAGAGAAGTGATTGCTTTAGTTAAACTAAAGCTCATTATGAAATACTATTCCTGCACCTTACTCAATAGAACTTTTGTTTGAACTTGCAGCGGTTTGTTTTCCACTAGTTTTCTAGTTTCTAGTTTTTAGGTTTATTTTCTAGTGAAGGGAGATGTTTGTTGGCTTACTTAATCCCAAGCTGCATTCCACACTCTCTCAGAATTTCTTAAAACACAAGGTGAAATAGCACGGACTGAAACAGACCTGTAAGCGTTAAACATAGTGTTTGTAGTGAATTGAATTCCTCTTTGCACCCAGGAGTTTTAAACAAGAGCTTAAGGAATTGTAGTGGAGCTTAAAGGATTGCCTCACATGTCTTAAATGATTGCATTGTTGATTGTAAATAAAAAATAGTTTTGATTTTTACAGTAAATGGGAAAATGCCTTTTGCTATCAAAAAGATTTAAAAAATCATTCACTCAGGCACCTTAAACAAACACCCATGTTGAAGTCTTCAGGAACCTCAATAGGTCGATTCTTTGCCGATATAGAGATATTAAAATGATAATGTTGTAGTAAAAATACTTGAGGTTTGTCTTCTTTCTAAGAAGTCACCGAAGAATTTCTTCCCTTCTGTTTTTCCTGGAACTTTCATATTTTCATATTCACTCCTCTGATTGAACTCACCTCCACTAATTAAGCATGAACACATTTTAATTAACTCTCTTACTCACAGGGTAAGTAAGAATCCTGTTTAACGTTCCTCAGTGGGAATCTACTTCCAACTTTTCTTCTCCCATTTGTATAGGCTTATCAGTGTTATTTCTCAAAGGTAGTGAATATTATTAACTTCATTCTACAGGAACAGAAACATTCAGGATGAAATTTGTCCATGGCTTCACATTGATGAGGTGTTGCTCTGGGGTTGTGGTTTGCTGTTCTAATGGCAGTGGTTTGCTGATCCTCAGAGTTGAGTTTTCAGATGTGGATTGAAAACCTAATCAGAATGGTTATTTAAATCTCACCCAAATAGTTTAGAGAACTTCAGCATCAATAAAAAGCCCCCCTCTTGATACGTCTAATAGTAATAAAGGCTGACAGCACATAGTCTTTTGATCATTATAGTGTTTGTGTGTCTTGTGTAGTGCAGATTGAATGGCCAATACTATACATGGTAGAGGGTCAAACACAGAATGGTTCCACAGAAAAAAATGCTCTAAAGCCTCTTTATAGCTGTTTAATTCTTGCTTAAACAAAGTAGTCGTAAAAATGGGAAATTTCAGCATAGTCCTCTACTGAAAGAAAAAAGTGATAGTTGCCCCTTTTCTCACTAAGAGGATAAATGTCAAACTGGCATGCCAGCATTGTTCAGAATGAGAATGCTCCTCTGCAGAATGGGAATATTTCTGTCCATCTGCCCACCCATCATTTTGCCTCATGGAGCCTGGCTGGTGGGGTGGGGTTTAATTGTGATGATAATGATGTATTGAGGACAGATTGCTCTGGGGCCACAATTGTAAGTTTTTTTCAGCTGGCAAAAGATCATTAGATGATTGCAGTTGTCAGTCATCACTGGTGTAGGCCAGCATTCAAGCCACTGACCTAGCAGGGAGACATGTTGACTGCCTTTATAGGCCTCCAAGAAAACCAGACTTTTCTGGTTGTATTTTTCAGTACTAGCAGTGTCATCTAAGTGCATTTAATAGTCATTAGGTTTCCTGGAAGGGGATTTACTCTTAGGTAGAGTTATATACCCAGGTATGTTATCTGTCTGTGCCATAGGACAGTGTTTAAATTCAAACAAATTTCCAGAACAGTAGCAATTATAGTAGTTTTTTTGTTAGTGAGGCTCATCTTACTTGAAAAAAAAATGTTGTGCACTCTGTTAATAGGTGTTTTCACATCTGTGTTATGCATATGGGCAAGTTTTATAAATGTTTTCTTTGGTTTTATCATGTAAATGTTTAATACTTAAATTTTTTAACCATTTTCGCAAGTTTAACTAATACAGATCTGCAAGTGGTGGATTTTTGAATATACCTCTGTTCTCACCAGCTGTTCCTGTCGATTTTGTTAAGTGTATAAACTCCCTAGATGGCCTTCACATTTCTCAGTTTCATGGTTTTATGAAAGGCAAAAGGCCGTGAGAAGGGAGGCGCTTGTTCTGTTTTAAAGTCTGTCTTCTTCACTTTTGCTTTTAAAGTTTCTCTTCTTGAAGTCATATAAAATCTGTATAAGAACAATCTCATCTTATCTAAATGGAGTCCCAGGAGGTAGGATACTGGCTTTTCCTTCAAGCACAGAGGAACCAGCTTCTGCCGCCCAGCAGGTGCCTGCAGCTGTGAACAGAAAAACCTGTAGCAGAGCTGCTGTAATAAACAAGGGACAAAAAGACTGGGAAAAAGAAGAAACTATCATGGCAGAATGTGTTTGGATGTGGTGGTGTGTTTGGATGTGGTGGTGACATGGGCATGACTGAGCGGTTGTGGGCACTGTGGCAGATCGCTTCTGCCTGTACCCATTCCTGCCTGGTTTCTGTCTGCCTTGTGTTTAAAAGCCTTCACACTCCCTAGGCAATCTGTCCCGGGTTCTCACTGAGTTTCCTGTTAAAAAGCTTTTGCAGGGTATAGGGACCTAAAGGTCTCGCCTGAATTCCCTTCTTGAGTTTGAAATGCATTGCTTTGTGTCCCTCACTGCCATGAAAGGCTCATGCAATTGCTTCTCTTCAGGTTACAGCCAACTTCTGCAGATTTAAAGACTGACACTGTGTGTCTCTCAATTTTATTTTCCTTTTGACTAAAAACAATCAAAACAAAAGAAAAATCTGCACTCTGTTCAGTTTCTCTATTGTATTTCCTGGCCTCCTATCACCCTGCATCCTCTTCCTGACATCTGTTTAGATGCTCAGCATATGGTATGCCATGGTTTCAGCTGAACACAGCACTCCAGCTCAGGCTTTGCAAATGTGAATGCAACAGGAGGGGTTACTTCATAACACATTGTGGGTGAGAATTTGGTTTATATGTCCTCATGTAGGGTTTGCCTTTTCCCTAACAATTCATAGTTCAAGTTCAGTTTGGCATGTGTACATCTCCAAGATACTTTTCTAAATTGCTTTTTAGTGAGTTGTTCACTGTTCTTTATGTGATTGCATCTGTCAGGTTATATAGTATGTTTATATATGCTATGTTTATAGTATATCCTTGCTGGATTGCCTTTTACTATTTCAGGTAGTTTTGGCTTCTCTTTGTTACTCCTTCCAAAAAGACTCCCTTGTCCCCTCTTTTCTGCAGTGTCTCTGTGTTTCCTGGTAGCAATTAAGCTTCACCACAACTCCATACTCCCATTTAAATACTTTACAGTGGATGCATCTCTCATTCTGAATAGTGTCTCTGTAGGCAGCTGGGGAACTGGAGTGTTTTCAGAATAGCCATGGCTCTGGCAGAGCTGGGAAGTTTGTATTTCAGAGTTGCAGGCCCCCAGGCACACACAAGTTCATAACTAGTTTATGTAGTTATTTATTAGGTTTGGCATGTAACTGTTACAAAGAGGTTTAAGGAGGTAGGGCAGCTGGCAGAGAACAAATCAGAAGGTTGTTGTCCTTTACTTGCTTGGTTACTGCAGGACTTCAGAATCTTAATCATGGGCCACATTCAACCGTGTGCTGGACAGTGTGGAAATGCAGACCATCACAGTGCCCTTACCAACCACAGCTTGAAGCAGAACAGAGAAATAAATTACATTTGGAAGATTGATAATGATAGCTATGCATTAACTACCTAGAGGAGACAAAACCAAATTAGAACTGCTAAAAAATGCAGATAAACTCTTGATATATATATATACACATGTAATCACTGCAGCCCAATAAAATTATACTTGCTGTCTTCACCCAGGGTCAAAACTGCTTGGTAGATTAGGGTTTTTCTTGTTGTTAGTTAACATTCATCATCATGGTGGAAAGTAGATTAACAGAATTGAGAGTGCAAAACAACAATTTCAGATGTTGGTGAGATCTTACATAGACATATGGAAGATGAAAACCTCTGAAAAATTATTTTGGGTACCCAACTTGACATCTGTAAACATGGTATGATTCTTTAAGGAAGAGAGAGCAGAGCCCTCTGAAGTTGCCTGGCCTTTGAAAGTCATGAACAAAGCTTCTTGGCCACGTAAGCAAATGCATGGGTCCTCTTGAGGCTTTCACACAGGCTGACACTTGACATCCCCATTGTCAAAATTGAATTTTCTCTGTGCAAGAATTTTTGGGTATGAGCTTACAGGTGAAATTTGAGCACCCTGAACTGTGTAGATGCCCTTACATTAGGGAGAAAATCCAACAGTAGTTGTGTCATTTTCCTTAAGCTTGTAAACACTCAGCAGCAAGGCTATTTTGAGATGACCAAGAAAGTTTGAAGCAAGATGGAGTCAAAACCAGGGAAGGTGAATTAGCTAGTTACTAGTGAATGTTAGTTAGCTAGTAACTAGCTAGTTTGAGTGAATGCATCTCTCTCATCTCTCAGCATGTCGGATTAGGTGTGTGCATCTACCTCATCATAAAACCATAAATAAGAGTAGTTATTGTGAGGTAGCTTGCAAAAAGTAAGTTCTTTCTCTTGCTTACCCCATGGTAAGTTACATCTATGTTTTTGTTCTTAGAGTGTTTCTCATTACAATTTGAACTGATTTCCAGCATGGTAAAAATGAATAGTGTTTATTTTCTAATGCCTACGCACTACTGCAGTGAGTTGTCTCTTGTCAGAGCAGTTTACTTGGTGAAGCAAAGCTTGATTTAATGAAAGAAAATGGACTAGCCAGCAGCTGTTATTTATGATTTTATTCATAATGGTGTGCTACTTCCATCAAGACACCCCTTTGTTTGTCTCATGCTATACTGCTTCACAGTAGTACATTTCCTGAATGCATAAACATAGAGGTAATTCAGAAAAGAGACTGAACTTAAAAAGGCCCCTGGGACATTTTTCTGTTTAACATGACTACAGTGGATATTTATATGAAAAGGTAAATTTATCTGTCTCATATCTGTCTATCTCTACACTGTACACTAAGTCATCTTCAAGGCAAATTGATGAAAGAAGAGGAATAACTGTACTTGGCAGATTCTAATTATTCTGCTGCAGGAAGCTCTGAGATTGCACTGAAAGGGGAAGAGGATAAACAGAAGAGGCAAGAAGCCTCCCTCCGGAACTAGATGGTGTGTGGGGATCTCATTGAATCCCATTTACCACTACTGCTTTATATAAGGGGATGATACCTTTTAACTTATATAGAAAAGAGTGATTTAAAAGCAGTTTCTGCCATGCTAGTCTTGCACGATTTCTCATCTTTCACCTGTATTTTTCTCTTGTCTTCCCCTGCATCCTCCCACCACGCTGTGAGATACCTCCCTGCAGTTAGGCAGCTGAACCTAGTAGCAAGGAGACATTTCCTCTAAAAGACCATCCCCTGGCACTTTGCCTCTGTCAGCATGAGTCTGCTTTTTGTGCCGGTGGGTGGGTGGGTGGTGAAACAATTCTTCTGAGTGGTTTCTTGATTATTTTCATAGTGCTTTTGCAAATGTCTGTGGTGGGTGTCCTTCTTTTTGGGTTTTACCTGCATGAATTTTTACTGTACTGAGTTACTTTGGCCCCTCTCCAGCTCAGTGTTAAGCAAGCATTGCAACCCACACAGAATTGCTTTGAAGCTAATTTAAGAGGCTTAAAGAGGATTGATGAGGATTCCCCTCTGAAGAAAGGAAACCTCAGATCCTGTGGATTTGCTCTGTAGTGGTAACAGTTCTCTGTTATTTTTCCTGACTTCTGATTCATGTTCTATATAAGAATGCAAAAGCTGGTGTTTAGTAAGAGCTGCTCTTACGTGTGGCCATTGGCTGGCTGCCAGAGCTGCCTATGGGGCCACTGCAGATCTTGCACTTGGGTCCATGCCACTGCTGCAATAAATGGGGAGTTTTGCTTGTGAAGTACTATGGTCTTTAACCCCAGACTTGTGTCTGTTTTGTAAGATCAGAGGTGATGAGGGATGGAATGGGCTATGGACAGATGGTGTGGAAGGCAGCACATGATTCTGTTTGAATCAGTGAGTTTTCTGCCCTGGCATCTCAAGAGAGGTGCCTGCCAGCACTGCATGTTCAGACTTGCTTGTGTGAGGGCAGGGTCTTTGTGACCTGCCTTCCTGAAGCACCGAGTGTTAGGACTTGTCAGTAGGAGATGTTGCTATGTGGCATTGTTCTGGCACTGTTATCTCTGTACCTAAACATAGGTTTGAAAACTTTGATGCCACCATCTGTGAAGCAAGACTTTCTCTAGGGACTATTCCTTTAAGTTTACTGTTTCAGTCACCTTTCAAAGATACTGGTGTGGGATTTTTAAAGCAGTGAACATTTAACAAAGCATTTGTGACATTTGGCAAAATGTGAGCAACGTTATAGGATTTACTATGAATTCCTTATACTTTTCTTCCCCAAATCTCAAAACGTAAATGTTGGTGTCTGATGAGAAATCTTCACTTAACAAGGGGAATACTTTCTGTGAAACTGGATGTTTGAAACTCAGTTCCAAGTAGTCGTTTCCTGTAGCCCCTGTGCCAGGGGTTGCTGGGACTGAACAGTGTGTTTTGCCTCCCCAGTGCTGTATGTAACTTTGTGGGGGCTGCAGCAGTGTGTGAGGGCAGCTGCTCTTACATAGAAGTAGAAAAAAATCGCTAAATCCCACAAAACTGCTAAATCCTGTGTTGGTTTAAAATGAAAAGGAATTATTTCAGAAAAACTGGAAAGGACATATTGGAAAAAAATTATTTTAAAGGCATTGTTGTGGTGTTAATAAACCTAAATTATTGAACATGAATTTTTAATAAGGAGCATTCCAGCTTGATTTATATGCCATTTTAGTTGCTCTTTGTAAAATTTTTTGGCATTTCACACAATGGATGTCAGTTAATGACAAGTGTGATTCTTACCTGGCTTTGATCAAGCACACACAGACATGGAAACAATTGCTCTTTCTGGTATGTAATAACTAATCTTGAAAGAGAATTTGGGAGAGATATTATTAGAATAACTAATGGCTTCCTATGAATAATTAGCCTGCTGTGACTTAGGGGGTCTTTTCAGGTCTCAAAAATTAAAGTTTCTACTCGTGTATAAAATTCATGTTTTATCTACAGGACATCGCTCTTTCTTGACAAGACAAATTAATCACATTTTAACTGGATTTTAGTGCTTTGCCATTAATGAGCAATGCAGGCAAATGATAAAGGATTTGTGAACATTCAGATACTGTTCACAGTTCAAAACATTAGACCGAAATGTACAAGAGTATTCTGGATTTGTGTTTTACAGCTGCATTTCAAAACCCGTATTGAATCTTACCTTAGAAGGTTAATTTTAAATGTGTGAAGGTTTGGGGTTGGTTTTTGTGTAGAAGGGTTTTAGGTTTTGTAAAAGCAAGATGATTTCAGGTGCACTTTTCTTATCCAAACAATTATAATTACATACATCTTTTAATCTCTCCATTATATAAATGGATAAAATAGTTCTGAAAGGGAGAAAAAGTAAAACTAAATACCAAAAGTTGCTGGGGGTTTTAATTTTTAAAAATTGAAGTTTCTATTCAATGTCAGTATTTTTAGGTATTTTTAGTTATGTGGCAGAATGTGAGTATGCAGACAGATTAGTTTTATTTATTTATTGGGATGATTGTGTCACTTTCTTTAATATTCTAAGGTACTGATATATTTATATACTAATCATATTTACAATAGAAGTGCATTTTGGATGATTGCCAAAATTTTTACTTCTGTGTGTAAGTGTCGATGTCTGGCTATGTTATCTCTGTAGATAAATGAAAGAAAAGCTTTATCTGCAGCCTTTGTTTTTCAGACCTTTTGGTTTTCTAAAATACTTAGTTTTGCCTCCTGGTGACTTGAGATGGAGGGGATGCTTCTTGTCATTGCAGAGGCAGAGTGGATAAATATAGAGCCTTTCTGAATTTAGGTCTGTGTCTACAATGCCTGCTGATAGTTCCCCTCTTCCCTAAGTGAAGATTCACCTAATATAAATACTGCACATTTAAAGCAGATGATAATTAGGAGGACAAAGACCTCCCCAGGAATGAATGTTTTGAACTTTTTTATCCTGCTTAACCCCTAAGTAAATTTACAAGCCAGAGGCCAGAGCTATTAACTGCATTTGCTTGTAAAACTTACTCTGTAAACTGTCTTTGACTAAACATCCATTGACTTTTTCTATTGAAAATGAAGTCTAAATTGATTTCAAATGCTAAGTTTAAAAATCAAAAGAAAGTAACACACCACTCTATAAATCCATATGTATGCACTAAAGAAGAGTGATTAAGATTGGGCTCTATTTCACTTATATAGCTTAATTTTAATGTAATTTGTAGCAATGAGTAACTGTGCAAACAGTGTTGCTTTCTCCTTCCCTCACAATACATAGATTAGAAGCTATAAATGTATACTTCAGGCTCTGCCATCTGAATTTGAAGGTGTTTCTGGCACTGAGACCCCACTGCCATGTGACACAGGGACATTAGTGTGAGACTGATAGTTACAACTATTCCAGGGCTGCTCTACAGCTCCAGCACTGTGGTCCTAGAATAGCACCAAGGCCTGCACGCAGCAGGAGTGCCCTGTCAACCACACAGCATTGCTCTTGCATTCCTAAAGGCTGAAGATACTTATTTTTAGCATGTCCCTATTTAAATGGTGAGTTTCAGCATTCATAATAATATTTCTGAAGTGTTTTCTCCATCCTTTTCCCTTGAAATTAATTTTTCTAACTTGTCCTCTTCTTATATATGCTGACCTTAGTGACTTAAGACCTTATTGGAAATTATATGAACAATGAGTAATATAATGTGATAGGCACAAGTGGATCTCTCCTATCTGTGATTACACAGGAAAAGGTAGTACCCTGTTATGAGCATTTAGCATTGTAAAAGCTGACAGCATCTAAAGTTAGGCATGAAACACCATCTTGGGAAATCCTTTTTAGGGCTTGCCCTTTGCAGTTTACCTTAATCTTTGAGATAGAAGCACATCCCTTTATTGGTTACATGAATAAACCATTGGTCTTGCTTCAGAGATAACAGCTAATTTAAAGGTGAGATTGAATCAGTTGTTGAATATAGTCTGTTTGGAGAAGCTTAAATGGCTTCACATATCTTAGTGTCTCACTGAATTAATTTCTACCCCCTCTCTCTTGTGTTCTTGGAAGGAGAGGTAATAATTATTTTAGCAAAGATAGGACTGAAAACCCTTAAATTGCAAATTTTAGCAATGACATGCAGCTTGGCATGCGTCTTTTTTTTCTGTTGAGATTTCATTTAATGGTATGTTATTTTATCTTAATTGATGACAATTAAGGCCCTACAGAAGTCAGTTTTCAGGGAGTTGTTATATAAAAGATAAAGTCCTCATTCAGAAACCAGCAGTAAGATTAGTAGCATACTTTAATCATCAAGAAAGGACTGTCCAAGGCAGGAAGTTTTGTAGAAAGACCAGGTGCTTGCTTCCTGAGAATTTCCAGCAACAGCTGGAGTTGACAGATGACGTTTTAGGGAAGAGTCTCTGGAAATCTTCATCATCAGCCTTAGCAGTTCTTCTGTTCGTCAGTTATTTTATTTGTTTATAGTGCTCAAGGAACTATTTAAAGTGAAAATCCATTATACTCTACTGTTCTGGCAAGCACTTTGTCAGTTAAGATACAGTTATGGCAGTTGGAAACAGTGATTTTATCAGTGTAGAAACACCTTTAGGCTTTTGGGTTTGGGTTGGTTTTTTTTCATCCACTGTGGGTGCTGTGAAATACTGAATTTTTATCTGTAATATGTCTAGAGGTTTTGGTAAAGCCTTTGGAGAAAGATGTGATTTCATTTGAAATTTCTCACATTTCCTTAGCAATGATTAAACTGAAATTAAATGTGATTACTTTGTTTTCAGCCATATGGATTTACATGTTTCACATTACAGGCAATGCTCGGAATAAATGTGTTGCATAGGTTCATATTACTGATGAGGTTCATGTGTTGTAAAAATAGAACCTGTTGATCTTGTGCTTTACAAATCACTGTAGGACTATTTCCTTTAAAAGCAGAGATTGTAAACATGCAACTAAATTATAAGAATGTGTCATTCTTCATTTACTACATTTTTGTTCTAATTAGAGTCGAATCTGCAATGATGTTAAAGGAAGGCAGTGAAAAGGAATCAGCCAGAATTTTAGGACCAGCGATAAACTGCATTCACATCCATGTGTTTTTCTTGATTTGCAAAATATAACACAGTGGATCCCAAATTAGAATATGCAGGCAGAGACATGCATCAAAACAAGATGTGGGAACTGTGTTAAACAATTACAGTCTATGTTTGTGTACATGAAGTTCAGCTTTCAACTTCACACAGTGCTATGGCAACAATAGAAAGATGTATGAAAGCATGTGCTATGTGGATACTTTGTGTTTTGGGAGCTAATGTCCTTTCAGGAAGAAAGCCAGTGAGCAGTACAATTGTCTTACTTGATGGACTGGGGATTCTGCAAGGTTCTAGTTCTACATTCAGTAATGTCTGAAAATGCACCAAAGTGCTACAAAAGTTCCTGTCGTGGCTTGTGTTACCACCCTGCTGAGGTTGAAGTGTCCCTGAGAAAACCTGAAAGACTGGGCAATGCTTAGTCCACTTTTGCTGGATACAGACTTGCTTTGGTGAATTCATCTGTACAGGAAATCTGATTTTAGTTCTGTTTGTTCTGTGCCAGCTCCTTTCACATGTGATGGACCATGCAGCCCTTGTGTTTTGACAGTCTTCCCTTGAAGAGAACTGTATTCTTTTTGTAACATTTTCTTAAACCCTCTTGTGTGTAGAATTGAAGAATAAGATATCTAAAGGTGACACCATCATACCCTTTGTATTGTCTCTTTTTGATACATTTTCTAAAGCTGCTATGCAACCAAGCAGGTGGTGCCCAGTACTGAACCTGACCTAGGCAATTGGTGCAAGTTGCTCGGAAGGTTTTACCCATCAGACCCCATAGAAATGGTCACCTCTGATTCTTGTTTAACAGTACTTGTGGAAAGTTACAGCAGTAAGAGCATTTTGTATTTCTTTTTCTCTTGTCTTAGGTTTTCTACCCTAGCAAAGATGGTACTAAGATCCCAATGTTTATTATTCACAAGAAAGGAATTAAATTAGATGGTTCTCATCCTGCCTTCTTGTATGGATATGGAGGCTTCAACATATCAATTACACCGAGCTACAGGTAAGCAGGGTGATTCACACCTTCTTCTGAAGTATCTGGTATTTGCAGCTGTCACCATGAATCTGACAGGATGCATTTTGGGTTCCTAAGAAGCAAGATGAGGGCCATAAGGGCTGTCCAGGCATTTGTCTGCTTTGTTAGTTCTGAATTCAAAGGTTTTATCCAGGCTCACAGAAGAAATTATGTCAGAGCAGAGAAGTGCTGTGCTCTGCTGAGGTTTACAACAGTCACCCTGCCCCTTAGGATTACACCTCAACCTCTTCTTGCTCTGTCACTGAGTTCAACAGAAAAACATGGCCAAATATTTTAAGGAAATATTTGAGCCCATTGCTGAACTAATAGCATAGGAATTTTTCTTTTTTCCAAGTTAAACAATTTTCTATGTCTAAAAATTATAGAAAATCAAATGTTTGACTAACTTAATGTAAAGAATTAAAATTTGGCTGCATTTTCATATTATACTTTTGAGATTACATCAGAAACAAAATCCTTCTGTGTCCATTATGATCAGCAAAGAGGGTTGTGTCTTGACACCCAAATGATACTGTCCTCACAAATGCTAAGCAACACATTGAAAACCAAAAATGCTGTGTTCAGAACAGGCATTGTAACACTCAAAGGCCATAAGCTTTGTTGCATAGATGATCTCTTTAAAGAAAAGGCTTATTTCTTAAGCAAGGCAATTTGAATAGACTTGCCAAGAGGCAGTGCTTGAATACCTAAGAAATGCTCCTAGGTGAGGCAGAGGAAAGCAGAAATGGAAAGGGCTGAATAGAGAATAATTTTCAGGAAGCAGAAGAGCAGCTCACTGCAGAAAAATAATCTATTATAAAACAATCCTATTAAGTTTAGGTGCTACCAGTCTTGCTTTAGAGTTAGCACATTTCAAGAAATTCTTTATAGTGCTTGCCTTTTTTATTTGCAGTGATTGTATTTCTGAATAGCATTTACAGTTTCTTTTCCTTTTTAGCAAATACCTTGTCTAACAATGGACCTCCCATCTTGTACTCTGTGATTATTTGTAAGCTTTTTGTCTGCCTCATAAAGCTACACTTCTAAATTCCTGTGGTTCTTGAGAGACACAATTATATAACTAGCATAGTTTTAAAATTCTTTTTTACTTAGGTTCAACCAGTGATTTATTACAGTTTATTGTAGATGCTGAAAACTGTAGATGTATTGTAGATGCTATAAAACTTACCATGTTTTCATTTTTAAAGATTGTAAAATGAATATTACATATCTGTTGATTTAAGGTAAAATTTCACATACTGCAGAGCTGGTTGCTGTCAGAAGGAGAAGGTATTTCACAGTCCCTACTTCCACCTCCCATCCATTGGCCCTGGTGCTTGCTGGAGCCTTTGCTAAGCTGATTTACCTCACAAGAATGACAGAAAACTATCCAGCAAAACGGAGTGGGTGGTTTTCTGCCATTTTGGCTAGCTAAAAATTGATTCTCGTAGGAGTCCAGCAAGCAGCAGCAAAAGGGTGCAGCTGACATTTAGAAGAGAGGAAGATGGGAGGTAGGAGCAGTGACCTATATTTTCCTGAACCCTGTGATACCTTCATTGTACAGTTCATAAATTAGGAATATGAATCTGTAACAATCCCTTAAAAGTAAATGCACAGAGAACTATTAGTGACCTCCAGATCAAAATATATTATCCCACTGACAATGTAAATAAAACATGATTGGCCACACCTCCCTCCTTACTCTCTCCCTGTAATATCAAGATATGATTTCTCAGCTTTCTCTTTCTAAAAGAAAAAAAAAAAAAGAAAAGCCAAAGCCTTCAAATACATGTTTATGACTAATAACCTGAGAATTGAGTACTTGGTAAGGGAATGTGTTCCAAAAGTAGGCAGGCAAAATCAGGGAAAGGAAATTGCAAGAGGGAATTTATGTCAGAAAGGCAGGATGTCCAGTTCACCCTTTACCTGGCAGATTCCACTAATGTTATGCTCCATCTCTGTTACTGCATTCTGCAGTATTCCACAAGGAGTTCCCAAATCCAAGTGCTGTTCCATCCACAGCCCAACACCACGATTTGGTGGTGAAGTTTTTGGTTTGTTTTTTTTTTCGGGTTGGTTGATTGGTTGGTTGGTTTTTGTTTTATTTTTTGACTACAGGCAAGAGTGCTAGAAAGCAGCTACAGGATGGCCAAGGCTGAGGCTTGCTACATCACTCACCTGATTCTGAGCTGAGATGTGGCCATGGAAATGTAACCAGTAGGAGCCAGCTTACCTTTAAAAAAAAAAGCAAACAAAAATTCCTGGCTAAATACTCCTAGGATTTTTTACTTAAACTTAAGACTCTTAAAACTTTCCACAAAGCATTCCATCTTCTCCTTTCCAATGGTTCAATTCTGTCCTGTATGTCTTCCAGCCTGTACAGTATTTTCTTACTGGTATTTCACACCCATTAGTGTAAACAAGCTCTCTGGTCTGGCGAGCTTATTTCTGCTTAATTCACAAACTGATGTTCCTTTTCACATCAAAAATGAAAAAAAAATCCTTTTCACTGAAAGCAATAGAAACAAACCAACAGGTTTCAGGATTCAGAAATAACTGCAAGAATGATAGGCCAAAGTCATTAAGTCAGTTACTGTAGTGGTTTATTTTTGAATGCAAGCATGCATTTTTCATATGCTTTTCTGGACTGGGGAGCTTCGTTTGGTGGCATTTTGAGATGGTGCTTGCTAGAGCACTGTCATTAATTATACAGCCCACATAGCAAGTGCAAGTGAAGGCTGATGGAGCTGATACCAGTGGCTTGGCAGAGCTGCTGAGGAAATGCCATCACAAACCCACCACTAATGCCTCAGATTTGGCTAACTACACTGTAGGAACCAACATGTTTTCCTTCACTGTTCTGTGTGTGCCTGCGTGGGTACAGGAGAAGCAATTTCTAAGTCACCCTGGAATACAGCTGATTGTGCAGCAGCCTGTGAAATTGCATATCACTGCCATGTTGTTCCCAGCCTTTAAGCAAAGAGGTAGTGCAGGGAAGAGAGTCTGTGAGCCTGGAGAAAGGTCAGCCCTCAGTGCAGAGTGGAGGATTACTCCTTTTGCTTATTCTGTCACTGCTCTCTTCAGCTCCACAAAAGCTTAAAAAGCAACCAAGTCCAGTGGCTCAGGACTGTTTCCCCATCACCTGTGCACTAGCCTGCATTTTTCTGTCAACTCTAATACCTCACAGCAGATCAGTAATTCTGGAGAGGTGTTCTTGGTCTGTGAAGCACAGCTCCTCACATTGTTCTCTACTGTAAAAAACAATATCTGATTTATTATTTCTTGTTTTATGCTCCTTAAGAGTGATTAGAGGGTCTGGAAGGAGCTCTCCATGGTGGGAACTATCTTCTGATCCCTCCACTGACTCCATCTTGACTCTGTTGCCCTTTCCTTTACCCTGCTTCCAGGAGAGAAGGAAGAGCAGGGCTAATCAGCAAAAGGCTACAGAAA
Organism: Haemorhous mexicanus; assembly: GCF_027477595.1. Lineage (NCBI taxonomy): Eukaryota > Metazoa > Chordata > Aves > Passeriformes > Fringillidae > Haemorhous > Haemorhous mexicanus. Next base: position 73,827,569 of record NC_082343.1, read on the forward strand.
CTGTTGGGAAGAGCAGGGAGCCAGACTTTGTTTTGCAGAATGAGACATTTCATAGCCATGGAGGTTGACTGGGCAGTTTGCTGTGACTCAGACACCAAGCTGACTTCAAATCAAATCTGGAAGCAAGAATCCACCTGGAAAAACACAGGAGGCAGAAATAGGGTGTTGTGTGAAACTTGAGCTTTGTGCTGTCTGATTACTTGGAATTTTCACTTTTTAAAAAATAATAAGATTGGAATTTGTACTTATAAAACCTGGTTCCTTGAACTTAAGTAAAGTTTAAGAGAAAAACTTTGAGAAAGTTTGTTACAAATATTCAAAATATTGGTCAAGTTAGGGTCCTGACTCACCATGATCCTTCAGATGGGCACAGTTTCTTTCAGCAGATGGAAGAGGATAGACTCTGTTGTGGAATAATTTATTTTTTTTTTTAAGTATTTTCAGGGAGTATGTTTGGGAAGCAAGCTCTTACCTTACCTTACCTGTAATTCTTACTTGCTACTTCTGGTGATTAGGGAATCAAGTAACTTTGGATCAAGAGGTCCAAAGTTTGAGGTAGACAGGGAAAGGAAGTGCAGAATATATTGGGAGGTTTTGTGACTCTACATAACAAAAATTAAGAAGCCACAGTCTCATGAAGCAACCTACTGTCAGGTTACTCCACATTAGCTGTGTAGCAGCCTGTTGAAGTTAAGAGTCCTGGAGTTTGACAGAGTAATAATATTCTCTGACCTTTGCACTATGTGCTTCTAGAATATCAATCTTGCATCTGATTAGCATTTCACAGCAGTCTAAGGAAAATGTAATTCACAGTGATGGTCTTAAGAATTCATTTTAGAGAGGCTGAGAGAATTCCTGGCTCCTGAGACATCTGATGGGCCGGATAAGCAGCCTAGGTGGAAGCTTTTCCTTTGATGGTTACGAAAATGCAGAAATCTCTTACCAGTTATCCTTGTGCTTTCCTTTTCATTTCCTTACTCCTTGATATATACTCTCAAGAACATGTGCCATTACATAGGTAATTGCTTTGGGAGGTATGAAAACTTTACCTGTTGTGATACACTACATCCACAGGAGACATACTGTAAGACTGCCATTTTTCAAGCCATTTCTGATAAGCTGCAGTGGGACTTAAAGGTAAAAAGACACAGTCCTTGCCCTTGTGGTTGAACAAATTTATTTTCTGCAGACAGTGGTTTCGGGGTGAACAAAGAATTCAAGTAAATAAGAAATTTAAACCTACTAGAGGGGAAAAAAAGACTTGTTGAGGTTAAATGTTAATATTTTACTTGTCTCCTTTGCATATGTGTGGTTGGCCTTCTGCAGCTTTGACTATGTTAAGCTACTGCCTCAATCTTTGATACTTTTGCAATTTGGCATTTAGAAAATACGCTATTTTAGCTTTCAGGTAGTTTCACGAGATAGTAGGGAAGGCAGAGCCTGTAATCTTATGTTATATTATTTGTTTTGTGTTTAACAATGTTAAGGGAAAATGAATAAGAATGGGATTGGCCCCCTGATGACTTGACTGCTGACCATGGCACAGAAGAATGGTAGATACAGAGTTTTTCTTTGCAAACACATTCTTGCAAAGGTCCAAAAGAAGTATATTAAGCAGAAGTTAGGTTGAAAATAGCTGCTCATAAACAAAAATCAAGTGCTGATCCTAAGTCTTAATTCTTTGATTTCTTCCTTTGGGCTAAATCTTCCTTTCTTCTCTGAGGAAGTGGAGGTCCCATGACGGAGGAACAATTCAGAAAGCTATGGAGGTCCAGTGGTACTGTATAACTCTAGTCTGCAGACTAGACTAGACTAGACTTCAGGCTTTGAAGATAATTTTTGTAAATGGTGACACATTCTCAGTGATCATCTGCTAGGACAAACTGCTAGGAAATGAAACTCCCACTGGCCACTCTCCTCTGAAGGGCAGAACTGAGGGAGGAAAACAGACCAGCATGGTTCCTTCCTCTCCTAAAGCTGCTGGGAGTTTCATTTCCATGGATAACCGTCAAAAAAAGCCTGACTACTCAGGTTCACCATCAAGAGGGACTTAATTTGCAATTTCATCGACTTTGGGAGAGATCTTTCCCTCAAAGTATTTTTGCAGAAGTGGTAGGTGTATAAAAATTGGAAAATAAAAATAATCCTCTTATCTGTTTGCTTTTTCAGCGTGTCAAGACTTATTTTTGTGCGACACCTGGGAGGTGTTCTAGCAGTGGCGAACATCAGGGGCGGGGGGGAATATGGAGAGACCTGGCACAAAGGTAAGTCAGTCACAGCACAGGAAAAAAACTGCAGGCTTAGCAATGCAAATTGCAACATTTTCTTTTCATTCCTTCTTCCATATTCACATCTCCTTTTGCATTTTACTTATTCTGTAAAAAAGTAACATTTTTTCCATACTTAAATGTTAGATTTGTACATTGTCCAGTGTTAATTTGATGGTTTTCATTAGATTATTTTCATTTTTGCAGCCTACTTAAAAACAATTTTGTACAAAGACAATATTTTCCAACAAAATCATTCGGGTTTTTTAAGTAATATCAAGTTCCCTGGAGTTAAACACAGGAAAATGTGGCTATTTATATTGAACTGATCTTACAAAAAATATCTGCCTATTGCAAAAGACCTGGCTTGCTTTCACATACCTCTTTCATTTTTGCAGGTTCCCAATTCTAAATCCCCAAGACAACAACACTGGCTATTTAGACTCTCTTGGTATCAAACACACACACACACACACCAAAAAAAAAAAAAATTGCAGAACTTTATGGAAGGTGTGAACTCTTGAGTTCAGAGTATAAACTCTTCTATATTGTTTTTGCATCATTTATGAATAGACCTTTTTTTTCTAAATATTTGATGAATGTGACTGGAAATATGTCTTCACCAGAAGGATTTTCAAGCAGTAGAACAGGCTGGCCATGGAAGTGGTTGAGTCACCATCCCTGGAGGCATTGAAAAGACACATAGAAGTGTCTTAGGGACATGGCAGTGCTGAGTTAACAGTTGAACTTGATGATCCATCCTAAAGGTCTTTTCCAACCTAAATGGTTCTGTGATTCTGTGATTGAAGTTCATATGAAAACCGTCAGCTCCAGAAGTGCATTCACATCATCCCCTCCACATTCTTGGGGGATCCAACTTGTAGGCGACCATTTGACCTTTTAGGGTTTTTTTTAAGCTGTCATGCCACAGGGAAACTCAGTCAAACACTGAAAAGCTGTCAATCTCTTTTCCTGTTTTCTGAACACTTTTGATGTATTTCTGTCCATGTTTTTCCCATCTTGCCTTAATCATTTAATTGTCTTTGTCCATTTGCCTTATTGTTGACAACTGTCCACATTCCTGCACCAGGGGAAAAAGCATGAAAAAGTCCTTCTTATCTCAGGAACATACCTATCCTTATTTAATGGTGACACTTCACTCGTATTCCAAGAATCTGGTGCATAAGTTGCTGGGAATGTTGTCAGCAAGGCAAATGTACTAAAACAGTGGTGCTTATGATCTAGCAATTTGCCATGGCAGTAATCCATAATATCTTTTTATCAGACAAAATGGTATTTCCATATCATTGCATCTTGATTTTACTATTTCATCTGTGGTAACTATTTGTCTGGGTCATTTCCTCACAATTGAGTTAATTATGTAATAGTTTCATAAATAGAAGCTGTATGTGCTTGCAGATACAGGATATTGTTGCTAAAGATGAAGTATCCTTCATTAATTTTCATTTGCAGATTGATTTGTAGTAGATTTTAATAAAATTTATCTTAATATGATAATGCTTCTTTGATCCACCTATTTCCTGCTTGATTTTGACCCAAGTCTTTTATTGCAGTTTGAAATAAAATATGTATCTGTTCTTTTTTAATTCCAGAAGCATTTACAGAATGTTTTTTCGCTTAGGTTTAATTTTATAAATAGGATTCTGACCTTACACCAGCCTGGTGTTTTGAGAAAGGAGTAAGATTTATTTCTCCTTTATTGCCACATACTTAAAGACTTTTTGGTTGTCCCAGTATGTTTGTCTTCAACGGTCTTGTTAATACAAGAATGATGTGTATTTGTTCAAAAAAAAAAAAAAACACAAAAACTTACAAATGTACTGGTTCCAATTCTACAAGATCTTTATGACTAAATGTCGGACTTATCTTGCTAAACTTCTGTGACAGAAAAAAAGGTTTTACAAAACCATTGTAAACTGGTTGTCTAAGGATCACTTGATGGAGAATGGAGATAAAGAGACACCTCGAGACTGTTGCTCATCTAACTTAATTTAGGGTAAAATTAATTGTCCTGGAGGTTCCTGGACCATAGGGGGAACCGTAGCCAATCAGCTCGGAATAAACATCCATCTTTTAAAGAAAGTAGAAGGAACTGGTCTTCCATTTCTGTATCCTATAAGCCCTGCTTGCCTGGCTGGGCCACTGCCTTTGCTACAGGAATGCAAGGATTTTCTCCCTAGTTCCCATTTCTTACTAGCATTTAATTGACTGAGATTACCATGGTCTTTAGGTATGATAACGTTTGAGGAGGATCTAGTTTTAGTCTCTTGCCAAACAAGCAAGATTTGGACAACTGTGAATTCTCTAAGTTGATACTCTTCTATTAAAGCATCCTTTTCCTTCCTTATCCCACCCTGCTCTAAAAAAAATTTTTTTTCAGACTTGGAAGTCTTATCAATGATGTCATCAGAACCAACATTTTCTGTCATTATTTGTTCCCTTATACATCTGATGACATTTGGAATTTCATTCAACATGATGGCAGTATCTTAAGCATTTCCATATTGAAAGATAATTTATAAGATTTCAAAGCAAGATGGAACTCTGAAGTCCCTTTTTGACCATAGCTTTATATCATCTGGTTTGAAAACAACTAATAGGAAAAAAAAGTAAATTACCAGCCACATATTATATATCCAGGAAATTAGAAGTGCTTATTTTATATAGCCAATTTTATAAGCTGAATCTTTATTGCCTTAAGAAACTGTCACTGAGTTTAATGATGTTAAAGTCCCATTAGCTTAAACCTCAAGTGTATGTGGTCATTTTGTGTATATTTTGCTGTGCAAAGCTTTTAGCTTTCCTTTCACTGGTTAGGAACATTACCTGGCACTCACTCCACAGTATGGCTATTTATTATTCAGAGTTTCTGAAAGCATCAGAGGTATTGACAGAACCATCTTACAGCCTCTCTGTGTTGACAGAATCTTTCATTTTTGCTGTTTTTCTAAGCAGCATCAATTATTAAAATGTTCATGAAACTGGAATTGTTCCCAGGTATTTTTGGACACATGTTTTTCTGAAGAGATGGTATCAAAAGGATTTTATGGTATCAACTGATTTGTTTTGTTTCCGTGCTAGGTGGTATCTTGGCCAACAAACAAAATTGCTTTGATGACTTTCAGTGTGCTGCCAAATACCTCATCAAGGAAGGCTACACATCCCCAAAGAAGCTGACTATTAATGGAGGCTCAAATGGGGGCCTCTTAGTTGGTAAGAACTGCTTGTCTATTTCCCAGATTTGGTGCTGGCCTTATTAAAGTAATCAGACAAAAATTGATGAGATCTTCTTCTCAAAAGTTGTCAGAGTGTCAATGCATTAGTGTATATCAGGTGTTAAATATGTACAGTAGTACTTCATTTGCTGTTTGCATAGGACATTGGAATTCTGCAGTCTCTGGCAAAGGCTGACTGTTAAAAGCCCCACAGTTTTGTGTGTTAAGAGCTAACCCTGTGGTAGAATCACACAGAAAGTAAGAATGGTTTAAAAAACATGGGGTTCTTTTATTTTTCCTTCTTCAGGTTAACCATTACAAAATAGCCGCTGAACTATTAATTTATGTAGCATTGGGAAACTGTGTGTGGTCTGTTACAAATGCATCTGGTTCACTTAAAATTCACTGCTGTGTTCTTAAATTCAAGAAAATTAATAGTCTCCTCTTAAACAGAAGTCTTGTCACAGAAAGATCTCATATTCTGAGCAGTCTAAGAGCTACAAAATCTATTTCTGATAAGATCCTTATCTGAAAGTAACAGGAGAAAGAAGAAGGTGATTTTTTGTGCAATTTTGAAAGGAAAATGAGACTCAAAGTAATAGTATCAGGGTCTGTTTGCCTTTTTCTTAGCAGTATGAAAGGTGACCATATGACAGATTTGAGCTACTTATGTGAGAAAGAGGTAAAAAAGGTTCATAAACCACTGAATTATAGAAAATGAGCAGTTTTCCTAGGCCCACTCTGCTTGCTCTTCTTTTTGTATTTATTAGCTCCTGTATACTGACTCTATTGATTTTATTCTATTTTTCATTGAATTAGCATCCAGCATGAGAAACAGAATTTGGAATTATACGGATCTTTGGTCTAAGCCATCTTGGCTAGACCTGCATTATTATTTTTAAAAACAATTGTTTTAAAGATCGATTAACAAGTACTTGTAAAGCTATATTTTGGTTTTTGCTTATATGCTTCTTAATAACAAGTGGCAGAAGGTGTTTGTGCATTTAAAATAGAAATGGATGAATATGGTAAAGGATTAAAGGCTTTGTACTCCATTTGGGAATGCAGGCATTGCACAAGTCAGTTTTATGTTGGGCCTAAATATACAGTTGGAAGTGCAGTTAAACTTTGAATATATTGCATAACATCTGAAAATACTTCTTTGTCGTTATGTGGACTTCAGCTTCAGTCAGGATGAGATACATCCTACCCAGCTTCAGTCATAAAACTCCCTAGGTTACTGGGTGAACTATTCAGCTGGGCTCCTTGTGTCAATCAGGGGAAGCAAGTGACAACTACAGTAAATGCATCATTCTGGTAGGAGACAGGTGTTAGGAATCTAGACCCCCCCTGCTCTAAAAAATCTTGTTAGAATCCTTCCCTTGAATTTACTGGTAGATTACAGTCAAGCAGGATTTCCATGCTCTTGATGAGCCAGATAGGGATTTTTCTTGACTGAGTAGAATAGGTGAATTCAGGAAGTTCTTATAAGATGTTTTTTATCAAAGCTAAATAAATTTTGCAATAGTTATTTATGCAGCATTAGAGATCATAATTCATCCTGTAGGTTCAAAGACCCACTGCCAGATTCTCTTCATTCTTATTTATTGAAGAAAAAGCTGACAAGGAAGAGTATTGTCACTCTTCCAAAATACTGTTTCCTTTCAGTCCGACTAACAGGAGGTGACCCTGAGGACTGCAGAGCCCTGAGCTCGTCTTGCCCCATTCAACTGCAAAACAAGACTTCCTTGTCCTGCAGTGTGATCCCCAAGCTGAGCAGAGCAGCACAGCTGTGAGCTGAAAACCTCCCTGCAAATGCAGTGTTTGACCTCTCATGTTTGCCTAGACAAAACCAGTTCCGACATTTTGAGGGCTTATTTTCATACTGAATTTCAAAGCTCAGAGCTATGTACAGGGGCATAAAATTCACAAATAAATTGTTGTTCCAGATTACACTTTATTAATGCATATAATTATTACGACTAATTGAAAAGATGTAATGTGCATGCATGAGTGTCTCCATAAGTGATTTTTCACTGAAGTAACTACTTAAAGAACTAGCAAGGAGCAGTTTCTTCCAAAATCCTGAGCAAGACACAGTGCTTCAAGAGACACTCTGAAATAAAGAGTATTAAAATAAAATGTTATGCTAGTTGTTTTGGCTTTTGTTCCTACCACAATACAATTTATGTTCATAAAAGAAGATAACTTGAAGAGAAGAGATCTGCTCTTTAGGTTAAAAGGCATAGCATACATAGCATCTCTTTAAGGCACTGTATGTACCTTATGGAAATTACTCATAAATAAGGAAGACCTCGCATAGTTACATATCAGAGATGACCAGAGGTAAAATTTCATTTTTCAGAAAGTAAAAATCATGTTTAAATGAAGAAAATAGGGTGTAGTGTAAACTCTTGGCAGGGACAGACAGACCACAGGAGACTGATGAGCAAATTGCTTCCAATATTAAAATTAGCAATGACATTTTTCTATGCTCATCAGGGGCAGGAAGCTGGCCAGACGATCTGTGGGACTTGCAGGTTAGTGAGATGTAAAAGGAGCATTAAAGGACATTAATTGCAAAGCAGAACAACTAAATGGTCTGTTTGTTTTGATGTTCCCTCCTGAGGAGAGGGTGGGGGGTTCCCTGCAGGGGTCTGTCTTCATGGGGAATATTCTGGGGAGCTGACTCCAGTTGAAGCATCAGCAGGAAAGGTTTTGGAATGAATCAATCCAATGAAAAGTAGGGTGTTGCCAGGACCAGATGGTGCACATGCAGGATCCTAAGTGAACTCTGATATGAAATTGTAGACTACTAAGCCTGAATATCTGAGGAACAGAAGGGGGCAAGTGTAATGCCAAGTTTTAAGTGGTTCATAGTGATCCACAAGCTGCAGATGAGTAAATCTGACTTCTCTAATGGGTAAGCTGGTTGAAACCAATAAATAATAGCTGACACAAAAGAAAGAATTCTGCAGGCTGAAGTTGCAGCTTTCGAATGTATTCGAGGTATCTGAAGGAGTTGGGCTGCATATGGGGCTTGTAACAGTGATCTAGGTGAGGAGCTATTCTTGGATTTTCAAAAGCTGTGAAAGAAAGTCCTTGCTGAGCTGGAAGCAAAGTCATGTCATAGCAATGTCATGGTTGGCAGGAGGCAAAGAGTGGTGATAATCAATCCATTTTAACAATGGACAGAAACAAGGAGATAAGAATAATTTGGGAAAGATTATACCTACACGTGGATGCACAGTGAATAGTTCTGAATTAATTAAGGGATTCTGGGATCCATTGTAGTAGTGAAAATTTCAGTGCTCTTGTTTCTTAAAATTCAAAAAGGCAGGGGAATTTGTAAAATCACCAGGGAAAAGGTTTAAATCAAGAAACAGGAATCAAAATTAAAGAACTTACTTACAGGCTCTGATAAACACTGAATGAATAAACAGTAAGAGAGAAAACAGTTGTATTTACAGGGGATGTGTGTTTTGATGGCTTTTTTATAGTATGGCTGAAGATAACTCCAGCTCAGAGAAAACTGAAATAACTAGTTCATCAGATAATAATTTACAGGAGGGGTCTCCCACTTGCCAGTCTTATACCTTGACCACTCAGCTTGATGGGCCTATTGCAGTTGTTTTTAAAATATGTGAGGCAAGCATTATTCTTAAAGAAATTGTCCCTTCCAGTTGTAAGAAGATAAAAATCGTAAAACAAGAAAATACAGCAGCAATTCACTTCATTAATTTGAAGTAATTCCACTGGTTTTGTAACCGTCTGCTTTTATCAAAACTCTTTTCTTATGGGTTTACATAGTAATTATGGAAGACAACTTTTATCAGTAAATGGAGGGCTTTTGATCCTTAATGCCCTTTTCTTTCTTGAAACTAATATTAAAAGTTTAAACAGCAAATGGTTTAGGTACCTTCAGTTTAGTAGTTCAAAATCTCACGTGCTTTAAAAGTTTATTTCTCCTTCAGTCCTAATTTGGTGGTTTGAAAGGCAGTTTTCATAGAGCATTTGTGGTGTCCGAAGAGCACAGAAATGGCTCTTAAGTTCTTTTGAACGTGCCATTTTTCAGAGTTACATTTTTTATCCATTTGTGTGTTTGCTTAGTTTTGCTTGAAACTCTATTTGACTTCATATTCACTGACAGCCTACTCCCAGTACGACTTGGTAGTGAACCTTTTACTATTGAACTTAATTCTTTAAGACCTGAATACTAATGGAATTGTTCTCCTGCTGAAGCTGCCTGTGCTAATCAGCGCCCTGACCTGTTTGGTTGTGCTATTGCCCAAGTGGGAGTGATGGACATGCTCAAATTCCACAAGTACACCATCGGCCATGCTTGGACCACTGACTATGGTTGCTCTGACTGTAAGGAGCAGTTCGAATGGCTGCGCAAGTAAGTGCCTTTAAATCCTTTCTGTGGTTGTTAAAACACACAGTCTGCTCAACAGTTTCCAGTTGTCATGATCAATATCTATTCTAGTGATTACTTCATTTCCCACATGGAATTTGGGGAGCTCAGCATTTCCTTACAAGTCAGTTTTGCATCAAAGACTATCTTCAAAGTCCTGTTGAATTAAGTGGTCCTGTTTTCAAAGACCTTGTTCTCCTAGCAGCTTTTAACAGTTCCTAAGGTTTTCTTTCTGAATAATGACTCTTTTAGGCTATTACAACAGAATATTCTCAAGTGGACCACTACATAAATTGGTTTTTTTACCATGAGGGAGAGACAGTCACCCTTGTGAATTATATTATATGTGGGTTGGATTTACTTGTAAGAATTGAATGGCACTAGACCATAATGGGATCTTAATTAATTTCCCAGCTTCTGTTGAGAGTCTCAATTTCCCTGTTTCCAGCAGGATGGATCCTGCTATGGACTTGACAGGTTTTGCTGCAGTTCCCCTGCTGGCTTCTCCTGATATTTTGGACATTCCTGCGAGATGTACACATGTGTCTCTCTTGAAAATAAAGAAATGTACTTGCTTCTTCACATTTCAGAGCCAGAGATCTGTGGCCACTATTGCATGTCAGTTGCCATTAGCACAATTCTGGTTAATGTAACTGAGAACTGTTCTATTCTGAGTGCTAACAAATGCCACTGTGATGGTTTCAGTAGGAAAGGACCTTCTTGTTGCGTCTTGAGGAAAAAGATATGGAAACATTTGTGTGTTTTTCTCAGGTACTCTCCACTTCACAATGTCAAACTACCAGAAGAAGATGGCATCCAGTATCCCTCCACGCTGCTTCTCACAGCAGACCACGATGACCGTGTGGTCCCTCTGCATTCTCTGAAGTTCATCGCTACCCTGCAGTACATTGTGGGCCGAAGCAGTAAACAAACCAATCCACTTCTCATCCATGTTGACACCAAGGCTGGGCATGGAGCAGGAAAGCCAACTGCTAAAGTTATAGAAGAAGTGTCAGATATGTTCGCTTTTGTAGCACGGTGTCTAAATCTTGAGTGGATTGAGTAGGAAAAATGCTTATTACTGTCTCCTTTAGAAAACAAGGGCTTTAACATTTAAGAACAGCCACACTACAACATGGTGTAGTACTTACATTTAAGAACTACAGTTTAATATTTTATTGATCCAACCTGCTATGGAGTTTTCATCTTCTGTGCTTCCCTCTTTTTGGCATTTCTTTGATTTTTTTTTTTCTACTGCATTCCAAATTCCATTTTGAAAAGCATGTTCAAAAAAATAGCTGAGCTACTCTCAGTACTGTTGTGAAAATTTAGATTTCAAAATTAGTGCTATTTGAACTTACTTCCTGTAAACAGTTTTAATGTATTTCACCTATAAACATATCCAGATCATTTGTAATTAAATGTAAGTACTGTTCACATACAAGATCTCTGAGCATATTTTATTTACACAGTAATTTATTTAAGAATGTAAATTGAAGGTGTTCAGTGATAACCATGAAAAACTGAAGAGACAGTAATCCAGTTGCATCAAATATTATTAAAAAGCTTATATTACATTCTGTTCATAAACGTGTTACAGTCTATAATAATGATTTTGCTAAATCTTTCTTTCTTTCCAAAGAGACTTCAAAATGTCACCAGTCTTCTCTTCTGCCATTTATTTCCGACAGAAGAGAAGACTGGAGGCTGAAAAACTTGATGAAATCTTACATTCTTACTGTAATCTCAGTCAAGCTATACAGATACTCACCAACAACCCATGTGAAATTATTTCTTTAACTGTTTCTGAAGAGTAGACCAGGCACAGGTTTAAATAAATGAACAAAATATAAACTAACACAAAACAAAATAAAAAATCCCACTCCAACCCAAAGCCATAGCTTTGTCCAGAATATTCAGATTCAGTTTTTTCCTGATGCTTCTCACAGGACATTTTCTAACCAGGCAAAATCTGAACATGCATATATAACCTAGTTTTGGGTGCAAAACAGCAAGAGCTCATAGTCAGACTCCCCTGTGATTTGACAAAGGCACTTTATTTGAACTGCCATTTTCCCATCTAGGCTGTAGAGCTGTAAAAGCAGATGTGAGTATTTGCCTACTGTTTAATCTCGGATGCACTGCAGGAATTACAGTTTGATTTTGCAGAGAAAAAAAGTATTCGATCCACTATTATTAGTCTTGCTGCCCCTCCACAAAACACAAGTGTTTCTCATTTTTGGATGAACTGATGTAATCTTCCAGAATCATGCTTGTCATTGTGTTCATACTTAGACCCTATGGACAGTATTTTTACTCTGGGCTCAGGAGTTTTATCTCTAAACAAACAATGTCTTGGTGCAGGAAGAGGAAGAAGTATTTAAAAGAGAGGGTGATGCTCTAAAGAGAAGCAAAATTAAAATAAATTTGTACCAGAGTCACTCTGTGTTTCCCTCATGATCTGGACTTCTTTTCATTCTCTCTGGAGTCCATGGAAGATCATCCTCTCCAAGCCCTTATTAAGTATGGCTAATTTGATTTTAGGAGAAAATAAAAAATTATTTTTGCTTTCATATGAAATACCACACCTAAAACACGTATGTGATCTGGGATTTATTTGGGATCCACGGGCATTAGAGTTGTTTACAAAATACTCTGTGAGCTTTTGCATTCTGATCACAGCATTGAATTAAACAATCAGAGATCAGAGTAGAGAGTTGAGGGAGGGTTAATTTTTTTTCCTTCCAGGCTGTGAAAACAGGGTACAGATTCAGCACCCACTCTTCCCAAAGGTGTATTAATTGCCTTCTTTGATCATCTAGAAATTTTCAACAGCTTTCCCATGTGGCATAAACAAAGCACATAAAGCTGTGCCATCTCCATTTGAAATATTCATAGCTGTGGCATGTAGCTTTCTATTGAAAGTATAGTTTCTGTCAAGGGGGCAGTACCCAGTTCACCTCTGATACAGAGCTTTGCAGGATAGGGTGTGTGGAAACATGGTCCTCAGACGTTTGAGAAATAGAGCTGAACTGTGTCGGTGCGTTGAATTGCAGATGCCTGAGTACAGCCAGCTCAGTCATCTCTAGGTCTGTTCCTGAAAAGGCTTTTCCTTGTTCTCTAGTTGCTCAAGCACAGAACTTCTGGCACAGGTTAAAAGTAACTCCTTTTCCTTCTGAAGCTTTCTGTTGAAGCTGAGTTCCGTGAATGATTCAGTGTCATGACAGATGACCCATAATCTGAGGACTTTGGAAACAAACATTTCTCTGACTGGCAATCAGTGGTACTGAAAGTGGAGCTACTTGCTGGAGACACCACTCACAAAGGAAATGTTCCAGAGTATTGGAAAGGCATTGTGTTTCTGTAACAGGGTCATCATGTCAACATTTATTTGATCTTAATCAGCTGTGCCACATTCAGGATTCAGGTGCCAAAAAAAAGATGTTGCAAAGCTGTCCTGTTATCTGAGTTGCTGCTTTTGAGGCAGACAGGGTCATACTCCAACTGGAATCTGTAATTAAGTCTGAGCGAGTAATGCTCTTGTAATATAGTGGGATTTAAATCTTCGGGGTTTTGATTAAATAGACCTGGAGTCAAACCATTCCTGCTATATAAAACATAATGAAATTTCTGTTATTCTAGTTTCAAGGTTATTTTCTCTATAGTGGAAAAGCTATTTTATGAAGATACTCTTGTATCTTGTTTTATGGTGTCCGTTTCCAGTTTGTGAAGCAAAATTCACAAGCTGGGCAAGGTAACCTTCCAAATATCTGCTTTTTCAAAACCACCTTAGAAAAAAAAAATACTGATGTTTTGCACCAAGATCCAGCCCTCCCCAAAAAAGCCCTGAATGAGGCTTATGTTACAGAAGAAAAATCTGGTTTTTTGTGGAAATAAATGAACTTTTTACATAATTCTCCTAATGGTCTTCACAACTGGTGTAAAGATATCTTAGTTGTCTTTCCTCCCATGAATGTACATTTGCATTAGTGTTGATTTATGTGAAAAAAAAATCAGAAGTATTTTTAAAAGCTGAGAGTCTTCATATTCTTTACAGAGAGATTTGAATTCCTTTGCATTGGAGTTGACTTACATTTTGGGAGCTGCAAAAAAGATAGATGTGTATGTATAGATATATTTATGTGTGTGTATGTATGTACTGATTTCAGCTGGGAGCTGCACTCTATAGTCTAGGGATGGAAGAGGGCAGCTGACCTATGGGTATGTAAGAATAAAGGGTGCTCAAGAGAGAGTTTGGAGACAGATATCTGTCCCTGGCACCTAGAGCTTCTGGACCAGGATTTTCTTGACTTGGCTCTGCTTTGCCATCTGCCTGTAGGAAGGCAGAAACATGAGCAGCAGTACTTCTGGATTCAGTACGGCAAGAGCAGCTTTCAAAGATCAATGTTGCCAGGTCATTTATTTATTTTTAGCCTGAGGTTGCCCCTCAGGATTGCCTAAAGATCTGCTTATAGACTTCCTGACGGTCTCTCCTGTGAAAGGGGTTTTCCAAGCTGAGTAGGACTTAGGGGGAAGGCCAAGGGAGGGAGTTGGAAGCCAGGCTAATAAACAACCACACAATTTTCTGCCAAGCTTTTCTACTTTGAAAATCTTTAGTAGACCACTTTTGTGTAATTGTCTCTTTGTCCAGACCTCTCAGAATGTGGATAGGTCCTACTGGTTTGAACAGCCAGGTTTGGCAACTTTGTTCATTTTTCCTTGTGTTAATTACTACTGCCTTCAGATATGGCATGCCAGGAGAGGGAAAAAAAAAAAAAAGCATTGCTTGGGCTTTTTTTAGCTTGCTCTTGCAGAAGAGTGATGTGGGGTGGCCTTCCAGTTCTCATGTCCCTGAAGATAACTATAGTGTGTCCTCAAGATAACATTATCCATGAATAGAAAATTCTGAATATGCCCATGTCTTCAGTTTATTCATAGGAGAGCAATCCTAGTGACAGAGTCCCTCAGTGGAAGCTGGACTAGCTACTGGCACAGAAATTTACTGAAATTCTGGACTAGGAGGACTGTGGTTTGAATGTTCCTCCTAATTTTCCATAAGAATAATTGAAAACTCAACATTTAAAGCCAAAGCTAAGCAATAATGTGTTAGTGAGAATCTCTTTTCTGTCGACATCCCTCTGCCTTGTTACCAGGAGTAAGAGAGGCAAGGAACAAACTTGGTGCTCATGCCCTTACCCACTGCAGTGCAAGTTTAATGGTGAAAGTCTGAATAGCAAGAGTCAGTGTGTGGTGACTTCACTAAACATTTCCAGCTGGTCACATGCTGCTCAGAAAACTGTTATTAGTGCTTGTGCACTGCTTTCAATGCCTCCCAGGCCTTCTGTGTGCAAAAAGGAAGAAGCTACTATTCTTGAAGCCCCTAAGGTGGGGGAACACATGCTGTTTTAAGCAAGATGTGTCCTAGGTAGGTATGTGGTAGTGCTAACTACCATGAACATCCTAAATAACAGAGGAGTTTATTAATTAGTTAGTTTTACACCAGTTAAGGCAAATTTTTAGAAGTTTGGGGAGTGCTTAGCTGGTGAAAAACTGTTACCCATGCTGATTTATTATTTTAGGGCATTTCTAGTGTGCAATAAGAGCATGTCATTGTGGCAGCAAGTGACAAAATGCTGTGACTTGGACTGTTGTTTCCTTCCTGAGGAAGAAACTGAATAAAGAGCTTGGGCATTTCACTCTTCAGAATCCTTTGGAACAGTAACAGAAGCAGATAAACAATACTTATTGTCTTCTGATTGTTTCAAATGAAACAGGGTCATTTCAAAACAACAAAATATGTTGTTTTCTGGTAGTACTGCTGTTTCAGAGGAAGCTCAGCTGTAGTAGAACAAGCTTTGTGATCTAGGTATGTGCAGATATTTCTTTCAGTAGCTAAGCCAAGCTGTTAAATACTTTATATATTTAGTGTCCATAATTAACATTCTGCTGCTGAAACTGCTTTTTGGTTTAGTTCAAAGCTTCTCAGCATTAAAACCATGTTTTCAGCATAAGTGGTGTAAAGCTGAAGACATAAGAGCATTGACAGGGGACCCAAGCTTCAGCTCCTGAATGGGTTACGTTTCATTTTGTGTTTCACTGAGTAGACACAGGCAGAATCATAAAATGGTTTTGTTTGGAAGGGACCTTACGGATCATCCAGTTCCAGCTACCCTGCTCTGGGCAGGGACACTTTCTACTCTAGACCAGGGTGCTCAGGATCCCATCCAACATGATCTTGAACACTTAAAGAATGAGGCATTCACAGCTTCTCTGGATGACCTGTTCCAGTGCCTCACCACCCTCATAGTGAAGAGTTTATTCCTAATACCTAATCTAAACCTACCCTCTTTTGGTTTGAAACCATTCCCCTTTGTCCTCTCACTACATGCCCTTGTAAAAAGTGCCTCTCCATCTTTCTTGTAGGCTTCCTACCTGTAGGGAACTGAAAGGCCACAATTAGGTCAGCCCAAAGCTGCTCTTTTCCAGACTGAACTAGAAAAACTTCACATAACAGTAAAACAGTGAAATGAGTGAAAGTATATGATCACTGCCTGGAAATTGAAGATCTTGAGAAACCTCTATGATTGACTGTATGTAAACAAGCCTCCAGCTGTTACTTGAAATTAAAGGGATTACTTTTCCTAATTAGAGATGCTCAGCTAACCTTGAGCTTCAAGGAAATATGGCTCCAAATCTGAACTTCATAAGAGCACACATCACTCAAAATGCCTAAAAGCAAAAGCAGTTCTTGAAATTCCCTGTCTTTGCAATGCGGTAATCCTTCAGCAAAGCTTCGGCTGCCAAGGACAAACTGGAAAACATCCTCCTCTCACAGATGACAGTCACTCACACAACAACCCAGTCATTAAATAGTTGGCTGCCATGGGCCTGCTGCCCATTCTTCCTGCCTGGTGGAGCCTTCCAGGCACTGTGATTGCCAGAGGAAGTCAAATGAGGGGGAGGGGTACCAAATTTACAAAATTGCTCCCAGCTAATGAGTTAGACAGTTATTGAGAACATTTCACTGGAGATTTTGGATTGCTTTCATTATTTTTGTTACTTGTTCCCTGTTAGAATCTGATTAGTGGGAGATGCCTCTCCTGAATTAAGGTTCAAGAAAGAAGTCTGGTGTTAATCATTTTTGCCTGCCTGCCATGGTAAAGTTCAGAGGTTGTTACCTCAGTCTGTGCCAGGGGAGGTTCAAATTGGACATGGGAAATAATTTCTTAACAAAAAGGGTTGTTAAGCATTGGAATGGACTGCCCAGGGGAGTGTTGGAATCACCATCCCTGGAGGTGTTCAAGAAACAGCTGGACCCAGTGCTATGGTGTAGTTGTCAAGGTAGTGAACGGTCAAAGGTTAGAGGTCATTTCCAACCTAAATTCTTCTGGATGCTTGATTCTGTGACCTGGGTCTTGTCTGTGGAGAAAAATTGGCTTACACAGGAACTCGGGAAATAAATTTGGAATTTGAGGTCTCCAGGACCACCTGCCCTGCCTCAGCAGAGGGCCTGAATGCTGCCAAATTACAGAGGCTACCTTTCTCTTCCTTTAAACATCTGCACTCAAAGCTATTTTTTTCCAAATTTTTTAGCCTGCTCATCTCATTTGTGGGTTTTCTCCACTGTTCAGGATGACAGCAGACATCTAGGGAAGCTAATTACTCTTCTGTCAAGCCCTCGAAGGCTGCACAAGCCTTTTGGGAGAACATGTCATCTTTATCTCCAGCACAGATTTTGATGCAAATACCAGTTTAGCTTAGAAGCCAGCTTCCCAGGGATTTTTCTCCCTGCAACAGAAGCATGGAGCTGATCTCCTTGCTTGCCAACCCAGGACCCACAGAGACCTGTAGATAAGGGAGAGGCCACAAGCAAGGAGACCCCTTGGACCAGCAAGAGCAGCCAAGGCATGGAAAGTTGGGGAGCCCCAGTTTCTACAGGGCTTACCAAAATTCTACCACTGGCTCATTTGTTTCAGCTGTCCTGCTGTCCTGTAAAGCATGAAGCTGGCAGGAAACTAAGCCTGGCCTGTCATTCGGGGCAGAGGAGAAGTCCTGCTCAGGTCAGGCCTTTGGCACAGTAGAGACCTCCAGCTACCAAGAGAGATTTCTGGCCTGCAGGAGAGATATTTTTGGAGGGAAGCAATGAACTGACAGGGTTTTCTGAATGACAGCTTTAGACTTAAAAACCTAAAGTCTGTCTGACACAGATGCTCCTATTGACTCTGAGCCCATATCTTACAGCAACAGCTTTGTCCTTCTCTTTCTCTCATCCCATTCGCTCTACACTGTTTTGCATGTTACAGGAATACCTAATTTTCTTTGAGCTCCAAAAGGTGTTCTCATCTTTCCTAATCACGTCACACCTGATAATTTTTCATTCTTCTACCTTCTTGCTTTTTAACTTTGTCTATTCTTTGAATTACCCAGAGCCTCAGCATGTGAGAATGTCTACAAAGCTTATGGCAAAACAAACAACTGCAGGCTAACACACACACATGTGCAGAGAGAGACCTTTCCTTGGGGTTTTTCTTCATTTTCTCTCTTCTTTCTGTTCCAGATCACTTTTTGGAAATTCAGAAATCCCTTGAGCCAGTTTCTGAAGACTAGCTGTTCTCCTTGGGTGACATATGGTTGCCACAAACGTGGCCCTCCTGAGGACTGTTTCACTCAAATGGTAGTTCTGGGATGCAGCAGGGACTGTGACAGCATGCTTATTATCCACAGACAACTGAATCTCTCCCGTCAGGAATGTTTGGTACTAGCATTAAAATTCCCATTTTGCCCTCTGGTCGTAATCCCTGCTTTCACTGTGCTTTCACCATCTGTTGCAAACTCCAGCTGTTGATTTTTAAAGAAACACTTTTGGAACATAAGTTGTGGCTCTGAAAAATCTTCTCTCCGGTTGCTTCTGTGATAATTGGATGTCCTTACTTAACAGACAAGTAATGCCCAAGACATACTGCTGCTCTGAACTTCTTCCTGGTCTGTTTAATCAGCTCCTCTAGCTGGAACTAGCTGTGGTTTAGCTTCTGTTGTTTTTTCCTTTCCCTCATTATATCACCAGGGCAAGCTGTCCCCACAGACTGCTGCCACCTCTTGTGCATCTCCTCCATCTCATTCCTTGAAATTGCTAATGAGAAGATGTTGCCTATGCATGCTTTCCACATTGGAAGATGGACAGTTTGCAGAGATTTCAGCCCTGATGGTGATTTCACTCTACAGCAGCCACTTGTGCCAGTAATTGTCTCTCAGAGACACAGGGCCCCCAAGACAATGTGGGCTTCTCCTCCTGCAAATTCCGTGCTGTTTTCATTACAGCATCTCCTCCAGCATCTCTCTGTGCATCTCACACACAAATAGTATGTCTGGCATTTCCCTACTCTCGTTTCAGGAAAACACAGCCAGCAAGGTCTAAATCAAACGGAGGAGTTTGGAGATTCCTCAAAGTGAAACACCATCCCCCCCAACACAAGGTTTTCAGTACTGGAAGCTGAAAAATGACTGGCAGCAGAAGGCAGTCCTCATTCAAAGCACAACAATCCGTGTGAATCTTTCCCATTTTGGCAATGAACTTTCAGATCAGATCCAAAAACAGCAGGGAGATTTTCACAGTCGTGTAATTGTGAAGTTGCAGCATAGATGGTACGAAAGAGCCCTCAAATACCTGTTGAGATATTTCAGCATACCTTACTAGGGTAGTTCTGCCACTGCTAATTTTGTGCCTATATTTAACTGAGTCCTTGAACAATCTGGGAGCTGCAGGTCATTAATTATCACAGCCACCCTCAGTGACAGGGCGGGTGAGAACACATGTTAGGGACGAGGCAAAGGGATGAGGCCAGGGAGCTGTGCCCTATCCCCAGGAAGCTCCTCACCTGGCTCCAAGCCAGCAGCTCACTCTGGGGAGCCCTGCAGGCATTCCTAACAGCATCTCCTCTCAGCCCTGCTGAGAGCAGCAGAGAGGTGGCAGCCTGAGACCCTGCTGCACCTGCTCACTTCAAGCCCTGGAAAGTCTGAACCTTACCACAAAAGTGGACAATCCCCTCTGAACTGGAGCAAATCATTTTTATGTACAATTTACTGTTGAAATCAAAGGGAGAAACACCTCCAAACATCATGGTTATCAAGTCTCCATGACACATCCTGAAGATTGTTCACACTAGAAAGATGGTGGGAGACAAGTGAGGAAATGGTTGTAAAAAGGAAATGTTTCCCTTCATTCTTAAGCCCTTTCCAGCTCTTGCAGTCTGAAGCCATTTAAGATTTAAAAAGGAATAAGATTATAAAGACTAAGATCACGTTCTCTGAATGTGACACCCTACCACTGCTGGGATTTTTCAGCCAAGGGAATGCACTTCTGTACTTAGTCCTTGAGTGTCTTCATCCCCTGTGATGGTCTGAGGTGACTTTGCTGGCCCATAGGAAGGTTGAGCAGCAGAGTGTTTTTAAAGAGAGACACAGGTAAAATGCTCAGAGATGGTTTTATGCAAAGGAATATCTATGTACCTGTTCATTACTACTACTCCCTTAATACTTGCATTCATGCAAGGGTGATCAAGGAGTTTCCTGAGCTCTTTGCTTTCTGATTCAAACAAAACCAAGCTTCTGGCGCCAGCTCGTTACTAGAAATGCCTTTAAATACCTACACATCCTTTGCTCTACTCACACTTAATTTTAAACTGGCTTGACAACTGACAATTAAGCTGAGATCCTTTCATTCTTTTTTCTTCTCTCTTCTAACTTAACTGACTGTGCTGTAGATACTGACATTGATGCCAGCAGTCTCTGCCTTTTCACTTCCATTTTCCACCACTGCTGTTTGTGCAAAATGGGGTTTTCAGTTTTCTGGTCAAACTCACAAATAATGGGTTCGATGTCTTGCTGTTTGGTTTTTTTCCTCACTGAAATGCATGTCCTAAAATTCTTATTTACTTCCAGAAAAATTGTCATTTTTCCAGGAAAAAAAAAAAATTACGCACATCTATCACAAAAGGGAGGAAATTTGAAAATGAAATTACTTGATTTTGCCAACATTTTGTGAGACTCTTTTCCAACACTTCACTGAATGTCATGAACACATCACTGTGTGGTCCTAAAATATGGAGTCCTGTTTGAGCATATTGTTGTTCACTGTCCTTCAGGCTCTGAATAATCCTACATTACCATAAGACCCCCATGCTGTTCCCAAAGCAGTTATATGCCTGGGAGAGATGTTTGGTGTGGTTCCACCTTTACTTTTATAAGGTTTCTTCAAAGAACAGGCTTGCTGCTGCTCCTCTGTTCTTTTCTGCCAGATTGTTGCTGAAAACATATAAGCTCTCAACAGGAGCTAGAGTACAATAGCATTAATCAGTGCCTCCTGCCAAATTCTTGCCAGTTCAAAACAGCACTTGGGGGATTATTTCTCAGCCTTGATTCAAAATCAATGACCTCTTGCTTATTATTTTAACTGCAGTGACAGTTCTGCTGGATGGAGAGACTTCCCCACG
This sequence comes from Haemorhous mexicanus, assembly GCF_027477595.1. Classification (NCBI taxonomy): domain Eukaryota; kingdom Metazoa; phylum Chordata; class Aves; order Passeriformes; family Fringillidae; genus Haemorhous; species Haemorhous mexicanus. The sequence continues at coordinate 73,848,975 of NC_082343.1, forward strand.
TGTGCTCCGTTGGATTTGTAGCAGTTACATTCTAGTATTCCTAAATTCATATTTGGGTGCAAGATTATGCCCTGTTTTAAGTCTCATCTTTAAATGCTTCTGCCCAGTGAAAGGGCTTTCTTCTTTTCCCCTTTCTGCGTGCTTTGGTTTCTCTTTCTCTTACAGTCTTAGACAGAGGCAGCGGGGAAAAATCTGATCCTCGAGGACAAGTCTGCAACACTAGTGAGAAGTTGTGAGTTTCAGCCTCCTTCATAGCTTCCATTTTTCAGGAAACGAAGCCTGGCTCACTGCGACACAGCAGCAGAGAGGCAGGAGCCACCAGCCTCCCCTGGGCTCCGTGGTACCCGCGGCAGATGAGCCCCGCCTGCCCAGGCACCGTCCGGGCCCGGGTGCCTCCCTTCGCTTCCCGACAGCGGCCACCCGACCTCATCAAGCAGGGGCTGCCTTTCCTGCCAGGAGCTCTGGGGATGCTGCAGGTGCCATGAAAGGCAGGAATGATTCCAGCAGTAAAATGGACTACGGGATGCTCTTACTGGCATGCTGTGCTTCCCAGTAACTTTACTGGGAGCCATACATGCACTGAGCTCAGTTTAAAGATGCTCAAGAGAAAGTTATGAGGAGCTTACTGGAAGGTTTATCTTAAGCCCTTCAGACGATTCAGGTTATACCATCCCATTTTCAGTTTCTTCTTGCCCACTTATCATAGTGCTACAACGAATCTCATAGACTCATCTTCAGAGGGAAATGGAAAATATCTTTTAGTTTGCCAGCTTAAAAAAAAAAAAAAAAAAAAAAAAAAAAAGAGAGAGAGAAGAAAAAAAAAAAAAGAAGATTAACGGCTATTGTCAGCTCTGTCAACAATGTATTTTGCAGATTTGTCCAGTCTTGGTATTATTTTCATGCACAGTGAATTATTACCCATTGTCTCTGTCAAAAGCAAAAAATTCCATTTCTTTAGCAATGTGTTAAAACCTGAAAAAGAAAAATTGTGCTTCATAATTCCTGACAAGATTCCATTAGGCTGAAAGGAAAAAGTTTTTTCAATTTTACGTACCCAAATAAATGATGTCTTAAAGGCTGTGATGCCTCTGTTACACAAAGGATATTTTTCCACTTCAGTACAGTTACTCTTGGACCACACATCCATTACTGCCCTCCAAGTCTTTATTTCATCTAATATGGGAGTGTGTTCTATGGAAGACAGGTGATGACTTTCATATCACAGCAGAATTAATCAAAATATCACAAAGAATTTCTTTTTCTCAAAATCTTTAAACATAATCAATTCTGAACAGAAAGCTGTGATTTATAATGAACAGATAAATCATAACCATCTGAATGAACTACACAATACTGTTTCATCATATAAGTTTGCACCACTTGGGTTTAACAGCAGAGATAGCTGGAGAAACCCATGACAACTGAAGATGAAAAGGCAAAATCCTTCCCTAATAAAAATTCTTCCAACTTCATTAAATTCAAGCAAGCTACAATGATTTACACTTCTCCAGAGTGTTTTCAGCACACTTTCTTTCATAAATAGAACAGGGGGAATGGGAATAGTAAAAGGTAGGATTATGGATAAACAAATCAGGGAATGGAGACTTCATGAAGTCTGCTAGGGAACCCTGTTAAATGTAATTCAGCTAGCAAGTGTGTGTGCTTTATAGTTCTGTGATGCACAAAGAAAGAAAAAGAGAAAACAACAAAAAACTCCACAAATGCACATCTTTAAAAGATCGTTAGAAAAGTAACCTATGAAGTCTGGCATAGCCCTTGTGTCAGATGAGCTCATGTGGGATTGCTAACAAGTGCCTGATCAATGGTGTGTCACCAGCAGAGCCATTCACTTGCCCACACATGTCTGGTGACACTTCAGATTCTCCTGAGCATTCCCTCAGCCTCCAGGGGCTCTCCCAAAGGGGACAGATTTCCCAGGACTTGGGAAATGGGTGCCAGCCCTGCTGAGACACCACAGACAGCCCTTGGGCATCCCAAACTGAACAACCTTCTTCCATTGGGACCGTAATGGGAGCCTCATCTAAGCTCATCTAAGAGCACTACATGTCCACTACACGGACAGTAAGGCTGATACACTTCTCAAGGAAAGTCTTGAGTCACCCACGAATTAGCTACCCTCCAAAAAAAAGCTTGGTTATTTTTACCTTCTCTGCCACAGCAAGGCAGAAAGAGAATGCCCAGTCACATCTCTGACACCAATATCCCTGTTCTCAGGAGATTACTCACAACTTTACAGTCCAAGAGTTTAAATAGGTTTTGGTACTACTGTGCTGCCACAAATACACAATTTACACTCTACTCACTCCTTTGGCTTCAAAAATATAAACTGTCCAGCAACTACAAATATGAATACAATCTTTATCAGGTGGCATTTTGTTATTTTCAAATGTTTTTTCTCCTGGGATGACAATGAATTAAAGTGGGATACTGACTTAACTCTTTTTAAGGGCAAGGTACTCAGCATCTGAAGCTTTGCATGGGGCAAAGCTTTCTGCTTTCTGGTGTGGGTATGGACTTCATGGTGGTTTAGGAGTTACTTCAAAGATTGGCAGCTTAGTTCAACCATTCAGATGCTGCCCCTGCTGTCAGAGTTTGTTTCATATGCTCATTTTTCAGTACAAACCATCCACAAATGCTTTGAAGACCTGAAAACTGAAGTTGCTATACATTGGCTTCCAAGTGGTAAGTGGCTCAAGTTTTTGAACTCGTCTTTTCTGCATTCATCTGTTGAATAAAGAAAATATATTTCACTAGGTCAGAACTAGAGATATCATCCTACACCTGGTTAAAAGCCTTGTGTACTCCACACCTACTTTGATGTGCCCCAGCGATACACAAAAGGGATTTGGGCACCAAGCTTTGTCTCTGCAGACCCCCCAGGTGCAATGCTTAGATAGACTGGAAATCTTCACTTGGATTATTTCCAATTCTATCATGCAAGCATCTAGATTTAAATGCACACATTTCTTAAATGTCATTTTTTGGACATCCAAATGCAGGTTCTGAGTTTAGCCCATACCTAAACAGCTGTGTCTTACAAGCCTGACACACAAACCCTTGCATGAAAACACACCTGGGATGTGCTACCAGAGAGGACACCTGCCCCATCCCAGGTGTAAAATGGATGAAGGCAGCTTCCCAGGCAGCATGCCAGGATTCCCAGCCTGGTGTATACAACAGTGATCCCAAAGAAGGCTTTCTGTTTTCAAAGAGATTGTTTCACAGGAGAGTCATTAGTCTATTTAATAAATAGTGCAAAGCACATGTTGTCTATGCAGAAAAAACCCAACGAGCTAATTATAAACAATTTTGTCTCTATCTCCTATTCCAAATTTCTGTAATTTCTTATCTGATTTAATTTCATTCTAGTATTTTTTTCAGAGAACTGATAACTTTGCTTTAAGTCTTCATTTGCTCCCACTTGTCATAATTTAGAAGCTAATAATCCCCTTCATGACTTCATACACTTCATACTCACTGAAACCCATTATGCCAAGGAAAAAGTAAGACAGTCTCAGGCTGGGGAGTAGGAATAACAAATGAGAGACAGCAACAGATGTAAATTAACTGCTAAAACCAAAGAATTATACTGTACCCTTCCACAGGAAACCTCTGGGAGGAAGGCAAACAGCCCAGCAGGGCTCTCTGTACCCTGGGGATGCTTTCTAAAATCCCTCGCCCATTGTCAGCAGCAAAGGAATTGATCAGACCGAAGTTTCTCCTTTGCAGAGGAAATGTAGTGGGCTAACAAATGGCAGCTAAAACACGATGTTAAACACAGCCTAGCACTTAGTCTAACCAACTCATGGTTAGCCTTAGGTTGCCTTTAGCTCTAAGTAAAAGCATGGCTTTACTCCAATTCATGGCTTTACTCTGATTCATAGTGTTATCTGTTTTCCCGTGCAGCTTGAAATCATGCTCAGTAGTTTTTACACAATTGTATTTTCTTGGCTAATTTCTTAAGGATAGGTAGCACTGTGCGCTGAGCTGGGCAGGGGTGCTGAATTTATAGGGATATTTTGATAGCTCCCAAGCTGATTCAGTGTCATGTTTAATGTGGTTTTGGCCAAAAGAATACCACCTTTATTGAAAAACTGAATGCTTTTAGTAACATTGCATTGTACTACAGTCAAGTGGTAGAAACAAGTTCAGGGACCACAGTGGCCACAAAAATGGCTTTTACTCAAATAAGGGATTCCCCATGAGTGCTCACATCGGTGCAGACAAGGAAGGAAAATAAGTTGGAAGGGTGCAACAGCAGGCTCAGATGTTAAGGGTCAAACAGCATTTGTCCTTTCACTGTAGGTTTCTGTTTCCAAATTTCAGATCAGGAATCACTTCTCCTAGGCAAAAAAAAAAAAAAAAAAAAAAAAAAAAAAAAAGTTCTGTTTTTCTTTTTTGTTCTTTCAACATTTAAAGCTGCTGATTGCAACATAAGACCAGAAAGGTTCTTAAGGTGGTGCCTTGTCTCCAGCAGTGACTGCAAGTGAGCCACAACACACTGTAATCTTCAGAAAAGCTCTTTTCTATGAGTTTGTCCTGTGCCCCTTGAGTACATGCAAACTTTGGACATCCCTGTCTGTGAGCAGGAGCTCACAGCCCAGGGACACCCTGCATGGAACAACCTCTGGTGCTGTCAGCTAAACCTGTTTCCCAATACTTCCATCTGCCAGTGCCCCATTCCTCTACCAGGAGCGCTCTGTTGATCCTCTCTTTCAATGCTTTTCATGACTTCATTAACTTCTGAGTTGGCTCCCTTCCATGCTATTTCATTGACTCTTTTTTGGATTGTTTTGCTCCCTTCCTCTTGTTGTTCCTCATGCAGAAGCAGCTTCATACTTTTGATCATCCTTGTTGCTCTTTTCTGAAGATTTTTCAGCATCTCTACACCCTTTTGAGGAAGAAACACCAGGACTGCAAGCAGAACAGAAGGAATGAGAAATCATGGACATATGAAATGGCATGATGATGTCCAGTTTTCTCTTTCTTTCTTTTCTGTCAGTTGTTAATATTTGCTTTTCCTTAGATTGCATACTGATAACAAGCATGAATAGTTTTAGTGGCATTATGTGCCATAGCCCAGAGCTTTTGCTATCTAGGGAAGCAGTCAACCCATCTTTTTATATTTGAAAACAGGATTGGTTTTCCCCCACCTTCATATTTGTCTACATCAAATTTCATCTGTCATTTTATTGCCCACTCAATCTAGCAGGCTCCTTCTGCAAGTCTGCATAATTATCTTTGCTGTTCAGAATAAATTATTAACTTCATATTCTCAGCAAATCCTGCTTCTCGCTCTGCTTCCATGTCCTGTATGACGGTGTTGAAAAGCACAAGTGCCAGTAAGAATTTCTTGCAGAACTCCCCTTACAATCTCACTTCACCATGAAGAATGACCATTTCCTCCCACTATTTGGTTTCTTTCTTCTAATAAATTATTTATTCACACATGAACTTTCCCTTTTGCCCCACAGCTGCGTTGCTTCCTTAAAAGCTTCTGGTGAAAGTCCTTGCTGAAAGCCTTTTGGAAATTACAGTAGACAGCACAGCCAGCCTTTTCTTATTCAATTGTTGTTGACATTTTCAAAGAACGGAAGGTCTGAGAAGGTGATGTTCATCTATAAAAGCTATAACAATTATTCTCTAGCAAAAGGGATTGCGATGCTATTCCAGCCAAGAAAATTTCCTTGGTGAAATGACAATGCAGGGAATTATCACTGAGGAAATGGAAGATTTTCCACATGACTTATTGTCCAGAACTCATTTCCAGAGCAAATCACCCGCATCAAGAAGTCAGCAAGATTCCAAAGAAGGTTTGGCAACCACAACTGAAGTTCTTCTGCTTGTTTTCCACTCATATAGGAAGGGATATCAAAACTCATGAATGAGACATTAAATTATTATCTCTGTATAAAAGATCAGGATGAAATCTAACGTAGTATGGGATCCTGTTATTTCTGGATGCTCCTCCATTGGAGCCTCATGTGACAAAGAGGAGTTCAAAGCTTCCAGGGTGCGTTAGCAGGAGCGCTGGCCACTCCCCGGGCACGGAGCTGCAGGCTATGGAGCCAAGCAGAGGAATTCCTTCCTGCTGCTGATCACTGCTGCAGCACTTGGCCCACACAGGAGGGTAAAGACTGAGACTAGATTATCTGCAAATGTTTTCAGCTGCTTATTGATCTTCGTTTTAATGCCGATGCTTGGGTTATAACGTAAGCTAGCTGAGATCTCACAATCTTCATTTAAATGACAAAATACCCAGTTTATAGTGCTCATAAAATAACTTGCAGCTCTCTAAATCCAGCCTAATGTTTGTGCTTTGCATGTTTTTCACATTAGTTTGCTCTTCCCTTCCTTTCTCTTCCCTTCCTAGCAATTTGCAGCAGGATGAGATTCTCACAGTGTTCAAGCTGAATCTTGTGTTATTCATTGTATTACAGTTAGTGCCACAGTATTGTTCAATGATAAACATGAGCTGATCAGCACACTGGGAAATATTTTGGAGTTCTGCAGCCATATCAGTCTCTCGAGGTTGTTTTTTAGTTTGTTGTTGCTTTACTCCATAGCCCATTTGGTAAAATGCAGTATAGTAAATTGTGTTTCCAATTCTTATTTTTTCCCATGTAACACTTTGTAACCAGTGCAAATAATAACAAAAACAAAAGTAAAATATTAACCCCCTAGATTTCATCTTGCTTCTGGAAAACTGCTGGACACGATTTGTAGTGCATCTATGTGCCTGCAGGACTAAGCAAGCACAGACAGCTCTGAGCTGGCTTTGCACTAAACCAGGTACATCTGCTTTACAGCTGTTGCACAGAAATAGTGTAGCACAGTAAATTAGCATGCTCAGAGGGCTGTGATTTGAAAATTAACTTGGATAAATCTCTGATACGTATCTGTCCACACATGTTTACTTCAGAAAGTAAAGCTCTGAAGCAGGAAAACAAAAAAGTATAGTACAGTAATTTTTCTTTATTCCCCTTTGATTTTCATATCCAGCCAATCACTATAGCATTTGAGCATGTAATCCATGGCCAGATACTCTTACAGATATAGTTTTCTGTGCACGTAGCAGAAAAGCACAGTACAGGTTTTAGTAGCATTTATTAATTTTATGTGTGCAGTGATACACAGCTTGTTGGCATTATGGAAGACAATCCACATTAGTAAGCAGAATGACCTTCCCAAATTTCCAGCCTTCAAGAACACAAGTCAGTTGCCACTTTCATAAATAGTTCTGAACAGCTTCATTTTCTGAGAGCAATCCCAATGAATCTACATTTTAGCCTATATGTCTGCAATCAGATCTATCTGTGTTACTCTTTTGGCCGAATGTGTTTAGCCAAAGCATACACAACAAATTGTAAAGATAACACCAGCAAAGACTAAAGAAAAAAATTTCTCAGTTGCTATAAATAAGTGCAGGCAAACATGTCTGACAACAGATCATGAAAAGAGTAATTGAGATCCTCTTTTAAAGCAATTAAGCAACAAGGAGAGTTACCTCAATTGAAAGACAATATCCTTATTAAGGGAGAACAAGATAAAGGAATATGTTGAAGTGGATGACACTTTCCAGAAAAAATAAGCCATGAAGTCCCTAATTGAATTTCAATTGTTATCCATTTTCTTATCTAAGTCTGTGTATGTGTGCCTGGTATGAGTATATATATTCTGAGCGTCATCCTCCCTTAATGCCTCCATTTTCTCCCCCACTGGGCTGTCTCAGTAATATATTTGTACAGCTAATACACAGCCAGCAGAGCTGCTTCACAGACATGCTGCTCAGTGAGAACAGCAGCACCTTCCTGTTTGAGGAAAAGAAGTCCCCAAGCCTTGGCATACCAGTACTCACTAATTTTCATGTCCTGTTGCACTTGTACCTTCCTGCTGATTTCCAGGGCACAGAAATCTGCTTCTGTAGTCACAACAGAGATCATTAACCCAGTAATTGCCTCTGGCTGCTTCCTGTGGCCAGTCTGGTCCTGCACTTGGGCAGAGTCTGGGCGAGCATCTGGAGGTGAGGAGGAGGCAGTGATCTGTGGGAATGGTCCAGAGCCAGATGCTCTCTGGTGCCACGGAAGCCCCGGGTGAGTTTTCCTGAGGAAACAGCAGCTGTCCTGATGCCACACCACACAGACAATGGGCTGGCTCCCCAGCGCTTCTATCTTTCTTCATCTGTACCTGAATTAATGAGGAAGCTATGAGTGAATTCATGTGTCAGGAAGATGGTCACAGATGCTACTTCAGGCCAATGAGCCTGGCTAGCCAGGCGCTTCCTGGCAGTATCAGGGAAAAATAGATTTTGCCAGAAATAGCTGAGTAGCTCTTGCAAGGGTTTCTCTGCCCCAGCAAACTGGGGAAATGGTACCAAGTCAGGGCGTGACACCAGGAGAAGGCTGCTCCCCTGCATTCAGCACCTCTCTCCTCCCTCTCGTGGCTCCATACACAGTACGGAGGCACTGGCTGCAGCTCTGCCCAGACAGGACACCCCCAGCAGACTGCAAGGACAGAGCCTTTACCTGGCTTTTCCTTTCCTCCTGCCACACATGCTGCAGGACTTGCTCCTCACCATGCACAGTCCTGGGAGGCACCACTGTCCTGCCACCCCCATGGTGAGAGCCTGCCTTGTCCAGGCTGGCCAGGCTACGGGACCTCCCTGCTGAAAGGGACATGTCAGAGCAAACAGGACATGGTTCTGCCACCTGTGATTTTCAGCAGTAGGACCTACCCCTAATCCTTCCTCATCCACAGCTACCCCTAAACTCCCCTGAGCTCAGCAAGAGTCTCCTTCTCCATAATGGATTTGGAGAGGGGTCATCCAGAGGGCTGCTAACTAAATTCGGTGAGATTCATGTGCAAAAGCAAGGGCGGGACTGAACCAAGAAAGAGGAATGTTAATAGGTGAAAGAAATTGTGTTCTTCTTTGCTGTGGATTTTTTCTCTTAAATGTCATTTTCCCTACATGTAATTGTTGCACTTTGAAGAAAAAGAGCACTATCAAATGCAGGCAGCTGTGGTTGAGGCACTCTGCCTTTTCTTTATCATCCAAAGCATTTACAAAATCCTCACATTTTAAAAACCTTTGCTTACTTCTTCTGTAAGTTACCAATTTTGTTTTGCTGCAGCCTATGTACAAGGTAACTCTGAGCAATTTTTTACTAAAATTTCACTTGAATCAAATGTTTTTAATACAGAGAGTACATAAAAGATGGATTCTTTATGTCTGGGTATTCTTCAAATTGGCCTAATTGTATTTTGGTTTCTCTTTTAACTTTCATCAATTTTAGCTAAAGCATATACCTTGAAAGTATTGCACCCCACAGCCACATGGTATATTCCTGTTAATACCACCCTTGCTCATTTCCTGTCATTGTAAATTGGTCGCTTTGCACTGTGCAAGACAGACTGTACTAAATGAATTCTCCAGTGCTCCTTTCTTTCCATGTAACTGCAGATGTTGACTTGCTAGATAAAAGTAACCTGCTTACTGACATCTAAGTTGGGCATAAGAAACAACATTATTAACTGTCTTCACTGACATGAAGCCCATCAGTGTCAAGGACAGCTGGCAGTCAAGGTTTTCCATGTGACTTGTGCTAGGAAGCCAAAGAGGAATACCTAAGCTCAGGAGTGGCTTATTTAAATTCAGTACAAAAGCATTTTTCTCTGCCCATGACCACTTTCATTAAATGAATCCTAATCTTTCAACAATGATGTGAATGCCATTATGCAAATAAGCAACTGCTTTTCAGCCTTGCAGAACGATGTCACTCACCTACACAAAGGTTTCTGAGGCTCTTTCATAGTGGCAGTTGCTGAACTTCACAAATACCAATTTGTAAGTATTGCATTCCGTGATAATGATTTTTCCTGTGAGATTGGCCACTTCTAAAGCTGTATCTTGAAGCTGAGAGCTAATGAAATGTTTAATAATCTGGAATAATTCACCTCTGTGCATCAGAATGTTGTAAAAAGGCTCTCATCTGATGACGCTCGCAGCTGGCACGGTACGCTCTGTATTTATCACAGTGCTCCAGATAATATTAGTATTTAATGACTGTGCACTGATAAGCTGAAACTGGATGAATAGACTGTCTTTCATCTCATTCTGCTTAAGGTGACATGAACTTTCATTTATGTCACAGCCACTTGCAGCTGTTCAGATGCACTCTAAAGATGCTGAAAGGAATACTCTATCAATCCACAACCAAATGAACGACCATAAAGAATGAGTCTGTTGTCTTACTGACGCTGGGTTGCTTTAATAAAAGCATTTGTATTCCAGGAAGGAGGCAAGAATGTAATTAATCATTGACACAACTGAGTAGGCACATTGTGTAAGTGATTCATTAGGAAGCAATTTCAAGAATATTTATTTTGATGATATACATTTTATAATTCATTAGAAACATCATGAAGTGAATGCTCACTTCCTATTTTTATACCTTTGAATTAAATATAACTGCATCCTTGCTATCTGTGGCTCTCTGCAAAACTTTGTGTCTGAAGCAGAATATAAGAACAGTGATCATGATGGAGATAGTTAATCACATGGGGAACCTGTTTACAGGGTTGGAGTCCTCTTTGTATTGATGACCACGATTCATACAACCATTGGAATATTTAGGTTGGAAGAGACCTTTAAGATTATTGAGTTCAACCGTTCAGATCAGAAATACGGAATTTGTGGTGGAATTCAGCCCCACATCTCAGTTTTACTGATAACTCCTTGACAGGTAAGTCTACAACTAAACTAGTGCAAGCACATGCAAGAACAGATATTTGCAATGATTTTTCCATACTCCAGCTGCACTTCAATGGGTCCAAATTTGGGCAGAATTCTCCACATGCCGTGTCGCTCTTCTGTATCTACATGGAGCTTGGCATGCTACATGATTTTTCTCTCTTTGAATACTTCAAGATAAAGAGTTTGGTTTGAAGAGGAGGCTTTTGGATAAATATTTGAGTGGCATTTCTTAAACTTCACAAGCTTTCTTGACAAGCCTGCCCACCAGGGCTCACCTTGGTTCAGTTCACTGCCAGGGCTCAGTGACTGATGTTACACAAACTCTCCACCTGCAGCCAATCTAACACATTTCTGTAGGTGCACCTTCAGAACACAGTGCTACAGCGGATGAAACAAGAGGTAAATGGCATTTGTGTGTGTGTCAACTGCAATTGGTGTGACGCTAATCTAGTCCAAACTTGGCTTTAACAAGAACACAGGCTCCCCCAGGCAAACAGATCTCTTGCATTAGCACATCTGGTCATCTGGATATTTCGAAGTAAAGATCATAATTTATTTAAAAGATCTTTATCTATTGTTAATGACAGTACTTGTGCAAGTGGCTTGACTGGTAAGGACTGAGGCAGAAGGCTTCTGGGAACAGATGAAGGGTGAGCCAGAAGAAGGTGAAAAAGCAAAATGAGCAGTGAGAGTGTAGAGTTAAAAATAAAAGTTGTAGATCTAACAACTATTGAAAGCTTTATGTAACTACTGAAATATTTGACATGCAAGCTTAGGCTGGGAATTAAAGGTTTCCTTCCTTTTTCCAGCAACATCTAGTAGGAGGCTGATGACAGCTCAGAACTTCAGCAAGAGAGAGTATCAGAAGCAGAAATAATCACCACTCCTGAAGTCTTTAAACATTTGTGATAGAAAGTACCTGCTTTACTTGCCTGGCTATAATATAACTTTTTCACTTTCACAGTTGATATCTTCCACAGTTACATAATGCTTTGAACAGCCTTTAGGTTTACACTGTGTATTTTTAACTTTACATTCTCACTCCTGAGCAGACACCTTACTCGGGGGATGAACTAAACTGCAGCTCTGCAGCAATGCCAACAAACATCAGCCCAGTGAAGCAGCTCGTCTCACAGAGCCATGATTCAGCCACATCCCCAAGAGACTCATGGTTAAAGTACCCATCCAAGCAGCTGGAGGTCTAGAACAATTCAAATCTAAATCCCTTTTTCGCCATACATGCACTTACTGTGCCCTATTTGCCAGCTTCTGCACACCCTAACCCTAACCTGGACATCCCAGTCTCTGTGGGATGCACCTGAATGAGGCAGGGATGCCATGGGGCAGTGGCTTTGGCACACAGTCCAGCTTTAGTGCTAGCTTCCTGATTTGATTCTGTAACTTGGCATTGAACTATATTAGCTGTGAAGTGGAGACAATCTTGAAAAAATGCAGGTCTTTCCCACACTGAGTGCTCTGAACACTGGGCTTTCAACACATCTCTGGTTTTTGCACCCTTTTGTCCCAGAGAATTCTTAGAGCCTTCTCCTGTCCCCGCATTTGACATCAGATGAAATTTTTGCAGGGCTCTAATTTTTGAGGGCAAGAGCAGAAGGCTCTGAGACAAACCCTGGTTCTGCCGTGGTCCAGCCCAGCAAGGGCTGTGGGAAGTGCCCTGAGCAGAGTGACTCTGGCCACATACAGAAACCAGAGAGATTTTACAAACCTAAACACAAAAAAAGTACTCACTAAGTGAATTTAAAAAACGTCCTCCAGCAGCAGCTACTGACTGGGATTTGTGTATTTTTGTTACAGCCAAATCCTACACTGGGTACTTCTTCCACCTCTTATAGATGGTAGTGTTTGAAATGAGCTCAGGAGGGGAAAAGCCAATTTCCAGAAGGAGAAATCTCTGTGGTCAGGCTGCTTCAAGGCATGAGGCCACTTGGACAGTGAGCTATGCCTCCCAGACTCTTCCTTATGGAGAACTGGGTGAAGAAGCAGCTAAGGCTCTCCACCTTAACTCCAACTTAAGGTGAAGGTACAGAGATACTCAATTCCAAGTCCATTACCTGAGAACCTTTACATTTGGAAAGATAAAAATTTAAATGTGCTACTTAGCATTTTATTTTACTGAATGTGTTAAAAAAAAAAAAAGGAAAAAAAAAAAAAGAACATTTTCCCTACATTTAAACTGTAAACTAAAACTTTTTTATCTTTACCTGGCAGGGAATGATGTTAGTTGAATGACATTTTTAAAAAGGTTTCCAGTTTGAATTTTGCTCAGTTCTGCAGGCTGGGTATGATTGGAATTACAGTATTACATTATGTTATGACAGGACTTGATGATGTCTTGCTTGTAAGTGTTAGCAACAAAAACTAGTTCACTATAAAAATGCAAACCTGATTCTGTTTACTTCATTACTCACAAATAAAGGGAGGAGTTTCATTAGAACTTAACTATACATAAGTCTGCTAAAACCTTTTCAAAGTACACAGAGAGTCTAATTCTCTTTCCAAAATGACTAAGAGCTCCTACAGAAGAGCCCTCTTACGACTACCTGGGAAGAACATTACATCCAGAGTGGAAAAGAACATCACTTCTTAAAGAGGTAATTCATCATGCCACCTGCTACCATGTCCCCATGCTTCATAACTTATTTTTATTGACCAAGGACAATGCAGGGAAAGAAAAATGAAGTAGAGATGTATTAAACATTTTAAAAGTCTAAGAAAATAGAAAAAATCTTCCCATTAAACAGTTATTGATAACTTCTCCTCTTGGAGGACAGCATGATGTAGGGAACACCATTACTTTACTTCAGAGATAACGCAGAAGGCAGCCATCTGATGCTGTAAGTCAGACCCTCCTTAAGCACTTGCTGAGGAAATGGATGGGCCTGTTTTCTAGGCAGTGAAATCATAGACTGAACTTTCTTTTCCCTCTCTCTTGGGGAAGTTGCCAGCACACCCAAGGGCAGGTCTGGTGCCAGCTCTAAGGGGGCACTTTTGGATGCCTGCTTGGACAATCCTGCCTTGGCTGCAGCAACAGTACAAGAGGCATCTGGAGACAGGGCACCAGAGAAGCCAACAAACAGCAAGGCTTTCTGCATGTTTTATAGAGCTGCCAGGCTTCTCACAGGATGAATCATGTCCAGGTATAGGTGTGTCTAAGGCCCAAAAACCCAATAGCAGTTGTGAGAAGAGGGAGCTATTTACAAACCGTCAGAGGCTCCCGATGCCCAGTCTCACGGCTAAGCAGTGGGACTGGCCCAAAGATGCCTGTGCAAGTGTTCAGGTTCCTGCCCAGCACCACTGGAACTAATCTTGTCCTTTCTGCTATGCGTTCCCAGCTGGCCCTCGAGGCCCCTTGGCCAGCTGCCTTCCCACCCTCTGTGCAGAGCATTTGCCACAGCTGAGCCTCTCTCTTGATCCAGGGCCACAAAGTCTCCTACAGCTTCTCGAGTCCAATATTGGATTTCTTAGTCTTACCACAGGCTCCCTTGTAAGTCTGCCTCTAAGAATGGCCTTTATATCTTACCATACTGCTACAAAGAATAATATTGGTTCTGATTTGGCTTTACACTTACTAGATTATCTGACCTTTTAGAAACAGACTTTTTTTTTAAGTACAACCAGCAGTTTAAGAAATATCAGCATAGTCTGGTGACTCAAGTGGTTGGTTCAAGCACACTGGGCAGAGCCAGTTTCTTTGTAGCACAGGGTGACTTAGCCATCTTATTATTGCCTTCCTTTGGTCTCTCATCCAGGTTTGATTTCCAAGGCTAGATTGAGGTCATTTGTAGTCTCAGTCTTACAGCACTAGATAATATTGACATGGAGTTGACTGATTTAAAATCAAATATATGATAGTGGCCCTTGTTCCTTGGTGATCTATATACCTGTGGAAGATTATGATGGCCACTGCTTCCAACTAAGTACAACTCAAAAAGTACCTTACAGACATGCCATCAGTATTTCCTTGCTTCTTTTATGGTGATTAGAGGGAACATAATTTAATTGATGTAACAGTGGTTTATTGGAATAATGAAATCTCAGTAGATACACAGCTCGAATACAACACTTTAGTATACTTCTTTTGTTATGTTTTTCCTCATCTCTTTGTTATCATTTCAGTGAAGAGTAAATATAATGATCAAATTTATGCCTAATGTAACTGGGTATAAATCTAAATTAGTGCTTTCAACTCCACCCAAGTATAAAGAACAAAAAGGGGAAATAAAACAAATCAGTATTGCCTCCATTTTGCCAGTATAGAAGTCTCTCAACTTATACTGCTAAAATTAAACTAGTTGTGAAATAGCATAAACTAGTTGTGAAAAAGCATGCCTGGAAGGTAAGTATTGGAGCTACACTGCAAACCCCTTTAAATGTTTCATTAACTACAAGAACCTTAATACATACTCTAATAGATATATAAAAATACCTTTTTTCCTCAAAAATAATAAATAAAAAAATAAGTACTGCTATCAGATAATGAAGATCTGAATATATGTAACTCAGGATAGCTTAAAGTGCTCTGGCTTGTTGCTTTCTCAAGTTTTAAAGAGAATCAATTATTATACAAACAAAAATGCATATATCTTCTTCCCTGGAAAACATGGAGATAAAAAATCTTTGAAAATAAAGAACCTCCTCGGGAAAGCAAGTTCTCAGAAGTGTTGATCCCTTTACCTAGAGCAGGACAGGTTGCTCTGTCCTTTGACTTCTGGGGAAGGTGCATCGCCCTGCCCTGCATCGCACTGCTGCACGACGAGCGTGCCAGCCTATGTGGAACCTCAGAGCTGGCCGCACACCGGGCTTCTCCACCCCTACTACATAGAACATGTTATTGCTTATGCTCCAGTTACTGACAAATACCTTCGGTAGTAACAGGAATTGCGCATTTAATAGGCTGTGGGTTTTTCTGTCTTAACAACTTGTAAATCTGCCTCCTCCTCCCCCGTCAATAAACTCGCTCTCCCCGAGACACAAAGTAATGACCAGAACAAGCTAGCACACGGAAAGGCTCCTGCAGTGACACCTCTGTGTTCCTGGGGAGGGATTTGCTTCCTCCGAAACGAAGTAAATGAGAACCGGGCATGAACGGTGCGCCAGCCTGGTGATGAAGGCGACCCTGAAGGCGTCCTTCTCCCTTCTGAAGAAACACCTTGCTGGGGTGAGTAGGTGAAAGAGAAGAGAATTTTAATTTCCTTTATTCCAAACCCAAGTTGCAGACAGTTTAACCCCAGACAGCCGCGCCAGGAGCGGCAGGTTTTCCCTGCCCGTCCAGCCCGGCACCTGGGCTGCGCCCGCAGCGGGTTTTAGGGTGCCCAGGTTCAGGGCTCCGCCGTCCCCGAGGGCTCCCCGCCGCCGGCTGCCCCGGCCTCTCCCGTACCACACCCCCACCTCCGCGACGCTTCGGCGCCCACCGGCGGCGCGGGAGCCCCGGGGCAGCCCGGGGCCGCCGCCGCAGGAGAGGCTGTGCGGGACGGGTGGCAGCTCCCTCCGCCGCGGCTGCCCCGGCCCGGCCCGCTCCCCAGGGCTCTCCTGGAGCTTTCCCGGGGCTCTCCCGGGGCTGCCCCGGGCCCGGCGGAGGCGCCTGCGCGCTGCGGCCGCTCGGTGCCGGCCCCGCTGGCGCCGCCCGCAGCTCCCGCGGCTCCTCTGCCTATTTTAGTCACAGCCGCGGCTCCGTGCCCGCCGCGGGACGCGGGGCCGCCGGCGGCGACGAGCGGCAGCCCGAGTCCGTCCCGTCCGGGCGGCCCGGAAACTTTCCCGGGGCGCGGGGCAGGTAAGGGGCGCGGGCAGGGCGGGGGCCGAGCCGGACCGAGCCGGGGCGGGCAGAAGCCTCGGCGCTGCCTCCGCCCGCCCCCCGCCGGCGCTGTCCAGCCAGGCAGCGCTCGGAGCGCCGCCCGCGCTGCCCGGGGCCGGGGGCGTGCGGAGCCGGGGACGCCTCCGGCAGCGCCGCGCTCCGGGACGGCCGCGCCGGGGCGGGGGCGGCGGCGAGAGCGGCGGTGCCGGGAGGGCTGCCCGCCCCGAGGATTCGGCGGCGTCCTGAGCAGGGTTACCAGGGGTCACTGTCCCGGGAGGGAAGCCCTCCCTCCCTGCGTGCCCGGCGGGGGTAACCGGAGCTCCCGAGTCAGCCCTGGCTGGAAGTTGGAGAGCTCTGCCGTGTCCCCTCTGGAGAGGAGCGCGGCACGCTGCCCAACGCTGCTCCTCGCCAGCGATCTGTCTGAAATGGGACCCTCCGCTGTGTGTCTCAGGTTAGGGTTTGTCCCTTAGGACAGCGGGGTTTCTGATTCTGCCTGGGTGCTGCCGCTCATTGACAGAAGAGCTGGCTCGGGGAGTATCTCTACTTGTCACAAAACCACCTCGGGATCCGGGGATTTCTTCCTGCGGCTGGGGGTTTGCCTCGTAGGCTGGCGTTATTTGATTCTTCTCCCTCTCCATCAACTAATGGTAAGAGCAGATGAACCCTGAAATCGCATTTGCAGTTGCTCCTTTCCGAAGACAGAACGAGCCACACAAAGCACTTCCCTTCCCCAAACTAAAATTTCTTTTTGCCAAACATATTCTTCCAAACTCTAACATTTTATCACATTTTCTTCATCTGTTCTATAAGTCTTTGTGTACCTTTAGACTGTCAATCACTTTATGGGCAAATATTTTATGTGGCAAATATCTTGTAATACTGAATCATGGACTACCTGGTAGTGTCACAGAGATGTCAGTGATGAAACCTGAGTTCCAGAGCTAGGGCTTCTTACTAACTTTGTTGTTTAATGGGAATCTGATTGTACACATACAAGTTTAAATGTCTTCACTGACCACAGCAAAACAAGGGATTGTTTCCACTTCTGCAAAACTGGTCCTGTACAGGCTTTCCACAAAGTTCTGTGTGATGCCAAATAATAAAGTAGCTTAAAATGTCAAGTTTTAAAGAAATGCCTTGCCTGCAAAATAGTAAGTACACTGCAAGTCCTCTAGTGAAACAGAAGAAAATGGTAACTGTGGTCAGTTGTGGTTCCTGACACAAACTCTGCCTTCACAGATATCTTAAAGCTCTTATGACACAAGTTGAGAACAGATAGTTTTTTAAGGATTCAAGAAAAGCATTAAATGAAGCTACATTTGATCTTTTTATTAAGTGTGTGGTTTCTTCAGAGAGGAGATTTTATTTTGTTCTTTTAGTGTGTTCCCCTGCTTTTCAAAGAAATGCTCTGGTCAGTGTCTCCAGATGTTGACAGTCAACCTGTGTTTATGTGTTTGGACTCATGGCACGTCTCTGTAAGCCAGTTGTACGTGCAGGTAGGGTGTGGTGAGCCAAGCCTCTTCTTTGGGAAATAAAGTTCATGTCAGGTGGTCGGTTTCATGGAATACATTCCCATTGAAAGGCACTACTGCGCCACACAAACTCATTTGAGCGGAATTCCGCAGAGTTCAGCTGCAGTTCATTAACCCACTTTTAAAGCACTTGTGAAATGTGCCTTGTGGCTGCTTTCTCCACTGTTAATTTAAAAGTTGAATTGGAGAGAAGCTTGAACTTGTACTTTCTTTCATGTTTTATTCTAAAACACAAGAAAACAGACAAGCTGAATTGGTTTTGGTAATGCCATTCAATATTCAAGAGCCTTGCTCAAATTTATTCAAGTGTTGGTGATCTTAAAAAAAAAGTCTGATTGCCATTCTGTATTCTAGGAGCAAAAGAGCTTAAAAAAATGAGAGAGGAGATTCTACTTCTTAATTTGGTGGGAATACCCCATCTACTTATGGTTCATTAATTCTGATTCAAATTGAAAGAAATATGTATTTTTTTTTTCATTTCAACTACTGTCTAGATGATAAAATAGCATCTTCAACATTGGCTTTGCAACCACAGTGGGTTGCATTGTATATTTTACAGTGATAAATGAGGAGTTGTTGAAGTACTGGAAGTTGTGTATAGTTAGCTGGTCTTTAAATAATTAAAGATTAAATAATTTCAGCTTCACTGTATGCAGTGCTCCTAATAAGCTTCAAAGTGTTCTTTCTATATTATTGTGGGGTTTCTTCTTCTCTCAAGGCCCCCCCCGCCCAGCTTTTTTCCACTTCCTAGAATGATTAGTAGGAATTTAAGCAAATTGCACGCAGAATCAGGCTTTCCCAGCTGTACCCAAACAAGCTCAGTGAGTGGGAAGTCCCATGAAACGTCTCCTGTTGAAGAGCTGTGCTTTGGAGACAGCAGCTCTGCATCTGCTGCAACAGGGAGATGGGAGACAGGCCCGGCTTGGTGAGAAGGACAGGCAGTCACTGGCCTGGTGCCATTTGGTGGGCTCTTGGTGTGCAGTGTTGACTTCAGTGGAGAGGTGGCATTGGGGTGTGTCCAGGGCTGGGCAGCAGCTGGCTGAAGGGGCTGCTTGGCTGAACAACCTTAAGCATGGCTAAATTCTGCCTGACCGGAGCAGGGCTTTGGCCCTGGGAAGTCCTGCTGGGCTGCTGGTCGTGTCTCAGAGCTGCCCTGAAGGCAGTGAAGCACCACTGCTGGCTGCACATGCCCCAGCTGCCTGTTTTGCAGCTCTGAGCATTCCCAGAAGGAAGGATTTACTGTCTGGGGAGATATCACATCACATGGATGATATCAGTGTGGCAGGTACGGTTTGGGAATGGCAGCCGAGGCGGGTGCTGGAAGGACTAAGGAAGAGTGTGGTCTGACTGCTCTTCTAAGGTCTGAGGCACTTCACCTTCCATGTGACAGCCTCTGTCAGAGCCCTGATGCACTGGGTGAGGCAGCGATGAGACATGAATGGGACACGGGATGCCTGCCTCAACCAAGGGAGTGCTAATCCATCTTCCCTCCTCCCGTGAGCCTGCTCCCAGTGACTCATTTTTACTCGTGTGGGTAGGTCACTTGCTGCCCTTCCTGTTGCAGCTGTGGTGTTGTGCAGGTGGGACACAGAACTGCACTGCAGTCCCTTCTTCACTCTGCCCACCCAGGGACTGGGTCCTGAGGCTTGGTTGCTCGGGTTGCAGACCGGCTCCATGGTAAAGCATTGACATCCCTTTCTTTGAAAACCATTCACAGGAAGGGATGCTGGCTCCACACCGATGAAAATTTCATCTAAAATGTCTACAGGAGGAATAGTTCCAGAGATAAACCTGTCTTCAGTGTTTTCTGTTGTCTAAAGTAGCTCTTAGTTGGTTTCTGAGATAGGCTTCTGGATTTCTCTGGGAAGACCAGCTACAAAGCTTTCTAGGTATATACAACTTTTTTATATCAAGTAACTCAAGACAAAAGTTCAGGAGACACTGTTGTGATCATCTAATGTGATTTCCTGTAGCATAAAAAATAGAATCGTAGTAAATAATTTTTTTTAATAATAGTATACCCAGACTTATTTTAGGGACCAGACAGCATCTTAACTTCTTTAATTCCTAGCAAAGGAAATCTTTAAAGCCATTCCACTAATTTATTACCTTTGCTATGTATGCTTTTGTGTCTTTGAAATCTGAATATATCTAGTGACTTTCACAGTGACTGATTATCTTGATGCCATTGTCTTTTAAATTGGGTAGTCCTTTTCTTCCTCACCTTCCTTCCACCTTCCTGCAGGCTGCATTTTCTTGGGGAAACCTTGTGGTTTCCAGAATTGTAATTACAGCTTTCTCTGGGATATAGTCTCAAGAAGTTCAAGGTGATGTAGCTTGTGTTGTTAGTTACTGCCCTTATTGCTGCATGCATGCTCTCAGCCTGAAGTGTGCCCAGGGGCAGCTGATCACTGAAAATAGCTGGTCTACCTGCCCATTCTTGCCTGGAGGCACATAGCCTTAGGTTTCTCTAGATGCAGAGCTCTTCTGTGCCCTGAGTTAGATGCTGCAAAGCAATTAAGAGTTTGGTTCTCTGGTCCCTGGGGTGTCTAGCCCCACTGCAGGAGGAAAGTAGCTTGGGGAAACTATGCAGTATAAACAGGGATTGGGAGCCATAGGTGTCAGGAGGAGCCACAGAGGGGATTCCAGGGATAGCGGGCAGTGGAAGGAAGGGGTGTCTCAACTACATGTGGAACTTCTTGATGAAATTAAGGAGCAATTTCTTTTATAATCTAAATTGTGTTAGACCAGATGTAATTTGTGAGCCTAGAGGGGGTGCTCAGAGCTCATCCCTGTGGAGGTGGGGGGTGTCTAGGCCAGGAGGACCCCCCCTGGATGGAGGGACTGCCTTGCCCCTGGAGTTGCTGGAGTGTCGAGCCAGGCTATGACTCCCAGATCATGTATAAACATACACACTGTAGTGTGCTAAATCCATCATAATCTCATTTTGTGCTAAGAAGTGTATATGCTGTAAAGGAAAATCTTTCCTTTTGCTTCCAAACGTGTAGCAAACAATTCACCCAGGCTGGTTACATGATTGGCACGTACAGCTCTATGGCCTGTCCCCATGTACAATGTGAAAGTGCTGAGGGCTTTCTTTCAGAGTGCTTGGGATAAGGCAACTGAAGAATGGACTATTCAAACTGAATAGCTTTACTTTTGACTTAATTAAAAAAGACCAATGAGAGAACTGCTGGTGGCCTCAGGGCTTTTAGGGTTTCTTCTTTGCAGGAATTATTGTGATCCAGACACAGTAACTAACACTCAGCTTCTCAGAGTTGAATTTGAATCATCAGTGACAAAAATTAGGTAAAGCACATGGTTCTCAAGCAAAGTAAAAAGGTACATAATAGCTAATTCTACACTGCAGTGTAGGGGGGAAACACCCATTTGAGGAGGGGAAAGGTTGTAGCGTGCATTTGTACAATGCAAATCCTTTCTGTTTTGACTGGCTCAGTGTACTGTTTATATGAAATTTTAAGTTGCCAGCAGGTATTTATTTGGCAGCATATGAGTGAAATACTTCATTTTCTGCTTTGAAACTCCAGCAAACTCTGTGATTTCAACACTTTCTGATGGCAACTTAGTCCTCTCAGCACTGCTGCTTATTTTAAAGAAGCCCATGCCACTGCGTATTGCTCACGTCTCTAGCCTGCACTGATTTTTCAAATCACTTCATCTGCTCCTGCTGGAGAAGGTGGGATGTGTGGTGGGGCAGGACACTGAAGCATGCCAGTAATTCAGGCTGTGTTGGCAGGGCACATCTCCTTCCTGAGCTGGGAGGACTCATCATGAATGAAGCTCGGGTTTTGGCAGCCTCCAGATGTCAATGTGTGTCATTCTGATCACAGCAGTCCCACAGCAGGGAGTGTGCTGTGCATGGTGCTCCTTCTCCATGGGCAGGGATGGAGCAAAAGTGCTCAATGTTTGCTTGGGAAGACACAGCCCTTCAGCTTTATCAGCCAAGGCACGTGTTTTAAATGCACTTTCCTGCTTGCTGGATCATCACCATCAGATGAACTTGTAGCAATAGCTGTTCACCACAGCCAGGGCAATCGAAGCAGGACATCAAACAAAGCAGAAGTCCAAAGCACCTCAGGGACAGGATGGTGTCCCCTCCAGGTGCTTACAGATGTTGTCTGCTGTGGAGGATGACTCAGTGGGTATCACAGCTCTTCGGTTTTTTTGGTTTGGGGGATTTTTCTCCCCCACAACCTCACTTGCAGTAGATCAATGGCTTAATTAGAGTTTAAATTTTGGACTTGTAGGAACTATAAAGAAAAATGTGTAAGGCCTCATCTAACACTAAATACCCTTCAAAACTGGAAATTTTACTATACTTAGGCCCCTACCTACTATTGCCTCTGCTCTATTTACAACTGCCAATGATTCTTAGCTCCCAAATATTAGAATATTTTCTTATTTGATAAGAGCTGCACCTTCTCTTTCTGCCTGCAAGTATGCCTACTGTTCACCATAGCTCTGAGAAATTAGTCTCATTTAGGAGTGGGTTTTGTCAGTATTTCCAGAGGGGTTGGTTTTTCCTGCACACCTTGTGTTGCTCAGGAAAGTGTTGTTTTGGTAAGGCTGTGCTCTGGGCTAGCACTGGCCTCCCTCCTTTGCCCTTCCTCTTGCCTGGAAGGAGAGAGGCCCTCTCCAGTCTGGGAGATGCTGCAGCACAGAAAAAGTTCTCATTGTGTAGAACTAATTGAGTAAGTGGGAATTTTCCACACAGTGGTTTTGGAAGGCAGGTCCCATTCTGAAAATGAACAGTTACAAATGCAGAACAGTTTTCTCAGGACTCTGTTTTTGTGTGTGTTGAGCCTATATCCATGTCCTACTGGTACACTGTTCTTTCCAAATTATTTTGGCCCATCTTGTCATGAATAAATGCTTCACAGAAATGCTGTGAGCTGTAGTGTGGGCAGACTGAGAAAGCAATAAGTGAATTCAAAATTGTGCATACATTCTGTGAAATTACTATTGTGTTGTGTCAAATGATTGTAATGTGTGACATTACACCACGAAAAGATGTTGGTAATATAAAGCAAATTACTGCTCCACGGTGGTTTTGTTTGTGGCATGCATATAGTTTCCAATGTAACTCCTCAGTCATGGTTCCCTTCAAAACACTGATTTTTATTGTTTCCTTTGAGAAATTAGGGTCTTCAGTAAAACAACTTAGAGCAAAATGTTGGCAGGAGAATAGAAGTATTAACAATAATCCAAAATCACTATTATCAGTGATTCTGTTTTAAACAAACAATCAGTCAAACAAAAAAAAAATTCTGCCACTGATTTCTGACTGTGTAATGGAAATACTGACTGGATTTAGAACACAAGGCCTACGACCTGCATGTTCCAGTTTTATTTTCTTTTGATTCAAAAATCTTACCCCTTGATCACAGAACCACCACCTAAAATTCCTCATGACCTTACCATACCTAGGTAACTTCTTTATAACTGGTGCATCTTCCATCTCCCAGCCTCCAAAGGATAAATCCTACATCTGAGGGGAATCCCGTACCAGAGGAGAGTATTTGGATAAAGAAACAAACTGCAAAGGTTTTAGTTGTAAATTACATTATTCTTGTAATGCTGGTTCTTACACTTACAGGAGGATTTTGAGCATTGTAATTTGGAAAGATTCTGTGCTCTTTAGCTGCGGTGCTTTTATGGGCCAGTGACTTTCCTATCACCACTCCCAGAGAGGGAGAGTCTCCTCCTAACTCGTTCTTCTGAGCTCTGCTGCTCAGTAGTGCGGGATTTTATGTCTTTATTTGGCACCAGTGTTATACAATCATAGAATTAATGTTGGGGTTTGAGTAAACTTCAAAGAAGTAATGCTGTGGTGGCTAGGAAATACGATACAAATTTTCTTTATTAATTTCTTAGACCTGTCACTGTAAAAGATGCGCCACTGAAAGCCCTGATGAATGATGTTGGATGCTTCACTGCAACAGCAGTGCTTTTAAAGTATTGACTTCTGTGGCTCTTATGAGGGGGAAAAAAAAAACAAACTACTTTGATATTCTAGAGAATCTGATAATTTTGTTAACAAGATAGTTCTTAGTTTCCTTGCCGTTCTACCAGGAAAAGAGCCAGACAGTAAGGCTTTGGAAAGTTTCAATACTGATTACACCATTAATATATTCTGGCTTTGCAATTTCTACCATGTATAATCTCACATTGAGGTATGTATTTTTATTTTAAAAGACAGATATGGAAAGCTGGTTTTGAATTTATTTTGGTTTTTTTAGATTTATTTTGGAGTTTCGTGCTTCTTGGTTCTGTGTTCTCCTTTGAAAACTCTTAGGAGTACATCACCATATGAAAAAGAATAGCATGTTTCACATTTGAGAGTGTTGAACAATAAAATTGTGTGGTCCATGGCATGAAATTCTATGCTGCAGAACTTTGAATGTTATAAAATTGCTTTGTAAATGTCCTTGGAGCCATATTTTGCCGGACTACTTACTTCATGTTCTAATAGCATAATCTGCCTCAGGATGCTTTTAAGCTTTGTAGTCTTCCCTATATGTGAAGGGTTTTTTTGCCTGTTATCCTTGGAGCAGAAAAGACCATCCCCTGTGACACTTGGGTTTCCCTTGTTGTGGTGTTTGGGGATGGAGTTTGCTGTCCCCAGGAACAGAGAGCAGAGATTTGAGAGAATGCTCAAACCATTAATGAGAATGATTTGACCAAAATCCAGAGAGAGATGGGGGAGGTGGACAAGGAAGAAGAGTTCACTGTCTCTTCTTGTTAAAGAGCTGGGTAGGACATTTAAAAGGCTCTCAGGGAGCAGGGTCTGGACCAACAAATCCTTGCCAGCAGTGAGGCTGTGCAAAGGCTTGTCACAGGATGTTGTGAATGCAACACACAGATTTACATGGATTCAGTGGCAGTTCAGTGGTTGTTACTCAGATCACAGATACAGAAAACGTGATCTTCAGCTGAGTGAATATTAAAGTTTGATCCTGGAAGCACAGAGCTTCAAGGGTAATTGGATCGTAATGCAGTCTGTGGTTTAGGCAATAAAACTTTGATAAAATTTAATAGATGAAAATAATTTTATAAGTAATTCATCTCTTCTTCACTTGTCCAGATCAGATGAAGCTACAGATGACATGACCAAAGTCAAAACAATGCATGAACTGATGAGAAAGAGCATTCAGAACGTTAGCTGCTTCATTGCTGGAAATCCTAAGTGCAACTTCACTACCAAGAGATCCTGATGTTGTGTGATCACTGAGCACAGTTGGCAAGAATGGAAAACCAAAGGAAAACCAAAACTAGTTACATCTCATAAATAAAAGATTTCAAGATTCAGCTGAATCAAAATATTATTCCAGCCATGGGAGAAAATGCAAGTTTTTGGGAAAGTCTGATATATGCACATCCTACGTGTACCACCTGGAAGCAAGAGGCAGAGGGATCTATCTACCACCTAGCCAGTATTTTCTTTGTCGTGGGCTTCATGGGTGGAAGTGGATTCTTTGGGCTCCTCTACGTCTTCAGTTTGCTTGGACTGGGCTTTCTCTGCTCTTCTGTTTGGGCTTGGCTGGATGTGTGTGCTGCTGATATATTCTCCTGGAATTTTGTACTGTTCGCTATATGCTTCGTCCAGTTCGTTTATGTTACCTACCAAGTCCGGAGTGTTGCCTTTGACAGGGAATTTCAGGAACTCTACAGTGCTCTCTTCCAGCCTCTGGGAATTTCCTTGACTGTGTACAGGAAGATTGTCTTGTGCTGTGATGCAGAAGTGGTCAGCCTGGAGAAGGAGCACTGTTACGCCATGCAGGGCAAAACACCTATTGACAAACTGTCCTTGCTCGTGTCAGGCAGGTTGGTATTGCTTTGTACAGGTTTTCTGCAAGGTCTTTCTTTTCCTCTCCTTATTGAAAATGAAAGAAAAAAAAGGAAAAAACCTGACTTGTGCATTGTTTGTTTATTTTCCAGTACAATAGATTAAATATGAATGCAAGTAATATAAATATTAATAGGTTAAAAACACTTGTCTAGGATAGTACTAGCATGAAAGCACTAAGCACAGAATCTGAAATAGCATAAAGAAAAGAATTTGAAGTAATTCTTTTCCAGGCTGCTGTATCACATCATTTAACAGGTTAGGGAGATAAAGGGAATAAATGTGGATTTTCAGTGTTCAGGTTATGGCTTGCTGGCTATCTACTGCCCAGCTGCTGAGCACAGCATCTGTCCTATTCTTCTTTACTAGTGTCATCTGAAATGGGACAAAAAGTTAGTTACAAAACTGAATATACTGAGATAAACTGTTTAATAGAGATCTTGACTTTGATATAGATTGCATTCAGTTGCTTTCAAGGGGGTGGGAGAAGGGTATCAATAAGGAAGAGAAAAAGACTTAAAAGGCCCTTTCATTACAAGAGGATGTAGCTGAGCCTTTTCAAGACTTGCATACCTGGGTCTACAGTTACTGTATACTGTGGCCTGTGTTAGACCCCGAGGCAGTAACTCCACCTGCTTGTACTCCCTGCTTCCAGGAGAGCCTTCTGGCAGCCCTGCTGATGCTTTCCTGGAGTGAAACACTAGCTTTTGTACTGTATGCAAAGCAGGGTGCAGTCCCAGACCACCACAAGAGTAGGTGGGACACCCAGAGGTGATGGACATGGACTGTCCCTGATGGGACACTTGGTGGGTGCTTTTTGCTGCATGGATAGATGGAACCTGTAGGCAGCGTGACACTCAGCTGATTTAGGACTACCTGCAATGAACAATATGGACTGTGGGCAGTTTTCCTTAGCAACACCCTGGTTCACAGAGTTCTTGGGAGCTCTCTAGGAAGTACCTCATGGAAGTTGCTTTTGGTCTTACCAAAGGAGCGGTATCCATCCTTCTACATGCCCAGCCAGTCAGTGATCACCCAGAGTTCCTGCTGCCCTTCACCATGGTGGTACAGGGCTGCTTGTGTGCCTTCAAATTTATTTGTTATTTAAAAAGTAGCAAGGAAAGGAAGTTTTTCTTTGGCATCTTCAGAAGGCCACAGCATTTACACAGAGATCCCATAACACCAGGCTGTTCTTCTGGCTCCAGGCATAGTCCTGTGGCCGTATAACTCCTGTTAAACATGGAGAGAGGCCTACCTAACACATGCCATGGGGCACTCCTGCTTCCCACTCCCAGTTTTTGCCACTTTGTTCTCTCTAAAATGTGCATTTGCCTAAACTAGAAGTAAATCCCATGGTTTTCAGGAGAAGCAGGTAAATGGTGTTATGAGCATTGGTCCTTCACCTCTCCAGTGCATGATGGCCTTTAATGGCAAAGCTTGTGCATCACTGTACAGACCTACCTCAGACAGAATAATGTGGTTTGAAAAAGGCCTGGAAAGATTTCCCTTTCAGTTGCATGATTGTCTTGTATTGTCTTTCAACTGGCCTGAGCAAGTTGGGTTCAAAAATATAATTAGGATAATTATAATTGGCCATTGATGGCTTTTTAATGCTTTCAGAGCTCTATTTGAATTCCTCAGACAGTAGAAATAGCACATTCTCGTGGTAGTCATTGGTGTACAGGTAGCACTAACAAATTAACACATCTTATCTTGGTAGGATCAGAGTGACAGTTGATGGGGAGTTTCTGCATTATATTTTTCCTCTTCAATTTCTGGACTCTCCTGAATGGGATTCACTGAGGCCCACAGAAGAGGGAATTTTCCAGGTAAAAGTAAGGGGGGGTTTTTTGTTGTTGTTGTTTCTTGGTTTTTTGTTGGGTTTTATTTTTTGGGTTTTTTTGTTGGTTTTTTTTTTTTTTTTTTTTTTAGTGCTACAGGAAATTGTTCAAGCACAGTTTGATTTAGAAATAAACTTGTTCAGTTGTGGGTTTCCTTTGGGATACTATGCAAACAAGTGGCATCCCATTAGTTTGGGAAGTCGTCTTTATCTGTGGGACTGTTTTTGCTGTTTGTGTCTTGTTACAAGGAGCAGGGGTTTTCTTAAAGCTCATCTGGGTGGCAGGCTCTGTTTGCATTCTCTGGCTGCGCTGCTATGCAGCCCTGAGAAGCCAGGTTTCCTCGGGGTGGGAAGAAGCTGGTGCTGCAGAGGTTTCCCGGTGGGAGACGAGCCAGGGGAAGCCGTGTCTGGGCCACAGCTTGGCAAGGGTTACAGCACGGGACACGGTGTCAGCTGCGGTGCCCCTGCGCTCTGTGAGCCCTCACGCTGCTGTCACTTGCCTGGCACGCTGGCTCCTGGCCGTGTTGGATCTGATGGCTGCTGTCACGAGAGCAAATGGCATTTGTTGGGAGCTTTCTTTAGAGCTGCCTTTTCAGCTGAGGCTGCCAAGGGTGGAGCAGGGAGCGCAGGGCTGAACCAGGGCATCCATGTGGCACTGAACAAGGCACGCCATATGGGCACAGGCATATTGTCATTGAGGTTAACTAGACGTGATCACTTAGTCCATATCCAGTCACCTTGCTCATTTGTCTTTTGCATACAGTAGCCTCCCACACAGAATCACAGAACAATGAGGTTGGAAGTGACCTCTGAGATACCTCCCAGAGCTCTCTGGCTCGGTTAAAAGGCTCTGATTGCAGTAGAGAGTTTCTGCTGGGAGAGGGGGATGCCGTCTGAGCAAGGGCAGCAGCAGCAGCGGCACCACCTTGTCACCTGGCTGCTCAATTCTCTCTTCTCTAGGTGACACTCACCGCAGAGACAGATTGTCGGTACGTGGCCTGGAGGAGAAAGAAGCTCTACCTGCTGTTCGCTAAACACCGCTTCATCTCCCGCCTCTTCTCGATTCTGATCGGGAGCGACATCGCCGAGAAACTGTACGCCCTGAACGACAGGGTGCACGTGGGGCAAGGCTTCAGGTACGACATCCGCCTGCCCAACTTCTACCACGTGGCGCTGCCGGAGCCGCCTCCGGTGCCGCCGCCGCCCCGCTCCCACCGCCTGCAGCGGGGCTCGCCCCGCCGCCAGCCCGCGGCGCTCGCCAACTGCGGCTCCCAGCTCGCACCCTCCTAGGCAGGGAAAGCCTGCTGCAGCCATTCCTCAGAGCGCCGAAGGGAGATGGAAGGTGGCGGAGCAGAAGAGCGGAGAGGGGAAAGCAGATGAAGCCAAATTTGACTGACAAGTGCCATTAACTGGAGTAGGTTGCGTTCTCTCAAGCCAGCAGGTTGGCTTTTGCATTTTGACTGTCCGTGCAATATGTTTACTTTCTTTTGATACTCCTTCATCTCTTTTGTTTGGGAGGAGAGCAAATCATAACAATAGGAGGTCTCATTGCAATTGTGGTGGCCTCTGTGGTGGCGTGTTGGCTTTTTTTTATTTTATTGTTGTTTTTTGTTTTTTGTTTTTTAAGCAAGCCCATTGTAATTATATTTTCCTCAAAAAATTTTGTCACAATGAAGTATAGTCAGAATAGTCAATGAAAACAACTAAGTTGTCTTCAAAATATACCAACTGGCTTATAAAGTTCTTTTTTATGCCATGTGAACATTCTCTCAATTTACATGAATAATGTTGCAGAAAAAAGACTAAGGAACGATCGCATTGGGTTTGTTTCTTAAAGAAATGAAAGATTTTGAGATGCACAGCAAGATTGTTAAAAGCCTAAACAAAACAAAACAAGGAATTCTGTCCCATGAGTAACTGGTTTCTCTCCGACTGTCCTTAACAGGTAATACATGAAAACAAACATAGGTGTCATTGCTGGCATTAGAAAAATACAAGAGCTGTAACTGCTGCAAATACAACTTAGGGAAATGGTTGTGTAGCATTTCTGATAGAATGCGATGATATAGGACCTGGGCTACTGCAGCGTCAGTGCCCTTTGTGACATGTACAATAAATGATGTTAATCAATCTACTGCCAAACCATTGGAGTTTGTTTTATAATATTCCTTTCAGCTATGTTTGTCGGGAAGAGACTAAAACAGCTGCAGCAATAAATACAATTTTTAACTGACACATTTTTGTGTAGCTTCCAGAGTAACTTTTCTGTGCCTATGAAATTCTTGATTCAAAAGATGTTCTCTCCCTAATTCCATGGTGTTTTAATGACATTAGGGAGCCTCAGATTGCACTTCAGTAGGAGAGAGTTCATTCCGACCCTCGGGGTCTCTGTGCCTTTGAAGAGAAGTGTCCAAATGTCTTTGCTAACTAACCTTCCTGCTGGTCTGCCTGATGCCTACCAATAATCAAAAAGTAAGAAGCATTAATATTTTATGAGAATGGATTGCTGCTTGATATGTCTGAAAGTAGATAATATTTTTAATATTTTAAAATTGCTGGCTTGTTTGGTAGGACGACCCCTGTGTGCTTCTCTGTGTGTGGGTATATGTATAAGTTCAGATCTTGTGAGTCTTTTCTGGAGGACTTAAAATGATGATACGCTCTTACACTTGAAGGATAATCATGCAGTCTGTATAAAAAAGCTATTAGGAGTGATGTGAAACACTACCTGTTTGAAGGACATTTCGTGTAGAGCAGATAAGATTGTACAAGTTTTGCTTTTAGGTTTATGTTGCTTCCTCAGAGAGGAAAACCAGCCAAACATAAATACCCCAGCATGCAATGTGATAATCCCCAAATCATTCTCATGACCCTTCCAGGCAGTGTATTCTGTATGTACTGCTTAATGCATGAAGTCCCTGAGTCACAGAGCTACTTTGTCTTGGCCGAAAGAGAATTGGAAAAAAATGCAAACAGTTCACTGATGGCTTTTAATGACCTGTTCAGATGATCACTAAGGCACAAAGTGCCAGAGGCTGGCAGCATGTTGTAAGGATGTACATTTGTGTAACAGTCTGCAAACATAAAAATATTTTAAATGCATAAAAGAGATCTTATTCTAGACTTAGGTGCAATAGAAATAATTTATTAGTGTTCTCCTTGGTTTTCTTGGATATTTGAGTTTGGCCTATTTATTCAAGAAAACTTGTCTCTACTAAATTCTGACCCTACTGAAGTGAATTAGCTTGATTGTCTTCACCTTAAAATAAGACCAAGGAGTCTTACTTACCCAATTTCTATATCAAGCTTGTATGTTCAATTTAACCTGTAGCATACTGCTTAGAAAGATACTGGGGAATGATGGGTGCTTCATGACATACTTTGATAATTTTTTCTTTTTTGTGACTGCTGTATGCCTTGGTTTCCATCACACACTTTCCACACACAATCCTCTGTGATGCTTTTCTCTGCTGGAATTGGTTACTGTCAGAAATCTCTGCCAGGACATGTCTGAGTCAGTATCTGAACATACTCTTAGCTAATCTTGTTTAGGTGTTGCTATTGTGCTGTCTGGGCTTTGAGTCATTTCTAAAAAATTGTTTCTAGTTTTCCAGCATCTGTTTGAGACATGACTAGCAGAACATTGAGCTGGAAAAATCAGCTGTTAAATAGATGTCTGCAATAATAGAAGTCTACACAAAAGGGCTGGAAGCAAGACAGAAGTTCTCTCTACCTCTCTTTTTACTTTAATGTGGACAGTACTTCTAAAACATACAGTGAAATATGCTCTGAAATGCCACTCATAAAGCAGTGTTTTGGGAAGACACACTCAGGATGATGACAGTGAAATTAGACAAGTTTTGTGAGATCATAAACACCCAGCCATTAGAGAGTTGGGGTCACTCAGCCTGGAGAAGAGAAGGCTCCAGGTGACATTATATTGCTGCCTTTCAGTACTTAAAAGGGCCTGCAAGAAAGATGAGCAGAGCCTCTTGTGATAGGACAAGGGGTAATGGCTTTATTAATATATTTAAGGATATATTTAGATATCAGGAGGAATTTTATTATTATTATGAGTGTGATGAAACACTGAAACAGGCTGTCCAGAGAGATGGTGGGTTCCTGGTCCTTGGGAACATTCAAATTGGATGGAGCTCTGGGCAGCTTGATCTATTTGAAGATATCCTCACTTATTCAAGGGGGCTGGGCAAGATGGCCTTTAAAGGTCCCTTCCAACCCAGACTATTCTATGATTATTTGTAGCTTAATAAACATTTGGAGCTAGATGAAGTTCTGACTTGAGCATCATCCAGTTCATGCCTGTGTAACAGCTCAGAAATAACTGTTAGTGAGGTGATCAGATTCCTTCATAATTGGTTTAAACAAGTGGCTACTTGAGTCCCCGCTGCTATCAGTGACTCCTCTTCTTGATCCTTCAGTGATTCCCCTTTACTCACATTTTGCATTTTTACCAGTTCCATAACCTTCTGTGGAGTTATGTCTACATTTATATACTGCTATAGGTAAGAGTGGCAGAACCTGTGCACGTGATGATGTGGTCATTCATCAGCTGATTTTTCTAAATTTTTGTAATTATATGGACATCATGTTGGAATTGTTCCCACAGCCTGCAGAAGGGTTCAAATTTGCTGCATAAGGTAAGAAACTGTATGGCCTAAGGCAGTCCAAAACAGAGGGGGAGGAGGAGTAGAGGAAGAGACAACAAAATTTCATACAAATTTTATCCAAGAGAGGTTTATTTCAAAATGAACTTCTGGCAGATTAGTTTTTTGGGTGCAGCAGTATGTAGTTAGAGCTTCAAAACAAGTCTTGCCTACTTAGGAGCATGGGGCTGACCTTGCAATTCTTTCATTGTGTAGTATTTTTTTAACTACTAATAGTGTAAGTACAGGGAACAGGTTCCATCATGAAACTAAACTCAAAGCTACAGAAACTATGGAATAACCTGAGAGGATACAGCCCGATGTACTGTTGTTGCTAATACACTATGCAAGGCAAATTTAAAGTGCTTAAAGGAACAGGTTACTTTATTCACTTGCCTGTGATAACAGGCTGTGCTTTGTGGCTGAGGAGGGCCATCCAGGATCTATGTTTTCAGGAACTATTTTCCTGGCAACAAAGCAGATTATACATATAGAGATATGAGCTCCCCTAGGATTAAACTGGGGAAGCTGGAATACATGCTTGGATGATATTGCACAGATTTGCCATACCACAAAAAAGACATATGCTAGTAGTAATTTAAAAATATGTTGTTGATACATTTACAGAAAAAAAAGTGCTCTACAGATTTTGCTTATTGTGAGTGATAAATATAAGATATATTTGGTCTCAATGTACATTTAAAGTATTAAAACACAATATTGCATTGCTCATATGAGCTGATATTGCAAACCATGTGTTAAAAGTAAAACAAATCTGCAGCTCTTTATATAGAAGAAAACTATTTAAATAGGAAATGAAAAAATTATTATCTATTTGTTGAATTCAGACATGATCAGAGTAATATTTTTCTTTCTATTCCTGTAATAATTGAATGCATATTTTTCCTCCCTAGCTGTTACTGCAGAACAGATTTTTCACTATACAACAAAATAAGTACCATATTCAACTGATTTGTTAATCCCTATTGAATATGCTTACCTTATTTACATTAATATGCATTAAAATATAATAAGTTCAGGGCTCATGAAGAGAAACACCCTTTCTTTCTGTCTAATTCAGATTAACTTTCCTTTCTTTTAGATTTTTTTTATCCCATCAGTTTCTACTTGCTGTAATTCTGCTTCTCTGGGAATCAAAAGATGTATTGAACTTGACATGTAAATGAAGCCACCTCATGCTGATGAATCAAACCATGTAGGTGGAGCTTCATCAGCAGGAGTGTGTAGGAGAAAGGCAGCACAAGCATGTCATCACTCAGCTCTAGATTTTTGGGGTCGTGTCCCAAACCATGGCTAGCAATGCCCTCCTAGAGGGTCATGTGGCAGAGGGTTCTGCCAGCAAAGGGTTTGGACCCAAATCATCTTTCTGCAAGCTACAGATGTTGTTAAACCTTGCTCTGGAGTAGGGAAAAAAAAAAAAAAAAAAAAAAAGATGGGACTTTCCCAAAATCTTGTGAGAGCAGAAGGATTTTATAGCAGTTATTCTTCTGCTGTGTATTCACAGGCAATATTATTCAGTAGAGCTGCAGCTCCTAATTTGAGGGATCAGTGGTGTATTGTAGGAGCAGGACTATTTCACTACCCGAGTGGCGTGTTGAAGACAAATGGTGATAAAAGATAGATGACCAAAAACTAAGATATCAAAGGCATATAAATAATCAACTGCAATAAAATAATGGTGATAAATAACTAATGGTGATAAACGATTTCAGCAGTGAATCCCATACTTTTCATTGTATCCACTAGTGACTCTCCACCTAAACTTGTCTAAATCTGGGGAATATAATAATTTTTTGGGAGTAAAAGGGACATTAGGCCAAGAAAGACGCTGAGGCAAAAATCCCATCTAATGGATAAATGCTCTAACCGTGTAATTGTATAGAAGTGGGCTGCACCTTCCCCTTTTACAGAAACTGCACCTCATAGGCAAGCATCAAAGCATCTCAGGTCTGTGAAAGGAGGTGAGCAGGTGCCTGTCCCCAGACAGGGATTCTGTGGGGTGGTCCCAAGCAGACTGCAGAAGTCTGGGCTCAGTGGGGATGAAGCACACATATGTCTTTAATATTTCCCTGTGTGGGTTTTAGGATGAGTGCAGGACAATCCAGATACCAATGCTGCACTTGGACTTCCTATGTCCAGCTGTAGGACAGGGGTGGGATACTGGCAGGTAAAATTTGGGATGAGTTTAAAACACATTAGGTATGACCCTGTATCTTCCCATATGTGCTCTCTTACACTGGGTAAAAGAAAAACAGCTTAATCCATAACAAAAGTGAGGCAAGCCAGTTCACCTCTGCCAGGATACCCAAGGATGGGTATCAGCAGTTCCTACAGAACAGCTGTTGTGCAGGAATTCCTTACTGCTGTGCTTTGGTAATCTCACTCTCTCACATTGAAATCTTTAAAGCTTTTACAGAATCCAGCTATTCTATCTTACTAAAAGATAAAATATCTTGAATACTTATTTTGAATATGAAGCAAAACTGTCCTGCTTTCATTTACAGAAAAGTTGAGTCCTCTCAAATGATATTTTCAAGCAGATCTCACTAGGGAGGGGAATGAAGTGCTTCTTAAGAACAGTCAGATATCCAGCACTCTGTTCTATTTATCACTGGGTCTCCATTTTATTGTTTGGTTACAGCTTTTCAAAAATATAATGTTCTTACAGGAAATATGTTCATTATTTAAAGAATTAATGAGTGAGTACTCATAGAAAAAATACAGGAAATACTGCTACACAAAACATTTTTACATTGGTTTTGATTTTACAAACTGTTAGTATCTTTTTGTTAACTATATTGATTGCCATTTTAGTTCCAAAAGTGCTTTTTACAGTGGTCCATGTACTTCAGCTACAGGCATAAGCAATAATCACATATACCTGTATGTTTATTTCAGTCTGTATCCCTGCTTTTAACTCTACATAATAAGATTTTGTTAGTTTATTTTTTCTTTACAGAACAAAGAAGTATAATAAACATCATTCAGAAGGTTGGTCTTATTTATTCATTGAAATTAGAAGAAAATATATTAAAAAAAAAATCTCTGTTTGCCTTTACTCTTAAAGATCAGGGTAACAAGAAGCAGTTGTGGCATCCTCTAACTCAGCACACATGTTGGCAGTCCTTTATAATATGCACAGTTTATTAAATTTAAACAAGTTATCTCTTTCCATTTCAAAGTTCTTCTGAGCTAATATGGTTATCTTTTGCTTCCCCTCACTGTGGAGTATCTTCACTATCAAATCACGTATGCTTTCTCTGTCACTTGTTAAAGTAATTCCTAAGACTCACGTTCAGCCTCCCCCTACTTCTTTTTTGTCATTGTTCCTCACGTTTTTATGTTAGGTTTTTTAGTTTATTTTTTTTAGTTCTGTCTCTCCAGAGATGTTAAACACTTGTTATTTAGTTACTTTTCATATCTTTACATAAAATTCTAAATCCTTATCAATAATTTCTAAAATTCCTAGAAAATGGTTGATAGTGATGCAAATATGCAACACTCTGAAGGTTCAGTCCTAGTTTTTGCTTCTCAAAACCAGCCACAGTAAATATTAAAATGCACAGCTAAAAAAGGATTAACACTGTAACAAAACATTAATTGTCACTGTACCAACACCCAAAAGCATGCATACATTTGTACTCTGACACTATCTGTGATTCCTTTGGTCTATACAGACACAGACTCACACAAATTCGTAGGGATCTCTGCAGAAACAATGTTGAGAGCTGCAGCTGAAAGGCATTTACTTCAGGATTAATGCAGACACCTCTCCATGATTGTTTTGAACTTTATTTGTGCATGGAAGTTGTCCAAAAAGGGAACAGAAAAATCACAGCCAGTTCACCCAGTGCTGCCAAATCTGCTGTAGGGGGGACCCCTAAAAATGGGCTGTCCCCCAGGGTGGGGACAGATGCAATGCAAAAGCATGGCTCTATTTCTTG
This sequence comes from Haemorhous mexicanus, assembly GCF_027477595.1. Classification (NCBI taxonomy): domain Eukaryota; kingdom Metazoa; phylum Chordata; class Aves; order Passeriformes; family Fringillidae; genus Haemorhous; species Haemorhous mexicanus. Next base: position 73,885,429 of record NC_082343.1, read on the forward strand.
ACTTCCAATTTTGTATGAAGTAAGAGCTGCCTCACGTTAACAGAGAGCAATGTGTCGATAACTATTTGAGTTCCAGGCAAGCAATGTGGTCAGACTCCATATTTGGTATTCCTCTATGTGCAGAAAGGAGCAAGCCCCCTGGGACAGGTTCCCATTATTCCCCAATGCCGTTAGCAAGCTGCCCTGGCAGGGCAGTGACAAGCGTGCCATGGCTCTGCTTTAGGAAATCCAACCCACTTTATATCAGCTCTCCTGTTTTTTTGGGGGAATCATGTGGTTTAGGTAGAGCTAGAGCAAGCATAGCAGGCCCTTCTATCAAGTCCCAGAAAAATCACTCGCAAGCAGTTCATAGAAACTGTTCACTGAGCAATTTCAGATAATGAACATACAAAATAAAGTGTCAGCAGGGAGCTGCTCGTGCATAATTTGGGAACAGGGATAATTGTTCAGTGTGAGTGAATAAATTGTTTACTGCATACAGTTTAGATAACTTTAATAGCAAACAATTTTACTCTGTCCTTATACCTCAGGATCATGTACTCTTTAGATAAACATCTACATCAACCAACTGTTGAACTTTGAATACTTTGATTATTTTAGAAAAAAATTGGCAACAATCAGTTACTATGCTATTGGATACCTGGAAGCCCTGGGATGTGGTGTTTTATATCTTGGATTCAAACAAAAAGATAGCCCTCCTTGTATTAACAGGAGACACCTTCCTTCAGGTCTTGCATTGGAAGAATTGCCTGACTATACATCAGGAAGTGTCTGTCAGAGGGCCTGAGGTAAACATGCACTGGAATGCACATACTCCTCTTAAATAAACCTCCAGAATACTAAAGAGCTGAGAGAGTATTTGTCATTCACAATCTCTTCCATACAAACTTCCTTCCAATACAACATAATTCTTGAGGATGCTTTCAGGCAAAACACATATAAATAAATTTTCTGTGGAAAATGTGTGTGATTTTTCAGTTGTACGGCACAACATTTCAGCAGGTGGGATGGGATTTGCTGGTGTATTTCATCCCACTCCAGACAGTTGTCAAACACACCCAGGATGAATTGCTTTCTAAAGGAGCCCACTTACAGACCCTGTGGAGGGATTTTAAAAGATTAGTTTAGAGTAGATGCTGAGTACGCTTCCTGAAACTATAAATGGAAACATTTCATAGATCTTGCCATTGTCTGAAAATAGCCCTGTCAGCCTGGCACATCTGGGATCCTGAATACAAAGCATTTGTTCTCTTTAGTGAAAACTTTGCCTAAAAAAGGCTGTGACATTGGGCTCTCATTTGGAAGAGGCACAGTGCTTGCTGTTTCACGAAAAGTTTCTTCCTCATCTGCTTAATAAAGTTTTCCTTTAAGTTTATCTAAGCTAAACTGAGAGACAGGAGAGGGAAGTTCAGGTCTCAGATGTGCCTCTGAACTCCTGCCTGTCCTCTTCTGAGGTCCAACACCTTCCTGCATTATCAGCAGGATGATATTTTCCCTGGAATACAGAGGGAAAGACAGGCACCAAGAGATTAAAGTATACTGTTGAGGATCACAAAGCTGGCTGCTGGAGATAAGGAACAAGACTGAGCAATTTGCAACACCCATGTGACATTTTCTACTGTGGACTATTACTATGAAAAATAACTGTATGATTGGAGAAAGTACTTAAGCTATCAAGAATCTAATAGCAAAAGAAGGGGAAGAAGCCTGCATCAATGAACAGCTGCAACACCATTAAACCTGTCTCTGCTAACAAAATGCATCAATTCAACACAAATCTCAAAAAATTGGTCTGTCCAAAGCCAATTCCTCATTTTGTGTAATTGCAAACAGTTTTTATTTCTTGCCCCTGTCAGATTAATTTGTATGAGCAGACTTCAAAGAACCTGCAGCTTGTTGACAAAGATAGGTTAAAGCAATCTTTATAGTCATTTAGCAGTAGGACATTAATTTAATTAAACCAGCCTACTCTCCTACAGTACATGGGTCCTTATTTTAAGGACTACTAAGGTGCTACTAAGTACTTTTTACATAGAGAATGTTTGTTATCTGTATAAGTGTAGGTAATGTTCTCTAATATTATCTGTAAAACTAAAGGCCAATAATCTATTTTATAAAATTAATGCCAGTGATTCTTTTAGGGCAAGTTTTTCTTCTATGCACAGGTGCACACCACAGCCCAAGACCAGAGTCTGTCAGAGCCATGGCTATGTGCTCCCCCTGCTTATGGTCCTCCTGGAGAGAGAGGATATAGGGGCATCTCTTTGCTCCTCTCCCATTTCCCTCTTCCTGCTGATAGCTGTACTGGTAGATGCCACCACCCCCATGTAATCTTGGTTTTTACTGCACTGCTGCAGAGGGGAAATGGCATTTAATCGTGAATACATATGAAGATCCCAGGAGACTAGCTGCAATCAGGACAAGGCTCTACATTGTCACATGGCTGCAAATATTATTAGTTTGTTGCCAAGCTTTTCTAACAAACTTTTTTTTTTTTTTTCCCCTCACTGGGCTAAGCACACGCTGTTTACCACCAAGGCTTCCCCAAAATTAGAGAAGACCTAGAGGGAAATGAGAGAGGTACAAAGACTATAGAAGACACAACCAGTAGAACAAACTGTGCTTCTCCAATACATAATGTTCAGTAACATGCTAGAAAAGGCTTACACATCAGTTTGGATTGGGGTGGGAACTCTCTGACAGGCTGCTTTGTGCAGCTTTTGGAAGCTACTTGGCTTTGCTCCAGCAAGCGTAGCTGAATACTATCAATCTCAAACACATGCTAGATGCTATCACTCATGACCATTCCTGCAGCCATGCTATTCTGACTCCTTCCTACCCTTTTTTCAGCTCACTTACTCTGCATAACTCAGGAAAGAGAAGGTATATCCATAAAAATGGCTGGCCAGTCAGAGGAAACGTAGTGCAAAATCAAGTCCCTTATGATTATTTTATAATATATTTTTGAAAATCAGATCTTACACAAGGCAGCAGGATTCATAAAACCCCTGTTCACATGGCACGCTTTCCTGAGGAGATCCTGACCTCTTGTCCAAGGTGCAAAACCAAGAATAACTGTGACAAAGGCAGGGCCTCCTCGGGCACATGTGATGTGTATGTGTATAAACTGTTACTTCAAAAACAAGTTGGGATCCTGTATGCTTTCCAAAAATATTTAAGAATAATGCTGACCATATGCTCTTGGCTGCTGAAAACCCCACTTTGTAGCTAGCTCATCAATGTATTGAAAGGGTTTTTCTGCCTTGGCAGTCGTCATTTATCACTGACGGTCAGGTTTTGAGATGGGCTGGAATGCCTTTCATCACTCAATGCTACTCCTCAGCCTCCTGGGGATGAAGGCACGCTCGGTGACTGCTTCGCCTGTCCTGTAAGACTGGTAGTGCCGGCGGGGGCTGGACAGGACACGGGCAGAGCCGACGCCAACACGCGGGGACAGACACGTCCCGCTTTGGAAGCACGCCGTTTCTGGGAGCTGTCAAACTGCCACACGAGCGAACTTGGTGACATTTCTTAAACATCACGCTCGTGACCAACCAACCACAGCAGGTGCCGAGTTAAGAAGAGCGGTTTTATAAAGGCTGTTGAGGCTCCTTGACACACCATGTAGGGGCAATACTGCTTGCCCCAGGTTTAGGGGAGAATTCAGCTCTTCTAATTTTAACCACACAACAGCTGGGCAGGCTGCCCGGGCGCGGGGCTCTGGCTGCGCGGGGCTCTGGCTGCGCGGGGCTCTGGCTGCACCTCTACGCGGTGCCTCTCCCCACCTGTTTCAGGCGCCTCGGTTGAGCACTGCTCGGTGGCCACAGGCCCCGGCCCGGGCGGGGGTGCCCGGGGTGATGCTCTGAGGGTCGCGGGGGTCGCGGCCGCTCCCGCCTCTCACGACCCGCCCGCAGCCCCGGGCCCGGCGGAGGCGCCTGCGCGCTGCGGCCGCTCGGTGCCGGCCCCGCTGGCGCCGCCCGCAGCTCCCGCGGCTCCTCTGCCTATTTTAGTCACAGCCGCGGCTCCGTGCCCGCTGCGGGACCGCCAGCGGCGACGAGCGGCAGCCCCGGGCTGTTGCCGTCCTGTCCGGGCGGCCCGGAAAGTTTTCCGCGGGGCAGGTGAGGGGCGCTCCTGCCGTGCGCCGGCGGCCTCGCGGGTGCGGGGCAGCGGAGGGTCCCGGGGCCGGGGGTGCCGCTCCACCGGCGGCGGCAGCAAGGGTGGGCGCCGGGCTCCGCTGTGGAGCTGCCCGGCCAGCGGGGAGAACGCGCGGTCCCGTCCCTGGTCCCTCGTTGCCTTCGGTCGCTCTCCTGTGCCCTGCCCGCGGGGAGGAGGGACGGGTTGCAGCTTTCGAAGTGGCCCTTTTTGGGGGAAAAAGGACTAGTTCCTCGACTCTGTTCAATTTTTAAAAATTATTTTCACGATTGTTTGGTACGAAGGGTGGGTTTGGCGTTCGCGCGTCGTGGGCCAAAATGAAGCTGCGGAGCGCAGAGCGGGGCTGCGAACCGGCAGCTGCGGGCGCGCCGCGGGGTTCGGGCGCGCCGCGGGGTTCGGGCGCGCCGCGGGGTTCGGGCGCGCCGCGGGGTTCGGGCGCGCCGCGGGGTTCGGGCGCCCGGCGCATCCGTAAGCGCTGCTGGCGGAGGGGAGAGCGAGCCCCAGGGCACTCACAGCCTCGGGTCCGCTCCGCTTGGAGGCTGCGGGGCTGCGCTGTCGCGGGGGAAGGTTTTCTCACTGTGTGGATACTTTGTTGACTATGAAGAATGAACGTGTTGTTAAATTTTCTCTTGATTAAAGTGACTAAAGAGAGTAACAAATTTCTGTAGTTGCTGACGCATTTAATTGAATGTGACTTGCGGCAAGGAGCATATTGAGTATGCTTTTTTATACCACTTTCCTGATCGTTCTTACTGCATTGTAAAAGAGGGAATTGGTAACTTAAACTGTAATTAACTCAGCTATGCTACCTCTAGTAGTTTGTATTCACAGAAGAATTATTGCCTAAAATATCTATGCAGCTTCTGTGCTGTAAGTCCATAGAAAAGTAGTTTAAAGTTCTGCAGGTATAATTAAATTATTTCTTAAAAATTGCATTGACTATAAAGTTGTAGAAACATACTCAAAGTTATAGAAAACATACTCAAGTTATAGAAACATACTCTATAACTGTAAAGTTATAGAAACATACTCAAGTATTTACTCAAGTATATAGAAACATACTGCAAGATTTAAGAAGTTCACTTGAATAATGTTGATCAGTAAAGCTGTGGGATATGAATAATCTCAATAAAGTGGGTAATGACACGACTGGGACACTCAGCACTGTCCCACTATCAGCTTGGCTGACTGGTTCTCATAGTAGAACCAAATGCTTTACAGTTTTCTTCTATGTCTCTCTTCTGTGAATATTGTTTAGGTATCCATAAAATTCACGCTTTTTTCAAAGCCATCTTGGTGTCCAGATATTTGTAGACTAAATCTTTTGGGAATGCTTTTCAGAAGTTTGGTCTCTTGTATAAAACTGTTGTTGAGTGTAGCAAAATCCTAGAGTAAGCTCGCCTCGTTTATATTGTGAGAATTTGTATTTTCTGACCTAAGATCACCTTAACTTTCTATCAAGTTCATGCACAAAAAAAATTATTAAGCCTTTTTCTAAAACTACACTAATTTCTTTTAGGTTCAATATTAAAGAGTCAGTGAGGTTTTTTTTTTTTTTTTCATATCCTCTTTTTCCCTCCTGTTTGAACAACAAATCAGCTTGAGTTCTCAATCATCTGAATTATAAATTCTTAGTTTGCTAAATCTAAATCCATATGATAGATATATACTGGATATTAAAAAATGCTCTTTTAGTGATTTGTCTTATGCCCCATAAAGCTTTCATTTCTGAGGATGCTATTTTACCCTAACTTTCCAAAATGATTGGACTATGTTAGTTGTTTTTTTAACTCCTGATATTAATATATATCTTTGCATTGAAGACTTAAGCATATGACTAAATAGTCTTGTGTTATATTAATCCTTGGTAGACATAATTACAGTTTTAAAGGCCTGAATCTGTACTTCCAAATAATTTTTTGCTTTCTGCAGTCATATAAGGTGAAAAATGATAATTGCTTGCTCTTTTATGGAACTGCAGACTTTTCCCTTGTTCTTCAGTGTTATTTGGCAACAGTAGGTGCTGGGACTAAAGGATTGATCTAAAAATTACAGTGGTGTTGTTTTTTGACATTTTGGATATTTGTCTTTCTGTTGTTACCTGTAGACAAGCACTTTAGGTCGCAGCTTGTAGCTCTGCCTGCCTGCCTTCTCTCCTGATCCCCAAAGCAGTCTCCTTAGTTGAAATTCAGAGCCCGTGTCTAAGTCTGTCCTTGTGTCATTTTGCAGATAGCATCAATCTATTTCTGTCAGCTTTTTAATACCACCATGATGGAGAAGTTCTTGTTTCTGCTGTTTCCAGTATGTCAGGGGACCTGTAATTATTGTTTGTGAGTAGTAAGTGAAGTTCAGAGGTATTCATATAAAGACTTTGAGGTAGTAAAGACAAAACTTATAAAAAAACTGGGGGTGGGCAGATTTAGGTTCCTGGGTTCTATTTTAGGCAATCTAGTAGGTGAGCCTGACCTTCAAAAGTGTTAAATGTCCTCTTACATATGTAGACACTAAATTGCTTGATCAACACTTGGAGAAACTCCTTCCCATTATTTCAGTTTATGGCAGGTGATTTGTTGCATCAGTGTCTGGAAGAGCAAGGGGAGCCGTGTTTTGGCTGGGCTGCCAGGAGAATGAGATTGTCAGGTGCTGTATATTTAATTTGGTTCATTGGGTTTCCGGTCTTCTAATGTGTGATGCTTTAGAGCTGAGCTGAAAAGGGTCAGGTAGCCTCAAGTCCCACAGTGGAGCAGTACAAACTTATGCTAATAAAAAATATCAAGCATCTGGAAGGCTGCCTTGATCTGTAATCAGAGGCAGCTGAAACTATTTCTTGCAGCCTCTTTTGATGTTGAGTTTAAAGACTTATGACTGGTTCTGTATCTATGTGTGAGTTTGGTTGTCCCTACTTGTTCTGTTGGCATTTTGAGTGGTGCTTTTACTGGCACGTGACTGGGAAGTGAAAGGCTGAATACAGGTAGAAACTCGGCCGATTATTATTTTTTTTTTTTAAGAGATCCAGAGATCCTGCTGTTCTAGTGTAAGGAGTTTATATTGTTTGGAAACAACAGGAGCACCAGATGAGCTGTGTGTAAGATGAGCACAGACATAGTTATCCAGTTAGCAATTCCCTCCTGTTTATGAGCCCGTTAAAATGCCAGTCCTGCAGCCTCTCATGGGCTCAGGCTTTGGCTCACTGTGTGAGAGGCTTTGTCAGGACAGTGAAACTGCTCTAATGACTCTCTTGATGAGCTCATGTGAAAGAGCTGAAAGAAAGTAGGAGTGTATTCAGATAGGCCTGATGTTTGCTAACAGTTGAGTGCATAGTTTATGATGAACCCCCACATTTTAATTAATCTTTGTGAATAACTAATGTGGGAATGAAAATAGGAAAGTGATATCTTAAGAAATAAGTGAATTGTGTATTTTGGATTAGATATTTAGGATTAGTTAATTTTTTTTTCCTTGAAAATCATTTCAAACCAGATATAGATGCACTGCATCTGTGCTAGTGTTTGATAGGATGCCTCTCCACATTCTGTAGCATCCCTTGGCTGGGACAGGCTCTGGGCATAGGAGATGAACTGTCAGAGAGGGTTGAGGATTTCTTTCTTCCCACTGCTTTCAGAAGAGGTCTAAAACACTGATTAATTTTGAAAACTCTCCAGCTTGCTTATGCCCTGTACACAGGTCGATCACAAGAAAACAATAAAAGGAAGGGATGAAGCAACTCAATTTTATTTCACAGGCCAAGAAACACTCTCAATTAACAGAGATGCTTCAGAGTATATTCAAGTCTGCAGGAAACAGAGTGTGTTAACTGTGACCCAAGGTTGTCTGCTGAGCAGATGAATTATATGGCAGTTAGTGATGACACACATCAGGGACGTGCCCTGTCTCTGCAGAATTTGATCGACTGCAAATCCCACTGCATTGTATTTTCTGGAGCTTGTTGGCTCAGTGATGAAGTGCATATAGGTCGTTAATGAGACTTAAGCCTACCTCCATATAATTTCTACTGCTCTGGCAGTGAGAGACCATACATGCCTTGCTGGAAGCAGGGTTCTCCTGTGTTTGACAGCAGACATCTCTAGGAGCAGTCGTGTTCCTTCAGCTGAGACCTGCTCTGGGTTCAGAAGACCTTCTGTAGAGCTTGTAGCACTGACTGTAGTTACCCAGAGAGACCAGCTTTTAATTTTCTAAAGATAATGTCCTGAAATCTTCCGGTTTCTCTCTGTAGTTTGTTTTTAATAGTAATTTTTGTTTTGCATTGGGATTTGCCCACAGATATTTTTCCATTTCATTGAGGCAAAAGGTATATGTGTTATATTTATTATTACAACAACAAAAACATCTCATGTATGTTTAGATTAGAAATAGTCTTTAGCTGTCTCAGTTTCTCCAGTAGTCCCCCACACAGACAAGGGTCTTGCAAGCTTGTTCAAACTGTGTAGACCAAGTGATTCCCCTAAAAGACTGGTAGCAGACTTAGTAGCCTCTCTGTTTTGGTAGCTATGATTTAGGTGAAAGAGATAGCAAAGCACTACTGAACTATAGACCTAGCTTACCCTTTTAAAGCATTTTTTAATATTTTTTTTTTCCATGAATGTAATGGAAAATATATCTTGGGAAGGGAGAGAATAACCCTAAAATCTATATGTGTGTCTACTGTGTCTCAGTTTAATGCATAGTGCATATTTTTCCTCTCTTTGCAGGAGTCTCCAAGATGAATACTACAGCAATGAGCCCACTCACTGTTACTCCACTAGGTTTTGTTCCAGACTTAAAAAATTCCACCCTTGATCCTCTCAATGAGACTGCATGTGAGAACTGGAAAGAGATTCATCATCTTGTTTTCCACGTGGCAAACATTTGCTTTGCAGTTGGACTGGTTATTCCAACTACTTTGAATCTTCATATGATTCTTCTGCGAGGCCTGCTCACCATAGGTAGGAGAGTTATCCTGGAGTCAGGAATGGCTGGGTTTGACCATTATGGAGCTTGTCCCTGCAGCTTATGGTGAAATGACTGCCTCTGTTGATGGCCGTTGTGCTCTGATGAAAGTGGTTTTGGTCTAAGACTGGATCTGTTTTGACCTTGATATACCTTTTCTAGAAAGATTTATATAACTCTTAAAACTTCCTAGGACTGTAATTTGCAATTTCAAACCTATGAAGATGTCAGCTTGAAAACAAGTGGACTTCATTTACGTCAGGTGTAACTGGATGTTTAAAATCCACTTATTTCAAATCAGTTATGTCTGATCATTAAGACCTTTATTTTAGACTTCTTTTTTACCTTTACTTTTTAAGAAAGTACTGGGACTGTGTATTGGCAGGTGCACTGGTTTTGCATGTCTGAGGTAGGTGAGCTTTTCCTGGAGGAGCTTGCTGTGAGCCCAGGTGTTCTTTTAATGTGGGTTCAAGCCTGTGGCACTTGTGGGTCACCAGCATTATTTTCATTGCTGATTTAGAAGTGCAGTCTTTCGATGGGGAGTGTATTCTGTGTTCTGGTATCAGTTGTGTTTCTTCTGCCACTGTAGGAATCTTGTGACACCAGAATCTGACTTGAGAGGAAAACCTAAATTTGGCGTGCTTGAGACTGAGTGAATGTGGTTGGATTTGTAACATTGCAGTCTCACAGCTATTTCAAAGCCTCTGTACCTTGTGTGGGACAAGATCCTTGTGATCAAACAAGGAATAGTGACTCATTGCAGTGTAAGAAGGATAAATCCAATCCAATAAGAGCATGCTCAAGTATTTTTAAGTGAGCGCTTATTGGCATTATAGTGTGGGTCAATTTTATGACAGAATTTGAATTTACAATGCTCTTGCATTTTCTATTTGTGATAGGGTAACTTCTTAAAACACACTGCACTGGTGACCAAGGATCTGAGCATTGCAAGACTTTTTATCTTGGCTTTAAAAGCAAAAGGAGCTCTGCATTTGCTGAGCCTGCCATTTTGATCTGTAGGTCTTATAGTGTTTTCAGCAGATAGGGAAACAGAGTTTTACAAGCTGAGGTGGCAGCAGGGAGCAGATTTACTCTGTGGGCAGAACGAATAGCGAGGCCTGGTTCCTTTGACCCTGTCCCACCTCTGTGCTGCTCTGCAATATTGCTGCTCTTCAGTACATCCAGACTTCGTATCCTCCTGTGCCTAGCAGTCTAACTATTAAGAAGGTCAAGAGTCACTTTTATTTTGATTTTTCTAATCCATTTGCAAGCGCTGCCTCATCAGTTAGATGAGACAGACAGACTAGATAGTACTGAGTTCATTAAGTCAAGGTCATTTTCAGGGAGAAAGGGGGTAGGAACACTCATTTAGCATTGTCTCCTTTTTGTCTTTGCAGGAAGCTTAAGAGCAAATATAACTGACCTCTCCAGCCATCTCTGTCGGATGGTAGGCTCACAGTTATCTGGGAGAGGCTCATTAATAAATAATCCATCATTTGATAAATATTGTCTTTGTAGGCTGAAAATGGAATCCCTATTCATACACGATGCCTTGTCTTTTAAAGCAAGTGTCATTATTCAAAGGCAACTAAAAAAAGAAATTTTGTCTTTGATGTTACACAGGAGAATTCAGGTTCCTGAATTCCTGACCTTGTCACATCAGCAATAATAGTTTCTTTTAATTTTCAGAAATATCTGCATGTAACTTTAGGAAGTTTTTATGCAACTCTTCCTTGCTAATTAGATGTGAATGTTAATTTCTAAGCCTTTTTTGTCTAATTAATGCAACACAAATTTTTGTGAGCTGCCTAATTTTCCCCCATCTCTTTTCTACTTCATTTCAGTAAGAAATCATCGTGAACTGCACCTTTCTGCTTGCCCCATCCTGATCTGAATTACTGTGATTTCAGTATTGCAGTCCCATGTAACAGGACTGCAGTCTGTCCACCTGCCCTCAGTGCCTCTTTGCAGTATAGCAGTGATTAGCTATTGTTTCATGCCTTCATCCAGAGAGCTCACCTGTATTAAAGTTTGTAGAATATATTGCGTAATTATACTCAGTGGATGTATTCTTGATGGTTTTCTAGGAATATGTGTTATTTGGCGAAATTTAACTTCCTCTTTTTTTGTTAATTTTTACAGGATGCGCATTATTCATCATTTGGGCTACACTCTATCGTTGTGCCTTGGACATAATGATCTGGAATTCTGTGTTTTTGGTTGTCAACCTTTTGCATTTCATATACCTAGTGTATAAAAGGAGACCGGTATGTATAACAGCTGAATTTCACAAGCACTCTAGTAAGATGCAGGAAAAGGGAGTTTTGCCCATGTTTGCTAGACAAACCAATGGATTAGTACACATTTTCAGCAGAATACTTTTGTGGTTTTGCCCAAAATCACACTCTGGACACACTCTGGAAGTGTGCAACAACCTGTACCAAAAAAAAAAGAGAAAACAGAACCTACCTGGAAATAAGCTCTTCACCAATTCACCACTGCCTATGCAAGAAAGCTGCTAGGAAATTAGCTGGCAAGGCAGCATGAAGCTTGACTTCTGTCTTGCCTAGGAAGTAGCTTAAAACAAGCTAGACTGATCTGTTACTAGAGAATTGTAGATGTGTAGTAAATATTTCTAGTTCAAATTGCTCTTGAAGGGTCGTCTTACTACTTAAAGGGCAACTTCCTCTTTAGTTACTAAATGCAATTACTAATGCTATTTTTTCAGCCTATTCAATTGCTTTATGTCACCATTGAGATGCAGCAAATGATGAAACTGCATTGTATTTCTGCTAGGTGGCCATGGCCATGCTGTCCAGAACACACACACAATAGCAGTTGTGATAACAGAGATAGATAAGGGAGAGCCAGTGAGGCCAGACTCTACCTACTCTGAAGGTGTCCACAGTTAAATATCCCATGCAGGTACTCTAGTTTCTAATATGAGATTAGCTTATTTGCAGTCTTTTCCCTCAACCAAATTAGCATGTTCTACTTCCCTTCAACCCCCCCACCAATTAAGCCTTTTTAATAAATCTTGAGGCTTCTAATCTTCCGTCAGATGGGACAGGAAATGGCCACCAAAGTCAGAAATTATTGCAAAAGGCAGGAGTGCTCAGCTGATAGAAACCCATTTCCCTGGGAAACCAAGCCTTTCATCTTACCTCTATTTTAAAACTGAATTGTGGCATCCTTAAACATAGGTAATGGTCCTTGACTTTGTACCTGTCCAACCCTTTCCAAAAATCTAAATAAAAAGTTATTGGTGAGTGAAAAAGCATCCTGGGAGGATGATGTGCTGGTTTGGGCTTGAGTGAAAAAAAGCAACCAAACAAAAACTCACCCTGCAATGTGTAAATCAATACTGAATGAAGAAGGAAATACATTATTTTGTAATTACAGTTCTCTACTAAAAGCTATGTTGGCATAGATTGGGGTGCCTTGTGCATTATGGTATAGATTTCATCCTATTGAAGAGGCAGCTATTTTCACTAAATCCTCTAGTAAATTTGTTTGCAGAATTATTTGTAGGAGTTAGGTCAAGTGATAGAAGTGATTGAAGTACTCTGTGGGTGGATACAAAAAGAAGGAATTTTGTGAGAATATGAAACTTGACTGATAAACTCAGTCACCAAAGTTGGTAAAAAATTGCTTTTTAAGAGGGGGAGGCCTGGAGCACCTGCCTTTCCTTCGCTTTCTCTGTAGCCCTTGCCCAGTGTCAGAGTAACCACAGCAGGACTGAGGTGCTTGGCACTCCCACAAACTGCTCTGAACACCCTCTGGCAGGCAACCACAGCATATAAAAGGAGGCTGAAGGTTAAATTGCATCTGTCTACAACAAGTTGATAAATTGAGTACATGTGTTAAAAAAGGAAGAGGCTCTACCTACAGCAGTGTTCCTCCAATATGGAATACAGGTTCACCCAAAGATTAGCATCAGCTGTGCTATGTGACCTGAGCAACTTAAAAGCTTAGCCAAAAATTAGATCTGATAGACTAGGCAGGTAGTGCTGTTCCTTTGCATATTAGGGCTTAATTTCAACAGTCTTCTTTCCATTGAAAAATTACTGTAGTTCTGAACATTGCATGGAAAATATTATTTGAATTGCTGCAATACATAATATTTTCAGTAATTTTTCAAAAATATATGAATCTTTGCTGCAAACTATGATCAACAAGCATACTTGAAGTGATGCCTGATAGTCACACATGTCTCTTTAGCTGTCTAACATGTTTACTATAAACCCCAAGGCTGTTTTAAGTGTTTTTCCTACACGAGGACAAAGAATAGAGGGGAAAAAGAATTAAAACTCATATGAACTAATTTTTGAATGAGATTTTCTCTCTGCAGCTATTGTATTGCCCATCTCAATCAGTTTTGGTAATTCTCAGAAAAGATCTTTCCAAGGAAAGAAAGGAATGGCAGAATAATTACAAGTTAGTCATATTACAAAATGAATAATTGATATGTTCGGTTGTTAAATATTTATTTTATTAAATGGAGCATGCAGAATCACAGTGAGTTTCTTTTCTGGCCAGAAGATTATTTCAGTGGTTTTGATTCCTTGGAGCTTTACAAATTTGGCTTTTTTAGTTGGAGTGGAAGCTGAGTCTAATCACTGTGACTCGGAGTCCTGGCAGCATCCCAGAATATTTCAACCCCTGCTGAAGAAAACATTACACCTACCCATATGGCTTGTTTGGAATATGACCCACAAGCATGACTGGAGGAGCAGTCAGCTGTGCTTGGGAAGGGGGAATGGTCTGTTATAAGGGAGCCCATCTAAAGCACAGCTCCAGCCTGCAATCTGATCAGTCTTTAAGAAAGTGGCCACACCTGCTTTCCCCTCAAAGTATTACACACTAGAGGAAGATCATGAAACATGAACCACGTGCTAGTTAAGGGATTGGATTAACACTCCAGGGCCAAAATTTGCCCTCATGTCTATGTGCCTAGTTTTGGGTTCAGGAGTCTTGGGAGCTATGTAAATTCCTTTTTCAGATGGGAATGTATTTCTTTAAGTTGCAGTGGTCATGTATGGAGAGGTGCAAATGAAATTGGTACAGCTGTTAAAAATAGGGGAGGTCCTAGAGAACATGATGGTAAGACAGTGATCTAACTTTGTGGGTATATGGAACAGATTTTCAACAATTTTTGGGTATTATGGAGCAACAAAATATGTTCAGGACAATCCTTAACATAATACAGTTTCTCTTGCGTGTTTGTTTTTAATCCTTGTTTTGTCTGTGTCAGTGTCCTCTGAGGGATTAAAGATTGTGGCATAAGGAACATCCAGGAAATTCAAAACCTGGGTTTCATATGAGTGTAGTTGCTAGTGGAATATTTAACTAGTAATTCATTTAGTGTGAAACCAGTGTTACTTTAGGTCAGGTGATGCACTGCCATAGTAAGTCCATGAGCCCTGATGTCACACAGCCACAAGAGCTCGTGTCACTGCAAGGCCATTCCTGATAGTCTTGGAATAATGGTGGTGTCTCAGAGGAGTGAGTGGGGAACAGAGGAAGCAAATGCCACTCCTTTCCTCCAAAAGGGCAAGAAGGAGAACCCAGGGACCTGCAGCATGGTCAACCTCAACTTTATCTCTGAAAAGAAGGAATAGATAGTACTGGAAAACATTTTTGGGCACATAGAACACAAGTCAGCAAGGGTTTACCAAGGGGAAGCCATGCTTAACCAGCCTGATAATAGATGGATAAGAAACTGATTGAATGGTCACCTCCAGAGGGTAATGGTCAAAGGTTCAGAGTTCTGATGGACATCAGTGACAAGTGATGTCCTGTTTGGGTCTTTATTGAGACTGGTGTTATTTACTGTCTTCATTAATGACATAGGTAAAGGGATTGAGTGCACCCTTATCAAATCTACAGATGACACCAAGTGAAGTTGTTTGACACACCTGAAGGATGGGATACCATCCAAAGGGACTTGGACAAGCTTGAGAAGTGGGCCAATGGAAATCTCATGAAATGCAACATGACCAAGTGCAAGGTGCTGCACCTGGTTGGGGCTACCCCCAGTATCAGCACAGGCTGAGGAATGGACAGATTGAGGACAGAGAAGGACTTGGGTGTGGATGAGAGGCTGGACTTGACCTGGAAATGTGCACTCACAGCCACAGAAACCCAGTTGTATCCTGAGCTGCATCAAAAGCAGAGTGGCCAGCAGAGTGAGGGAAGTGACTGCTCTGATGAGATCCCATCAGAGTGGAAGTGCTCTGAGGTCCCAAGCACAGAGACAGAAGAGGTGTTCTGTGAGGAAAGGCTGGGACAATTGGAGTTGTTCAGCCTGGAAAAGAGAAGACTTTGGGGTGGCCAGATTGTGGCCTTCCCTACTGGAAGGGAAACTACAAGAAGGATGGAGAGGGACATTTTACAAGGGCATGTAGTGACAGCATAAGGGGGAATGGTTTCAAACTGAGTAGGTTTAGATTAGATATTAGGAAGATGGTCTTTACTCTGTGGGGAGTGAGGCACTGAGGCAGCTTGCCCAGAGAAGCTGTACATGCACAATCCCTAGACGTGTTCAAGGTCAGGTTGAAGCTCTGATGCTACCTGGTCTCGTGGAAGATGTCCCTGCCCATGGCAGAGGCGGTGGGACTGGGTGATCTTTAAGGTCCCTTCCAACCCAAGCCATTCTATTTTAACCTTCCACAATGAAATGACTGGCCATCTATGAGAATGATGAATATCTTCAACCTTAATTTTGGTAGGGTTTTCAACACTCTCTTGTACAAAATCCTGATAGAGAATCTGTTGAAGTGTGGCCTGGATGAGGACACAGTGAGATGGATTGAAATCTGGCTGAAAGGCAGGGTGAGTGTGCTAATCAGAGGTAGGAAGTCCAGTTGGAGCTGGGTCCTACACATTCATTAGTGTGTGGTGTGTAACCTCGGGGCCAGTGCTAGTCCCAGTGCTGTTTGACATCTTCATTCATGGTCTGGATGTTGGGGCATATGTGAACCCTGATGACACAAAACTGTGAGGAGTGGCTGATAGGCTAGAAGGTTGGGAAGCCATCTAGAGGGGCCTCAGTAGGCTGGAGAAATGGACCAATCTCATAGAGTTCAACAGAAAGTGTGGAGTACTGCTCCAGGGAGGAATAACCATGCATCACCACTTGGCACAGACTGACCAGCTGGAAAGCAGCTTTGTAGAAAAGGACCTGCAGGTCCTGGGGGAAGAGTTGATCATGTGTCAGAAACTTGCCTCTTTCTCTTCTTTTCTGACATTCTTTCTCAGTTGTTTGTCCTTATTCTCTCTTCTATGTATTTTTTTTTTTTCATTATCTGATGCTTATTGTTCTGATTTGTCTTCCTCATGGCAAATATGCAGGCTTTATTCAGGCTGCCTCTGCTTTCAGGAAGGCTGTAATATTGTCTCATCCCCTGCTTCCTTCATTCAGGGAAGACTTCCAGGCTTAGGATTTCAGCCAACATCCTTTCCCTCATTGCTGCTGCCTGAGTTTGGGTGGGCTCTTAGATGTGGGATGTTCAGCTGGCAATGTTTTTTGGTCTTTTTTTTTCCTCCCTCGTCACATGCGGTTTCAATATAATTGGTTTGTTTTTCAGGACTTGCTTTTCTACTGCAAGTAAGCCAAGAAGCTCAGGGAGGAGAGGGGCTCCCAGGAGAGCCTGAGGGATATCCACAGTGATGCATGCATGCAGTGTGAAAAACAACCTCTTTTTTTTTTTCTCTGCATAATTCTTGCCCAGGTCCTTCCTATTCACTACTGCATCAACAGACATCTCAGAGGGCTCCTTGTGTGTGATTTAATGTGCCACTTGGATGGAACAGCATTCTAAAGCACCATCCTGCCTCATTTTAGATAAGGTTTTGGTCACCCTATCACGGGCAGTATTTGTGGATAGACATCACACATTTACCACTTCTTTCCTTGTTTAAGCATAACGAAGCCAAAGATGTCCCTCAAGCTAAAGCACGTGTGCTGTCTTACCCATTTTTAACTAATGAATCTGTGTTTATTGATCTCTCTTGGTTTTCCAATCTAGATCAAGATAGAGAAGGAGCTTAGCAGCCTCTACAAGAGAATGTTTGAACCTCTCCATGTGCCTCCAGAGCTCTTCCAAAGACTAACTGGACAATTCTGCAACATTCAGACTTTGAAGACAGGTCAAGCCTATGCAGCAGAAGATAAAACATCAGTTGATGATAGGCTGAGCATCCTGCTGAAGGGGAAGTAGGTTCTGTTAAAGCTTGGGGACAGTTGTATGCTTTGTGTCATGGCTGAATAAATTAGAAAATTATTGAGGTTGCAATTGTTCGTAGTATGTCTATAGTCAAATAGTCTATACTTATAGTCTGTTTTGTGACACCATTTTCAGGTGGCAGTGATCTCTTACTGGGAGCATATTGTGTATCCACTTCTGTGTGCAGCTGCGTGGATTTTGGTGGGAATTATATTTGTGTAATACCAAAGGCAGTGTCTTGCAAAATAAGCAAGAGATTTGTTTGAGTCTTAGATATCCTAGTTGTCCCCTCAATCTATTCTCAGGTTTTAAGGTTAAAAAATTTGGTGCATGAGGGAAGAAGAAGTATGTCTCCAGTAGGATTTAAAACAGCAGGCCTTTGGAATTGATTCATTGCACTTGTACGTGCAAGTCGAGAGGGGGCAGGTGCACTGCCCAGAGGCAGACACCAGGACAGGACTCCAGGTGAGAAGGGGTAAAACATGCCCATGGCCAAGCTGTAATCTTGAAACTCATGCTAAATTCTGGCCAGTATTTTAACCAGTTTTTGTTGACAGCAGCAGCGATGTCAGGCTTCATTGCTTTTTGTACTCATTAACACAAAGCTGCTCACCTCAGGGAAGCCTGATTCTGGTCTGGCTGTGTAACATGACCTTTCACATATTGAATAACAATGTTTTGTGGATATGTGCCACGTTCATCAATTCTCTATTTGTCTGGCAGCCTGTTCTGCTTGGAATCAGTTAGGCAGAAAACAGGGTAGCTCTGGGAGTGATATTCCAGAAGATGAATGTATTTATCGCTGTTACCTACTGCATTACCATTGTCAGTAGTCCTACCCAGTTTTTGATTAAATTAATCAGCCTCCATGATTTTAAAATGTTGTTTTATACATTTTTATTTCCAGAATGAAGGTGTCTTATCGAGGGCATTTTCTGCATAATATTTACCCCTGTGCCTTTATAGATTCTCCTGAATTTCGGTCAACGCAGATGAACCGGGGTGAGAAATTCCAGGTACAGTTTGTTTAAAATGTCACTGGACATGAGCTGGTGAGACCATTAAAAAAATAGAATATAAATTTGATCAACAGCGAACTATTTGACTTGCATAATTTTGCTATCCTTCTAGTATAGGTGTTTGAAGATGGACCATATCAAGAATAACTTTTAAATGCTGAAAAAAAGTGTTATAATGGTGTGTATTGAGCAGTCTGGCTTTTGCTATTTTGTTCTCTTTTGCTGTTTCCAAGTTTGTTTTATGTTAAGAGATTGTTCAGGACAAATAATTTAAGAGGCAGTTTTGATGGAAAAAGATGATGTGAAGAGGTCTCATCAGTGGATCAAAAAAAGAAAAGGGAAGAAGAGCTACTGTAATAATTGAAGTCTAGAAGTTCTGGCACTAGTAATTAGAAATTGGTATTTATAAAAGTGTATTAATACTTCTGTCATTTTGCAATTTGTTAAAGCAACATAAGCTGAAAATTATCTCAGTATTTTGAGTAAAAAGATTCATATAGGGGACAATAAGGCTACATTTCTCTAGCAGTGTAATTATGCTGGTATATTAAATATATTTGATTATAGTTTGGGGAAGTAGAATACTTTTAGAGAAGGGTGGGTTTTTTCCCCGTAGAAATGGCTATTTTGCTACCTCTTACTTGCTGTTCTTTAGCTAGGTGTGTGTAATAATGACGGGACTGTGACTGACTGGTACATCCACACTGACAGCGTGGCAGAAGGCAGGGAGGCAGAGCAGTGCAGACTCTAAAATCAGTGATTGATGTCATATGTTCCAGTCAAACACTGGGCTCAGCGCCAGGGGGAGAGACTTGTCCAGATGCACACACCTCGCAGCAGTGGGGCCTCCCACAGCCCGGCTGCCCTCCTGGCACAGCCCCTTTCTCTTGGGAGCAGCTGGATAGGAATCGGGCCCTCCCAAGGGAAAAGGGTCATGCCTCAGCTCCTGCCTGCCTTGGAAGTTATTGTAATCTGGAGCAGTGTGCATCCTTGATTCCTGGGTTCTGCTTGTTACTGCCATGTGAACACCAGCAGCCTTGTAAGAGCACACGGATTCAGTCTTAAGGACCCCATCTGCTGGCAATGCTGGTGAATTCTTCCTCAGCCTCTGGGCTTATATTACAGTCTGTGGAGTTAAAAATCCATGGATATATGACAGTATTTCATTGTTTCCAGGACTTGATGGATTTTTAAAAATTTTTAAGGATGTAACGTTGTCTTGTAAAAGCAGAGAGCCCCATTTTGATTTATTCATAAATGCCTGACTCCCCCTTGCAAAACCTGCCCCTGGGTATGACCAGTGTGGGTTTTGGTGTGGCATTGCCCTCTGCTGGCACAGGGGGATGAACCTGGCAAGTCCATCCTCCCATGAGAGGGGGGCAAAATCCCCTGTAACTACCCAGAACTGGATTATCAATAACTGAGCAAACAGAGCCTCGGCTCAACTGCTGCAAGGTTGTACTTGTGACAGTAATGAGAGGAAGATGGAAATATTTTTTTTAAATCACCAAAAACTCTTTGATGGAGACCTTTGGGTGTTACCAGTTGTTCCTATTTGTTGACAGTGATAGAACCAAGCTACATATAGGCCTACTGCAAGTGCTTGTCATCACTAAAGGACTGACTTCATAAACAAATTTCCTCTTACATAAGTGTTTTTCCTGTTTGGGAACACATGAGGGATTTTCCCCTGTTATTGTCCCCCAGGTTTTCTGTAAAACAAACTGGCTACACATATCAGTTACAAATACAACGATAATAAATAGCTGAGAATTTTTACATTTGTAAATATCACATTCATAAAAGCTTTCACCGAAAAGCTTTATGGCTTTAAGAGTTACTCTAACTGGAGTCACAAATAAAATGTAATCACTTCTTTTAAAGCATGTTTAAGTGTGCTTATCTTAGGACATTTTTAAATGTGCTAATCCTGAACATGTATTTTTTTTTCCAGGTCACCATTATTGCAGATGATAATTGCAAGTTCCTGTGCTGGTCCAGGGAACGGCTGACTTACTTTCTGGAGTCTGAGCCATTTCTTTATGAGATCTTTAAGTACCTTATTGGCAAAGATATTACAAATAAACTTTATTCATTGAATGACCCAACCTTAAATGACAAGGTAAGCAACTTCATGTTCTGTTTGGTAATTTTCCTCCCACATACAAATGTGTTTTTACTTCAATTTTGAATGCTCTTAAAGCACCTTATTTTAACCTGCTGCCATCAGCTACTTAATGCACACTCGTGGCTTTTTAGTGCCAAGGTGTGAGTCAGTGCAACATTCCTGTCAGAAGAAGTATTTAGCAAAGTTGGCACAGTAATGTACAAGAAAGATGAGTAACTGAGATTCAGAACTGATCAGCTTGTGGAAATATTTCTCCCTAACAATTAGACATGATGGCCAGTAGCTAAAAAGGTGCTTCTCCCTGGATATCCTTTCTCACTGACAAATGAGTTTCTTTGTAAAAAGAAGCTTCAGAGTTTTTTTCTTCAAAAAAATTTCTTACTGGGGGCAAACAATAATGTAGTACTGATTGCTAGGAAGAGTAATTTCAACATGTCTTTGAGGGTTGCAAAGGCAAAAAAACCCCCAAACAAACATTATGTTGATATGATACAGTTAGTGGAAGAAATCATTAAATACATATAAAATATAATAAATATAATAAAATATAATTTATATATTTATAAATATATAAAACATTCAGTGGTCTGGGTGTACTCATGAGTATATGAACTATCTTGCTTTAGTTTCTTTTTGTCTCCTTACTTATTCCTTATAATTTCAAAGAATTAGAAAATCCAACAAATTTTGACCCTCTTTTGACTTAGCATCTGCACACTTTATCTTCAGTTTGTACCGTCTTTGTTTTTAGTTGCAAAAGTCACATAAATTTAAGATTATTATAGCTGGTTTATTGGAGTAAGTTTTGAAAATGTGTGTTGTAAAAATTGAGTGAGCATTTGGGAAATTTGTAGTATCTTATTATTCTTCCTAAAATAAAAATCCCGCTGCATGAGTTCTTCCTACATAACTTGGCAAGAGAACTGTTGAATAAATTCTTAATTTTCCCATTGCCATATACATTGTATATATGTACATATTACCTATCACACGCTTCACTTTCAATTATAAATATTATTGGTATCTATGATGTCTTTTAACTGTTGTCAATCTCATCAGAAAATGTTGAGGCCGACTTGTGTACGTAGGGGACTACAGAAATCAATTGAGTATTGATTATTCCTATTCAGTATGGTAGTAAGAAGGTAAAACTATCAAATAATTTTTTGTTGGAAAACAAAAAAGTATGTTTTATTTATTTAAAAAGTAATTAATTTTTTAAAGTATATTCTACTTTATTAAATATATTATAAAAGTATAATCTGTTTTGTAAGAAAACTTGTCATTTTCTCCTACCTAAGGAGACTTTCACTAGTATTGGGAAAATAATCATTCCTTTCTGCATGAAATAGAATACTAGTTCCTGACTTGTCAAATTCCATAAAGTGGAGTTATCCATTATTGTCTTGTCATTGATTGCTACCTTTCACATACACCTAAAATAGCATTCTGGCTTGCAGTGATACCTTACAAGGTACAATGTATGGCTTCATATAAATTTTAGAGTATAAAGGCTTCCCAGAAAGGCTGCTCCAAGCAAAATGGAAGCTCCTCAGACTGTTTGACAGGGAGAGGATTCTACTGCACTTAGTCTGCAGTAGAATCAAGAGCCAAATGGTCATCTACTGGCAAGGAGGGACATTCACCACTATTCTAACATGATGAAATGAAAAGCCAGGAAAATGAACATGCTTCTGTTAAGGTACAAATTGCCTCTATATATAGCATGCTGTTTTGTTTAGCAAGGAGGATCATAAAGACTATGTTTAATTGCAGAGCATCATATTTAAATAATGAATTACCAGATAATAAACCCCAAGCTTTCTGTAAGAAAATACATGAAAATTTCAGTACAAAAGCAATTTGAGATTGAATAATTAATGTGCAGTTTCATACTTGTCAGTGTTCCAGTTCCAGTATATTACTGGCATTTTCTATTGTCATTTAAATTGATTTACACAGCATAGAATCTTCTCCTATAATAATTTTCTTGTATAATCACGCCTGAGACCGGAGCATCTATTACAAGGGAAGCAGTAATTTTCCATTTTTATTTTAATTTGCTTGATATCTTTTTTTAAAGTTATCATTTTTTTTCTTTTTTAGGCTTCAAAGAAGATTGACCGACAGCCCAGCCTTTGCTCTCAGCTCTCTGTGATGCAGATGAGGAACAGCATGGCCAGCACCAGTGACAGCGAGGATGGCCTGCAGATGTTTCTTCGTGGGACTTCCTCTGCGTCCTCTCTTCGTGAGTGCTCACAATAGTTTGTGCCAGTTTTGAACACGGCTCAGTTGACCATTAGAGACCACTGCAGAACTCCTCTTGCCCTCTGTGGGAGCAGAGACTGTAGCTGTTTGGGTGCTGCTGTATCAGCTAAATGAAGGGACTTAACTATAGGGCAGTCATCAGGTGCATGAGGCTTTAAATGCAGATACCTCATGTACATACTGGAAAAGGACCCCAACATGTGTAGTAATAATCTTTGGCATAATGTTTGTGTTTAGGTCTAATATGGAATGTTTGTAGTAATGGGGCAAAACTGAAGGTACAGTGCTGGTCACAGTAGTGTGTCCTTTGTTCTGTCACTGGTGCTTGTAGAAACTAAAAACCCAAACAAAACATTTTCCTCCAGCAACTTGGTGTCCTACGTTTCCTCCTGAGATAGTTTGTGTTGGCAGGGTCTGGAGGAATGTGGTATACAACCAATATTTTGGTTTCACCTGGAAAATCTCCAAGTATCCTGTCAGGCTCTCCTCTGCTTTGTATGACAGGAATAGTAGAGAACAGATGAAGTGAGAGAAGAAATCATGTCTGACCTTTTTGCTTCTATTATTTTAATTTATTCCTTTATGAAAACATTCTAAATTATTCTTCCTAGGCTTTTGCTGTCATTTATTTTTAGATCATCTGAATCTAAACATCAACATTAGCTTGAATTCTGAAACCAGTGTTTGAATAAAAAACCCCCAGAGGATTCTCTATTTTTGCATTTGGCATAAGTTGTTAGTTTAACAGCATTTAAAAGGATCATGTAGGATTATTTCTTTTGATTTTGGGAATATTATTTTTTAGTGATTAGAATTCAAATATCTGAGAAAAAAAACATTGCTATTTGTTATGGTTAAAGTCTCTGCTAAGAAGAGGAAGTGTTTTCAAATATTTGCATCTTTCTGTTTAATTATCTGTTTTCCATTGTGTTCCTCACAGTTCTCATCCAGTAACACCTTCAGACCTGGAGGGCCTGTCTGGTTTTACTCCTTAACATTGGTGTCGTCTGCATGCCCAGATAGATGGAAGAAAAAGCCCTAACTAATGTTTTACCCTACTAGATCATCAAGGGTGACACCTGAGATATAGTTTGATGAAAATTCCAGTGTTTTTTCCTTTTCTCCTCTGTTCGCTGCAAGGACATTCAGAGGTAGTTGAGGTCGTAAGAGACCTCTGGACATTATCAGGTCCAGCCTCATGTCCCAAGCAGTATCAGCTAGAGCAGGGCCATGTCCAGTGAAGCTTTGAATATTTCCAAGCTGGAATATTTTCCAGCCTCCCTAGGCAACCTGCTCCAGGGACTTAGCACCCTCACAGTGAAAAAATTTCCCGTATTGCAACTCATGCTTGTTTTCCTTCTTTCTTTAGTGCATGCCTCTGAGAAGGGTCTGGCTCTGTCTTCTGTGTTGCCTTCCATTAGGTAGCCACAGACAAGAGTCACAGATCCCCTGGGAGCCTTCTGCTCCTAGGGCTGAACACACTCAGGTCCTGCAGCCTCTCCGCCACTGCTCCAGCCTCTGGCCATCTGGGTTGCACTCTGATGCTCTTGCTCCAGTATGTCCATGTCTTTCTTGTACAGAGAGGCACAAAACTGCTGCAGCACTCCAGATCCTGTCTCGCAATTGCCAGATAGAGAGGATTAATCTCTTCCATTGACCTGCTGGCTATGCTCTTGCTTATATACATGCTGCTAGTGTGACCCCGTATATGGATGGAACACTTCACTGCAGGGGCACTCTGCTGACTGATGTTCTATTTTGTGTCCACCAGGTTTGTTTCTGCAAAGCTGCTTTCCAGCCAGCTGGGGCCTAGGCTGTAATGCTGTGTAGGTGTGTCACGTCCCGCGTTCAGGGATTTGTCTTTCATGAACTTGTCGTTTTTGTCAGTTCTTTCCTCTTTTTCCAGTGGCCTGTCCAGACTCACTGCCCTACCCTTTGGCCTGTCTGCAGTTTCCCTCACTACCTGGATCTTGTCTGTGAGTTTGGTGGGAGTGCATTCCATCCCATCAACCAGGTCGTTCATATCTTGAATATTATAGGCCATGATGTTGGCCCTTGAGAACACTCCTGGTAACCAACCACCTGACAGCTGGATTTTGTCCTGCTGTTCACCACCCTCTGAACTTGGCAGTACAGCAGATTTTCCACCCAAGCTGTAGTCCATGTATCCACTCTGTTTTCCATTTGTCTGGAAGGACCCAGTGGCAGACTGTGGAGGGCTGTGCTACCATCCATGTAAACAACATCCAGTGCACTCCATTCATACACAGAGGCCGTCATCTCACCACCAAAGATGGAAGGTGGTCAGAGTGGTCAGATGCAAGCAGTATCTGTGATGGCTTTCCCAGTCACCTTCCCATCCCTTGTGTGCTTGGGCATAGCTTCCAGGAAGACAAGCTGCATAATCTTCCTGGGAAATGAATTTAGACTATTAGGCCTGGGTGTTCCATCTTCCCCTTCGTTACAATGGCTGTGATGTTGGCATTTCCGTTTGTCTCCCCTGACTGCAATCACCTTTCCAAGATTATAGAGGGGGCCTTGCAATTGTATCAGCCAATGCTTGGCACCCTCAGATGCAGCCCATGTGGCTCCACAATCTTGTGTTCACCCTATGGACTTGAGGTGTTCCTAACTCAGTCCAGGTTTCCTGTCAGTCAGGCATCACTCTCTGTCTCTACCACTGGATGCAGAGCCCCAACAGACCTCAGGACAAACCTCTAAAGAAAAAACTCAAAACAAAAAAGTTACTGAATATCTCAGACTTCTCACGTTCCTGTGTCCTGTGCATCACTGAACTCTCACCTCGCAGTTACCCTGGTCTTTCTTTTGTTGCTGATTTATTTGTAGATGCCTTTCTTGTTGCCCTTCACTAGATAGATCCAGGTCTAGCTGAGATTTGGCTTCCCTCATTTCATCACCGCATGCTTGGGCCACGGCTCTGCGTTCCCTCCAAGGAGCTCATCCCCACTTACACTTTGTGTGTGTCTGAGATCTGTCAGAACTTTCCTGTTCATCTATGCCAGCCTTCTACCCTAGTTGCTCAGCTTTTTGTGCACTGGAATGGACTGTCCTTGTGTTTTGGGGAAGGTGTCCTCGAAGATCAACCATCTGTCCCTAGGTCCCTTTGCAGGCCTTGTCCCATCAGTTCCTGCCAAGTAAAACCCTGAGTAAGCCACAGTCCCTGTCCTGTAAGGTTGTAATTCAACTGTTTGTCTTGCACACCACTCAGTATCTTAAACTCCACCAGCTCCAGGACGCTGCAGCCAGCAGCTGCTGGATGACCAGCAGCCTTCAGCTCCCTGATGAGTTCTTCCTTGTTCATCAGTGACAGGTCCAGCAGAGCGCCTTCCCTAGCTGACTCATCGATCACTTGCACAAAGAAATTGCCTGCTACGTTCCAGAGATCTCCTGGACTGCCTGCTCCCAGCCCTGTTGCCTTCCCACCGGATACCAGGGTGGTTAAAACTCCCCAGGAGCACCAAGGCCTGTGATCCAGTAGTTGAAAGAAGGCTCCCTTCTCCTTGCTCTGCTTGATCAGGCAGCCTGTAGAGATTCCTGCCGTGAAGTCTCCTCTGTTGGTCTGTTCTCTGATCTTTGCCTTTAAGCCCTCGAGTGGCTTTTCACCTGTTCCACACACAGCAAAGTTCCGTGAAATTGAAGCCACTCCTTTGCATTGAGAGCCTTTGGGTGAACTTGCACACTCAGAAAGAAATTGTAAAACTGTGCTTGTGTCATTAGTTACAATTAAAATGTCTCTTTCAGGCTTAACAGCAAAACTCTTACACCAGTATTTCAGTTTTGGGAGAAAGTACTTGAAATGCATGACAAGTTCAGCTGTAATTATATAAATCTCCAAGATGCACTTGTGCTTAGCACATACTTGATAAATACACTTTTCTCTGTTGTACTTTTCCTTGGTTTGTGTACCTTTTTTTGTATACAGGGTGTGCTTTACCCAAGAGAAGGGGTTTATGTGTCTTTTATGTTCTGAAATTCCTCAGCCCAGCTGAGGCAGCAGCGTCCCAAGTCCAAGTACTTTCCCTTCCTTTTGGGGAGGCAGAGGGATTGCCCCTATACCATTGCAACATACACCTTGGGAAGAATTGTTATTTCTTCTTTGTATTTTGATTGTGAAATTTCTGACTTCTGTTTGTTCATTTCCAAGAACTGTAATACTTCAATCTTTGTTTTGGCCAAGATAGCTTGTTAGTTTTTTCCTGGGTACTGTCATTGCCAATGATGGGGTTGCTACCCAGGTGAGCTCTGCTTAAAGATTTGTATTCAGTGTGGATTGTGGCCATGTATGCCCTTTTTTCAGATAACAGGGAAAACTGAAAAAAAAATCTGCCATTTGCCTTGTCACTGCTATGTTTTCAAAAATCTTCCGCTGGGTGCTCTCAGTGCAACAGCTTTTTTGTCTGGTTTTTTTTTTTTAAGATTTACTATAAGGCACATGCTGAGGCTTACAGTTCCAGTGCTGTTCCCTGGATCCTCCTTCTACAGGCATTCATTTGTTAACTTAGAACAGAAAAACACAATCCAAAATCCTCAAAAGATTTTGTGAGAAACATATGGAAATTTCAGGGTTTTTTTTTTTCTTTTTATAAAAGTAGAATAAAAAATTAATGAAGGAAACTTTCTTGTACAGGAACTCTATAGGAATACTGTTCTGTCATTGCTAGGTGATTGTTGTGTGGACAAAGCCTCCCACTACAAATATAACTTTTACTACTATAATCCAAATAAGTTTTCTTCTCCTAATTTCCATATTCTTGAAAAAATGAGCATTTATATTTTTGTATAATCCCATCTTTTAAAATTATGCATTTATCAGTGCTATAAATTATAAGCTTTGACTCATTTTCTCAAGAAATTAATATTAATCCTATTTCAAAGTGTTTAGTAATAAAAGGGTTAAAATTACTAATTAGTAGTTCCCAAGCTACAATTACTAACAAAAGTATGTTTTTAATTAATAAATTAAGAAACCCAACTAACTGTTTGCTTTTATATTAAGGAAATAACCAACAAGAGTTCTATAATGCTTACGGAGTGAGTCGTTTGCAGCATGATGTTTTCTGTTGATAACATCACATTAACTCAGCAGGCATCCTCAAAAAGGTATTAAAGTGGAGTTTGTTTATCATGGGACATTTGTGCTTGACATCTGTGGTCCATCTGTATGTAATTCATTAGTAAGTGAAATAAGGGTATCTCTTTTCCCAAAATTTGAGTTAAGCAAAAATAGTTTAACCTGATCACAAGCCTAGTATTACCTGAATTTCAGTCCTTTAAATAATATTTTGGTATTAGTTTCTGTCCTGTAATTCTATTGCTTGACAGCCATTCACATATTTATTAGAGATGCAGTCTCTTTTTCTGTGGTACTTGTTTTAGACATCTCAGTTTTGCTGGTCTATGCATCTGTATTTGTTAACTTCTAAGCTGAGCAGGAATGTAAAAAGATTTTGGTTTGGTAATGGTTTTAGTGGTATTATAAAATTATATGCTCCTTGCTTGTGATTAAAAGTAGGATTGGATTTCACAGGAATTTAAATACGTATTTTGGTTTAGACCCTCAAGAAGGGGCAACAAAATGTAGTGAAAGGAAGGTCTGACTCAGTCACTTGAACATCTGTCCAACACTGGATAATGGCATCAATAGACAAAATTTTGTATTTGGAGCAAATAAGAGCATGTCTTTGAAACAAACAGGCTGAGGGAATTAAGCCTTATATTGGATCCTGTTGTACAAACTTATGGCTGCTTACTTCTGTTTTCTGGAGGGAATTAAGTGGCTTTAAACAGAAGAAAACCATTTAAAAAATGACAATAAACTACACTGAAACAAAGATCTACTCAAAAAAAGCAGCTGGAACTGTAACTCATAATTTTCAGGCGCCCTTTTACCTTTGGGTGTCTCCCCGAAAAGCCAATTTTGTATCCAAATGTACCCACAGATGTCGGGTGGGGCACATTAGCCAGTTAATTGCTCCGTTATCCTTTGCTTAGGCCATAAAACATATCTGTCTGGGAAGAAATGTTTAATAATTTCAGTTTAATATGTTTAAATAATTTTAATTTAAAATGTTTAATAATGTCACATCTAAAAATGTGCTTGAGTAACCCTGTATTGTGGCAGTTTAAGTAATTTTTAAATCTCAAAAGAAAACACTAATACATTTTCAACATAAAAAGTTCTGAAACACCAATTCCAAACGGCGTCTTTGTGAATGTGACTTAAAAATGCATTAGTGTCATAACTTGCTGGTGTTGCCTGTGTCTGTATATTGTTCTCTGTGTGTAACACATCCAGTGTAAATGAGTCTTTCCTCGTAAGTGGGCTTCCTTAACACAGCACTTTACTGTCTACCTGATAAATGTTTCTTAAAAATAAGAGTGTGTTACAGCTATCAGTATTTTTTTCAAAAACATTTAAATTTTTAGCTTGTATGCAAACAGTCTGTTAGCATGGCCTTTATCTCTTGTTGTTTTCTTCTCAAATGGGATTTCAGAGATTTCCATAATCTTTTTGGTCATCATATACTAGCTGTTTGCAACCTCATACTGTTGGGGTGGTCTAAGTTTAGAAGAGGGTACTGAGAAAAATACATGTCCACGAGTAGATTCGATTTCAGAATGAACAGTGGAAAACAGAACTGTTCAGCTGATGACTCAAAGGAGTTCCTCTGGTTTGACCCTCATACTGAAAATTTAACTGCAGTAGAGGTAGTTTGCAGTGGTAACTTGCCCAAAAACTCCATTTAATGTCTTGACAGTGATAGTTGTGGTGAGCAGACAAGTTGCTGCCTTTCTAAAAGGTAGTTTTTTTGCAGTGAAATCACTGTCAGTTGAAAGTTATGTGTCTTTTGCCTGTAAATCTTGTTTTCTCTGTGGTTGTTTATGGAGGTATAAATCTTGTATAAGTTTTACATTATCATGCTGCGTAAAACTTATGAAGATGTGTCAGAGGAGGTTTAGGTCAGCTTTTAGGATAAGGCTCTTCACCCAGGGCGTGGTTGGGTAGGCTCCCCAGGGAAGTGGTCACAGCACCAGGCTTGGCAGAGTTCAAGAGTGTTGTGTCTGAGTGTCTGGACAATGCTCTCAGGCACATGGTGTGACTCTTGGGATGTCCTGTGCAGGACCACGAGCTGGACTTGATCCTGATGAGTCCCTTCCAACTCAGCACATTCTGTGACTTAGTGCTTTAAAGGCAGTTGTGGATTTGATGATGTGTCCCTCCAAGGTTTGCCCAGTGCACTGAGGAGCCTTCCCCGCAGCCAGGGCAGGGTGCAGATGTACGCACCCTCTGTACTTGGGGCAGCCACTCGTGTTGCTGTGGTTGAATGGAGATGGGTCAGTGAGGGAGTGTAAGGGTGAGAAAATGATCTCTGGGGAACAAGCAGTGGGCACCCTGTGCAGTTGGGGTCTGCACTGAACCTGGGGAGAATGGTGTGTCTGTGGTTAGCAGCAGGCATTGCTGGTTCATAGCAGCATGGCTGTTCCATGTCTAGAATTTCCTGGCGCCTCTGGCCAGATAACAAACAAACCTTCACTTAGAAATCCTCTCATGAAGCAACTAGTGCAGGGTCATCAGTGTGTGTCCACTTTGTCACAAACAGGTCTATGTAGCAGGTGTGTGTTGTTAAATTAACTGGTAATTTCTTTGTACCTGTGACAGGCCCAGGCCGCACATCTCCTTACCTGAGAACTTCAGCAAAGATGAAGCCCATAGAAGAAAGTGTTGAAGACGATGTCTTTGAAGCACCGTCTGCTGATAAGCTCGAGCTCCAGCGGCTGCCTTAAACAGTTGTGTCCTCAGGTGTATCAGAGCTTGCTCAAAGCTCCAGTGCAAGAGGAAGGAGCTGGATTTGGGAGGAGTCTGAAAGCTAAGCCCACCTCTCCATGTTTGAATTTACTGCAGCATATGCCAGTGGTTTCTAGATGGAAATGTCATGTATTATTTTACTTCTAAATAAAATAAAATAAATAAAAACTTGTGTGGGTTTTTTGTTGCTTTTGGTTGCTTTATTTCTAATTTGGTTGCTTTATTTCTAATTTGACTTTTGCCATTATAAATTTAGTATTGTGTTGCTGACTAGCTGAAAATTTCTAGACTTACCTGATGGAGAATATCCCATTTCATTTACCTGTGTTCCTTTGAAGCCTGTATCTTAGTGTTTTCAGTGGGAGATTTTGAAACTGATTACAGAGCCATGTTGCTGTTACCAACCATCATTGTTATGTCAGTCTCATGTGAAGAACACACTCGGTCTTCTGCCTCAATTTTTTTTTTAAGGTATTTGCCTCTGAATCTCACTCTTGATTCTACAATTGTAGTAATGACTTCAATTTTAGTTTTTATTGGCCAAAGATTTAAACTTAATGCTACCTTTTCAACCTTAACTTTTTCTTCTTTAGGCAACTATATTATACTGAGCTTCACGATTTTCCTTAGCCTTATCCATGGACTGACTGAGCTGTTCTGAATTAACCTTCCCCCAAAGAGGCACACAGATGACACTTGATATAGGAAATTCTGTTCAAACCCCAAAACGGGGTAGCTGCAAGTTTAGTAAAGCCCAGTCTCATAAAGAGAGGTATTGGGAAGCTTTTATAGAAGGTGCTTGTAGCAGTCCTGCCTGTGGTATGTGTAGACATGCAGATGGTAGCTATACCACTTAGCTTTGACAACTCTTGAAAATCATGGAGCAAATAGTATATTTTAACTAAATATTAAAAAAAAAATAGCTACGACTTCTTTTATTGAATTGCACAGAACTGATACATAGAATAATAGATGTTTGGTGTCAACTCTCTTGCAATTAGAAGTGTCATAGTCTGGGGTTTTTTTGTTTATATAATTCCCTATTGTTTCTAAAATTTATCTTGACAGAGCTTCTTTGAATAAACCTGCATCCAAGTTATACAACCCGCTTCTTCTCTCCTTAAAACCTCATGCAATCTCAAAATACATGTTAAGGGATTGGAGGTTTGACCTGTGTTGCCAGCATTCCTGCTTCTGGGAATTTAAATCTGTTGTTTAGGATTACATCATTGTGTCTTGTGCTTCCAACAGTTTTGCGTTATTATAAATGGCACGCAGAGCTGAGACATACACAAATAGGTACAGAATATCTTTAGACCTCACAGATGCAAAAGGCATCACAGTGACTCCTGGGGGAGGTGATGGAGTAGTCTAAGAGCATCGTTAGGTCAATGTCTCAGGGACAGTGGTCATATCTCTGAGGTTGCCCCTTGGCTACTGGGGCAGTAAGAGAGGAAATGGGAACTGTTTTACTTTTGAGGACACACAAAGAGTAATGTCCTTGCCCTCTTGTCATATCCCCAAACTTCTGCTGGGGTTCAAACTCCTTTTAAAGAGGAAAACGGAGCTGGTGGAGTGAAACTCATGCAGTTTAGCAATAAGAAGATGCAGAGTGCCTAAAGTAAAAATAGCAGCTTCTACATCTCCTTCTCCAGCTGAACAATTTCTTGTGTTTAGTTACCAAATCAATATGCAGTGCCTGGAGAGACTGCATCTCCTGAATTATAGAATTTGTCTTAATAACCAGGGAGGGCCTGCAGAAGCTGAGCTCTGAAAACCCACTGTGCACCCCTGGCTCAGGCTGTGAACCCTTGTCTGGTGCCTGGGAGCATGAACCAAGTTACCACCAAAGCTAGGGATGCTACAGCAGTGACACTGCAAATAATGATAAATAACTATGTCAGTTTACCAAAAGTGATACATTTTATTACCTGAAAATTCTTAACTGAAAAATTTTAAATTCCTTCTAAATTGGAAAAATAACCAAGTTACCACCAAAGCTAGGGATGCTACAGCAGTGACACTGCAAATAATGATAAATAACTATGTCAGTTTACCAAAAGTGATACATTTTATTACCTGAAAATTCTTAACTGAAAACTTTTAAATTCCTGCTAAATGGGTAAAATTAGTAGGAAATAAGATTGAAAAATACAACTTGATAAATACAACTTGCAGAGGCTGTTTGCTTCTGTCCCTCTGTTTCAAATAGAGTTGTTCTCAGACAACAGGAGTTAAGACAGACTGTAAACTGATTTTCCATATTGAATGAGGTACCCCTTTTCATTGCTGTTGCAGAAGGTAAGGAAAATCATCATGTAATCATTCAGAGTTAAAGGAGGGTTTATGTAGAGGAGTAGAAGATGTGCTGAAAACACATGGTTCACTAATTTCAAGGTAAAACTAATTTAAATTAGTAAATCAAACATAGAACAACATATATTTTTAAATCAGAACACCATGTTCTGTTGGTCATAACTGTAACTAAGTACAGTGAACTGTATGTATGTGACCTATAGCAGCAGTTTGTTGGCTTTGCTAAACAGAATACCTGTGGGGTAAAAATGAAATGTACTTCCCCTTTTTTTTTTTTTTTTTTTTTTGAGAATTCTGTGATTTCAGTGGATTTGTATGAACTTCATGTGGAGCTGACTGAGCTATAACTCTCATGCTCTCAGGGAGGAGCCTGTGTGCTCCTACCCCAGGAGGTAAATCTGTTTTGGAGGAGCTGGCCAAAGATGGAAAAAATTAATTTGAGCATTTAGAGAGGATTCAGAAAATCAGCTGCAGCCCAGCACTTGGGAAGTCACGTGTATAGTGGCAGAGCTAGTGTACTACTACACCTTAATTAATGCAAAGAAACATGGTAGCCATGATCCACATGATGTTTCTGCAGGCTGAAAATCAGCTCTCTGGTTCTCGTCCATGATGGACATTACAGTAAATGACAAGTTTAGAAAAGGTTAATTCAACAACCAAAACTCTTTCAATAATATGAATGTATTTTAGATAACCCTTGTTTTGAATCAGTCATTTTACAAACAAGCCAAATGTATTTAAATTCAAAAAATACCATGTGTGGAACTAGAATGCAAATGCTAATTGTCTTCTTTTTTTCCTATACTATTTCCCTTTAAGAAATGAGGAACACAGAATTATAATCTCCTTATGGAAAATAGGCTACTTTACTTGATGCATGCATTAGTAAGCAAAACAAAGATCTATCAAAAGAAGTGATTTTGTTTAAAAAAATTAGCAATACAGATACAATTAAAAGGCAAGGACTTCATTCTTCAGCAAATTTTTGGCACCTAGGTAGAGCCTAATTGCAAAAGTACAGACTTGGAAAGTATGTCTGCAGATGGAAGGCAGCAATTTTTAGAGCAACATTGTGCATGACAAGCTATCACGTACACATTCACAAATCGTTTGGATGGAGTTTTGGGAAGTCAAATTGTCAAGACCTTTAATTTTAACCTTATTACTGGAATTACAACAACAGTTACTTCAATTATTTTCTCAGAAATGTTGTAGTAAGTGCTTCTGAGTAAAATGCTGGCTTTGCATCTCTGGTGCCATGTTGGTCACAGCTGCTCTTGCTCAAAGGGGAATGGGTTTTCAGTACTTAGGGCATTAATAAGGGAAGACAAACCATCCTAGTTAATTAGCCCTGACATGTAAACTTCCTGAGAGCATGCTGATGATAATATGAAAGTCATTAGAGGGTGCAGAGATGCAATACAAAGCAAAAGTTGTGGGATCACTTGGTATTGATTGCAATATGGTCTCTGTACTGTTTATTCAGTAAGGAGAGAGAGCAGTATGGAGGGACTCAACAGCACTGCAAAAGTTGATGGGCTCTTTTTGGGCCATTTAACAGAACAAAATGCTTTTCAGTTCGTAAAGTTATTATGACTACAGGTAGAACAAAGCATTTTTAGTGAGCTTGAACATTAGCTGGATTTTAGTTCACGAGAATATTTACTTAGCATTTAATGCACATAAAATAATTTCCAAACCTAAGTTACAGCAGTGCCATGTCATGCCTGTGTGTTTGCTAAATACTTCTAGAAGCCTTGAGAGCTTTTTTTTCCCCAGAGAACTCTTTAAGACCCCTAAGTCAGAGATGAAGTAGACATCAGTACCCCTTTGCACAGGGATGAGTGCAAATATTACTAAAACCTCCAGTGTTACACCTACTGTAGCTGAATACTGTTCAGTCACAGCAATTTACCATGCTTGAATTACTCCTTAGCTTTCTCCTGGGGGATTAATATCTGTTACAGCCACATCCTGATTTCCTGTGCAAAGTGCTTTTGGGATAACAACTCCCTGTCATCCTTCATAGCAAAGAACAGATCAAAGGCAGTGCCTCTTGACATGCATCCACTTGTATGCTATTCCGTCAACACTCTTGTGTTCGCTGTCACTCAGCGCTCCATCCTCTTCCAGAAAACTAAGGAACTTAATAATAGTATAGACATTGTCTGCCAAAATACTGGGAAGAAATATGAATCTTCTAAGCTTTTAAGTACCTGTTCTTCTGCAGTTTTTTTCAAAATAATTTCCCTGATCACACCACGCTCTGGAGTTTTACTTCGTAAATTTTTTTTATCTTTCAGTGTCCTTGGTCTTCTCTCCAGGCTTTCAGGGACACTTTATGAGGACTACAACTTAGAAAACCAAACAGCCATCTATGTTTTTCTGTGCATTTCCTCATTGTTTAATTTTTCAAAAGCTGCCATAGGTCCACAAAGAGACAAGAGAGGAAGGAATCCTTTTCAGAAGGCTGCAAATTTTATCTTCCAGTCAAGTTCACAGCCTGGTTCATTAGGCTACTTCTCTATGCATGCGTGCTCAGGAAAGCTGGCAGTGGCACTGTTCTTTGGCTGGGTTGCTGGCTTAAGTCTTAGAAAGGGCAGGTTACACATCTGATCCTGGCTAAACTGGGCTTTTCCTGACCTCTAAGGGCTTTGGGATGAGTGTGGGGCATGAGGCATGCAGTCACTTTCAGGGGAGAGAGAAAGAAACCTGCTCAGAGGCAGGACTTCAGAGGCATCTCTTTAAATATAAGTAAATGTCAAGATCACAGCTTTGCTGCTTTGTGGACATTTTCCCATCACACCTCCACCATTTCCCTTTACTGGAGCACATCACTGGCCCGTGTCAAAGCACAGCCAGGACCGAGCTCCGAGGTGGACTGGGGAAACAGGCTCGTATCTCAGCAGTGGGATTGTACTAAGATCAGTGGCAACTGGGAAATCCAGGTGGAGATAGCTGGTTCATTTGGCTGGGTGTGAGAAAAGAGGAGTGAGAGTCAGCAGGATAAAATCAGCATACAGGTGTGTAAGAGGCAATCTCTGCTTTCTTGGAGCTGAGTGAGACCATTCTCTGGGGTTGGGAAAATCCACTGCAATGCATTTCTGGCATGTGCTTAAGCTGCTCCAGTGGTGCATGTGGTTGTCACCTGCCATCTGAGGAGAGGTAAGTGGTCTTGAGCGCAGGGCAAAGAGTCTACAGGCTCCCTGCACCTTATACCTCCACAGGGGTTTGTTCTTCTGAGAATTAAGGCAGGTTTAGTCTTATGCTCCAGCTGGTATTTCATCTCTGTAAGCATATGGAGGAATGACACAATTTTGTCCAAAATACAAAGGTGCTTTTGGTGAGGACGCAAAACTGGAATCGCTCTTCTGGAAATCCCATAGAGAAATAATGCTCATACAAGCATTGTGGGGATTACTTGGCTCCCTGTGTCTTTCCTGCTGCCTTCCTTATTTCCTTCTTTGAACACATCTGGCAGTAAAGACAGTTATTAAAGGAAACTACATTATGTTCATTTGCAGCTTTTATGCGCTCACCACTAAACTATACAATTAGAAACAGGAAAAAAAAGACTCGTACTGACAAAAATTATCATTATATTTGGAGGACTAAGTGCCTAACAGATTACTGCTTCTTTGACTTAGAGTGTATTGAATAGAAAATGTTTATTTATGTGCATGGGGTATGCTGTAAAACATCCTACAGAATTTCCCCTTACTTAAATGTTAAAGGGCAAATCTTAGCACTTATATAGAAAACAAAAGTAGAGTTTGTCAAAAAGTTGTGGGTTTATTTTGGGAGAAAAAAGACTCCTCTCCTGGTATGTCTTGGACAGCCTTTAATTGCTTAAGCCTGCTGCTGTGAGCTGCAGTACTGTTTGAAGAGGGTGGGACAAGTAAAAGGCCAAGAAAATTCACTTCTAACGTGTGATTCCTAGATAAATTGCAATCCTTAACACTGTAGCAAACGTTTGCTCCCTCTGCTGCCTTTTCCTAGAAAAGGCGATGTGAAATTTTGCAGGTGAAGAAACAGCAGACAAATAAAAGCCCCTAAAATAATCTGTGATAGCAAATGAGTGGGGTTTGTTTTCATGTTTTGTTTTTTTAGTGGGCTGGGAACCGTGGTTTTCTTTGTAGAACAATCAACGTTTTGGGTTCAGCACATTAAGTTTGTATCCTAAATGACACATGAACACACAGGTAGTATCTATCTGTGACTTATTACCACAGAATTTTTCTGTGACATTCATTTAAATCAGGCAGTTGGAGCTAATCCAGCTGTGTTAGAGTGGAGTTTGTCCACAAGTTGTTTTCATTGCATTCAGCTCAAATCAGCTTCTTTTTACATTGACTATCTTAATGGATGGAGCCTGCTTTTAAATTGTATCTCCATTCATCACAAACCTCTCAGAAAACTAATTGCTTTCTGAAGTTGCCTTAAAAATTGAAGGAGCAAATAGAACTGGATTGCTACCTTTTCTCTGCTGCAGCTACCTCATCAGGGTCAGGGAAGGTGAAGTTGGGAGGCTGTATTGTGGCCAAGCCTGTCCCTGAACTGCTTCTGGAGTGCACTCAGCCAGCACGAGTGTTTCTTCCAGCGCAGCCCGATGGCACGAATGCAGATGAGCTCTGATTGACTGTCGGTCGGGGTAACAGAAATTAGCTGTGTGCTAGAGCACCCTGTGATTTGTGCTGTTTCGCTTATCAGGGGAGAAATCTTAAAAATTGCTTGTGTTGGAAGACAAGAATGCAGACAAACAGCAGCCTCTGCTGGGGAGAAACTTCCTGTGCTTTTTGCAAATGCTATCAATATCAGTGGGGAAGCCAAAAGGAAAAAAAAACCACAAAAAAACACTTAATTGGAAAGACAGGGATTTGACAGAGGCTGTGGTAGTGTATGCAAGCTTCAGGCCTGGGGATGAGCCAGATGAGCTTAGAGTATGTCTTCTGCTGCCAAAGTAAGCAATGGAGGCAACACTGCTCTAGGCTGGGGTGCTTAAGTATAGTTGTGACCACAGACTCTTGGGGGAAACTACTAAGGTGAATAGAATTGTGCTGATACATGGCAGATCTGTGAGCTGCCCCTGCACAACTTTCCCAGACACATGTTCCTATTGTGATTCTTGTCTTCCTCTTGGAGATGCTTTCTCTGCCTCTCTGAGATAGGTGCAGTAGAGCCTACTGAGGAAAGACAGAGAGAAAAAAATCAATTGTGCACTAGCATAATTGTGTAATGGAAAGAATGATCACTCTGCCGTCTGTGTCTTGAGGCAGCTGATCTGAGTTCTGCTCTTGTCCAGCACCATATTTATCATGCTATACAGTGCATTTATAAGTGCTGACTGCTGAAATTAATGGAAATCCCCAGTGAGTAAATCTGAATGAAAGGGGGGATGCTGTATATAAATATTATGGGAAATATTTTAATGGCTCCTGCAGTGAGGAAAAAATTATTCTTCTTTTCCAAAGGGAGAAATGTTTTGGTAGGATTTCCACAGTTATTTGGCACTTCCAAGCACTTCAGTTAGGAAAATCAAAGCCTCTTATATGCTTTCTTACCCTCCTTTTGTACTGCTTACCAGCTCTGTTGACCAAATGTCTGATATGTACATCAGTTGTAATGCACTAATATCCAAGTCCAGCTCTGGGCTTTACTGTGAAAAGAAAATGATAGCATCTGCTGAGCAGTCATTAGAGAAATTTTGGCATCTGCAGTATGGCTCTTGTAGAGTGAATGCTACCCTCATGGCTAGGTAAATGGGATATTTCTCATCAAAACCTGCCTCATTAGGATTTGTACACTGTGCAGTAGAGCAGGGAGGCAGCAGATTCTTTTTTGCAGCTGCTGCTGTGGCAGTCCTAAGGCATTGAAGATTCCAGCTAGCTCTTCTCTTCCCTGAAGGCCCCTACCCCTTCACAATGGGACAGGGAAAGATAAAACCCCTTCTGCTGGTTTTGTCTAACCCAACCCAGGGTTGCCCTCTTGTAAGGTCAGAGAGGTGGGTGTTCAGTGCTCACCTACACCTGACCTGTTTAAAAGTGTTGTTAAAGGAAACTAGGTTTAGTGTTTTGGGGTCTTTTCCCTCTCCTTTGGACTTGGAGAACAACTGTTTGTTAATCCCTTTGAGCCAGCCTTCCCTTTAAAGGGAAACTGCTAAAAGAGAGACATTTTCTTCTTTCAGCCCACCCCCACAGCTGCGGTTTTTTGCATTTATTGCTTGTACCAGAAGCTGTCACCTTATCGCGTGTGGTACCTTCAAGTAGAGAAGCGGCTCCAGCTGGATCCTTGGCACTGATGCCAGAACAGAGCAAATTCCCCCAGTTTTTGTTTTATGTTGTTTTGATGTCTATCTTTTCAAACAAACAAACAAACAGTCAGAGGGCAATTGCACTTTTTCTCTAAGGCCTGGGAGATCTTACCTGCACATTTCATATTAGAGCTAGTACTTGACATGTACAGAGCTGTCTAACAGCCCCTCTACCAGCAACAGCAAAATTACACATTGAATTAAAGATACAAACAAGGCAGCTGAGCAGATCTGAAACTTCACAAGGCAAGTACCTTGCCGTGTAATTTGGAGAAATAAAACAGTGCACAATAAGGAGACTCAGGGTTTATTAACTGTTTTCCTGAGAACCTGAGCAAACCAAGTGATGAGCAGAGAATGAAGTGCAGGAGCAGGGATTTCCAGACCTGTGGTCTCCTCACCATGTCACTGCAGGTGTGGTTCACCAAGCCCGCTTTTTCAGAAGGTATTGGCACATTCTGGAAGCTGCTGAAGCTGCACTTAAAACATTTCAATCCTTTTCAGGGAAGCAGGGGCTTGTCCTCCCTGCTGACCTGTGACCTGGCTGCCAAGGCCTTGCTGAGAGCCAGTG
The DNA here is from genome assembly GCF_027477595.1 of Haemorhous mexicanus. NCBI lineage: Eukaryota > Metazoa > Chordata > Aves > Passeriformes > Fringillidae > Haemorhous > Haemorhous mexicanus. The sequence continues at coordinate 73,925,199 of NC_082343.1, forward strand.
AATAGCAGACAGGGATGAGATGGAGTAATTACAGTGGGTGAATGGGGAAAATAAAGATGGACCCCTTTCTTCTTTTATCTCAAACAGAGGAGCTAATTTAGGGAACCTTTCCAACAAAAGCTCACAGTGACCCAAATCCTTCCCCCTTTGACTCAGTGGGGACAAAGCCAGGCTCAGAAGCAATAGGTTAGATGGACACTCAAGAGGCACCGGGTGATGAGTGCGGCTGGACCCTGGCACTGCCGGCACGGGCCTGGGAAGCTCAGCTGGGGGCTCCGGGTGACCCCAGGAGCCCCTGTGGCTCTTGGGACCTGCCAGAGTCTCTCTGCAGCGAGAGGAAACCAATTGAAAGAGACTCTTGACCTTCTTTATTCTTCTACCAGCCCTTTCTTCTTGTATCCTGTCACTTCACTTAGGCTTTGTGCTGGTAGTGTTCCAGGAAATGGATGATTTTGTTTTGATTTTGAGTGAGTATAGCATGTCCCTGTGTGACTCACAAGGGTGACAAGGTTTTTCTGGTAACTGCTTGTAGCTCTTAGCTGCAAGCTAATAAATACCTTGTGCTGCTAAGGGGCTCAAGATCGGTGCTGGTTGGTGCATTTTCTTCCATTACCTTCCGTGCTCCTGTGGTGTCTATGTCTTGCTGCAGTGCTTCAAATCCATGTAAAAAGAGGCAGGTGGGCTGTTTTCTCTGAAAAAAATCACCTGAAAATCAGTCCTAATCCCTGCTGTGGAAAACACTGTCAGTGCTGTTGATTTGAAAAATGTCTTGTTTGTAGAGAAAAATACCTGTTTTAAGCCTCAGAAATAGATCAGCATATTGTCATTCCCAGTCCCAAAAACCTACCAGCTGCCAGAGCGCTCAGAAAATGTTCATCTTGTAGAAAAATTATGAAGAACCCCAGGCCTACCTTTGCCATTTTGTCAAGCTGAAGGGAAATCATGAGCAGACAAAACTCCACTACCTGTAGAGATGATGCTCTCTGGTGAAACAGCTGGAACTTCAGCCCCTCCCTTGCAGTTTCTAGGAAGCTATGTGAGGTTTCTAGGAACAAGATTTTACCTTCCTCTTTGTGGTTCATGGCAGGACTGTGGTGACTGTTCAGCAGAGCACAGCACCCAGAGGGTGTTCTGCAGAGGTGGCTGTTTCTCACTAGTACTGGCTCTAGGTGAAATACTCTCAGCCTCTCTTGACTTTGGGCAGTGTGGTGTGCTGACCCAGCTAGACACCAGATGCCCAACAAAGCTGCTCTATTACTCCTTCTTCAGCTGGACAGGGGAGGGAAAATGTAAGAAAAGATTCATTCAGGTCGAGATAAGGACAGGGAGAGATCAACCTCCAGTCACTGTCATGGGGAAAACACACTTGACTTGGGGAAATTTGCATAATTTATTACCAATCAAATCAGAGTAGGGTAATGAGAAACAAAATCTAAAAACAACTTCCCCACTTCTTCCCCCCAACCCTTCTTTCTGGGCTTAGTTTTACTCCCAAAACCTCTCTCTTTCCTGCCAGCAGGGCAGGGGAACGGACATGGTGGATTATGGTAGGCTCATCACAGCTTGTCTCTGCTCCTCCTTTCTCCTCAGGGAGAGGAGTCCTCACATTCTTCCTCTGCTCCAGAGTGCTGTCCCTCTCATGGAAGACAGTCCTTCATAAACTTCTCCAGTGAAGTGAGTCCTTCCCATGGGCTGCAGTTGTTCATGAACTACTCCAGTGTGGGTCCCTTCCACGGGATGCAGACCTTCAGGAACACAGTGGTCCAGTGTGGGTCCTTCATGGGGCTACAGATCCTGCCAGACGCCTGCTCCAGTGAGGGCTTCTCATGGGGTCACAGCATCCCTCTGGGCATCCACCTGCTGCCCCATGGACTTGCATAGGCTGGAGGGGCACAGCTGCCCCTGCCCCCACACCCCTAAACCTTGTCAGCAAACCCAAGATGGGCAGAGGAACAAGGCTGTAGCTTTTAGTATTCAGGTCAATTCAGGGCCATCACTTCTTCATGAGTCATCAGGAGAAACAACCCCAACCCCTGGTCTGAAAATGGAGCATTACTGAAACAGATGGAAGGGCACCTGAGCCTATTGCTGCTCTTTGAAGCCCCCTGATTCGCTGTCTCTAAACTCCAGGAGCTGCCACTAATCCTATTTTTTCCAGATTCTTTGGTCAGAGTGGCTAGCAAACCTTGCCCTCTTTTTTCCCCTTTCTTTTCTTTCTTTTTTTTCTTTTTTTTTTTTTTTTTTTTTTTAATCACCTGGTGCTGAAACCATATGTCTGTTCCTGCAGTTCTTTTGCTTTAATTCCCCTTGGCTTTTGCTGACAGACAAACAGATCTTAGGGCTCAGGGACTGCTGGCGTCATGCTTGTGCCTGTCCCCTTCACCCTCCCACACCGCAGCAGCCAAGCAGAGGGTCTCTGTGGGGGCAGCCTCTGCTCCTCTCTGCGCAGCTTTGTGCAAGACAGCTGCTTTTCAGAAACTCTCAGGCTTGAAACTCCAGAGAAGTTACGGTTCAGCAGGCTTGACTGTGACTTTTTGTCACAGCTGTCAGTGTAGGTCAAGGAGAGATGAAAGAAACAGAGGCTGAATGGAAAGGAACTTGCTGCGCTTCAAGCCCCCACCCTTGCTGTGCTGCCTTGGGGGAGAAACGGCATTGCTGCTTTCTTTCATAGGCAACTCCTCAAATAGTTCCAAATTTAACTTATTACACATTATTCTAGTAACTTCCAGCCAGTATTTCCCAAAATGTCTGATTAGTCTGATTGCCTCAAATATTTTGGATGCTCCAACTGAAGTGGGTTTGGTTGTTCGTTGTTTTTTCATTATTATTATGTTTGATTTGGTTTTGGTAGGGCAGTTTTAGCTAATTGCTTTAAAGAACCCAGCACATGATAATCCAGCACATTTCTAAAAGGGAAAGAAGACAAAAGAACCAGTTTTCTAGGACACTGAAGACCAACACTGGCAGCTCCATAAGGCTGATTTTAAAGCCAGAGCTGATATGCTATCCCAGCATATCTTGCCTCATGAATGAGGAAAGCAGCAGGTTTCTCAAAATCATGATAAAGGAGGAAGCAATTCTACATTAAAAACAAAAAAATACTGGGTCTTGTCTTTAATTTAAAAACTAAAGAAAGAGGTTTGAATTTCCTTATTGGTGCACATAGGACTTTTCACTACAGTGGACAAAGAGCTGGAAGTTGAAGCCAGTGGAACTGGAAAATGAGGCACCACTTGTTAGCAGCAGGTGATTAAAACAAGCTGTCATGGAGCAGAGCATCTCTTTTTTTTTTTCTCAAAAGCATTCAGGCCTGATGTGAAGCCCTATTAGAAAATATGGTTAAAGCACCCAAGCAAACATGGCTTCAGTTAAAGCCAAGTGCTGAAATTCAAGTTACTGCCCTAGTAACTGCCTTGAATTTAATAGCCTGGGAGGTCCAGCAGGTCAAACTAGATAAACAACTGGTACTTCCTGGCCTGGAATCCTGGATTATTTGGAGGTAAATGGGTTGTAGGCATCCAAACCTGGATGGATACCTAAGCTCAGGTCTTGTCATTCTTTATGCCTAGTTTGCCTTCTCCTGGCTGGAGAACATTAGAAACACCACCAGTCCATCTTTGTTGGTTTAGGAGCTGTTTGGCTGCTCCAACCCTGAATATCTAGGCTAAGAGCTGTGCAGCAAGTAATGCCTGGGGCCAAATATTGAACAGCCAGCAAACAAAAATCGACCAGCTGCATGTTAACTGAGCATCAGCAGCCTGAAAAGGTGCCTGAGGCTCGATGGCAGCTACTCAGCAATCATGCAGTGGCCAATGACTGCAAAAAATAATAACTGGTGCAGAGAAACATGCTCTTGAGGGGACTGCTCATCCTAGAGGTCAACAACATTGCAGGCAGCAGACAACACTGAAAACAGCAGAGCACTTTGCCAAAATGGTGTTTACATTAATTAATCAGGACATCACCTGAATTATATCAGGAGAATTCATGACACATATTTATCCACAGAATGAATTCCCTCCTGTCTACCAAAGAGTGTCTTCCAGTGCAAGTATACAGGAAGTGTGAGGGCTAATTATGTAAACAACTTGAAAGTATGTGAAATTACTTGCATCTGGGGTATTTTTGGTATTGGGGAAAAGTTGACTGGTGTTGAGGGAAGGAGATAGGTATGCTGGGTCTGCCATAAATTAGTAGTAGTTTTTAAATGAATGGCTTGTGTAAATGTAATAGCTTGTGGGAGCTCTTGCTCCCAACAGATTGCAAGAAAAATGCAATTCTTTCAAAAATGGCTACATTTGTTTTGGCACTTGGGCTGGAGATAACTTGGAAGCGCGTGTCCCAGGACCCATTGAACAGGGAAGAAAATAAACATGCTACTTTTATTGATATTTCAAAGGCTTCTGTGATTTTGATGCTACTCTATTGACTAAATTAGAAGTTTCAACCCAAAGATTTATTCTTGTTGGCACAGAGCAATGTCGTTGTTAATGCTGTGTGGCAGTGATCGCTTCTCTGCAAGGTTAGGAAGGGGGGGCTTGGCTTGCAGCAGTGGATTTAGGTACTGCTGATGATCTGCCTTTGCATAATGCACAAGACAAGGCTTCCTGTCTGTAACATGAAGAGAATAGCTCTAAACTGCCCTGGGGGAGCTGCTGAAAGGATAAAGATGCTGGCTCTGGGAAGGAGGGCTGCTCGTTTGGGAGATGAGGTGAGGAGAATTAGGTGCTGCTCTTCTTCCAGGTGCTACGGTCTCAGTCAACATTAGACACTGCTGGAGAGGAAGTTTCTTCATTTCACTTGTTCCAAGAGTTTCCCACATCTGTGCATGGCCAGAGCTGCTCAGTGCTCCCTGAGGTGGTGTTCCTCCTGCCTGTGTCACCTTGTAGGGTGTTCCAGGAGTTAGGTGGTGGCATACCCACGGTGTCCCCTCCCACTCCCTGAGACACTGGGGTAAGGCTGGCTAGGAGCACATGTAAGCCCCTGGTGTGAAGCATGCTCTTCAGAGAGCACTCATTAGATGTTTCACAGAAAGCCTCACTCCTCATGACTGACATCAGCAGTGGGACACGTGCGGGATCTTAGCCAAAGGGATTGCAAGTCCTCATTTCAGGAGAGTGATGAAACCATTTGGCTACAAGTTGGGAGTGACTGGATGTGACTGGACATGTGATTGGGACACATCTTCATAGCTCACTCTTTTTTGAGGACATGTATTAGAGGGGTAAGGGGAAGCAAGTGGAAGTTTTCTGTGACAAGAAGAGTAGTAGATAGTCACCCTTTCATGCAGGTGTTTGTACAATTAGAAAAAAAAAATTGTCCTTGTATTAGCAGAGGTTGTTAAATTTTGCCATTAATCAGTGCATGCAGAGCCGTGTGTTAAAACAGAGGCACTGGAGCTGGCATATACACGTCCTCAAATATTTTAATACAGAATGATGAGCTAATGCTATCCAAGTCACTAATAACATTTTATGTAATCTAAAGAAGGAATTTCCAGGTAATGAAAAATGACAGCACTTTCCTTTCTAAAAAGAAACCTCTCTGCAATTCCGTTTAAATTACCATGAAATAGATATATACAGGCTTACAGATTATGGAAGTAGTAATAAAGATGGGATGAGGCTTAAATACCAAAAGCTTTTCAGGCGAGATAATAACCTAAATGTCTAAATGTCTGATAGCTTTAATGTCCAGTGTATTCTCACAGAGAGTAAGTACCAAAAGCTATAATCCTGGAGTTTAATTTCAATAGCTGAATAGGTTTTGGGGTACAATTTCTGCAGCAGTTCAGGTATGAATTAATAATTTCTCCCTCCTTCCCCCCAACAATGACTTAGAAAACTAAAATTATTTTTTCTGAAGGTAATATCCCAAAACTATGTAAGCATAGGTGCAAAAGAAAACTACCCAGTGACATGCAGTATGTTTTTACCATGCAAATAAAACAAGTCTAAAAGGCTCACTATAAATGCCAATGTTATATGTTTTATTTTTAATCAAGTAATTCTTTTCAACCTCACAATATCCATGACTGACAGGAAAAAAAAGACATTAGGCATGAAATGAGAATATAAAATACATGATATGTAGAAAGGCAATCAGTGCTTTAGTCCCTCAAGACAGTAAACAGGTGAAATGACCTTCAAAACTTCAACTCAAGGCTTTTTTATTACAACATAAAATTCAAGTGATTTTTCTTTTATTTCACCTTGTAAACAACATACAAGTCAAAATGGACAATGAGGTAATCTATACTACAGAAGATAATTTAAAAACACTAGATAAGACACAGTATTAAAGACATATAGAAATCAGTGTTCACTTTGGTCTCTAGTATGGTTATTGTTATTATTATCACAAGCAACACATACTAGTTAAAGCCAGTCTGGTGATGTCTGTCAGACAGTTGTTGCTTAACTTTAGTAATCCAAGAGGTAGTCAAAACCATTGTTCTTTGTAAAGATATTAATACATTTGGTTCAATGACAATGGTAGCAAATACCTTGCTACTTTTCAACATTCTCAGAAAAATACTGCCACAGCTGCTGATACACAGCCCTGGTTAATACAAAAAAAAAAAAAGAAGTGTGTGTTCATAGATCAACCTCTTGTTATCAGTCAACAGTTGTAACAGGGGTAACAAAACCACTGGATCTTAAAGAGGCTGTTGATAAAACTAAGCAAAATAAGATCGATGCATTTAACAAGGCTCTGCTTGTTTCTAAAACAATACTCAAATCTCATTAAGACTTCTAGGAAATTAAAATCAGTGCACCTGCACATGTACACATCTTCCCAATTACTTTTATATCTAGCACAGGGGAATACATATATATTTTTTATGATAAACATTTCTTACAGATAAATTAATTAAATTAAAGACTCCATGCGATTTCCCATGTTCTTTTATAATTCTTCTTACAAAGAATGGTACAAGATCTATAAGCACTTTTTTTTTTAAATGGGGTTCTATTATCAAAACTAAGTTAGCAGGAACCAAGCAGGAACTCCATGATAACACTGGTGCAGAATAAAATGGCTGAAAAAGGTGGCCTGCAATGGGAAGAGGTAGGATCCAAATGTGGTGTTTGGCACTCCTTGAAAGCTGGCTAAAGGCAAAATATTGCAAATGGTATTACAATGCCAGATCTACCATTAACTGCAGCAAAAAGTTATTTGGCTCTTCCTCCAAATACAAGTCTTCCTCATGGCCTATCTTTTGTAGCGTGTAATTAAATATAGTGACCTCTCCTTGGGGAAGAGTAAAAAATATCTCACAATGTCCCTTACAATTAAATCACATTGAGCATTTTGGGATGGGGGAAGGGGAGGGAGGGAGATTCTTTCTTCAGGTTTAACCTTATCTCCACTATTGTTAGGAGAAAAATACATCTGTCTGAGCAGATATTTGAACTATTTCTACTCAAACGAGTTTTATTGTGGAGCGCTCTGGCAAGGACAGACTGGTGAATAGGGGGAAATCTAGCCTGAGCGAATGCTGCCGAATATTAATTTTGTCCCAAGGCATGAAGGAAGAATCCCAAACTCAGTCTGTGCCTCCTCCTTTAAAAGGTTCTTTACTTATTTGGAGCAGCCCATTGAAGGAGTGTAACTAGATTTTTTTTTTTCATATTGCAGCCCAGTGCTAAGTAGTTACCTGCAGCAGCTTATGCTGCTATATGTTTAACTTAGGCATGTACGTTTTTGTCTTTTCTGGAGCTGTATTTATTCCCGTGAACAGTGCCCATAATCCTTTGAACAAAAAAATAAAAACTTTCTAAGAAATGTTTGGAAAGGTCTCAATTTCAAATGGATGCTTCATTTTAAACAAGTATTTACCATAACGTCTGCAGTGGTGAACTAATAGTCACATATGTAGTACAGATAAAAAGTATGTACCATAGATCAACAGCCACCTTTAAGGCCACAGCAGCACAAAGGTGTGTTCATGCAGTAGATATGAGGTAGCCTTTTGCTGTAAACAGAATAATAATTTTATTGTCACCTATGTAAACAAAGTGGGCTTGATGCTTTTGTGTTTTTGTTCTTCCCCCTCCACCCCCATCCCCCATCCCTCCCCTCCTAGAAAAGCCAAGCACCAGTAACTCCGACTGGAAGTCAGTGGGAGCTGTGGTTGCCCAGCATCTCTGAAAACTCAGACCCTGTGAATATAAAAACACAAATGCTCACATAAGCAACCAGTACATAATACCACTTCATAATTTCACAGGAACTTATAATACAAAATGCTGAGATCTGATTATCAGAAACGTAGGTCTACATCAACTCAGAGGTAGTTACTAACATCAGTACATAATACTTATATAGAGATAAAAAGGTCTAAGACTATTTGGTTTGTTCTGAGTAAGCAGGTCTGTAGACTATTCTGTAAAGAAAAAACATTACATGGTATATTCCCTGAGCAAAGTTCTTTGTCCTGAGTATGTTATGTAACAGTGATAACATTCTAATATATAAAAATAAAACCTTAAGCTTTCAACAATAAGATAGGGTTTGGTATGTGCTCTTAGTAGTTCAGTCTGACTTTGGTGCACACAGTGATTTCAAACAGCACCAATAAAAATCCACATGTTGAAAACATTTCCTTATCTCAGCTCTGAACTTCTTACATATAAACAGGGAATGACCAGTTTTCAAATCCACAGTTGCCTATTTCTATAAGGAACTTTGGTTTAAATTTTCAAAGTGACCTAAGTTTTGCATCTTTGCTGTTTAACCTGGTTTTTACACCGACTAGAAGGTTAAGCAGTGCCACTTTGATTTGTCTACATAATTTAAATAAGTTTACTATCCTTACGTAAGGCAAGGACGTTCTCTATAGATATATCACATTCAATATCGTCAAAGGTAAGCTTTGCATTAGCATTACTGAGAACTTCAGTACAAACCTTGAGATTCTTGCAAACACTGGCAAGGATTCACGCAAAATAATTCTCTCGAAATTGTGCCCTTCACTGAGGAGTTTGATGACTACCTGTTCACTGAAGCAGCAGCAGCACCAGTAAAAGTCTCATCTGGCAGGACAATGGGAAGGGGCAAGGCCACGCACTGAGCCAGCTGCATACCTGTTGTAACCATCGGCTGCAGAGGAGTTATCACGGTAAGACTTTGGCTCGCTGTAGCCTTTCATGCAGGCTGTTTCTTTAGTTTGATTATCCGAGCTTAAACCTACCCGACACTTTCAAGCTTTAACAGCCTGTGTTTATTGCCAATGTTAAGGATTATACAGGTTTCTCTAATTAACTTACATCCACAATGGGATTTGTCAGAGTACGTTATCTTACGTATGACTTGGTAATTCAAAAGTTACAAATGGAAAGCGACTTGAAGTTTTGATAGGCTCCAACTCTATTAACCCCGAGCAAGGCCTGCAGCGCAGGGAGTCTCACTCTGAGGCCACCAATCTTCCTCCTCTTTCACACAGAAGTGTGTGGTCCTAGGGCACTCTGGACCAAGGCTGGTCAGCTGCAGCCCCCAGTTCACAAGAAGCAGGTGATGCCCAGGGCTTCTGGCAAATTTGCAGATCTCTTCACTCAGGCTGGTCTGCACCCATGCTGTATCATCATCCAGGGAGGCCAGCTGAGCAACCCCAAGTGCCCATCAACCTTTAGTCTTAGGAAATTATTCCGCCCAGGATCTCGTTAGCTTTGCATTTTGTTTTCTTAAAAACCCAAACAGACAACAACAATAAAAATCCCTAGGGAGTTCTCTCCATGGAATTTCAACAGGAAATAAGGGGGAAGACCCTTCAAATTGAGGGACACTACAGGGGACCAAGAGAAATTGCTGCTGCTGCGGCTACTACTGCCACCAAGGTACCCTAAATGTTCACAGTATACAAATGGCTAACCAGGATGGCATCCTGACACCACTCAAAAGGGTCTGTTTGGTAACAACTTACACATTCTCCCCTACACAACAGACGTCTAAATTACAGTTACAATCATATTAATTTAACAAAACGTTTTGAGAAACCATCACAGAAACTACACATTCATTGTCTTTTCTGGAGCTTTAAACTCCTCACCAACAAAGGGTGGTGGCAATGAGAGTTGTCTTGAGTCACGAAACTGCCCTGCACTGGCATGGGGAGGGGAGGGTTTTGATACCTTGTGGAGGTGAAAAAGGAAGTAATTCAAATTGATGGTACGGGGGGGATGTCTTAGTATCTTTAGTACCATATGGCAGCTTTAAAATATGAAAGTATCCTTTGGTTCACAAGAGATGTAACAGTCTTGATCTCAGTTCTTTGTGTAGTTTATCAGGTTTGGTTTGTTTCTGAGTGAAATTTCAGAAAATTGGGTTTTCTTGTTTGCTTTCTGAACACATTTAGAAACAGATTTTAGGAAAAGGTTCAGGAACATTGGGTACTGTGACTTTTGCTTCACAGTAATGTCTGGTGGGATCTGGAAAATGGTCTGATGGAAAAATATATATTTATAGATATGTACACATACACACACACACATGCACACTCACACATACACACAAAAAGTAAAACATAATGCACCCTGCTCAAATGTATTTTTTTGGAGTGATTTGTCTATCAAAGAAAAAAAAAAAAAACAAAAAACAAACAACAAAACATTCACAGTTCCTCAACAGTAGTTAAAATTCCAGGTCAGCTACTGATAATGAATTATTTCCCCTGTACTTGCATGAGGTAGACATCCCAAGAGGGTAAAGAAAACGGAACATTATGAAAAATGCATTAAGTTTTTTTCCTTTTCTGAACAGAAGGCCCCTTTCTGTTTGGTTCTTCAGGTGACGCAGACAACTTACTCGACGACACTTCCTGTGGTGACCTGCCCGAGCGCTCCGAGATCTCCGACCTGCCTTCCTGAGAGTACGATGGAGACGAGAAGCCGTGCGTTCCTCCCCCTTCTCTCAGGAAGGCAGAAGTGGAAGGCTGCGGTTCGGCTTCGTGTCTTCCCTGAGAACTAGTGGGCTGCTGCGAGACAGTTTTATGGGGGCAGTTAGCCACCATGTGCATGATGCTCTGACAGTAATGGCACTTCTTTGGCTGCGGAGGTAGACTACATTCTTTAGCGTGGTGGTCGAGGCCACCACAGTTGTAGCATCTAAAACCAAACAGAGACAGAGACGGTGTTATGCAATGCAGCGTCCAGCGGGAAGGTTTCTTGCGGGCCCGGGCCCGGCCCCACTAGAGGGCACCAGATCTCCAGCCATCGCCGCCCCGCTGTCCCTGCGAGCCCCGGCACCCGCTGTCCCGACGCGCCGCGCCGAGCGGGGATGCTCCGCCTCGGCCGCTCCCGCAACCAGGGCCCGAGGGACGCGGTGCCCGCAGCCAGGGAAACGCAAGCCCGAGGAGGGGCGCGGTGCCCGCCACGAGCCAGGACCGGCTCTGTCCCATATTCCAGTTCTGTCCCAGGGCCCGGCTCTGCCCCAGGGCCCGGCACTGTCCCAGAGCATGGCTCTGCCCCAGGGCCCGGCTCAGCCCCAGGGCCCGGCACTGTCTCAGAGCATGGCTCTGCCCCAGGGCCCGGCACTGTCCCAGAGCATGGCTCTGCCCCAGGGCCCGGCTCTGCCTCAGGACCCGGCTCTGCCCCAGGGCCCGACACCTCGGTTCCTCTGGCTCAGCCCAGGCACGGCGGGCCAAGGCCAGTGGGGACACGGTCTGTAATGGCACTTAGGGGTTCGATTCAAAATAAGCTCAGTATAGCCCCGGCAAGAGTCGTGAATCTGTGTTTGTGTGTTTCCTCTCAGAACTCCCAGCCCACGTGGCTGTGGCCGCGGGCCGCTTTCCGTGGGATGCGCTGCCGGGAGCCGCGGGATGCAAGAGGCCCCTCCAGCCGCACGGACACGGCTTCTTCCACACTTCCCAGAAATGGCTGAAGCCCACAAAACCTCTTCTATTTAACCTTGTTAGCCAGGGGAGTCCTGAAGAACTCTCCAGCAATTCTTTACTGAATCCTTTGTAACACACACCAGGAACACCAGTTATTGGATTACATTATTCTAACATACGATACAAAGAAATAATTACACGCCTTTGGCATGGTGACCTTATGTGCACCGCTGAGTTTTCGACTTTGGCTGCTTTTGTATGGTTTCTGTTTCTTTGTTTTATAAAACATGCACTGAATGCATAGACATTTCATTTCTAATAATCAAATATTACTGGAAAGAACTAAACCTGTATTTTTTTTTTTTTTTTTTTGCTTTTCCTTAACCACAAGCTAATTAAAAACAATTATTTCACAAATACTTAGGTCTGTGGAGTCAACTTAAGGATTAAAAAAAAAAAGACTATAACTATGAACAAAATACTGCAACGTGCTCTGGATCAAGCCCACGTAAAGATATGTTACATTTTCAGATTCCTGAAAAGTAACAAATCACCATTTGACTCTTTCACCTAGCATTCAGTAGTCCCTACTGGTTTATACAATATCAAAAAATTTAATCCAAGCAAAGTTTATGTATAGCCAGAGTCTCACCTACTGAATTTGCTTTACTTTGCAAAGAAATGCTATTGATAAAACCTGTGTAATTTTTTAAAAATACTGCAAATATCAACATTTGTAATTCCAGTCCAAGAAACAATCCCTGGCACCTCCACTTCATCTCTCTTCATCACTAGTAACAAGATACCAATCATATCTTCATTTGCACAGACAAATGAAAAAAACTGCACAAGTTATTCCTGGCATGCTGCACGCCATCATGTCCTACAAGACTGACCAATAATTTAAAGACGTTAACTAATGAACAGAACTTCATTATCCTTTCAGAAATTATTGTGATTTATTGTTGTATCTTCCCTAAAAATGAGTAAGAAACCAAGCCCAGTACAATGAACTCTGCACTTCTACAACAACTGCAATAACATATTTTAGGTTCCATTTTGATGTCACCACTGCACTGAAGTTTGATGTGATTTTTCAGTGGAATTTGAAGACTATGCTTACACTACTCTGTCTGCATATACTACAGAGTAACCCATGAAGACAAACACAGTCTAACAAAGCTTCCCTTGAATCACAAAGAAAATAACATGTACCAGCCCCATTATCACTTAGTATTGATTTCCCTAGCACAGGAAGGGAAATGACATACTAAGTACATTGTAAAATTCAAACATCCGGACCTAAGATGAAAATATCAAGCTTTTTTCTCCTATGGTTAAAAAGAATAATTTTCAAGTTATTGAACATTATCCCTCTGACTACTTTTTGCCAAATTTTTGCAGGTATTTTCAAATTAGTGACCCTCACTTGACAGTATGTTCAGCATTCAGTCTTCCTAACTGGCATTCAGCTTTGTTTCCACCACAAGCTTTCTAAACACCGTCTGAAAAAAGTAGTAAGGAAATAAGCCTTGCAATTAGAGAAATGAAACAATAGCAGCAAGTAAAAATCTTTTAAGTGTTTTACTTTCTTCCCTTCCAATAAATACATCTAAGGACTCACAGATGTGGTACTGATTGTAGTTAGGTTATATTAGAGAATGATGTTTATTATTATCTTTGTCATTGGTTTCTAGCAGTGTACTTGTTCCTGGGATAAATGCATAATGACACAGTATAGCATAGGAGTGTGCAGACATTCTGGAAATTGTGGTTTTTATCTTAATTCAGAATATGGAATTGTATGGCTGTGAATGCATCAGCACATTTATTTTCTCCCTTAATATCACATTTGTTTAGAGCAGTTAAAAAAAAAAAAAAAAGGTTTGAAAATAGGGTAAAGGGCCTCAGTAGCAGGATAGGCAGTAGCCACAGACAAATCAATTTAATCAGTCACTATGGTATGCTCTGTGTTATCCAATTCAGTGGACCATTTCACCTCACCAACCAGCAAAGAACCTGCTGTCAGGGCCCCTGCTTCCACTCAAGCAGCCTCTGTCACCCTTTGCATATATACTCAATCAATACATCCTATTTGCAAAATATTGTAATTCCTTGCATCTATTTAAATTTTCACTGAAATGTCACTGTAAAAGAAAAACTCTGTCAGAAGCAGTTGTGATTAAACTCTGATTTGGCTTTTTGGGGATGTTTTTTGTTACCAACCAATTCAAGCATTTGGGTAAAGCGTCACATTAGAGTATATATGTGGCAGCCGGGGTGTGCCTGGACTTACAGAGGAGGGTGATATTTATTCAGTTCTTTTAACTATTAATTCATTCCTTGTCAATCACTCTTACCCGGAGAACAGATCACACCTCGCTCTGAAACGCCTTCCCTTTCCAAGGGATTAATCCCAAAATGGAAGTGGTCAGCCACCTCAGAGCTCACAAATGACAGCATGGCATCATCCCCAGGCATTAAGGTATGGCATTAACCCTTCTGTCCCGAGCGCTTCAGCCCTTTGCTCCTCTCTGCTGTGCGTACTTATGTTACAACATCATGAAAGCCGAGAGCATGATGTGCACTTGGGAGCTCACACTCTCCACCTATGTACATACACAGAACAATACACAAGCTGACTCCTGCCATGAAAACTGACCAATTCTCGTTCCACTCTGCTCTCAAAAACTCCATATTACTGGAACCATAGCAAGTATCTCTTCTCTTCTGAAGCACCACGGAAAGAATGTATGTTAGCTTAGACACAAGTTTATATGTAAATTCTACCGTGAGATGAATAAAACACAAAAAGCCCTTAAATGTGCAATTATAATAGAATCAGCACTTAGAAAGAACAAAAGTAAGAAGGATTTGTTAAAATAGGATTGTCTTTCTCACAGTAGGCTTCCATGATTTGCTAGCTAGCTTCAGGCTCAAAAATATAAAGAGATGGCAATTATCCTAACGGGAAATCCTTTCTTCTCTACAGCACTGACAGGAAGGTGAATCAGGGTGATTTTTTTACATTAAAAAGATGAACATCTTAATAGAGGAACACCTTGAGGAACTTGTCTAGCATTATATTTCAATACTCTCAAAAAACCCGTAACAATAATACCTACTAATGAAGAAAGAAGAGAGCATAAAGCAAGGTTAAGAAAACCTCCTAAATTCTCCTTCACTATGGATTTGTGATTGCACAAAATGATACATATTAAAGGAAACATGAAGAAGCAGAAGTGTAGAGATTCTGACATAAAATATGCTGAATTCATTGCAAAAAGCAGATGACTGAAAGTGATTAGAAGTACTCAATTTCACAACCAAATAATACCATCTACTCTTTAGCCTTTTTTCCCTTGTTCCAGCAATCAGATACTTCTACTCAGGAAGCACACCCCAGCCCTAAACTTTTTAAAACAACAATACCCTTGCCTTGCAAACATGTTTTCCACAGTAATGACTCAGATGGGTTAAGCAACACAAGCAGAGTAAACACAACTGCTTGCTTCTTTGAGCTGTTTTATAATATAATTTAGATGATAAACCAATGCATATGACAAGTAGAGAAAAATATGTGTAACCCCAGACTGTTATCTGTTGAGAGAAAAAACTGTAAAATTACCCTAGTGACTGACTTGGGGGAGGGGAGTCAGGGAATAAGGGGTTAAGATCTAACAGGGATAGGAAAGGGAGGGAAGGGGGTACACTCAGAGGAAGACTAAAATAATTCACTGGGATATACCCCACACCAATTCCTCTTTTGTTATTCCTTTCTGAATGCTATCAGACTACAAAAAAATGATTCTTGGCTAACAATACTCCATCTTGCAACACTAATGCCTTGAAAAATGGCATGGAATCCTAGCAGCATGTGCACATGAGATGCTGTTACAATTCACTGAATGCAACTGTGCAGTTAAAGCACAAAGGAAATATTTAAAATCCTACCTAAATGTGCTGTCCTTTTCAGCCATCAGTTTCACAACATACCTAAAGAAAGGCAGATGGAACAGGCAGCAGATCACTTCAATTATTCTATTTTGTAAATGGCTGTAAAGGGAAGTTAAACTATCCATGATCTAACAGAAAAATGGGTCTTCGACATTAAGATTTCCTCTGTTTAAGGCTTCAGTGACTTGTCTTGAAAATAAGGCCATGAAATACTGCAAAGGGATGTTTCTCACTAGCTGGATGTGACACTTAAAAAAGCTCAGGGTGCTTGCTCAGGTACCATCTGGGACAAGTGAGAAAGACCTCCCACACCTCAGCAAGGGTTGGAGGATCCTCAGAAAGAATCTTCTGGACTATCGAGGATCTGCTAATTTCCAGTTGTCTTTGTTGCAGCTTGAAAAGCCAGGTTGGATGGGGCTCTGAACAACCTGGTCTAGTGGAAGGTGTCCCTGCCCATGAGAGGGGAGGTTGGAACTAGATGGTCATCAAGGCTCCTTTAAACCCAAAGCATTTTGGTGAGCTAACAAGACACACAGGAGATGAGTGGAATGTACACTCTACTCATGCCCTCTGACAGGGAAATAGATGGGATGTTTCTGCTCACACGTGCATTGCTGGGGTTTACACCACTCTGGTTATCAACCTTTAATTCTTAAGCTGTAGCTGAATGCAGGAGAGAATACAGCCAACTTTGAAAACACTCTAAACAGGTATTAGAATTAAAAGTAGTGAATAGTGAAATACTACTGAAATAATAATTAGGGTCATGTGAAATTATCTTGTTAAATAAACTAGAGGAAGGAATATTTACAATCTTCATCAGAGCATTTATAGCTTGTCCATCAAGCAGGCTTACAATGAGGAAGAAAACCTCACTAGCACCTTCATCTATCAATCCATGGGAAAAAAATTCAGTTTAATTTTAAAACTGTAAGTATTTTTAATCAAGAATGTTGTAAAATAGCATATTATCAATGCAGAAAATGGCACACTGGTGCCACATTTAGGTTTGTGTTGGTCCTGTGAGTATTTGCTACCATGTACTTCTTGTTCATGCAAAACACTGTGCAGAGGCAACATGCTGGGAAAGTTAATTGCAGGCTGGCATTCTTCAGTGAAATTCAGTTAGAAAATTTCCTGTGCTTTACTAGCTTTTTGAGATATTTAACAGGAATATAATTAAAAAAAGATAACCTCTTAAAGAAAAGAAAAAGAAATACAATAAAAATTCTCACCCATCTATTTGTCCTGTGAATCCTACAACTCATGATAATGTACCAGAGATCCAAGACTTTCAATTTTGTGAGAAAAACAAAGTCCTTCCATTTTTTAAAGCTTGCCTTCTTTCATTTTACAGATAGCCCCATCAAGCTGACACAAACCCACACTGTCTGCGAGGCTTCCAATAACACAGGGTGGAATATTGATGATGTTTACTCTTGTTACAAATAAATAAATAAAAATGCTCTGTTGTAAACTCATCAGATCGACTAGTTTTCTGTGGTTAGTTCTAAATCAATCTATTTTCCCCAGTGTATCACAGAAGTAATATCAATAGGTTACGGTCTTTTGTTGCTCGGGTTTCCCCTCCCCCTTCCCCCCAACAAAGAAGCTGACAAACAACGTGGGGCATTTGCCTGATAAATCAGGCCTGTCAGGATACAATTTAGCTTAAGTTCATGAGGAAGTAAAATTGTTTAAAATCTCCTAATACTATTTTACTGGAAGGTGATGGGGTTTGTTTTGGTTTTTTTACAACCAAGAGCAACAATGAAACAGAAAGGTGGTTCAAAAAGCACAAAACACAGCTTTTTCTCCACAAAAATGGAAAGGACTACAGAGACAGCAGATCTTAAAGAATAACCTCAATGACGTCGTTTCCATTCTTCCTTTCCACTAAACCTTATCTCTACTATCCACTCAGCTTTCTTTACATGCATGGAGGAAAATTATTTTTCACACAATCACACAAAAATCCTTAAGAAATGCATCCTCATGGAGGAATGATTTGGATGCATTTTCATTTATTACAACAAAAGGGTTTTCTTTATATAAAGAGCTAAAAAGTCCTGAAATAACAATTTACAAAGTGAAGTTTTGTTTCTAAATAACATGAAAGATGGTTTTGCTCCTATAGTATCAATATAGCATGGAAAGAATGTGCATATTTTAATGGTTTTAACCCATACAGATAAAGCAGATACAAAATCAGCGATGGTTTAAGGAAGCTATGTTTTAAGCAGTCATACATCACACATTTCAAACATGAAATGATTTCAAGTCAGTCTACTACTGGTAATCTTTTTACACTATGAAACCACACACACAAATACTCTCAACCACAGATTTCCCTCGTAAGCTTAAATTTCTGTGGGAATAATAAAAGAACCCAGTTTTTCAACAAGAACAGCTCTGTATGCAGTCATTTTTTAAAAAGTACATATTCTCCACAGTTCCTGCTGGTGGCAAGGCTGCCTGGGCTCTGCTCTGGGCATTGCTGCTGCGTGCACCCACGTCTGCAGCGCTCTGCCAGAGCCAGCTGCGGTGCGGCGCTAGGGCTGAGCAGACCTCAGCTGCCTGTGCCTGAAAGCAGTGCTCCGTGCCCCTGTTTACAGAAGCCTAGCTCGGTAACACTAGAAGCCTTTCACAGAGGTGGCTTGAGCCTCCTGGCCATGTGGATAAGGATGCACGCTGCATAAAACCGGCTCAACTCTTTCTGGGTCAGTGAGGTGCTGGTCATGAGCTAAGAGGCATGCCTGACCTTATCTGCCTCTCAACAGAGCTGGTTCCAGGGTTTCCACATCCACTGATCAGTTAATCCACAGATGAGATAAAAAGGCAGTAGGTAACTGGGAATCAGTTGTTAAAAATTGCCTTTTCAATTTTGTTCTTTATTTCATCACTAACATTAGCAGCAAATATAACAAATACAGCAAATTCAAGTGACGCCAACTCACAACAGCAGGAAACAGCAAATGGCATCCTGGCAGTAGGCTGGAGCACTGAAGCAAGCCACAGTAGAGAAAGAGGAGGAGGAAGAAGGTTGTTCTGTAAGTTCATAACCCATTCTTCCTCCCCAAATACCGGCTGTGAGTGGTATGACTTTAGGTACCTCATATAAATCAGTTTCACGCACAAAGTTTCAGAAATATCTGGTGACAGCAGTATGGACTGACTTAGATCCTGGCCTTGAAATGGATTCTCCTATTACATACGCTGAATTAGATGGCTTGCATGAATACAGGCTTCATGAGTGTTAAGGATTGAAGGATTTAACCAGCAGCTCACTTTTTCATTTCATTCTTCAGAAGCAAAGGGATGGTTACTGTCTCTATGACACACTCTCTGTGAGGAAACCACGCCAGCTATCTCTATAGGGGTTCTTTCCAGAGCTAATGGCACTGATAAAGTCATGTCACATGAATCACATGGAGGGCTTCCCATCCCAAACGTGGAACAAAAGGGCATCAAACATGGTGCTTGGTTTTGCTTGAAATAGCACCTGTAAGTTCACACATTCAATACCCACAAGAACAATTAAATAATTCAGATGCTCTATAGCCACACTTTAATGGTAAGGAAAATCTGCATCACTCTGATTGCACTGACTGAGAAAGGAAGCAGTCACCTTATTCACTTTTCTGAACTTGCATATTAAGACGTCTAAAATGGCATAGCTTCATATATTGACATTATTACTAAATGGCTGGGCTTAGCATTTTCTGTAACACATTTTTAAGAGGCCTTCAGTATCTTGAAGAAAAAAAAAATATTTTGCAACTTTCACATTAAAATGCGGAAGCAACAGTAAAGCACGAAAAGAGGATTTCAGCTACAACAGGATTAAGCCTTATATGTTAAAGCTTTTAATTCCCACCTGAGGCAGGTATTCTTGTTGTCCCACACTGCCTGATCCCTGAGCATTAAAAGAGAAATAATGCCATTTTCTACTATTCTACCCTACATCACCACCAGATTTCTCCTCATTGTTAATTCTTACTATTAATTGTGTACATAGGAATATAAAGCAATTTATGCATATAAAAATTATTGTTAATTCAGAATTTGGTGTTTCCTTTTTTCTTGTTTGGCCTCAGAATGGCAAATCTCATGCACATGTTTAATACTTATCTCTCTGAATTTTGTTAATTCTGTGTATAGTTAAAAATAATGGAACATAAATAGTTTCCCTATATGTGGTAAACTAGATCACTTTATCCTCTTGGTTGGGATTATGTAGATTAAGTGATATCACTGCAGTAAAATTATAACAATGAAGTTAATAAAAGTTTTCTTAAATATTGCTAGTTCCCAGAAACAGAGCATCTTAATGGTCTTAGTTCTGATCTCAGTCACAAGAGTGTAGATCCAGAGCAATTTTGATGACTTCACTGAGCTTATTTTCTGTTATCTTTAATAATGTAACACAGAAAATTTCCCACTGTGTACAAATTCTAAAAAGTTGCACAGCAGCAGCCAAGGCTGGTTGCAGAGGTCAGGTTGGTACAAGCTGTGAGCAATGTAGGCTGAAGCTCATCATTCCACCTGTAAATCTGTGTTTGCTGGTTGATGTAACATTTGAAAGCAGAACACAGCATAAATCACAAAGTTTAAAAAAGAAAACCAAAGAATTAGGGCAAGAGTGGAGGAGTGATGTGTCCATTTTTGCTCAGCCTTTCAGCCTAAGAAAGAATTATCTCAAAATTAAGGATGCTTATAGGCCAAGGATCAGCTTTTCTGCCAGAACTGATGAACTCTGAGTTAGGAGATTTGATAAAATAGGAACCCTACACTTAAATAAAATGTTTGAAAGCAAAGAACAATTCAGGTAATAGCACCCCAGTTGTGATCATAGCAGGGGAAGAACAGTTTACAAGCTGGACATCGTGTAAAGCTGCCACAGGAAAACACAGTGAATATGCTCACCAAACACAGCACAACCAACTTCCTGTAGTTTTGATCAGAAATTCACACCCAAGCCACAACTCCAACTATGAAAACCCTGAATTTACAATTTTGAAAGCAGTCACAAACCAGAGGAATGGTTAATGCCAGCATCATGTCTGTGTTTTAACGATTCATTTATACTCTGAAACAGCCCTCTAGTTATCCAGTAGCACTCTCTGTATGCAAGGCATGAACACTGTACATTAAGAGTGGAAGTGCATGGAGGCAGAAAGGGCAACATATTTTAATGCAAGCCCAAAAGTTGCTAGTGATAAATCAAGGCCATTGGTTGGGGTGGAAGAAGATGTGTGACTCTGCCGTCACTCAGTGAAGTGTGCAAAGGCCACAGGAAAGAACTGGGGAATGGTTACAAGGGGATTGGTTACAAGTTCTTCCAATTAGGACGGAAAATCTTGACTTCCAGTAAAATAGAGGATAACTCAGTTGTGCTGGTAGCCTGTCTGCTCTCCGCAGATCCCAGGCTCTGGGGCACGTTGGAAGACAAAGGAAGGTGACTGTGACATACTGCAGGGGCTAGGAATGGAACATATAACATGTCAAATCCATAGGACTTCATTAGCCCTGACTGAAACTCACTCAGCTTCTTCCTGCTTTAATGATTATTTATCATACTGATACAAGGTATGGAGACAATTCTTACTATTCATGGAGCTGGTAATTATTCTTATGACATATCTACTGCAGGAAAAAAATTGAGAGAGTATCCTTCTGCCACAAGACCTTAAAATATCACAGCTGGGGCAGCGGATTTGAACTCACAGCTAGACAGCAAACCAAATTTATTCTTTTTTTTAAATTCTGGATAAACACTCAGTGCTTGAGGAAGTAGGGAGCTCACTGGCAGGCAGTGTGAGGGAGCACAGCTTCTCAGCATCAGGCTGGAGCAGTGCCCCTCCCATCCAGCTGGTGTCCTTAGGGAGCGCAATAACAAATCGTACAGGTGTTGGTATTGGATGTCTGTATCACTGCACCACTGGAAAAACCAAACCACCAAGCTTAGGAGCTGCTTTGTAGCGGAACTCTTCACCCTCTGCACCTGATGGAATCCCGGCCTCCATCACTGCCTGTCCTGTCAGGTACAGTCTCCCCCATACTTTGTGCTGCTTCCATCACTGGGTGTAATGCTCTTGCAACTGGTCACTGACCCTAGTTCCCCAGAGAGTGAAGATGAGAAACCCAGGTGCCTTACCTACAACCTACTAATCCTTGAAAAGGCTGAACAACCATCTGAAGATTACAGCAACCTCCTGATGGAGGGAAGATTTGCATCCAAACCTGTCTTTCGCACTGGGGGAGGTATGTGGTGAACTGGGGGACCTTTTGAGTAGGTTAGAAGTGTGCTCACTGGCTTGGGCCACACAAGCGAAGAGGACAACTCAGAAGCCAACCTGTAATTCCTGAGGGACTCAGCTGTAAAAACTAGAGCACAGAGTTGCTGCTGTCCAGTAAAAAACCTAGCTGACACAAGACACAGACAGCAAGATAAATTTGGCATTCGAGTCTCTTGGCAGCACCTAAACATCAAATGTAGGAACCAAATGCCTTTTGTGAGGTTGGAAATAGTCACACCTGAACAGTGTTAGCCAAAGAAGACAAGGGACCAGACCTTTAGAAATCTGTCACTTCCTACAATATTCCTGGATACTTTAAGGAACAAATCTATTGTTTATTAAACCAACCTCTGTCTTCAAAACCTGAAAGGACTTTGCTCCTAATCCAGATCGCTTTGGCTCTCCTCCTTACAAACCTTCTATCCAAAATATCCAAAATTCCTGGACATACACAATCCCACATAACCACAAAATGAAGGGAAACTGCGTCTGCCACTCAGGACTCTGGATTTCAAGCACAGCCCACAAACTTCCCTTATGAAAAGTCTCATCCTTCACAGGCTCAGAATCTAGAGATAGAAACTTCCTTCTCTGTCACAGGCAGCCTGTGTGACTCAGTTAGGTATAATCAAATGCTTACAGGTATTTAAATGCCTAAGTCCCACTGACGTCAGAGCTAAGCAAGGTCCTCATAGCTTAGAAGATCTGAGTCTGTAACCCTCAGGATTATATCTGGTACACCAAGGAAAGTTATGTACAAAAAAGTACAACCATATGATGACCAGGCAGCAAATTGGCATTCACTGAACTAGCGCAGGAATCAAACACATCCTGAAAAATGCATAAAATACCTGATGTTGAAACCGTTCTCTTTGTTACAGCTATTTCATCTCTGTCCAACTATTATCAAGAAAAGTCATAGACAAGTTGTGAAAAGTAATTTCAATTACCTCAGAAACATTACACAGAAAATGAGGGCTATTATGAGCTTAACTGGACTTCACATAAGTGCTGAAATCCCCTCCACAAGTCTTTTACATTCCCTGTTGGCAGGCAGCACAGATTTGAGAATTAGATGAAGAAAGCACACACTTTCTAAATGATGAAAAAATCTAAACTAGAATGTCCTCAGTAAGCTACTGTGCTTAGATTTCATTCCAGTTTCCTGCAAAGCTTTGCACAGTGAGTGCCACCGCTGCTTGCTTTCTTGGCAGCATCAGGAGCAGTTCCCAGGGTGCCCTTCTGTTTTCATACTCTGTACTGCAAAACGAGCCAGCAACAGTGTGCTGTGCCAGGCAGAATGCAGGGAGTGTCAGGGACCCTGCTCCAATGCTGCAAACCATCCAGAACCATCAGCAAGTGACCAGGACTCCAGTTCAATTTTTTTGCATTGCACACACAGCTTTTCCTTGGGTAATCTAAAAATAAGTGGAAGATAACGGATTACTGAGTAAACAGCCCCCTTTCCAAGAAGAATGCTTCCAGAAGCATATAAACTGGTTTCAAAAACTGCTAAGGATGATCTCTGTGATGATCCATGCAGTCACTAAAATGCTAGCCAATTCTCAAAGGAAAAAATTTCAGTTAATTCACTTTTTTTTTCCCCAATTTGTAGCATTTATTTAGCTTGCTTCATATCACACCTCCAGTTTTGAGACAAAATCATAAATCATTGCATTGGCACAACTGTGGGTGTGATAAACACTGTCAGGAGGTGGGAGGGAATAGATTAAGCAATGCAATTCCCATTGTCCTCAAACACTCTTGCAGAGGAACTACAATGTGGAACAGGCACACTGTCTGGGATTTACCCCTGGTCACAGCACACACATGGCTTTCACACAAATCTATAATGGATTTCTATCTGGATTCATGAATTTGTCAATATCATAATATTCCATCCGATCCCCACCAGTAGGTGTGTGTATGTGAAGAGTGGATGAAAGAATCACACACTCCAAGTCCAGGCAGAAGATGCAGATGTTCAACTTAGTTTTGTGTAGCTGCAGCTGAATTTCCTTTCAGTTAGAGACAATGAGCTGGAAAAGAACTTAACTGACAAAAGTAGCTGAGCTGTGTGCTTTGAGTTAAATACACTCTAAATATAGTGCACAGAGATGCTTAACATCCCTCCTCTAAGGAAATAGGTTTTTACACCATTCTTTTACATATTCCTCATAAATCAACCAGCCCCATTTCAGGCTAACTAATGCTTTTTTTATAAACTGTCCCTCCACTCACGCAGAGCATAGCTGGGGCATTTCCCACTTCAAGCTCATGCAAGCTGCAGCTGGACATATGCTTTTACTTGCAGCTTATCTTCCTTCTACCCCTTTATAGGTTCTGCTTTGCTGTGTTATTCTTTCTTCATTTTCCTATCACTGCAATGCTTCGTGTGGAAGCACTGCACCTGTCACAGCTCAGCAAGAATAGTTCTGTATTTTCTTTTTGAGGCTATTGTTAAGGTAGGGCTTGAGTAAAAAGCTGCTGGACAGACCAGCAGCTAAAAAGGGACAGGAGAAGGGAATGTCAATGGTTTGTCATCAATTACATGAGATGGCTTCTCAGCTCAATTTATTTTGACTGTAGTTACCTCAAATTCAGTGGGTGGGAAACCTTTGATAGGAGCTTGGCAACTCTGACATGCCTCTCAAATTTACAGTATTGTAAATTTGTAAAATTACTGCATGTTTCAATAATCATGGCTATGATTACAGGGCTGATGCATATAAGTCAGAAACTCAAGTGTCATGTTCTAGGTTTCCTGTCTTTGCAAGAGAAATTAAAAGGCAGCACCGAGGGGCCATAAGGGTGGGTCAAAAGCTGAACAACTGAGTAAGAAGAGGGATAAACAAGAAGAGGGTCATTCACACCAAGCCCCTTATTAAAGGCAAGGGAGACCATTATCAATGGCACTGTCTCACCTGCTGGAAAAGCCTGGAAGGCACAAAGCAACTGTTCAGCCCTGGTGAGGCTGATGCCAACCCTTCTGCAGCATGCTCAGGAGGAAGTGTGTCCCATCACAGTAGTACTGCACAGCTCAGCAAGGAGGAAGCTCAGAATGGCATGAGCTAAAGGTCTTCCCATGTGAGCCTGCTGACACTGCCAGGATAACTGCAAGTCAACAATGTCCGCTGGTCTTACGGTAGGCAAGTTTAATTGTTTAACCTCAGGAGCAGAATTAACTTCTGTTCCACTACTGAACTCACAATTCATGGTCAAAGGCAGCCAAGATGGCCAGGTCATCCAGGGCAACATTTGCAACGTTCTGAGGAATGCCTTGAACACCTCTGTAGCAACAATAGTCTATCTTCACTCTGCAAAATAACCTTAGCTCTTTACCATGGATTTAACTGCTCAAATGCTTGTCTTACAGATAAAACAGCTTTGAAATTCAGTTATCAACTTTGATACTCATTCAATAACAATTGATTTTTATTCAAGAATGGGACAACATAGAGGACGCTTGGGCTCCCTTAAATATGTCAAAGCTGAGACAAAGAACCTGATTTCTGCAAAATGCTGGGATAATTCCCTTGCCTAATTATACTCAATGGCATAGAAGTTAACAGGCCAACACACCTGTTGACATACCCCTGCCTCTCTAGAGCAAAATATTTTTGAAGGTTGTTATCTGCCATGGTTAACATCTGCTGCTATCTAAATACTATCTACTATCTCTGCTACTATCTAAGTACTTTGGTGGCAGAATGCTTTACAACAGAATACACCTATATGTATCAATATCCCTTTCAGCTTCAATGTATAGTTTGAAGTTTTGAGGTTTTCATGCCTGATATGCTGGTGTCAACATTTTTAGGGCCTCTAATGATTTCTGCTGTTACTGAATTCAGTCTCTAATATTACCATGCCTGTAAATTACTTGGAGTAAACAATATTCAATTGCAATTCTAGTTTGTTGACAGGATTTAAAAAAAATTATTTAGGAAAAAAAATCTGCACTTGGAAATAGTACTTAAAAATGATCTAAATGCTACCACTGTACGTCTTTGAAAGAGCATCAATACCAAATGTGCTTACCACACATCTTAGGCGACTCTTGCCATGTGCGTTTAGAGTGGTGCTCCCGGTCTGGCTCCAAAGTTAAAGCATCTGAAGTGTAAATTGTGTGTGACACAGCCAAGGAAACCCACTTTACTTTAACCTTGTTAATGGCGAGCCAGATGGAACCGCTGAGGCCACCCATTGTTCGGGTTTGCATTTTTTTGTAATGCCATGGTGTAGGTCCATAGGGCCTCATGAATTCCCCTCCTCTGAATATATACTGTGCTGTTAAAGGCACTGAAAGGATCAAGCTCTGCTCTGAGAGCAGCTGGCTTTGTATTTTTTTAATGGTTGTTAGCAGCAGCAGCAGGTCCATTCTACTCCCCTATTCTTCCTCTGCCCTTCTTAAAATCCTGATCTGTTGGTTCTTGAGGGAAACCAAACCCTAACTCTGACCTATATAGCACATCATACATTACCTCAGGGTCATTACCCCAAATATTCATCAAAAGCCTCAGATTCTCCCTCCCTTGCAGCCTCAGATCCTGCCCCAGCAGTTCTTAATCACACAAGTAATCATCATTGACTTCATCAACAGTCAGGTTGTAATTTCTTTCCTACCAAACCCAGGTAACCTGTGAGTGCATCATTTTTGTTAATGACCATTGCCTTCTGAAAATTTGGTCAAATTTCCCTGTCTTGACCTCTTTTGGGCCTCTAAGATGAAAAAGGAAGTAAGAGAAGTTTGAGCAAAGACAGCTCACAGCCAATGACTCAGCCTGAGAAATAAGGGGGTGCTTGCAAATTGCCAAGACCCGTTCAAACAGCATTTGTGATGTAGAAGATGATACCTCGCAGTGCCAGTGCAATGATGCAGAATTGTCAAACATTTGTTGATGAAAAGCTGCAACACATGACTTAACAGAGGTAACAGAAAACCCACGAGACTACAGCTGGCTGCCTAGCAGGTTTCCAGTTGCTGTGCAAGATAACATAATTTTGGGAGAGAGGAGTACTGTTCTCCTGGTCTATTCCAGCTGTGGTGCATGCTGTTCTGCACAGGATGAGAAAAGCACAAAGCCATCTCTCCAGCCCTTCCTACCCAATGGGCCTGCCATCAGGAAAGCAAACTCAGGAAAAGGAGGCAGCAGCCAGGAATTACTGAATTGCACCACTGAGCACCAGACAATGCGCCTCCCTCTCTGCAGAGGATTTGACAGTGCAGTTAGCACAACCTGTGAATGGCACTAGAGGGATGCTGCAAACAATTATCTGTTCTTACTGAAACTGCACAAAGGCTTTGGCAACACTGAGGTTGATCAGGCTATTAAAAGAGCTGAGAAACCATAATCAATACTTAAGGGCAAATTCCCTGATCTGTTCAAAGTGGTTTGCTTTTGCACTACACTGGCACAGTAAGGAAGGGAAGGAAATCCTACTACCTGATTCCCAGGCTCATCTGGTATAGGAGACACTCTACTCATTGAAACATATTATGCCCCTGCCATTCCCAGTTAGTCTGTGTGCCTTTAGGAAGGGGAGTCAGGAGGCACCTGAAGCTCAGCAGAGCTTAGCCTGCTCTAGGTATCAACTGGGGTAAAGAATCAAGGACCTGATCATTTATCTTCTTTCCCCAAACTGCTCTAGACGCTGTCAAAGAGCCACTTTCACAGTTCTACAAGCTCCCAAAACCAAGCAAAATTCCAGCCAAACTCTTTACTCTTTCCTAGAGTTCCAGTAACATGACACAAAAACCCGGGGGCAACCATGGCTGCAGGCAAAGGGGAAGACCAATCTACCCCAATGTTCCCCAACAACCAAGGGCAACCACAGGAGACACACCAGCAGGAAAGGCAGGATGTGGTAACTTCTGCTTTCCCCCACAAATGCCAAATTTAAATTCTGTCCCTTACCCCTTTACCTTTTACATAAATAGTAGGGTGCAACTTAGGAAAGTTATTTTTACTTGAATATTTCTTTAATATTGTTGTTCTTAAAGGCTATCTGTGTGGTGGTGCTGGCAGAAGTGGGAGATGCTGCACAAGGCACAGAACATTTATATTCACTGTGTTGTTAAAACCATTTCTATTTCTAAATAATAAATTACAGGGGACGGTTCAAAACCAAGTAAAGCTCAGTAAACTATTTTTCACCTATTTCATAGTTCATGTATTGGACTTTTAATAATTTTCCTTTGCACATTGTAACAGTTCATTTTTGAAGGCCAGACTACCTTTAGTACATTTCCATTGTCTAAGAGAATTATCTAGTTAACAGAATACAAATACTAGATAAAGTAAATAATAAAAAAATAAGGCACAGTTTGGAACTGACAAACTAACATTGCACTTCATCCAGTTTTTCTAATTTTCCTATGTCTTCTCTATTTGCAGCATGCAAAGCTGTCATAAATATTTTGAGA
Source organism: Haemorhous mexicanus (assembly GCF_027477595.1). Taxonomy (NCBI): domain Eukaryota; kingdom Metazoa; phylum Chordata; class Aves; order Passeriformes; family Fringillidae; genus Haemorhous; species Haemorhous mexicanus. The sequence continues at coordinate 73,953,715 of NC_082343.1, forward strand.
TTGGACAGGATTGATTGCCATTGCCTGCAGTTCTTATATCCTTTTTTCATGAACATTCTATAGTCCTAAGTCCATATCTCAAAGCAAAAGCTGTTAATAACCCTGGACTGATGTGACACTCTGTACTTTAGCACCCTAGGATGGAGATTATGTGCCCCCCTTGATTTCAGCATGTTAAGCTTCCTTGAAGCTTTGTTTCTTTCAGAGGCAGCTGTCTGCATTTCCATACCTTGCCCTGCCTCTTGCCTCCAGAGCTTAAATCACATGCGTATCAGTTAGAAAATTATAGCTGCAAAATTATTTTTCCTATGAAGTCTTGCAGAATTAATTAGTTCAGCTGATAACTTTCCTCTGTTGATGATGATGACAAGAAGAAAACCATAAGCTGTCTTATAGAAAGGGAAGTCATCAATAAATCAGGACTCTAGTTGCCAGTACCACATTCTTTGTACAAAAGGAACTCTGAATAACATTAGTATCACTCTAGAGCTTTACCATAAATTAATTTTTTTTAATTAACTGGTTGTTTGTTTGAATTTTTTTAAGACATCCGTTCAATTTTCTTAGTAACAGAGGATGATTGAAAGTTTCACAATAATGCTAGTTTACTATTTCAACACTGCAAAATAGCATTTTATAACTTACTTTTATACTTGAGCACCACTTATAAATCCTTTGAAAACTCACTGATTCCTGGAAATGACTAGGAAAATACACATATCTGGAAATACCAGGGAATATATAGTTCCCTTTTTTTGGAAGCCTGGAAAACACAACATTGTAGACCAAGTTTCACAAAGTTACTGACACTTAGGTCTGCCTTCCAGCATTACAGTAGTACTAACTTCAAGTGCTGATTCTATCCCATTCCCATTCTAATTCTTCCCATTTGGTGGGAAAACTTCCTTTGAAGATCTGTCATTAAGAAACACGAAATATTAACTTCTCTATGACATACATACACTCTGTAATTGGAGCATGTGGTAAAATCAGATGGAAAGAATATGGTTTTCTGTTACTGTAGGTGAACTTTATGTTATTTTTTCCCTTGTCATGAAGAATGCAGGCTATAATTTTAGTACATTTAAGTTCCCAAGTGAACCTCTGAAACTGTAACACCCTTCAGATAACATGATTGATGTGAAACAGCAGAACACTACAACAGGAAATGCTGGTTTCTGTACGTATCTCCAATTGTCTTCACATCATTCACAGCACTTCAAACCAATGCAACAGAAGCAGAAAAAAAAATGAAACAGATTGTTTGGCGGAAGCTGGCAGGGAAGGAAGAGCCGTGATGACACCACAGCTGACTCCTCCAAGCCTACTGCTTGCATTTTGCAAGTTTTGAGGAGCAGCTGCTGAAAGGCAGGGAGGGAACTGAGAAATGACCACTGCATACGTACTAAATGCCAGACTGGAAGTTAACAGTGAGTTAAGCCTGAGCATTGCAGCTTTTAAAGGCTGCTCTCCCGCTCCACAGGGACGTCAGGCACAGAGCTGAGGAATGCCGCTTACCTTCCCAGTCAGCTACCAACTTCCTGGTGCTGTACAGTTTCAGAGACAAGTTAATGGTGTGGTGGCACCAAAGCATCTAAAATAGGTAGGATTGCTTTTTGCATTCTGTATTCATTCCCTGGCCAGGGAAACCACAAGCTGCAGCTCTGCTAAAAAGCAGGGACCATCGCTCCTGTGGGGAGCCGTGTGCAGCGGGATCTACCGGCAGTCTGACAGAGGAAGCTCAAATAGAAAAGACCTCGCCTGGGACACTCCCCAAACCCTCTGCGAGGTCTTGCTGATGCCTAATTATACCTCTGGCCTTTTGGAGGCCAAACCCAACTCCCTGCTGGGTTTTGTGTTCCTGACACTTTCCTCCCATGAACCCCGCTGGCTGTTAAATCACCACCTGCCACCAGTGAGGGCAGACTTCCTATCGCTCCTGCTGCAGAGGCCAAAAAGCTGCCGCCAGCAGGGAATGTCTCCGCCACGTTGAGCAGAGAGCACAACATGTCTCATGCCGAGCTGCCCGTAGGGTTTCTCACTCCAGACAAACCCACTGAGGCGTCCCCCACTCCGCCACCTCCCTGTCCGTTGGCTGCTCGGTACCTTTCATTTCTGCAGGATTAGTTTTTGCTCAGTTACGCTCCCCGAAGTGGCTCTCTGAGGAATTAGATTGGCACCGGTGACCCTGCAGGCAGAGGACCACAAGGCTGGCTGTGGGTGCAGGGGGGCCATGGCAGCTGCCTAGCCACAGTAATTTGAAACTGCACCCTGGCAGAGCCCTGGCTTCAGAGTCAGGAGCAGCATCCCTTTCTTTTAAAGTCACAGTTCCCCTTCAAGAAAAAATAATAAATAGGGATTCAATTGGTTAACGCAGTCCAGAACACTGGAGATTCCCATTACTTCGGCTTGTACAGAGCAGTGCAGACAAATCAACAACTGCTAAAAAACCTTGTATGTTTTACACTTAAAGAAGCATTGCTTTCTGAAATTTACATTACTTTCAACTTAATGGTGCCTCTCTAGCAGTTCTGGCTGAAGAATTTTGTTGCAATTGTTGGGGAGAGTTTTGGCAAACTTAGATCAGACATAATTAAACACCAGCTGTGTGTCCCCAAGGAATGTCAACATGGAATGAGGAGAGTCCCAAAACCTAACTATGTATTAATGGATACAGGCATGAGATACAGAACCACTGGGTGAAAGTTTACACTCTAGATATTCCATATATATAATTTACAAGTACATATAAAGAAAAAAAATCTCAGCATGTTCAATGCCTACAATGACAATAACCTAGATGTACTCAATTTACTGCACATTTAAGAACACTTACCGATGCAAGAAATTTTAAGTTAACTCAAAAATCTGAAGGAATCTGTCTTGAATACCTCTGAGAAAGGGTATGGCCTAGGGTTGGACCAAGGCCAGCTGTGTACCTTCCCCATTTTTGTCCTTCTTTCAGAGTGGCTCTTCTCCCTTGTGGAAAGAGACTGTGGCTTACGCAGAATTATCTTACTGACACATTCTGCCAAACAGGTCTCCAGGGCTGTGTTGATTACAGCATCCTCAGGAGAACTCTCCTGGCCACATTGCTTGACCACCTCAGCAGTCTCAGCCTGTGTTTGGCAGTGTCATCAGTGCTGTCTGTCTGAAAACCAAGAGGGGAAATTTTACAAGTGCCTGTCTTGTCACAGAGAGCCCAGTCCCAGGAGGGAGCACCCTGGGACTCCAGGCACGGCACGCCTACAGGGAGCCTGGCTCTCAGCACCAAACCATGGCCTCACCAGACTTCAGTGCAGCCACAGCTGTGCCACACACTTTCATTTGTGCTGGCTTTCACATACACTGTACATCCCTAGGCACAGAGTGTCTGGGGCTCCTGGGTGGCTACAAGGGGGTGAGCCCCCAGCCTGATCCAGCAAAGAGCTGTACCCCAGCCAAGCAGAGCCCTGGCCAGCCACACACCCTGGACCACTCAGCTACAACCTGTGCTGTTTTCTCTCTTGGTCAGCAGCTGACCCGTGTTTGGTACTCCCCTTCCTCTGAATCATGTGAAATAAGCACTTTAAAGAAGCTTCTCTAGCTTTCTGCAGGGGAAACGGGGGTAAAAGCTTGGTTTGGGGCTGAAGACCTGTGTACAAGCACTGGAAGTCAACAGTCCACAGAAAGCATCAGATGAGAAGCAGCCCTGCCTCCGTCTGTCACAAAAGGTGAACACTGCCCACCCACCAAATCTCTTTATTCAGTCAGCCCCAGTCCCACAAACAACCTAGTTCACATCCAGTATTACCTGTTACCACATTTCCTTCCCATCTCCAGTTCTGCATACCCCCACCTTCACTTCCATGCTGATTCTGCTCCTAACAGGCACATTAAGCTTTTACGTACTGATTTAGCCTCTACACACTGATTGGAATGAACCCTTTCAGAGGTCACAGCTGGCTACTTCAAGGAAATAAGGATTTTAAACTGACAAATTTGAACTATCATTTAATAAAGAAGTGCTTTTTTTTTAGAAACAGATTTGTTTAAATTAATTAATAAATAATAATAATAGTAATAATAATAAACATAAACCTGTCTCTGTGGAATCTTTTTTTTTTTTCACTAAATGCTTGAAGAAAACATTTCCAAGCTAAATAAAAATGGATTTATAAGCCCCGCACAAACTGTAGTACTCTACAACGTAACAATATATGCAGGCTTAAGCAAATTTACCACCTGCTACCATAGCAAGGGAACATGGTGGAATCCTGCTCACAACACAGCATCTCATTATTGCAGCCAGATGTTTCAGAACAGAGATTAGGGTGCATACAGTGTCACAATGAATTTCTAGTACTAACACCACCTTAATATAGTTTTTCACTTACAGTCTTAACCAGAATTTATAATTTAAGAATTTTTTGCAGGTTTTTGGAAACTCTCAACCAACCTTCTTACACAGGCAACGCTGTAGATGATAAAAGGGCATGTGACATTTTTACTTCTATTGTTACCTGGCCTAATGAGAGCCAGCTAACACAACTACATTATTATAGCTTCATTTTGTCTGATACCTTCAAACTTATTAAGTCATCTTTCTTTTGGCACCCACTTTCTTCAAAGCAACCGAGGCAACCTTTCATAAATCTGCTGTATATACCATATATATGTGTACAACACGTGTATACAATAGATTTAAGAATTATTTTTTCCTCTTGACAATTAAAGTCAATTCTCTTTAAAACACATCTTAACTTTACACTGGTGTAAACACTTATTCTGACAAATTCAGAAGCTTTCAGCTTTGACTAATTAGTATTTTATCCAAGAATTAAGCAAGAAATGTGGGTCATGAAGAAATTTATATATAACATCTTAAATTTATTACTATATACTTGCAAAGATTTTATGGATAGCTATCACCTGAAGTATCTCTCACATTCATGTTCTCCTGACTGTTGGAAACAACTTCAACCACTACTTGGAAACAAAACCAACATGCTTTTTTTGCTGGCTTCTCATTCAAATCAGTAGCTAGAAACAGATGAGAAATACAAACCTCAATAGTCCCTTAAAAAAAAAAAGGCCACCAATAATCCAGTTTTCTGAAATCCTCTGAACTCAACTTTCTACAAAAAGTGTTTTCTGATGAGTTCTTCTTTTGAAAAGGAGGGGGGCAGTACAGGCTAAACCCTCGAAAGCAAAGCAGAAGTTACAATCTCTTTATGGCAGTTCATGGTAAGGAAGTGACTCAGCTGAGGAAAATTACAGAGTCCATTTGGAGACACTGATTCCAAAAGCACCAGGGTCTGCAGCCAGCAATCTGGCACAGCTGCACTGCCAGAAATTTCAGCCTTCACAAACATAAGCCTGAAAAATACTTTTGCAGTAATTCTAAACAGTTTTGTCTATCTCTCTAGCATTTTTTTGTTGTGAAAAGAAGATGAAAGGGAACTGAGGATATATCCTCAAGCTATTTCTCAAAAAGTCAACCAAAAACAAAGCAGGGTTTCATCATAAGTAAGTCAAATTAATTTCTAAGTCATTCAAAAATTGCATTATAACTTTCTTGAGTTTTGAATTACCCTTCCACAAACTCAGCAAGCAGTCTATTCTGCCCCGTAAACTATTGCACACAAAACTTGGGAAGCAGCTCTTAGCACATTTAGAGTTAATGCCACAATTACTAAGGGATGAAAAATCTCCAGCACCTTAAGAGTGTGCACTAGAGTAGTTTTCAATCTGCAGATCTCAGGTATCTACAGATTACTTTAAAGGGTGGGCAAAAGATATTAAGAAAAGCAGGCTTGTGGACAGGCTGCTTGAATCATCAAACATCATGAAATAAGAGGCTACACACATCCAGCAAAAATCCTGGGGAGCAGGACTTCCAGATCAAAAAATGTGTGTGCATCACTGCTTGCTAATAATTGAAATAGCCAAGAATCACAGTTACTATTGTAATAAAAAACTACAGTGATTTTAAGTATTACATGGACTAAGAAGGATTGCATTGAAGAGTTTACTGGTAAACATACAGAACAGAAGGAAGGTATAGAAATGGCTCAGGCAAACCAGAAAGTTATCTTAAGTCATGTCAGGTACACTATCTTTGTAGTTAACATTTTTTCTTTACTAATTAACAAATCTTCTGTTCCATCACAAGGATTCATGAGTTCTCACAAGTGGGTAACCAAAGCCATTCTGTAAAACAGAATTGGCTCTCCAACCATGGATTATTTAAATTTAAATAATTTTATTTAAACTACAGAGAGTGCTGACAAGCAGGAATCCCAAAACGGCTGATCAGAAGCTACCCCATTTGATCTCAAGAATTTAAACAGGGAAGAAGGTCTCCAAGATGGAATAACATTCAGGGTTGGTTCTGCCCCTTCAAATACTCTCTGATTCCCAGCGCCTGTGGCACTCCTAGGGATGCAGCCACAGCCAGTTGTGGCAGCAGCAGGGAGGATGCAGGACACATCCAGGACCAGCAGTGCCTCTGGGATGGCGGAGCACAGCCAGCCCTGCAGCTGGCAGAGCTTCTCCAGCAACCCAGTGAAATGGCAGGAAGGAAACAAAGTAGTGCCTGCGCCCCTGGGAACGGTCCACAGCAGCTCCTCCTGCTTTCCCTTCTTTTCCCTCCATGAAAGAACAAGAAATTATGGTGATAATTTTGTTCAATTTTCCCTCAGGTGCAAATCAGTGCTAAAAGCTGCAAAAAGAAGGTTTTGACAGTAAGAGGAAGAGCTTGTAAAGTTGTAAGCTTGCAAAGGGGTTTAAATCTCATATCCTTCACTATCCAAAGAACAAGAAAATGTGGAGGTTACACTGAGGTTTACAGATGGCTGTCTTCTTGAGTTAAACTGTATTACAGCACTTTAATTTAATTAGCACCATACCTATAGGAGAAGTACCAGAATCCATATGCTGTTAGTCAGAGCCTGAGCTGAGAGGTACCTGGAACTTTTGTTTTCTTTCCTGCTAGATGAGTTTGCATGCTAAAACACTGCTCTGGGTTTTGCCTATGATACTGAAACCACTTTCATTTGCACTTTAAACAACCAAGAAGAAAATGTGATTGCTTACACAAATCCTTAAACTTGCATAATTGTTCAGATGTGGGAAGGTGTCTTCTAGATAATAACATTTTTGAAATCAATGCACAGATGAAAGATGAAGTTGTCACTCTTCTAAAAACACACACTAATGAATTTTGAACTATGTCACACAAGAACAAAGAGACAATGGTGTCTTTTCTTGTAAGTCAATTTATAATCTATAAAAGAACATGTCTTGGTCACAAATTTGTATGGGAAAGGAATTCACATTTCAAAAACTGAAACAAGGAGAGATGCTTACAAATGAGTTTGAAAATTTTGGAGTTAGAAAATTTTAATATGGGAATAATTTTTCCCTTGTACTGAGAGCACCTGCATTCTCCAACGACAGCAAGGGGTCTTCAGCAGACTACAAGCAAGTTTCAGGTTCCACAACATTTACTACTGCTGTAAGCACTACAGCTAATTAAATGCACACAGACTGTATGAGCAGATCCTGAATTATTATCTAAAAATGTTGCACAAAAGCATTTAGAATACAAAATACGTAGTGCATTTATACTGAAGAGGCATTATGTTTCTCCAATAAAAAAAAAATTCTTCAGTGTTAATGTTCTCAAATAATATAAATTGCTTGCGTCAACAAACACAGTACAATTAGCTTGTTACCCTTAAACTGAGTTTAAAATAAGCAAATTGCTTGATGACTTTGATGTTTTCCACCCAAAATGTGCTGGCTAATTTTTCCATTCCAGTTCCCATTCCAATCTTTTAACTGCCTTAATCTCCTGCCCTCAGATGTTGACCTCCTAAGAACAGAGGTCATAGGTTAGCACAGACAGACCTCAAAAGATCTGGACTATCAATTCATGCCTGAAAGATTTCTCTTCCACAAAAGAACTACTAAAAAAGCAAATTCCAAAATCCAACTCCACAGGCTGCATAAAATGTATACTTGTTGATAAATTGCATTAATAAATATTCTAAAAAGATTGGATCTAAACAGTCTGAATTCATTTCTGGAGGATACAAAAATAAACCAAAGGCATAGACATGGAATAATGACAGAACTTCAAAGATAAAAAAGGAAAGCTCTAGACAGGGGAGAATGAAAGAGTCGGCATCTTTAACCACAGATATGTGTGTTTTAAATGTTTCTAATCTCTACATTTGAAAGTACCATTTTTCCACACCAGGCATTTTTAAACACGATTTGTTTTCTTGTAAGGGTGAAAGTATGAGATTAGCTGACTCGGTAAATGAAACAGCACCAGTTAATACAAATTTTAGTGATTATTAGTGAGACTACTACCTCATTTTCTTGCAATAATCAACCACACAACAGATTCCTTGCTGCGTGTTTGGTCAATGAGCGAACAGCTCTCATTAAAAAAAATGCCAGATGTTTCTTTTCTATGTATAAGAGAAATGTATAAAATTGTAAAGGAGAAAGATAATTTCAGGAGGCTCCAGAGAGGTAGAAATACAGAGAGAATAAGAAAGAACCATTTGATAAAATTATTTCTGGGATCCAAGGAAAATCTGTATGTTACACAATGAACATAAAGACAAAAATTCTAGAATTTCTCACTAGTGAAGTGAGTAATGATATTCCCACATTTAATAACATAAAATCACATTGAATTATTTACTGAGTAAATTAAATTAGGATTATTTTTTGACTTAGAAAACTAAAGTGCTTACACATTTTAAGTAATTATTAAAATGAGGTGTAGGCATATATTTCTAACAATTATTATTTGACTGGCTAACCATTATTCTACAAAAAAATATATCAAAACATAAGAACTTGAAAGAATTTCCTCTGATAAACCAGAAAGCAGAGATTTTTCATTTACTTACTAGAAAGAAGCGATTTATAAAAACTAGGGAGAAAGAACGTAAATACAATGAAACCTTAAAAAAGGTAAATTAATAGGCTTACATCTGAGCTACATACAACTTCTAATCCTATTGCAGCTATTGATGGCTCCTTCTCATAGATGGATGAAATAACACCGCAGAATTCTGCAGTACAACTCGTCTCAGGCAGACACACACTGACACACACTTACTATGGTTTTGTTTTACAGTATTAGTTTAGCATAACAAAAAGTCAAAAGATACTAATTTCAAACACTTGCAAATCAGAAATTGAACTTGAAACACTGAACTATTTCAGCTTTTTATAATGGTGAGAATATATTCACTTATCATTAAAAGAAATCAAAGTGCTCTGGTTAAACTTTGATGCAAAGGCTGTTGCAACATTAATTGAGGAGTCGGTAGTTAGCTGTTGTTTGCAGAGCTGTCTAAAGTAAATTAAACGTTTAGCATTTAAACTACTCAACAGCTAAAAGGCTAAAACTCCAAGTGACTTCTAGAATAGAGGCAGCCATTCAACACAAGACCAGTACAATTTAAATAAATTTTTGTACTTTCAGCTATTCATTGGAAAAGCTCTAGTGCCAGGAGACTCAACATAGTAAGATTATAAATTAATGGAGATCAAAGAAAAGAAATTGTTTAGCTCACTCCCATATTTCATAGCAAACTTTCACAACCCCTTCCTCCTTAACCATTCCACCGTTACTGAGCAAACCCAGCTTCCTCCTCTCCCTCTCAATAATGCCATGCTTGCCTCTCTATACCTCCAGCTTGGCCACAGCACCTTTGCTCTCTTGTGCAGTGCTCCACTTCCTCCCTGAAACTCTCTTCATCCTCGTCCTACACTGCAAACAAGAACTAGTCCAAATCCCCAAACTAGTGAGAGGAGTATGCAGGCTAATTTCTTCAAATCCTATTATCTACCCATTCAGTATTCGAAAGAGATGGAAATAATTTACACTGCAATAACAGCCTGTGAACCCACATTCGAGTTCTATACTGCCTTTTCTCATTTGCTGCATGAAATACAAATTATTGTATCCTTCTTCCTTAGCCTACTGAATTCAATGCTTGAACTTACCACTAAATCCAGCTAAATCATGAACACAAAGAGTACTGATTTTGGGGCTCTCACTAAGATCTCTTCATGCACTACAAACATTAATTACTTTGCAATGTCTCTACAAAATTGTGTGGTTTGTTTGGTCTCAGAGAAATGCACAGGATTCTGGAGCACAAGGAAAAAAAAGCCAAAATCATTTTCCAGAGGAACATTATTCCAAGTGCCCAATTTGAAATACCAGTGCCCTTGGAGCACTTATTGTTTTATAGCACCTGAAGCATTTAAGGGAAAGTTCAAACAGACCAACTGTGTGGGCTGCATTTGGTGGTTCTGCAAAACAAAGTCCAGGTGTGTTACATTTGTCACCTGGTAATCAAGGAACACACAACAAGTAGAATGTTGCAGAAAGTCCCATTTCAGGTCAACCCTCCCAGATCCACTGGAATCACCATGGCTGTTGCAAGGCTGCAGAGCAGGAGCTCCCATACCACCTGTGCTTCAGCCCTTGACTTGCAGCAATTTTTCAAAATGCACGAAAATTCAGCTGAATCCCTGACTGTGCGTGTAGGGAGATTCAGGTCTTTCTGCAGTCCCTGAATAGCAGCAGAACCACCAGTCCTGAGACAACCATTTGGAGCCTTGAAAAGGTCTGGGCCTCTCACACTGGCACTCTTCAGTGGTCTGTTCTCCCTTCCCTAAGCCCTTTCTCATCCACCTCCTTTTCCTCATCTTCCCTGTGTTTGTTTTCCCATTCCTGCTTCTTCCTAATCTTCACCCTACCTTTTATCCTTGAAATATCTTCCTACTACCCTGCCTGAGGGATTGTGGATACCACAGGAGCATTTCTATTTGAGCTCCTCTGTCTCTTCACTGAGCAGCTTGTCATAACCAGAAGAAGCAACTGCAAAGTCCCACTCAGTCCTGCTACTTCTGGATGGAGGATGCAACGTTGCTGTGCAGGGGTGGCTTCAACTGGTATGTTTTTCCTGAAATAAGAGTCTCTTTCCTCGTGTAAATATGCCCTTATAGACTCATGACTTCTTTCAGGACACAGCCTGTGTGTCACTACCTGCTTGACAAATGCTCCAGCACAGGTGCACTTTTGGGGGTGGGGGATGCACAGTGGGAAGAGCAGCATCGTGCCTGCACCACCACTATGGAGATGACTACCTCTGTGACACATTCCTCTTATATAATGAGCTGCTGAGCTTCTTGGCAAAATAAGATATTGAAGTAAATTCACATTTTAAATTATTCATATTTAAGTAGGTTTGATCTTTAAGTGTCAAGGACAGAAACATGAAGCCACAGCTAATAAAAGAAACAGCTGTAGTGATTTGGAATTACATTACCACACAGTCTTTATTAATTTGAAGTTAAAGAACTTTTATTCCTTCTAAAGAGTGGCAGATTCATCCACAGCGGTAAATCAGAGGCAATGTTTTGGGGATATCTGATTTAGCAGATATGCTATAATTAATTTTTCTCCAGCTTTCAAGTTTTTGGTATCTTTTTCAACAGGCCAAACTATATGACAATTATTTCCATAATCTAGAATCACCATTATAATCTGTCCTCAGTGGTGCGTATTTATTATGTTTTATGTTTTGAGTATGTTTGCTAGGTGATGATAGAGTGCAACATATATTAAAAAAAATGCAAGGAAATGCAATAGTTTTCCTAAAATAAAAGATTTGGGGTTTAATTTTCTAATTACACTGTTGTAAAATACAGCACAGGCAGTCTGCACCTTTTGAAAAGGTAGCTTATCCTGTGAGCAGGTCTGTTCCCAGTTCATTGACAGCTATAGCATCACATTTGAGTGTGATTCAATCAGTAGAAATGGAATTGATATAATATCAAGTTTGAAGTAACTGCTTTCCTAACCTAGCTCTCCTAGTCCATTTAACTTTAATTCAAATGTCCTCCATGGCATACTACCATATGTCATTCAGCTCTTTCATGAGCTTTTGAAAGCAGCACAGTCTGTAGTCGGGATCAGTATCAACTTAAAACAGAATTTTCACAATCGGGAAAATATCTTCAAATAATGCTCTGTTCCCTGCTATTTTCAAAGCACAAGATTAAGTATTTACTGATTTGGCCCCTGAAAATGTATGAACTTTTTTGTTTATTTTTGTCTACTTGAAAATTGTATAGTAGTAAGAAATTAACACTGAGAAACAAATTTGAATTAAAGAAGATGCCAGTTATATCAGGAAGATTTTTTAGAAACAGAATGATTTTTTGAAAATTATTCACTGAGATACTTTTAACATATACTCTACTGGATTTATGCATAATGTCTGTTAAATTGAGCAAAGTTCTCAATTCTTTGGCTTCTAAACTCCTTCTGGTATGTGTAATCATTAGTACAGGTAAGAATGCAGTAGGATCATTAGGTGTATCAGTGCAGGCAAAGGCCTGAATATACACTGAGAGTTTAGTGTGAGAGAGAGCTCACCCCTTGATGAAAGAGAGTGGAATAGTCAGAAAACATGAAGCCTAGAGAAGACAGCCGATTAAAGAAAATATTCTGCATTCCAAAAACAGTGTATGTACTTAAGAAACCCATCTGCTGTGCAGGGACAGCTTTACTCTACATGAGGCTGCAAAGAAATGACACCTTCCTACTCACTTCATCTGTTCCTGGTATGTTTTCAGAATTGAATCCACTTACTTTAGCATCAAATTTGGATTTCTTATTATAAACACTGTGAAAAATTTGGGGCCTCTCTCTTCTTACTGTACATGCATACAAACAGATACCAAAAAACTTTTTCTAGGCTCTACTCTGTTCTAAGCTTGCAGTGATGAAAAATCACACTTGGATGTTGCTTAGCAGTATCATGGCTACCAGGTTCCAGGCTCTTCCCTTGGCACAGATATTTGCATTTACTTGAAGCACGTGAAAAGCCCCACCAGAAGACACATGATGGAAAGGCATATTTTTGCATGTTTTGATGACTTGTAGGCTTAAGTGGAAAGCCCAATTCCTGCTTGCACCCAAGTGTGCAGGCTGAAACACTGCATGGTCATGCAAGTTCACCAGCAATGGAGGATCTGAAAAGAGATCTTACTTTAAGTGGCCTTGAGATGAATTTGGTAGTTAAACTGAAACCAGAAAATGGCCTTTCAAATGAATGAGGAATTGCTTGCATAAGCATCCAGCTCATTACAGTGTGCCAGGGTACCCCAAAATAGCTAATTGACCTTGGATCAAATTAAGCTTTGTAGCCTGCATCTACCTATGGGCACTTGGCTTTGCAAATCTAACCATGATTTAAAACTTTGAATGGGATTTCTTCCACGTCTTCTGAAAAACAAAACCTAATATTCAAATATTATACATGCTGTTATTCACAACTGTAATAATTTCTACACTTTGCTCCAACATGCAAGCACTGATCTTTCAGCTCTGCATCCTGGCTCCTGACTGAGCTACAGAATTATGGAAAAGAAATCCAGTATCTTTTAAGAAAGGCAGCTCCCAGTGCTGTATGTTGGATCTGGGGGTAGAAGCTTGCCTGTCTTCCAAGAGGTGAGGTTTTCCTGCTTCTGCTCTTTCTCTGGAACACTTTCCCATAGTTCTACACCAGGCATTTCAGGAAGACGGGTTAAGTTACACCTTGTGCCAGAGAAGAAATCATGACACATAGTGTGTGGTCCACAGGTATTGGGAGCTATACACACCAGGCAGTGGCAGTTGTTTTCCTTTTCTCCCTTAAGCCACTTTCTTTTTATTATTTTCATGCCAAAAATACTTGTTCTGGAAGATCTGATTCTGTTCTTAGTCTGGACGGACCAAGTCCTGGAAGTACACTGTGTGTTTGTTATGCAGGAGGGCTGTGACTGCTGAGCTCCCTTTAAACACAGAGGGATGATGTAGATTTTAACAAGGGCTGTCTAATGAATATATGCAGTAACACTTTTCAGAGGCTTCTGACTTAAGACTTGGATAGGTCTGCACAAAGACGAGCAAAGATTAACCTCCTGCCCTAGAGATCCATCTCCAAGCCAGCTTTCAAGCCTCCAATCCACAGCACCAAGTGGTAGCTATTTTTAAGAGTTACCTACTTTTTAACCCTCTGGTTAACCAACAAGACCCTCTGGTGTTCTGGTTTTATCTCACTCCTGGAAAACCCAAAATGTTGCTAAAACCTCCAAAGTTGCCAACCTGAGGAAAAAAACCAAGGATGATAAACTTTGTCCCTAATGCTTGTAGCCCTGTGAAAATAAAACCTTCTTAAAGTACCTGAAGTATTGCAAAGCTCTCAAAGTGGTTTTTTGTTTTATTTTCCTTTTTTTAAAATTTAAATTCAGCATTCTACAGTTCCTGTTACAAGCAGTTCAAGCCAGTTTAGTGGCTTATTATGGCACAGTCAGCAAATATCAATCCTAAAATTATGTACGGAAGCTATTATGGGCTAGAATGGGAATAAACCACTCAGAGTGGTTTATTCCCATTCTAGCCCATTGTCTAGACATACAAATTGTTAACTCCATAAAACTCTGCACAAATAATACCAAGCTTTGCTTGAGAATCCAAAGAAAGTTGCATCCAGCAAATTCAGGTACTTACTACTTCATCTAATTGTCTTTTGCAGTTTAGCTGTCAATACTGACAGAGATAGAATGCTATATCTCCCTATTTTTTACAGCCTCTTCTTAAATATGTGCCTGTGTTGGAAGATGATAGTAGGCCAGAGGGACCTCATTTCATAGGCCAGTTTTCACATAAGAGAACAAAATGATGGCTGTCTTTCCATTCTTGGTTTAAAAGATTGTCTCAGACAACACTGGAAAGAACAACTAAACACCCAACAAAATCATTATGATGTAGGGAAAGAGCAGACAGTCAAGAAAATGGCCTATGCTTGTAAAATGGGAAAAGCAATAATGAAAATTGGCATGAAGAGATTCTTGCCATCTAATACCAGGTGCAGGGGAGCCAGAGAGGAGGGGCTCATGTTCTAATTGCTGAAACACCACCCTCGAGTAAGAAATGCAACCTTGCATAAGGACGTAAGAAACCAATGCAAACCATGCCATTTTTGCATTACTTTTGTGTCAGTTTCCTCCTTAGAAAATGGCAGAACTGTGAATGCAATCTACATTGAAGAGGAGTAGGAAAATTTCACCATTTGACAGTAACATGCTGACACCATTTTGTGCCAAAGGTGACAACTCCCTTAACTTGTTGTCCATTTCCCTGGCCGGATGACTCAGTTTGCCCCTTCTCCACTTCACCCCAGTGCTGTTCAGGACCTGGCCAAAGCGGGCCCCTGGGGCTGGCCAAGTGGACATATCCCCTTTGTCAGAGCTTTGTCGGTGCATGGTGACAACCAGCCTGGCCTTGCTTACTGTCAGGAGAAGGGACTGACAGGCTTTCCCCACCCACCTGCTGAGCATGGGTTTTATGTGCTTCTCCCACGTTGGTACTAGCTCAGGGCTCTCCTCCCCAGCCCATACCACTCCCATATTCACATCTCCTTCACAAAAGTCTTCTTGGTTCAAGCCGTAGGAGGCTCTTCTATGTAAGTTAGATTATACACTTGAGTGTGATTCAACCAGTAGAGATGGAATTGATATAATATCAAGTTTGAAGTAACTTTGCTGTCCTAAACTAGCTCTCCTAGTCCATTTAACCTTAATTCTAATGTCCTCCATGGCATGCCACCATGTGTCATCCCTTCCTGCATCACACCGGCTTAGGGGCTGTTTGTGCAGATCACGAGCTTTTGAAGAAGACCTTTAAGATTTTCTTAATATAGTCTGACTTCAGATCATCCACAAAATGTCTTCAGATATTAAAACCATTTTCTGTCTGACTCAGACACAAACTAGTTTTAAGTGACAGTTCACCCGGGGAGAATTATATTATTTAATTACAACCCCTCCTTCCCTAAGTGGCTGTATTTCCACCCCGTGGGTGGTTTAGAACTATGTTCTTCTTCATTTGAAAATTATGGGTTTGGTCACATTCAAGAGTTACAGGTGAACACCATTGATAACATCTTAACACAAAACCACTTCTTTTCTAATTGTTTCTCCTTCATATTTATCTGTATTGGAATAAAAGTTTTCAAAGTGCTGTATCCCTGCTGCAGCACTCATTACTGTTCAGCCAGCTGAGCTACAAATACACGGCTGTTTCACCAGTCATATCCCAGTGTGTAATTCAGCATCACCATTTATCCAGTGGCAATGGTTCTTTGAGCTCCATCATTTTAAGCAGCTCCCAAATCCCCTCCTCACCACTCACTTGCAGGGCTGCACTACAAACCAAGCCAGTGAAATGTTTTGTGTCACTGTCCAATCTCACAATGTAGTACTTATTTACTACATGTTTAAATCTAAACTACTTATTGACACAGGTCACCTGTATTAGAAAGTTTCCCTGCCGCAAGTGTGATGTTAGCAGAAGGTATCAGAAGACTGAAATGACATAAATTAGAACTGGGAGATGGAGTTATACTCTTAATTATTTCTTCCTTGTTCCCTTCTTCTTGATTTATTTTATTGCTTCCATTTTGGTGTAAAGATTTCAAAAACAAAAAATGAGGAAAAAAAGGAAGCTGTCAACCTCCCCATCTCTCCCAAAACACTCCACATGAAGCAAGTGCCAAGCTAAGCAAGTGCAGCATAACAGACACTCTGCTGAAAAAGTATCCAAGTTTGAGCTCCTAGCAGGAACATTTACAGATACCAGGTAATACCGCTAAGTCCCAAAGACAACTCTAGCTTCTAATGCTGTGAGCATCAAGAACCTGTTTTAATATTGTCCCAAAGGTCTGTGGGTCAAATTATTTAAATGTACACTGTACTAAAGAATATTCTCCCATCTATATAAACAATTACAACTCATAAAACAGTCTCTTACCTGGTTTCATTTTAGGTGATATAGAAAGACTAGGAGTGCTTGTTCAAAAAAAAATAAAAAGAAAGTAGCATAATTTTTTCTTTCTTCCCTTTTTCCTCTCAGCTTTACTCTGGTGGGTTATGTTCTGATTTCATTTGTTCTACTCTAAACCACATTGGTAGATGTGTCTACAAATTACTAAGTACTTGATTCAGTGTAATTTCAGAGTACTTTATCTTTGCTGCATCAGATCCCCATGGTCATTCCTAGAGAGCAGCATAGCACACTCTTGTGCCAGCTCACTGCCAGAGCTGAGCAAAGCACACTGTGTATGGAACATGTTAAGAGCTCCTACAAAGTGAGCTGCAGCTGGTTACAATGCAACTCCTCACAAATATTATCACAGCAAGGTCCCACAGCAACCATACTGCAAATTACAGGGACCCTGAGTCCACCAGGGAAGCCTCACAAGATCCACCAACATTGGTAGCCTCGGTGTCAGGACTCTTTTTTTCCTCGCAGTCTGTACATATTGCTGCTTTTCTGTTTTTTCTCCCCCCACCTTTGCTATCTCTAACTCCTCTCAGTAATTAGAGTAACAGAATCCATTCAAATGGGATCCAGACAAAAAGATGCACTGAGGCTGGGCCCTCACACTCTTACATTGGTAAGATAAAAAGAGATGAACACAAGAAGCTGGGATTAGCTTTCATAAATGGAAGCAGTTCTCAGTACAAGAGTAATCTTCAAGAAACCTTTCACTAGGCATGTTGGAGGTGCACCTTTTTTATTGTCTAGGCATTCAAAATTAATTTTCCTTCAAGCAAAGACACTGCTTTTCACTGAGTGATAATGTCAATGCTACTTCAAACACTTCAAGTTTCAGCCTTTTTTGGTGTCTTATGACTTAAGTGTAAGAATTCTGAGACAGAAGTGGGTAGATGTTTTTGCCCACATTTTCACATTCAAATTAATTCAAATTAATTTTAAATTTTCCCTTTTTTTAAAGGCAAGTGAACATTAGAGAGTACACTGTCTCATAAATCAGCCCCCCACACTGTTTTTCAGGGTATATCTGTTCAACTTTTTCTATGCTTCAGCTATGAAAAAACATGATTGAAAGCAGAATTCATCTCATTTCATTTTAGAGAGTTGTAAGGGAAGCATCTACAGGATTGGAGCTAGGATCCCTTTGTAGTCCCTGAAGAGGAACAGCAGTAAAGTAGATTCAACCCCAACATTTTATGTGCTTCCCTAGGATGAGATAAATTCCATTTGGAAAGTACTGCTTCTCCCTGCATCTACTACTACCCTGTATACTAGAGATTGTTCAAATGCCTGCCTCTTTCAATATGTAGTCTTCCCTGACTGCCTACAACCAGCCCATTTAAATTTCAAGGTTTTTGAAGCAAGGACTGTCTTCCTTCATATACATATGCAACAAATAGGTAAACAGGATCACACCAGCATGACTGTGGCCTTTATTTGCTGCCAAAGTATGAAGCATCAAGAACAGTGGCAATGCTAATACCCTTAAAAGATTAGCAATTAGAATTCATGGAAAAAAACATTGATTTAAATAAGAATAATGCTGAAAGACTACTGCAAAATTAAAAAACCAACAACAACAACAACAAAAAACAACAAAAAACCCCCAGCCATTGCATGCAACATGACTCTATAAGGCCAGATATGGAGAGCAATCAAAAAGAAAGCTTTGTCCAGCTTACAAAGTCTCTCCTTGTTATGGTTATGGACTCTGATCTGTTACAGCAGCAATAAATTTTGTTTATGGCTTTTAGCTTTTACAGAGGAGGTGAAAGAGGGACAAATATCATGTTGTCTCCACTCCTTAACTTAAAAAAATTTTAAAATGGGGCGGGGGGGGGGGGGGGGTGGAGTGGACAAAAAAAAGGGCCTTTTAACACAGGTGAGGACAAGTGGAGTACATCTGTAGCTACTAAAGGTTCCTGATCCAAATTTCTCAAACCTGAGCTACATTGCCTTTCCAGGTGACCCTATCTTTCCTAAGCTACTCTTTGCTTCAGAATGTGCAAAGGAAGAGAGCCACCACCTCACCACCTCAGTGATGGCCATACATTAAACACTGCAGGCAGAACCTGGCTGCTTAGATGTTCTTACTAGAATCCTCACAGAGTATGTATTCCCCTTGGCATCACTCATTACAGGTCAGGGCTGGGCAACAGCCCTGTGAGGAAAAAAGGGTGAATTCACTTAAACAAACAAGTAAATAAATAAGCTTTTGAGCAGGAAGGCTGTCCTTCATCAGCTAGGTACAGGTGGCTTTGTAGTGGAGAGGATTCAGAATTTCTTGAAGCCATCAGAAGTAGAAAATAAAGGGTAACAGTGCAATACTGCTGCACATGTGTAGAGCAATCAAAATTAACCTGAAATTTGTAAAGTATTATTACAACAGCCCCTCAGACCACCAGGAATTAAAACCTTTGAAACACCTTATACTCTGTTCACTAAGTAAAAATATAATTACCCAAATTATATGCATCTCAACCCTTCCTGCAGCACCTACATTTTTTTCTATATAAAACTACTAATGCAGTTTAATGATAGCTTTGATAGTCACTTTAGCATGTCCAGCTCTCACCTAAATATGACATTATTTCACCTGTATTCAGACTGACCTCTCTCCAGTCTAATAGCAATATCTTCAAAATAATATTATATTCCTCTGCAGGCTCCCTCTAATTTAATAAAACCTTCTCAAGTAAAACTCATCAGTGGGTGATTGATGTAGTTGTATAGATGCAGCTTTAATAAAATTACTAAGGTACATGTAAAAGCCAAATGTGCATAGAAGGGTTTCCATTCACAAACAAATAAATGCTGAAAACATAATTTCAAGAAAAACTTGCAAAGGAAAAAAAGGGGGAATAGCAAAGTAAGGTAATTACCTATCTCCCTTTGGTTTTCTTTTTTGTACTGTCTTCCCTTTGGGTCGTCTTTCACTTCCTAAACAGGGGCTCCCACCAGGGCCTGTTACCCGTATTGATTCAAGGCCTTTGGAAGATTTCTTAAAAGTAAATTCCACAGGTTCTCCTTCTTTTAGGCTTCTAAATCCTTCCATGTAAAGCTTGCTCTGTAAATAGGAAAAACACTATTGGTTACCATTGCCTTAAAAACAGTATTTACATTTATAATCAACAGGACAAATTACCCCGTCTACCATCCTACAACACATACAAGCAGAGTAAGTTTCCTCTGCAGGAGCTGTAGCAGATGACACTATGAATTATAGTCCTGGATAAACTGCAAACCCCATTCAACATTAAACAAGTAAAAAGAGCCTATTTTCAGTATCAGCAAAACTGAAATAACATTTTCCTTTTCTGTGATGAATGCTATAGATGAAGCAAAAAAAATGCTGTATTCTTAACTTCAAAACTCTTAACAGGTCTCAGGAAGTGAAAAGGTCTGGAAAGAGAGCAAATGTTCACTTCAGAGCAAATTAATTTATGATCAAAGTTTTAATAATTTGCATTCTTTATATCTGAGACATGGATCTGCTGCTCTGAAAATGAATCAAAATACAGCAAGCATGAGAGGCACTAGGAAGGCACTCTGAACAAAGTCTGCTGACATGGGCAACTCAAATATCCCAGTGAGCTGCTGAATTTCTGTTAGCTACACCAAAAATCTTATCTACCTAGCATGATTTATGTATGGGTTTATGTTTTCATTCACAGAAAAGGAAATTTTTATCATCAGGCATGTGAAATAAATACTGATAAATATTTTAATAATACACTGCAGTAGAAAAATCTTGGACAAGCTGAAGCCAACAGGAGCTTACCACTGATTCTGATACAATGAAAATTTTCATCATGATCCCAAACAAATTATGTACAATAGTAAGCAAGCATTCCAGGACAAATCTGATTAATCAAACTCTTAAATAAAATGATAATTGAGTTAAATGACAGGGAGGCTTCCGGGGGAGGTGGAGATAAAGTGGTTGCAGCACACTTTTATTTTAGAAATTACACAGTACATGAATAAAATCAGTTGGACTCACAGAGAACATTACAAAATACCTCAATTTACACACATCTAGAAGCCTTTCAGTAGAGTTATAACACATATTTTCTTCCTTTGCTCATTAATTCCTCAAAGGAAAGAGAAAAAAGTGTATCCTGACTGATTCTTAATCCATTCTCTAACATTCACTTGGCTGAACCATGGCACCAAGAAGGAAATTTTCACTGCAGGCGCCATCCAAAGTCAGTCACATGTCAGAAAAAGCCAAGTGACACACAACTTGCATCTGTTACTTGACAAGTGCAACTAGGAACACAAATCAGATGGCAATCCCTGACATGGCCTCCCTGTAACCACTCACGGGAGGTCTGCAGCACCAAGACACTGTTTCAGCAGAGCACAAGAACTGACACCTACACAGTTCATAGCTTCCACAAAAAGAGGGAGCTGGTTTCCTCACAAGGATGCACAGACAACAGGACCAAGAGCAAGAGCAGTTGCCCCTGAGCTGCCACAGAGCAAACTAGTTTCAGACACAAGGAGAAATTGCTCGCTATAGAAAGAATTAAACAGAGAAGCCCCAAGTAAAAGCTCCTTTTGCTGGAAACAGTTAAGACTCATCTTACCAGGGCACTGAATAACCCAATCCAAGGCCCTGCTTTCAACAAGATGTTCAACCAACCAGATGAAATCAAGAGGAGCCTTCCAACCTAAGCTTTCCTGTGATTCTGATATCTTAACCCAGTGCTGGTGAGACTGGAGAACAGGATTACAGATCCTGGTTCTGCAGCAGAGCTACCTTGGGGCACCTGCATCACTTCACTTCTCCTGTTTTTCTCAAGAGGGGTGCCACTCAAAAGTCTATTTTTCACAGCACTAATAGGCTAAAATAGAAATTATAAAATAACTTGGAATATTTATTTTAATGAAATCATGTGAAAGCATATATGCCTCAGCTTTCTGAAACCTTCTGAAAGTTCTCAGTGCACCCAGCACAAGACACTACTGCTGCTGGTCTGACTGAGTGGCTCAGGTGCTTATAATTTTTCCTGTAGCCAAAAGTAACCTAGAACACAGCTTCACTCATTAGGAAAAAGGATGGTTTTGGTTATTCAGTTGTGCAGTTCTAGTAGACTTGGCTCTTGAACACAAATGTAACAGTGTGAAACATGAGACAAATGGCTGATTTTATAGGCTAGCTATTTTAAAAGGTGGGGGAAATGGCATGGAAAGGCTGTGGGACACATGAAAGAAAAAATATATAATATCTGTTCCCTGAATCATTACCTTGGCTTTTTTGAAACGTTAAAATTTAAGGCATGAAAAAATAAATATGCAATGTTCTTACTAATGCAACTTAGGACAGTAATTGTGCACAAACCAATGAAACAAGCCACCCAGGAGGGCAGCATTATTTCAAGCAAGCTCTCCCCTTTGAAATGCCTGTATAGCAATAAGGGGATCTTTGCCACAATGAAGAAACATCCAAGTTCAGAATGACCCAAAAGAAGACACCACCACTCCTCAACTGAGACAAGAGACACTGCCTGTGGTGTGACTCCACCTCTAGGTGCGTCCCCAACTCTTCAGTCTTCAGTGGCCACCAGGGAAATCCTGGTGAACGGAAAGAACTGAACAATGTGTATTCTGCCCTAAAATAAGCACACAGCTGAATGTTCCAAAACCAGACAATCAGTACAACACAGATGGGTGCTAATCACAAGGGAACCTCAGAGGCATAAGCCCTTATTTTCCTGCAATACTGAACACAGCATGGATGCTTGCCTACTTGTTTAATTACAACTTAATGAAGATATAGTTAAGTCTCAGTAAGAGTTATGCATTTTTTTTTCCTGAGTTTCACCATTACTAAAAAATGCAAAAAGGTTAACATCTGATACACATAACATTTTCTTCTACTTTACCTCAAAATAAATACTTGCTTAAAATGTAACTTAAAGAAGGGCATTATTAGTATTCTAGAATGTTTTTATTTTTCTCATTTCACTGTTAGCAACAGAACTTGATTTCTAAACAAAGCACTCTATTTACAAGAGATTTTTAAACATTTAAAAGCCTAAGTAAAGCAACAATCATGCTTTCATGAATCACATGTTATGCAGGTGTACATTTTTTTATGTGTTTTTTTTTTGAGCACTTTTAACAACAAAAAATGTTGAAAAAGCCCCACTTCAAATGACTTGCACAGTTCTCTCCTTGAATAGATCTCAACAGCTTTTCAATGTTAGAGATGGATTTGGTGCTGTCTGACTTACTGTGCAAATGTATAGCTCATGGTGAGATTCTCTGGGGGTGCAGTAACAAACAATTCAAAGCCATTGTGAAAAAATGGCATTTGGAAACCAGCAAAACAAATCTAGACCCTGAATCCCTCTTAACTTGTCTAAAGAGCTGGACAAAAAATGGCTGTAAAGTTGAGAATTTAATGTTGAGAGACATAGATCAGTATTTTCCTCACATTACTTAAACAAATAAAACTGACACAATTAAAAGCAGCCAGAGTTTCAAGTCAGTGAACCATTTCTAGAGCCCTGAATGGGATGCATGGGCACACCGCCAACAAACAAAGAGAAAAACTTAAAAGCAACATGCTTTTCCTTGTTTCTCCCTTTCAGCTGTCAGAGACTTTACTGTTATTTTTACCAGCAGTCAATACAGTGGTTTCAGACTGGAGCTTTTTTTTCCCTCTTTTTAAATTTGACAGGATCATTTATGGTGATTTTTTTTTTTTTTTTTTTTTTTTTTTTTTTTTTTTTTTTTTTTTT
This sequence comes from Haemorhous mexicanus, assembly GCF_027477595.1. NCBI lineage: Eukaryota > Metazoa > Chordata > Aves > Passeriformes > Fringillidae > Haemorhous > Haemorhous mexicanus. The sequence goes on from NC_082343.1 coordinate 73,977,376, forward strand.
TTTTTTTTTAATAGATATCCTAATGTAAAATCTCACATCTCTCTGTTACAAGCAACAGCTTGGTCCAAAATGCTGGCAATCTTGTAGTAGTATTGGTAACAATAAATACGAATAGAAAATCCCGTGATCACAAATTCGTGGAAAGCATTTCCTACTACAAAACAAAAATTAAAACTTAACAAGTATAAACTGTATTAGTAAAATGGTCCCCAAAGAAATGCACCAATTCCTGGGCAGTGTCAGGGAGTACTTACAGCTTTCACCAGGCTCTACAAAAGAAAGGAAGTTTGGAATTAAGGATCATTACAGGGGCCCTGATTGCCTCAGATATGTGTGCCTTACTTTTAATAAGTGTGGGGAGTAAGTGCCTCATCACAACTTTGCCATTTCTAGTCAGGGCTGTGAACAACTGCTTTTGCAGACATTAAATCCTTTAGAGGGACGAGGGGGAAAAGTTATTTGGTGGCATTCTGCTTACCTCGTTTATTTTCTGTATCTCTCATTTCTGACCCTTTTTATCTAGTGATTGATTGATTGCTTAGTACAATGACCAGATGCCACCAGTATGCTGAGTCTCCCAAAGTAAGAAAACTGTTTTTCCTCCAAAATTATCTACAATTAAATCCAGACATGAAGGAAAGCATATTCTAAAGCCCAACTACAATAAAGATTGTAAGAAAATCTCTCCAAAACAACCTCATACAGTTCCATCAAGAGCCGTCAACCTTTGAGTAAAGCAAGGGTACACAGTGAGAGGACCCAGAAATAAAACAATTTACACTGGATGCATACTTGTGCCCTTCCTTGCATTAGAGCAAAACTCATGCAGAATAGTAACAGTTCCATGACACAAGTCCTGCTATGAGGACTTCTGCTGTTGACCAAAAGTTCATTCTAGGAGGTTTGTGAAGACCATGATTTTTGCAGGCAGAACGCTAAAGCCAACAAAAAATTCACTGCCCTGAACAACAGCCCCTCCAAGGGCAATGTGCAGCTCTGCTGCACTAACACACGATTTGAGGATTGGGCACTCGCAAAACACCTCAACACTGCTCCTGCTGACCCTCAAGGGCTTGTTCCTGCTCCTAGAGGCTTATCTTGCACCAAATCTGGCACTTCTTTTGGTCCTCCCCATAAGCCAATTTAACTCGCTAATCTGACAGGAAACAAACCCAGTTTAAAAAGAAGGGGGGAGGATAAGAGGAAGAGGAAACAGAGATAGATTTTTGTTTTTCCAGTGAGCTAAATCTATTCACAGAGAAGTTCAATGAGCTCTGGGGTATACACAGTGGAAACAGCAACTTTTTGAGATGAGAATGTGCTCCTTAATATTTTATGTAAAAAAGCAAACTCTACACCATCACACGGGTTTTTTTAAAAGCTTAACATAACACAAAGTAACTTTCAAAAAGCTACAAAACACTATTTCTCAAAGATTTGCACTGTAAGACAAGGAAGAGCCATGTAGACTACATGTATAAAATATTTATGAGAAAGGGTGAGTTACTGCAAGTAACTTTACAGTAGGGAAAGAGCTGGTATGTAGGCAGTAACCACATGCAGCTGGTACACTGCAATTTCACACCTTTATTTACTTGGAATTTGTTTCTGTCTTGAATTTCCACCATGACCGTAGTCATGTTCATAACCTTGTTTCCATTCATCATCCTGTCGCTGTCCCCACACTGTTATTTTTCTTACTGAGAAGTGTGCAAAGGTATTTATTTACCTTTTGAACAAAAGGTTCCGTCTAATTCAAAACCACCCTCCCCATACAACAGAAGGATTTCTCATTTCTCAATTTATGTATCTAAGAAACTTCTATTACTGCTTTAACTTTTAAGAAGTTTAAATTACTAACTCTAACTCCACTTAATACTTACAGTTGTTGTTTCAATACAACTTCCAATAAGTGATTTCTTTTGATAATCTATTCCTTTTCTGCATTACCTTTTCTCAACCCAATGTGCCTCCCAAGAAAAGGGTCTCTGCTAGAATGATTAGGTAATTTGCCACAATTCTCCTTTTCCTTTACCTGTGATTCCAGTTGAACCTTTTTTCTATTTAAGTCTCCAGTACTTCAGCTCACCTATGTTTACTAAACAGTTCTCTTAAATTTAACATATGTATCTTAAAAAAATTACAACTTTCTGTCATCTCATTTATCTCACTTAATTTACACCAAGTAAACACAGCTCATGTTTTACCTTCATTTTTTAAACACGCATGTCTTCTGAAGGGTCAGCTATTCCTTTCAAGCCCAAAATAACACAACTTCTATTCTGAATTACTCTTTTGGTAAGAAAGCTATTGATGGTTGTGTACAGAAAAAACACATTATTATATCATAGTATTAGTCATGTTGTCCATATATAAATCTAAGCTAGAGATCTACAACAAGTCTCTCATAATTCCTTCACAAAGTGATTTTGGCCAAATAGATTCTACTGTGTCCGTGCTGCTCTTTGTTTCCAAGGAGCCAACTTCACTGAAGACACCGAACAAACTTTCTGCATAATTTTAAGTATTTGTGTTCAGGCCATGAATGCAATTTGGCCACGTCCTTGCTGTCTCTATATCTGGTTACACATCCAGCAGTGGCTGCTCTGATTTTGTATACTAATAAAAAAAGCCTGGATATTAAACATATCTTTTGCTTTTCCTCTTCAACATAACCCTCTTCTCCTGCTATAGTAAGTGTATTTTTTGTTAGTATAGCACCTGCACAACTGGTGTTCTGCTAGTAATTTTCACCCTTTTCTCCTTTTCATAGACCATTTATGTTACTGCATATGCAATTCTCATTTACCCAATTTTCATTGTTCTGTGCTTTAATACCAGGCATGAAAATCAAAACAGTCTCTTCTCTCATTTCTTAGATTAAGTATTTTCTCATCAGTCACACTAGGCACAAGAGAGAATTGACTCACTTCAGTCAGTTTCAAAAGGGAAGTTCCTCTTTTCCCACCAAAGCCTCACATTGACTCAGGAAGAAAACCGTTTAGCTCTCCTTGGCAGTGCCAGGTTTATGCTTTGTTTCTGCTCTCTGAATCAGCTCTATGCAGTCAAAAAACCCACCAGCACACCTCAAAAGAGGCCTTGTGAATGGCAGGTAAGGCTGTCCTGTGCTGCACCTTGCCAACTTATATGGCTTCAGTGATCTCCTGAAACCACACTATTAATCTCAGATAATTTAATCTCACACTATTAATCCCAGACCCTCAGAAGTTCCCCCACTGAGAAGCATCTTCTTCTCTTGATGGTCTCCCAATGGTCAAACCCCCCCAAGCTCTCTCCCCACAAGCGTTCCCTTGCTACCAGCTGACTGTACTGCTTTTGGGAGCCCCACAGACACCCCAGCATGGGGGCCCTTTCCTTCCTTCACTCACCACTGAGCTATTCCACCCTCAGCCAAGTGCAGTCCTCCCATGCAACTGAAACCACCTTTTTCTCTGTCCCAAATACTCATCTGCTGTAATGCAGTTTTGCAGAAACCCAAAGGCTCTTTTCTACAAAGATTAGGAACAAACAAACATGACCTCTTATGCAATCAATAAACAGGGCAGATTATCCTCTTTCTATTTTCATTAGGATGAGGCTCTTTCTTCCACACCCCCTAATTTTTACTCTTCCAGGATAAGAGGCCCTGATGTCCAGCTGACCAGACTCTCCACGGCATCCTGATATTCAATCCATTTTAGTGATGCTTCCAAGTGGAAAACTTCCCAAGAGGGAAGAACACCGTCATCAGACTCTTTGGTGTACCTCTTCCCCTAAAAATGTGCAATAAACTGAAAAATTCATGAGCTGCATACTTTTGTAGTGTCCACCTAGGCATAGTATTTTTCAAACCTCCTCTCTGTTAAAAAACACTAACTTCCAAGGCAGAGGTCAAAACAAGCTACTCCTGCAGCTCATCTATTACGAGAAGAAAGGAGTTATCATACAGAATCCTAGACCTTTTTCTCTTCTGGGAGGAAGAAAAAAAAGGAAAGAAGAAAAAACAGAGTGGGCCACCATAAAATCCATAAATACCACCAAGTCCACTCCTCTAATTTCTTCCAGAATGGATACAAATACAGCAAAACCTGCAAGATGGATTTGGCTAAGATGTCTCCCGTCAGGTATCTCTCCTATAAAATTAATGGTGAGGACAGAACATAGCATGGCTATACTTGACTCGTTTTTAAAACCACACTGATTATACTGAAACACAGTCCTCTTCTAGCAGATCTAAAAGTTAGCCAACTTCAGCGTACATCATTCCACAGAGGTGGAAATCAAAAGCACAGGAAGGCACAAAGTACAAGTCACAGTCTGCTGCATTTTTCAAGTACTGGTAGGAAGCAGAGAGTCAATGGTAGAGTTATGTCACCTAAACCACAGTTTCCTGCAGATATACTACACCTTTCTGGTGTCATTAACCATGTTTCCAGAAACAACTGCAGCACCTCTATTTTCCATGTCTGCCCTACGGTGTCTGCGACCTTCATTTCTGTGCTCCTCTGTACACCCCCATGCACAAGAATGACAACCCCTGTGTCAAGAAATGTTTAAGCTATATAAAGGTTTCTTATCCACCTCCCTCACCACCTCCCACCATCCAAAGACACTGCATATAATTAAAAATAAATTAGGCTCAGATTGTGATCTGCTAATTCAGATGTAGCAGGATGTCTCTCTGCACATTCACCTTTCCCTTGCTCTGCATAAAAGTGGCCTGAGAGTGATGTTTTCTTACTATAGACCTTTAACATCCATCTCTGAGGAAGCTGTTCTTCACTTCTAAATTGTATACCAGCTGCAAAATGGTACCAGGAAAATTCTGAGAAAGCAGTTCATCCACCTTTTTGTAACCCCTCACATGAGAAAATTAAGTGGTTCATACTTCACTGGTAAACAGAAGAATGGCTAACACTGTGGGCAGCTACAGGAGCCACAGGCTGACACTAAAACCCCTGCATTTTAAACAAATGAATCAGCAAATCAGCATACATATGGAGGCCTGAACCTCCTATTCTCATAGCAAAACCTCCATATCTCCCCCTATTCTCATGGCAAAACATATCCCAATTATCCTGACCTGCCTCTTTCTTCCTGAGGCAGTTGTGTAACGCGTAGCCACCAACAATTCTGCAGCCCAAAAGGGAAACAGAAGATTAGGGTGAGAGTGGCAGGGTTATGTCTCTAGATACAGGATAATAACCAGGACAAAAAGAATCTTACTTGTGAGGAGTAAATTGAGGTAGGGCTCTGGGGTGGTAAGGAGGGAGGTAAGAGAGTGGATGGCTGTCGGATCCTGATGGAATGCAGCAACTGGACTTTCTCAACAGCCCAGGAACAGGGAGGTGGAAGGGCTGGGTAATGCCAAAAATCCAGGGCTGGTACCTTACAGAGAAGGGCTAGGGCAATGGCTTGGCTGAGGACTGAAGCCAAAACCAAGCTGTGAAAAAGAAGTGGTGGATAGTTACAGCACCTCTGCGTTCTCAAAGCCCCAGACAAGCCAACTGCGCCCTCTTCCCAGTCAAGTACTGGGAGCAGAATGAAGGTTTACAGGCCAGTCCTGACCTGGGTCATGCTGGCAAGTCCACCCCTGCCCCTACCTCCTTTTTTTCTTCCTCTCCAGCTACCTATGGGCTGGAGTCTGAAAAACTGTCCTCATATCACTTCCACGCTCTCCAGGTGCTGGGCTGAGAACAGGAGCCCGCCAGCCCAGCACAGCACTGTGACTGCAACTTCACCTCAGAAACCTGAGATCATGCTGCAGAGAATGTTTTCTGAAAACTACCATCAGCTGCTTTAGTGCAAAGCTCCTCCATGATTCAATGACCTCTTCTAATTCTTCAGAGAAAAATGCTGTCTGCTTGAGAGCTCCTTCGAGCCCAGGAGCGAGGGAGTAAGTGAACATGCTTGGTATTTTAGCCAACTGAGAGTAACCATGCCCTAAGCAATTCCAAGATAAAAATCCATTATCTTGTAAACAGACACCTCTCTTGAACTATTCACCAGCTTTTGGGCAAACATAGTTTTCACTTTTATGGTACAGGTGTCCTTGCTTCCCACCGGGGACTCAAGTTGCACTGCACAAGGTCCCACACAAATGACAAAAGAAGCCATCCACAGGCAATACATCAATGCTGCTAAACCATTTGGAGGTCAGAACCTGTATTTGCCATCTATTTTATAATTCCATTAACTTAATATGCCAATACAAAAGCAAAAGAAAAATAAAATACTGGTTAGAATATTTGTTTACTAAAATCAAAGTCACCATACACACAAGAATAAAACAAGACTATCTGACCAAGTTGGTGGGGTTCAAATGCTGCCTATAAAACAAGCAATAAATAGGCTGAAATTTTTATCGGGGATGATTACTTCTTTTCACAACATTATCTGTACTGTAAATGAAAAAACCCTTTTCCCTTTACAATAAAAGAAAAAATAACAGCAACATTTATGCTATATTAACAATTCCTAACTTACAATTCAAGGTCCCTAGTATTTCTGTGATTCCTTAATTATGGTTTCCTTAGCTATTCTTGTAGAGCAGGTTATACACATTTACTCACCTTTTAATTTTTTTTTGTTAGAACAAGATAATCTAGCATGACATCAGTTCTACCAACTTATAGGCAGCTATATTTTCATTTGATACAATTTTATCAGAATTACAAGTATCTATTAAATATTCAGATATCTGAACAAAAGAACCCATTTGGTTTGGATGAAGAATGAGCAGAAGGTTATTTTATACTTCAAACATTAATCACTTTTTCTTTTTGAGGGAAGGGAGTGGCAGATGATCTAAATACATGATAATCAAGGTACTAGATAGCAGTGAAACTAGTAATAAAAGTCTAATTGGATGTAACAGGAAATGAGTGGCTGACTTCAGATTAAACTATTTTTTAGAAATACACAGATGTGGGAGGAGATAGCATTGAGGATTCAAAAAGTAACTTGAACTTTTGAGTTAGTATTTGGGTGAATACCTGTTTTTTAATTTTACTGTGATCTAGTTCCCTAAACAGCTGCATTTTAAAAACTGACAGAAATTGTTGGTTTGGAGCCACTTCTGTTATCAAATCTATATTCTGTTACAAAATTGTAGACACAACCACTGTTTCAATTAAACACCTCTGAATTTACAGTGATAAAAATGAGAAAAGAGCATTTGAGGCAAAACCCTTCTCAAGTAAATGGAAGGCAAATTAAAGTGATTTTTATGGAAGAGGGCTAAGGATTTTAATGATAGACTGTTTAATGTTAGCATGGGCATTGGAGCAGTACTAAGAAATGCTTGAAAAACTTTAAACTTTACTTGTTTTATTACTATGGTTATGATTATGTTTATTTTGATAGGAAGTAATTGTGAAAGTGGAACATCATGCATGCAACTGCATCAATCAAATGACAACAATGTTGGCTTCAGCTCAGATTGTAGAGAATACTACACTACTTAAATATTACTTGAGAGTCCATTATTGAATCTGTCATTTTTATGTCCCGATTTTAGCATGCTCTGGAGAAGAATGTAAATGTTTTCTGAGGCCTCCTGAAAGAGGGTCAGACCAGCTGCAGCAGGAAGACAGAAAAGGGTTCCTTAAGGACAAGTCCTTCCTCTTGCAGCGTGCTGACACAGCTCCCACCAACACTGGTGCAGGAGAGCAGACCCAGAAGTGTCACCCTGCTAATTCTGAATGTGTTTGCTTTGTGGGCTGATGACACCTCAGACACGCCAGACACATCTCATATGAAACCCAGGCCATGACTAGTTCTGATGCAGTTGTAAGGCAAACAATCCATAGGAGAAATCCTTCCAAACACATATTTATGGTTTATGTGCCTCACCTAGAAACATCCTTCCAATATCTGTCCTTCTTTCAATACAAGAAGCCTGCTGTTTCACAGGGCACTGGTGGCACGTATGGCACACTCTGTTTTCCCCTGCCTGTCAGGGGCACAGATCCTGCCTGACAAAGGGAGCAAAACAATGATTGAGTATATTCTCTTCCAGATACCCTTTCCAGGACAAGGGATCACAAGACCAGGCTTTGCAGTATTTATGTTTTCTTAATTGCCAAGAAATTTATTTCTATTGTACCCATCTGTAGTAAGATTCAATCAGTCATAATTATATTCTTCCTCCCAGCCCTGGCTGAAGACTTCTCTTCCTCATAACATTACACTTCATATTGGAGAGAAGAAAAAAAGAGCACTATATAAAATGGCATTTTTTTTCACTACAACATATTAATGTTTCCATTCAGTCTTTTTGCTGCTGTAATGGTCTGTTCTCACAGACAACCATAACATCAGTGAAAGCTTCTAGCCCTCCCCTTCCCTACCCACACCAATAGCTCAGTACCCCCAAAAACCTGAAATCCATAATAAACAAAATGCAGCCTGAAATCTCTACCATCTGTATTACTCCTTTACAGGTCCAATAAAAGTGGCCTGCTCCCCATGATGTTTGCTTTTAATACCAGAAGTAAACAAATCCCAGGCTTCATTTTTATTGGACTGCTTGAAAGGGAAAGCTCCAAAGACTAAAATCAGAGCTATAATCATATAGTAACTATAACACAAGAAACCCAGCTGAGTTGTGGGAAACAAAAAATTCTGAGCATTATTTTTTCTTTTCTAGACTCCTTTCAGTGGCATACAAGATTTATTTTCTAGCTACTATGTAAGAAGCAGCTGTTTGTAGCTGAAAGCACAACACATTATGGAGTGGAAGGGTGATCATAAAAATCAAGTGAGTACACATTAAAGTGAGAGAAATAAAAAAGGGTTAGACTTGTTAGGTGTGTGACTTCAGCTTCAGTATCATCTATGTGCTCCTCCTTGACTGTACAAACTCAGTACTCCCTTATCACAGTTCACATACATGTGTATGAGCATGTGAAAACACACACGTCATTTAAAGGCAACTCCATAACCTAGCTTAATCAAACTGATCAATCAAACAGCAACCAAATTAAACACTAGGCCACACAAAGTGTCCACTGCAAAGTACAATAAAGGTTAGCTAGGAAGCTCCTGCTGGCAGAAAACGTGACTTGTCAGTAACTTGAGTTCTGCAGACATCTCTTGTACATACTACACTATGGCAGAACAGGTATGTTGCAGTATTTAACCACAAAGGCTTCTTAAAATCCAGGCAGTACCTACACCAGATGCATGTGCCCAGCAGTTCTTGCAGCAGCAGCTCCCATTGGGAGAGGAAGAGAGCAGGATCAGGAAGAAAGCTACAGGAGAGGGAAAACTTCTGACCAAGTGCTCAAGCACTCATAAAATAAACTCCAATGATTATCAGTAGATTCACCTGAGCATGGGCCAACATCCATTTGTGCAGACTGTGACTCAGTTACAGCTATAAACAGCTCTGAAGGTGCAGGGAAGTCAATCAGCAACAATCACCTCTGTGTGGGAATGACCCAGGCTTTGGTAAAAGATGGTAGGTGAAACTGTTATGTGAAATAGCTGTGCTCTGTTTCCACCAGGTGTGGACAGCTGGTACAACACAGTTTTTAATCCAAGTCAGATTTTGCAGACTCAGTCAAAAGCCATCCCCACCTTCAGGTGGGGACTCAAAGCTGTGGCAGGTAAGAATGGGGATGATCAGGATCTAAGAGTTGTTGGTTCATCCAGGCTCCATCCAGACAATAGGAGGGAGGAAATACAGATTCTGACTGTAGGTTCCCCTCCTGCTGTGCAAAAGGAGGCCTGGGAGCCGTGGAGTTGCAGAGGGTGCACAGGGATAAGCTGGGGAGCAGACCTGCCTGCCTTGGCCAGATGGGAACCTGAGCAACAGAGAGTCTCGTTTGCTCCCACAGAACACATAAAGGACAAAAGGCATAAACAGATGAGCAGATAAGAATTTTTCACTAACCAAAACCAACAAAGGTGTCAATGTGATGCTACGATCTCCTCTGGAAAAATTTTTCAGCAATTTTGGATAACACAAGAAGTATATCTAATTAGATAGGCACAGTCTAAGAAAATATTCTGTGGTAGAGCTCTTGAAAAAAAAATAATGGACTGGTAAATGCTAACATACTGCAATTCTGTTCACCATGCTGACAAAGTTAACCTGATAAATCTGCTTTTTAGGTGTTTTGAAGGCTAAAAGAATACATTACTAATGTCTGTATCCACAAAGAAGTGGTGCATTAATTCCTGAAGCTGACAACCACCATACACAGCGGGCAGGAGATGACAAAGCTTTGTACCACCTCTTCCATGTCAGAGAACAGAATGATTCTCCAAGAGTGGCTGTGAGGCTGCATGGAGAGCTGGCAGGCTGTGCAGCAATGTACCCACAGGCACTGTGACACAGCACAGATGCTCAGGAGACTGGACACCACAAGCATGAAGTGTACTTGGAATATGTTTCCACACCTTGGCAAAAAACTAGCACAGAAAAGGAACCACAGACAACCAACCACCTCCTTCCTCCAAGAACAGTAAATATCACGGGCTACAGGACTGTGTAGGCTTGGTAAACACTTCACTCACAAGCAAAATTTGCTCATGGACAGAGACAGATGAGAAAAAACCAAAACCAACCAAACTAAATGACACAAAACTTAGGATGGTGACTGATTTTGAGACCAATCTGACAAAATTTATCTCACTTTCCTAAACAATTCAATTCAACAGATCTTAAGGACAAACTAGCAAAGCAGCTTTTTTTCTTTATAGCTACATGGTACTTTTGCACATCCCAGACCACTTAGGTGTCACCACTATTTCATGCAAATAGCAATTTTAAGCAAGCAAGGAAATCATAAGATTATATTAATGATTAATCACCTGCCAGGTTTCTGCAGTTCATATAGCACATGGGATTTCTTATGGCTGGCTTTGTTCTGTAAACATGGGAATATTTTTCAGAGTATCCAAGTGCATAAACGTCTGTTATATAGACAGGTGAGATAAGAAATTGAAAAAAAAATGTTTACAAGAAAACAGAAAGTCAAGACAACAAAAATTTAAAGCCTTGATTGTTGTGTTTTTTACTGTTAACACACATTAACTTGATTAACCACACTCAAATATTTTCAGAGAAATAAGACCCTGCAGCTGACAACAAACATGGGAAACTTGAAAGTGAGAGAGGGGCAGTGCTTGGCAGCTAGGACATTCAAAAACATAGAGAAGAGACATCATAAAAATGGATGCAGAGCTGGAAGATAAATGATTTTCACAGACTCAAGACCTCAGGTTTCCCTCCTGTAAGCAACTAAAATTAAAAATGCCTGAAGATGCAAGAATTAGTCCCATATCAGTAAAATATTTCTATTTTCAATTCAGCTGTTTAGCTAAGGAAGCAAAAATCATCAGTGTAATATCAAAGCACAGCTTTAAGATCTGGTATTTTTTCTCAAATGACATAACTTAATGTGAATGAGAAACTTTCTTAGAGAGTAAAAAGGGGGATTGACTGCCTTCCCATCAATGCAGCTTCTAAAAACTAAAAATCTTGCTGTCCTGTCTTCCAATGGGCACAGAAGAAAAGCAGACATCTCAAAACTTTTCTTTCTCATCAAAGAAAACATACTGTGAATGTACTCACAGACAGTTAAGTCACAGGTGCTTCTCCTGGGAAATAACACTCTTATCCAATCCATTTCTCATGGCCTGATGTGACAGAGAATGAAGGCTTATCACATAGAAAATCAAAACCAGTGGCAAAGTCGTTTGTTGTCTGGTGAAAAGGACACAGAACTGGCTATGTATGATCAGTCAGGTAAGCACATGGCCAGGACAGTGACAGAGAGCTCTCCAGCAGGGATCTTATAAAACAGCCCAGCAGAGCCACATGCAACAACTGGGACAAATCCTAGGATCCTGGATAAAGTACCTTGGATCTTCTAGTTGGAAAGAATAAAAACTAACTCTGAAGAATGACAAAGGTCATTCTTGAAGGAAAGGGCAGGATCCCTGCTCAGAAACTAGAAAGATGGACAGCCCAAAGAGACTCTATCACAGCCATCAGGAGAAAATGGGTGTTACTTAGCCCAGGAAATTACATAGCACTGCTCTTCAGTCACATGCTCTGGGGCTTGTGATTTTAAGATGCTTTTCCCTTTGTTGCTTTTAGTTCTATAAAAATTACATTTCTGTTTGAAGGTCATTTCTGGTCACTGATTAACACATCACTGCTCTTAAAGGAAAAAATGGCAGTTCTGAGCCCAGTTGCACTTGCTGAGCAGGAACATCACAGGATCCCTTTACAAGAGACAGGATGACTCAGAGCCAGGAAGCAGCTGGGTCATGGGTTTTACCTGGGAGAGGCTGGACAGGTTACCAATGCAGCCAGTGCTTGCTAACACATGATGCTTCCCTGTTTAGGGAGCAAAAATCTTGCTGAAGGGACAAGCTTTTAAGTGTTGTTAAAAGTTTCTGTAAATACAGAGCCCAGAGCTTGCCTGCTGAAGGTCTGGATTGTGTGTTGAAATAAACTAGTGACATTTGAAGTGCAAGCAGAGTCCCTTTCCTTGCACTGGTGCCTGTGGTTTTCCGCCTTGGTGCCCCAGTAGGACGTCAAGGCAGAAACATTGGTTCTGTTTATACAAAGATTCACACAAGGCTTGGTCTCAATTACAGTTAATGGTGTTGGAACAACTATCTGAGCCCTTAAATTCATAGAGAAATTCCTTGGCTGGTCAAAATGGCTCCATGCTTCAAAGCAGGATAAAACTCAGAGCAGCCAACAGGAGCTTCACTCACCAAATCTCATGGTGTAAACTACCACTGCTAGATAGATGGCCATCAGTGGTGTTTCTCTGAAATCTGAAGAACTCCCACCAACCAGAATGCATTATTAATGACCTGCTATATATAAGAACATTTGCTGCACCTGTTTTGTGTTTTTCTACATCAAATAGTAGCACTGCGTCATTTCTGATACAGCCTACTCTCAAGTCTTGAACATCTTCTGACTCAATCATCTAAACATCAAAACTATTTTTAGCTTCTTTAACATGCTTCAACTTCAGAGCTTAACTGGAATTTCTAATAAAGAAATAGTAATGTGGTTAATAATGTGCTTATAAGATATGCTAACTGTATTTCATGCTGTAACAACCTGTAATCACAACTGTATAGGATATTGTGGGCTTGTCCCTGATATTTTTCTGCTCCATTACAGTTAATATAAGAAGCTATCCAGGCAAGGTTTTTGGCCAAATATGACATTTTGGTTCTTAAAAACAAACCAACCAACCCATTGCAAATGAACTGATCATAAAATAAAAGCAGTTGGCTCTTTAAACAGCAGCCTGAATCTACAATATCTTGCAAAATTCCATCAGTATGTGTAGACAAAGAGAAGGATATGGATATCTGTGTGTAGATACATACAGAATATCCTATTTTCTGAATATCCTGTTTTCAGAAACTATTTCTGAAAAGCCAACACAACTAAAACGATATAAATTCATCACCGTTATTTTTAATTTAAACAATGGCCTTGTCAGGAAAATGAGAAGCTCCCTTCTGCTCTTTCCTGCTGGAAATGTAGATTCTTTCCTTCACCCACTGTACCAGGTTTGGCAATCATCTGAATTATCACCAATTCAGGTAGCAATGTCCACACAAACATAATTTTTTTTTTTTTTTTTTAATAAGAAGGGTGGGGTTGTGTGTGTTTTGTTTTTAAAACAAGTTTAACTTGCTGAACTGCTTGGGCCAGCACAGAAAGAGCAAAGAAAGTAAGACTGCTCCCTTCTGATGCAGTGAATCTAAATGTGCTAAACTATGACAAACAGACTCTAAGAATATCAGTTAAATTTAACTTTAAAAGATAAATCAAGTCTAGTAATTAAAAGCAATTTCAAAATATTTTTCTTTGTGGGATGTTTCACCTAGGTATTCACACACTGTGGTCAGAGCTCAGAGGGACATAGATGAACTCTTCATGGAAAATTTTGTATATGTCACAAAGCCTTTCTCTCTATAATGACAAAGACCAGTTCAGGACCTCTAAAAAGATATTTAAAGTTTACTTTGCACTTCACTAAGAAGTAAATTTGTTTGTATTAACATAATATATCGAATCTATACAATTAAGATCTGGTAAGCTTAGTAACTGATGAGCCAATCAAGACACTAATTCTTTTCAACCCCCATTCTCTTATCATCTTCACACTTCTATTGCCTCTAAAATCATGAATTAGTAAGTGCTAACATACTGAACTAGAGATGGCAAGTACTGTTGGATTAAGTCTGAGTAAATAGTTGAGCTTCTTAGCAGCTAGGAACTAATACAAAGCAGGAATGAAGAACATTTCTGAGAAAAGATCGAGTTTGTGGAGCAGTGGACCACAGGACTTTAAAAATTATTGCTGTGAGATCCCCCAAAAAGCAATTGAGTGACAAGAAAAGACATTCAGTATCAGAACCCAGCCTACACAGCAGCTGACAAATAAAATGGTGCTGAGCACACTGTGCTCATTCCTCCTGCTCTGCAAAAGGTGTTTTATCAATAGCTCACAAAGTATTTGGAAAATACATGCAAGAAAAGACAAACTACCATCCTAAGTTCTACTCAGACTGTGGATGGGGCTAAAGTTAAGCACATTCTTCATTCACTGTGTAATGAAGAAAAATTTCAACCTCCAGCAAGAAACAGTAAACCTGACAATCAAACATGCACTCACATTTTAGACTGTAACTGTGGGCTCATCTTCACTACTGTTAAATCAATTGTACTTAACTCAATTACAGTGAGGTAATTACATTAACATGAGTCAGTGCATCCACACATGGCATTTGCACGTGTGCTGAGTGAATTGCTGTTACCTCCCACATGGCACAAGTACTTTGCTCAATCACATCAAACAGGACACAGCTCAGGACACTTTCACCTGCAGTTCAAGCCACCATACTGCTGCCAAATGCCTCTATCCCACCTGTGCAGGGGGAGACCTATTGCATAGCTGCCCTCAACCAGGTACAGGCTAACCCTGGTGTGGATTTACCCACTGTAGCACCTACCATCTTCTAAAATTTACTGTGTTCTACTCCTTTTGGAAAGGGAACAGAAATACCCATCCTTGCAATCTGTTATTATTAAACTTAAAGGTGATGAGAACATCAACAGTGATAAATAAATTTTTAACAAATCAACGAACCTGTGTGAGTTACAGAGATGCTGCCATTACCACAAACATGGTGATTCACTGGCCCCTGCCAGCATCTGCTGGCAGACACATGTGCACCCATCTCAAGTCTCTCCAGTCTCAGACTACACACATGCCTCTAATTAACAGCTTGGACATCTTTCCCTGGTTCTGAAGCAAGGGGGCACAACATAATTTAACATTCATCTGGCAACATTCTTTCCTTCTCCATTTCTGCCCCATTCCCAAGAGTCCTGGTGGCTGTGCTCTGACTGCTGACGGGAGCAGTGCCCTCCTCCGTCTGCCGATTGCAGCAAAAGTTGCTGTGGGGAGGGCAAAAAACAGACACAGGGAATAACGTGCAGCCTCTCACATGATGGAGGATGACACTGCACTGCCTCAGCCTGTCCCTGACCCGGGGTTATTTATCACTAGATGCAGTCTTAAAGCCCACGGAGTGAGCAATACTGGTTTGTTAACTGGGAGAGTTTCTGTTACTGGTCGGGCAGGTGCTTGCAGAAATTACATATAGCTGGCCCCTGCCTTAATTTAGGCAAGAACCTGTGCCCTGGTATCTGTGAGCACAGCCCAGCAGTGCTCCTCGCTCATCTCTGGATCCTGAGAGAAATCTTTTTAATATAACTAACAATCAGTTGCCAAGAAACTGAATCCGTAGTCAGACGTGTAAAAATCAGACCCACAGGTACAGCGAAATAAAGTGATGCAGCATGTCCTTTCTCTTGAAAGACTTGCCCAGAGGCACTGGACACAGTATTAAGGAGATTCTGTTATCAGATATTCACAAAACTTGTGACTGCCTCTCCTCCCTGCACATAGAGAACAATGACTGATAAAGATGGAAATGAAAGACCGACTGCAGAACATGTTCCCTGGTGTCCAGGTGTATGACAAGGTGAACAAATGGTAGTGTTCAAATCCTGTCAAAGGGAAGATGAAAATCAAACTAAAGGTGGGTATGACTTTGGAGACAGAAGGACAAGAGGAATGAAAGTTTATTATGCTTGTCTCAAGAAGCGCATTCTAAAACACTCTTGAAGAGTTTAATCATGTACTCACTAGGCAGGAATAAGCACACTTTATCACAAAAGTACAAGCACCTTCTGCTTACATTCTGTACTTGGACACACTATTTTACAAAACACGGAACCTGGAATACTAATGCCAAGAAATAGGTTAAACATATTAATACAAGGTTCTAAAATATCATTATTACAAAACACTAAGTTAAGGTCAACTTCTGAATAAAAAAGCATATTTATACACATCAGAGATATCATGTCTTAGGAATAAATAAAAGGCATTAATTTGCAAGGACAAATTAATATTTAAATTAATTGTGTCACATGGTTTTCAAAGGTTTATTTTGGGGAAACTTGTTTGCAATGAAAAAAAATATAAAGAAAATTGTCCTTCTGTTTGGTGCTTGTCTTTTTAGACTGCACCAAACTTTTTATTCTTATTTCTCTAGTCTTATTTTTTTCTGAGTTGTAAAAACAAATCACAAGAGAAAACAGATCTCAACGAAATCTATTTAGGGCTTTTTCACAAATAGCTGTGCTATCTTGCAAAATTACATGTCAAACAATCTGTACAAAACTCAAGCCCTGTTTTAAGACTACTGCATTATTTTATAGAAAAAAATCTGCAGACCTCTGCTTTCCTTTTGCTGCCTTTGCAGACTCTTTCCTGACTTATGTGCTCTTGCTCTAATCCAACAGTAGTGCTTTCTGATCTTGCCAGTGTCCTGTGTGGCTACAAGCTCACACAGTGAGGTCAAGAGAGAGCACAACCAGAAAACTTGTGAAAAAGGAAAACAAAATGGAGGAGGGGCACCCGCAGGAGATGAGGGAAAGCAGCAGAAATGCCTACAGTCTACAACAGCATTTTTCTCAGCCCTATGAAATAGCATGTCCTTATCACTAGCTGAGAACTTTAAAAAAAAGATATTAAAGAAAAGCTCTTCCTTGGCCAAGCTCCACAAATTTCCAGCGACAATTTGGGAATTATTTATTTATTGTGGGTTTTCTCCTACTTGTAGAGAAATCAAGAGTTTATTTTAAAATGCTGGCTCACAAATGCTAAGCTGATGGGACAGAAAATGAGTTTATACAGCTTCCTCTTGCAATTAGTGATTTATATATGTTTGCTCAGAAAGGGTAAATATTGTTTCATTTTGTTAAATAAAAAAACTCTGTGCTATGCAAATACCTTTAAATGGAAAATAAATTTACATTTCATAGTAGTTTTTCAAATATTACTTTCACAACTGATATTCCTTTAAAAAATGTTTTCTCACACACAGCTTATTCTTCCTTACGTTAAATTTTCCATTTGTTTGCAAATGTCCCCCAAGCCCTGGGGGAAAAAATTGCTTACTTCTCATGTCAGTGTTGTAACTTATAATAACTATCTGAAATTTGAAAATCAATAATGATTCGAAGAACAACCTAAAAATAAAGATAAATGGCATTTTGTTCACTTAGCTCACTCTTTGCTAAAATCATTTGCCAAATAATTTAATTTGCTACAACACGCCTAATATTGATATTCTCCTGATTCTTATCTGTGTACCAGAAACATCCATACCTACTTTGGTCAGCCTTATATTAAAGCAACTTGTGATCAGCCTAGACTGAACATGCAATATCAGTGCACAAGGCACACAGATAATTGTCTGCAAAAGAAAATTACTTTAATCGTAATCCACTCAATAAATCAAAGTTACTGAAAGGTCTAGGGATCTTCTCAGTTACATGTTGCACTTCAACAGAATTTTTTTAGTTATCAGTTCTTCTTTCTAAAATAAATACCTAAGTGCATTCATAAGAAAAGTAGCTACAAATTCAAACCATCTGAAATTTTATAGATGAAAGACAACCTCATTGTGAGGATCCTGATCAAATGCGATTACACAGAGATTTGCTACTGGACAGGCTCCATTCATCAGTGGCAATCTCTCTCTGTAGAAGAGAAATATCTCCTAAAATGTCAGGACATACATTTTGCTCAATTAAAAACAGCTCCAACACTGCCCATCCCAGCTGCCTGAGGACACTCACTTTGATAGAAATTACATATGTATATGTCATTTCTGTTATATAAAACACGCACATACGACAGAGAATATATGTATATAAATAAAGGCTCCCTCAATTTATTTACATCTGTATTCCTCCCCACCAATCTCCTTGGGGAAAGGGGTGAACACGAACATACAGCAAGCAGAACTACTCTCTGTCTGTAGTACAGCACACCTTAGCCAGTCACAGCAGAGCTTGTGTCAATAAACAATCTCAAGACAACCATTCTTGCTTTTTATTAAATACAGCATCCTTCTGACTTCCTGTTAAATCGGCAAGAAGCAGAACTCAATGATTTAATGTATCTACTAAGTTTGCCCACAAGACATGTATGCGGCACCCAGCATAATTCCATTGTCCTGTACAGACAAAACTCAGTCCCACTTGCTCTCCCACAAACTGACCACCCCTCCTGCCACTTGTCACGCAAGGGAATCCTGCACAGAGCTCACTTCACTCATCAGCAGCCAAATCCAATGAAATCCAAGGGGCTTTGTAAGTATGGCACAGTGCTTTGCAGCACTGGACTTACACCATGAATGACAAAACATGTGCAGGAACATGAGAAGTATTTCTTTAAGAACATTTTTTATGTCATTCAGGATAATTCAGAGGTTTATTTCAGTGAAAATATTTCTCAAATATTTTCCTTACAAGAAAAATTTAAATTACTGCTACAGCTTGCTTTGAAGTAATTTGCACAACAGGGGAGAAGCTGTTTGTGGCTGAGCCTTAGTTGAAGCAGCCACTGAGATCAGTTAATAAACATTACATTGAGTCTACAAAGAAAGTTCAAATCATGGAGACACTTCCAGGGAACTTAACATGATCCTCCTGTACTATTAAGGAAAAGCTGTGCCCAGTAAAGCAAACAGCTCTGTTATACCTGCTAGTTACACACCAGAGGGACAGTCACAAATTAAATGCTGCCAACGGGAAACTCTATTTTTTTAAAAGTTACAGAAACAAGACACATCCACTCTTTGCAGGACTGGACTCTTAACATCTCTTTCTGAGGAAATGAATGCCAGACCAAGCCTGGCACTGATACCATGCGCAGTCACAGCGAGCACACACCAACAGAGGTGGCAGCTCTGTGAGATACACTTGTGCAAAGCCTCACTCTGCCATTTCTCTCCTAGGTAGCATGCTGAATCAATGAGAGCAACAAGAAGTTTGGGGAACAAGACCTCCCATTTTATTTTGGCTCAGTTCCTCAAAAATCACACTCCAGCAGTGCACTGATACCAAATGGAATGGTGTATTCTGCATTTCCTCAGGCTGCACGCCTCTACTGCTTTCCTCAAGTTAGCTGAATTTTTCATGCAGCAAAGCCAAAGTCCGATGAGTTTCATGATACAAATGAAACCTGAACACGGAAAATAAATTACTAGTTTGCAGCTTAAGGAGAAAAGTACTGTAAACTCCTGCAGCTACAAAGCAGTGGAATTGACATGGGAGTCTGGGTGGGAACATGAGGCCGGGGTGGAGGAAGGAGTGGGAAGGATTGCCTCTTCTAGCAGAAGTCTACAGTTACGTGGCTTAAGGCAGTAATGAAACTGCAGGGTCGTAGCAAGCAAGGATTCCATCCAGGAGAAGAAAAAACAAAAAACCAAAACCCAAACCAAACAAGGGAGCACAGAAACAACAACAAAAAAAGAAACTTAACCAAATCAAACAATTGCAAAAGCCTAGCGTGGATCCTATCTTCAGCAAACAGTTTTTTCTTCAAGATTAATAGAGATGCTTGCTTAATTTAAAAATAACCATGCAGAATAATTCAAGCACTCACAGCAACAGCAATGAAAAGGTTAATGTCCATCAACCAAATGCAATCATGAACTGGTGTATGGAATGACAATTACTGGGCTCTCCAAGATTTGAGATTTGTGAAAAGCATTTCTCCCATTTGGCATTGTAAAAGCAATATGTAACATTAACATTAAAAACAGACAAAGAATTTTACGTAGAAAAGTTAAAATAAGTAGCTAACTTCATACAAAACATCATTAAAATATTCCCATTATCCAATGTGTATATTAAAAAAGCAGTACATTTTGTAAAAAACAACCCTAAAAAATATGTAAATGTAAGACACACATGGATTAATTAAAACTACAGAAAACCCACATACTTTGTACTGGAAACATTAAATACTTCTGCTTGGAAAACACTTTCAAAAAGCACGTGCCACCTATTTGAAGGCAGCAATAAAAGTAAAGCAGCCTTTAATCCCTGCACTATTTTGAAACAACCAAAGCAACCTTAGGCTTGCCTGTAAAAACTCCTTTCATAACATATGCTTCTAAAAAAATCATTTGCAAGTAAAAAACGTTATCAGAAAAACCCATGAGATTCCAGTAAGTGGGATTCTGATGGAGGAGGAAGGAGCAATTGACACAAATGTATCACAGTCAATGGCTTTACACCAAACTCATCCCATAGGAGAGACTGTCCCAGAGGGGTGAATCATTAAACACTGCTGACAGCCTGGAAGTACATTTTATATTTAGGAATGTAAAAAATACTGCATTTAATTATGCTGTTATAAACTACAGCTAGAAAACTTGTAAAAGCTTTGCACAACTCACCCACAGAGACCGAAAAACCAGCATAATGTGACCTGCATTGGGAAAGACTGCTTGACTATTTCCATTAGAGCAAAACTGTTGTTGTGAAGAAATATAAATATTTCATCTATAGTATATAAAGTATGTATATGCGCTACTTTTTGAGTTTTTTATAAAGGAAAAATTCTATAGACTACCAATTCTTTTTTCAAAAAAAGTATTTTTAAGTAGAAAAGCTATAGTCATAACACAAGGAAAAAACATCCCTTATTTGGAAGGACAGACAAAAGCAGAAGACCATTTAGTTATAAAAGCTGTATATTTAAGGTCCTAATCTTGAAACCTTTATTTACATGAATAGGTCTTACTTTAAAGAACAAGTGTTTGCAAGATTGGAATCCAGCAATCGTTAATCATGTTGAAAGACTTTTTAGCATGAAGGACTTTGCTGTGCTTCCAAATAAACAAAAGCAGATAATCCTGCTCAATATTTTTCAAAAGTTCTGTCTTGTCACATTACAGAACTCAGAAGTTAAAAAGAAACGTAAGATATGAGGTAAAACATCACCGAAAAGTTCTAACAATTCAAGGAGAATAATTTGTTATTAAAATTTTATTCCTTTTCAAATGTTTCTGTAAATATGACAGCTTCAAGGTGGTGTGGTATTCAGTAGTATGATTTGCTGGATCATTAGGAGGGCAAGCCCAAGAGGCCATGGAAAATTGTGGTGTGCCTAATTTTTTAACATCTTTGCTGAGTTGGTCAGAGCAGGGCGATAAGACCAAAGGTTGTGGGTTTGATCCCCATATGGGCCATTCACTGAAGAGCTGGGCACCTGTGGGTTCCTTCTGACTCTGTGATTACTCTGTGATTCTGTGACTACCCAAGTTTAACTCTTCCTCCAAGCATCAGTGAAGCAAACAAATGGCTCCTGAAAGGGAGGTTACATTTCTTTTCAGAGTTGTTCTCGATGTCACCCTGCTGCCATTTCGGTGTGCGGCAGCTCCTGTGGGCCAGGCAGAGAAGTGCAGGGTGCAGGGCTCAGTGAACCCCAGCTCAGCTCCTTCCACACCCCAGTATGGACAGTGCTGCCACAAACGGTGGCAAAGCTCCAGGGAGAAGTGTTTGCTGCACAGAGCTTTTATTCTCACTGCCTGTGTATCAGTGTGCCCTGCGGCTGGTGGCAGACTTGGCCATGGCTGATGGAATACCCATCCCTAACGCAGAGATCAGGGGCACTGACCTCTTCTCTCTGGCAGTCAGGGACACGACCTGATGGAATGGCCTGAAGCTGTGCCAGGGGAGGTTTAGGTTGGCTATCAGGAAAAGTTTCTTCCCCCAGAGGGTGGTGGGGCACTGCAACAGGCTCCCATGGAAGTGGTCAAGGCACCAAGCCTGAGAGAGTTCAAGAAGTGTTTGAACAAGGCTCTCGGCCACATGGCATGACTCTTGGGGATGTCCTGTGCAAGGCTTAAAGTTGACTCAATCCTTGTGGATCCCTTCCAACTCACACTATCTGGTGATTCTGTGATTCTGGTCCTTCAGCACGGCGAGCTGTGACTGTCCCTGCTTGGCCCACACCCGCAGCCCAGTGGAGGGCATGGCTGCGGGGAGATGGGGCACACGCTGCACTAAACCCATGAGTTCCAGCAGTGCTGCCCTTCAGACAGTTTTGATCTATCATTATTTTGATCCTCAAATATATTAATCAGCATTTCCAGTTCTGCACCGTGTGCCAAATTGGCTTTTTTTTTCCCTTTCCTTTTTTTAATAAAACAAACGAACCGAACATTTAAACCCTATTTAGAGAGTAATAAATTCTTTGAATCTCTCCTATCAATCACTTCCTTGGACCACAGTCGGCTGCCCGGGGAGGACCAGGTTATAAATGGCCCGAGGAAGCGATAGGCGATGAATAGCCCTGACCCTCGCTTCCCCGCTTCGCTCGGGGCTTGCAACCTGAGCCGGGAGGGGGCAAATTCCTGCGGCTCCCGCTGCAGCCGGGCAGGGCGGGGAGCGGAGGGCGCCGCAAGGGAGGCCCCGGCCCCTCCTCGGCGCCGCCGCGGCACCCGCGCCCCCGGCACCCCCTGCCCGCCCAAACCCAGCTCCATCCTGCGCTGCCTCCATCCCCGGAGCAGCCACGGGCAGCCCCTGCAGCAGACTCAACCTGCCGTGCCGGCGGCGTTCGCAGTGACCGCGCGATTAACGCAACATCCACGCCGGGAAGGAGCAGCTTGGTCCCTGGCCAGAGCGGAGCTTCCCGCCCCCCGCGCCAACTGCGGCGCGGCAGAGAAGTCAACAGCTGACTGGCAAATCTTGCCAGCGAGCAGAAAAATTAAGGCCCAGAATCTTTTCCTTTGGCCCCTTCCAGATCTGCAGTGATCCAGAAGGGACCTGGCAAGTATAAAAACCGCAGTTAAAGTCGGCATCACCCTCTGCCATTCCTCCACCCAGCAGAATCCAAACTGACCTACATTGTTAAACCCGTTTCCTGAAACACGCAGGAATGCTGTACAAGATGAAAACAACCGCTTGTATGCAGATATCTCAAGGATCTTGTATTTCCTATATTAGCATCTATTCATAATGAATATTTCATTGTGGGTTTTTTGCATAATTTCTAAATTAATTCTTCTGATTTGATTTTTTAATGCTTGAATGTAGCTTTTTAATAGTAACATTTTAATAGCAACATTGCTACCAGAAAGCTTTTGATAAAATTTATCAAATTAATGGAAACTGCACATTTCAAAATCTTAACAGCTGCTTTTGACACAACAGTATTTTGTTTAGTAAATGTGTAAAAATTATGTTACAATAATGTAATCAGTATTTTTCAACAAACCAATTATTAAAGGAAGAAAGGATTAATGTCTTTCTTCTGTATTTAGCATGTCCCTTATTGTTTGATGATTTACTTCCATACAGATTTAATAAAAGGAAGCAATTTGCTCTTTTGTCCATCGTATTTAAAAATTTGGCAGTGAGTTGTTAGCGTGCCCAGAACTATATGCTCATAAAACATACAAATTCAGATTAACTTAGTTAAATCACTGGAATTAAACAGTAACAAAAAAACCCCTGTACTAAATTTTCTACATGTTCACTTAAGTGGAGAAAATTGTAGAACAGTACACATTTTTATCTGCCAAGTCCTCTTTCAGACCTGAAATGCCAGGAATTTCAAACTTGTCCACAAAGTGGCACAGCTACACTTAAATTAATGAAGATCCTGCAGAATGTGCTGCAAGAAACTCAGACGAACATTTGTGTATGACAAGTTCATACAAATAATGCTGTTATATAATTAGTTTTGGGAGCATTTTAAAGATTACAAAGCTGCCACAAAGATAGTAAAAAACAAGTCCACTGAATGATAGTTTATACACACAAAACCCCCTTTCATTTATTTAATCAAACTTTTCTGGTTTCAGTATCTAAGCTCCCAAATGAAAATATCAGATAAAAAATCCTTGAGACAAGCTCTGCATATGCACTAAAACTCTTTGACAACTCTTTCACTGACTTCACATGGCTCAACACTTCATCTCTTGGTAACATTTGGTCCTTGAAATGTAGATAAAACATCCTGTACTTTCAAAATGCACATCAGATGGAGGGAGAAAACAGAAACTAAGCTAAGGTTTAGCAGTTTTTAAGAATTTAACAAATAGATTATATTTATAATCCTGAAACCAGAAATGCTGCAACAAAATCAACCATGTTATGCCATCAGCTCACTCAAGAGAATATAATACACTATAGGTGCATTTCATGACACCTCTTGTGGTCTGTGCTGGCTTAGATCCCTTGTAATGGACATTGAAATAAAAGGAAATAAAATTATAACTATAAAAACATTTTAGTGCTTTATATATAATTTTTTAAAATATACTGGTTCCCATGAAAAAGATATTAATATGTGGATCACAGAAAATCTTAAACATTGATTATACTATCTAATAATGAACACTAAAAATAATTCATCTTTCACCAAATGCTCCAACTGTAGCCGCTTCAGCAGTCTAATCTTAGTCCATTTACAGCTGTCACCAGTTAAACAATGATCATCCAAGGAAGAAGAACTGTGTGAAGATTAACAATAAACCCACACAAGCATGGAACAGGCTATCATTTCCCAATAAACTACTTATCATTATTCTCAGTAAAAAAGAAACTATACTACAAGAATAAATTAATCTGCCATTTGAAGAAAAATATGTAATGGCTCAATTAAAATAAATGAATGAAGATTAATGTAAAAATTCTTCAGGGAATCTGGATCTACCAATTATGTTATCAAACATAAAGAGATGTTGCTCAAAGCAGACTGCAGATTAATTTAAAATGCATCCACGTTCTTGAAAAATGTAGTTACTAAATGTAAATACATATAAAATGGAATACGCATTTTTATTTTTTATAAAGTCTTTAATAATTTCTACTGAAGACAATGTAGGCACAGATCAAATTTAAAGGAACCTTCCCAATCAGTGTCTTGAATCTATATAATTTTAAACATTTTCAAATCAAATGGATTGTATTTGGGAATACTGTAAACTTCTTTTTTGAATTCTTGAGGAAGAGAAGGCATTGCTAAGAGGAGAATCTGATAACCTACTTTCTTAGTGTAGATAATAGACTATAGTCCAGGATAATTAAGCACTCCTTAGTGAAAGATGTGGTAATTACTGTTCCATTTAGTGTTTCCAAAAGCAGGAACTAACACTAACAAAATCCTATTCCTGCAAGTCTAAGCAAAAATTTTATCTTCACATAAAATTATCTTTTACCTACTATATTTCTGCCTAAAAATCTTGGATATTGTTGTCATGTTAACAATGCACTTTTAAAATCTTTCGCTCACTTATCCTCTGCAGTTCAATCCCACAGTCCTCTCTTTGTTACTAGTGCTGTAAAGTCAGTGGTGACATGTAAAGGTCTCTACAGTATCAGAAATGAAGAGTTTCTTGGCTTATTAATGCATCCACTTCACATCCAGACTAAATTATTTCAATAGAAATTATCCAGTAGAAATGATTTCATCTTTTTTTCCCAGGTTGCAGTAGTTTCTAAACCAGAATCACACACAACAAACAGGATGCCCTTAGATCAGCCTGCGTGCTAGACCCACCCAGACCCCTACACAAGAAACCACACATTCCTTATAGGGTTCACTTCCATCCCACATTTCCCACCCAATAAAAAGTTTCTGCAAGACATGCTACATGAAAACACTGAACAAATGTGATTTTGACTCATGTAAAACAGCTATTACAAATGTAACGTGCTTTCTTTAATTAACACACACAGAGGCACACAAACCTCCAAAACCAAACCACAAAGCAGGCAAACAAAGCAGATTTGGCACAGCCGAAGGACAATCTCCACTGCAGTGGAGACCCGTTGAGGACTGTGGTGAAATGGAAACTTTTAAACTAACTTTATTTAAAAATATTTAAGGATTATACAGTGCCTCCAAATCCGTGAACTGTCTACCTGCTCCTGTGTGAGCTCCTCCCCACCAGCCAATGCTCTCCCTTGTCTCTGAGCAGTATCTCTGCATTCCTGACACCAGGGCCTGGGAAGAAGACAGATCCTAAAGGATCAGCCAGTAGGACTCCCATCCTCCCCCTTGTCAACACAGATATGCAATACTGTGTTGATGAGGGGAAGGATGGGAGTCCTACTGGCTGATATATTGCAAGTTACAAGGTTTTCAAAAAAATTTCCCAATACCTACTGCATCCCATCAGCCCTGCCAGAAATCTGCATGGGGCTCAGAAACTGTTCAATGTGCATGGGGCACATTCACTGCAAGGGTGAACTGCATTCACCCCCAACAGAACCTGCCTGTGCCCACACTGTGGATTCCTTCCCACACTGGGAGTAGTATTTCACATACTTCTCCCATTTTTTCCTACTATGAGGAACTTATTTGGGACTGAGCAATTTTTCAACAGGAAGATGTAAAAAACCCCACATTATCAGCCTGATATACCTTAGCATCAGAGCAGACTGGTAGATGTGTGGCCAGGTGAATTTGTAGGACATTAAATATTACACATTCACAGTAGGAAATAAGTAGCATACTGTGAAAAGTATATACAAATTACACACACAACATAGTATGTATGCATGAACCCAACAAGTTGTATCACTTTTAGTCAACTTTTAATTAAGAAACAGTAACCCAAATCCTGTTTACAACCCTACGATTTAGGCACAGTACAGGAACAGCTCAGATTGTTTTTGAGCACAAAATGCACACTCACAGCCTTATGAACACAAAACCCTGTGAACCACAGAGTTTCAGTAAAAACATTCATGGAAGAGTCTTAACATCCACTTCTAAGTTTCACACTTCACGATTGAACACTGAGCAGAATTTGGCCCACCAGGTCTGTAATCAGCAAGGGGAGGGATGTCACAATTTCACTGCATTAAGGACGAGGTTTTGTTCGCTGTTGAAACAACTCTCAAATTTCCATTCACTTGATGTACTGTTGTGTTTAATATCTGGGGAAGAGGGCAGCAAACAAATTTGGGAATAATTCTTGGATCTTATTCCACTTTAATGTCAAAAATGGCTGATTCTCAGGATGTATAATCTGCATGTCTTAGACCAGGTAATTAAAGTGCCCTGAGACAATATATAATTTAAATACAGGATGCAGTTCAGGGTCTAATCCCACATCTAGAGAAGTCTGCTTGGGTCTATTAGGTATGTTTGATTCTACTACTTTCACATATTTCTAGTATTTCCAGTACAATGAGTCTAAGAATATCCACAAATTATTACACATGGCCAGCAGAGGCTTTTTAAACCCCCTTATCTCCCCTAAGATTGTATTATTACAAATGGCTCATAACACTAACCAAGATTTTGATCACCACCTTGCAAAACACAGTTGCAAAATGAAATAAAATATTTTTTAAATTATAGCAAATGTGCACAATTAAGGGATTTTAAAGACACCTGTACTTTGGAAAAAAAAAAATCGAAATTATGCTTATTCTGGTCTTGTTAAGGAACACAATGGCTACCACTTTTACTCTCAGTTTCAGACCAGGGTTTATTTCGGTCCATGTATTTATAGACCATAAACAGAGAGTTATAACACAAATATTAAAGTAGCCACACGTGGTACTATAATAAAAACAATCAAGAAAAATAAATTCTCTCAGCACTGCATACCTATAAATTAGCATGGCTAATTAAAAGAAGGCCTCTCTGGGAACAGATTATCTTTGATGGGAAAGCCACTATCAGCTAAATTGATGAGAATTACACACTTATGAATGTAATAACAACATTAGCATTTTCTGAGAGTGCACAAGATCTGTTATAGTCATGAAATATTACTTTGATTTTGTAGATAAATTCATACACTCCAAATATTGATTACATAGGCCTTTACTCAGATTTTAAACGTTAAACAATTTTAACCAGTGAAAATATTAATTTATGATGCTAAAAAATTAATCCAAGCTTTTCAGACTTCTTCAGAAAAATGTAACTCTAGAACCAGATCAGAATTTAGGAATAGAAACTGTGCGATTTTCTTGGCTCCTGCACTGATAATAAAATAAGAATATTCTACAAACTCTCAGACAAATAATCTCAAATGCTTTGATGTATTTAATTTTCAAAGTTGAAAATCCATACATATGGAATAATTAAGGAGCTGTACTTTCCAGATTATCAATTAATTTCACTAAGACCTCACCTATCTGCTAAAAAAAATCTATCCAAATTATTATGAATATGCCCTGTAAATATATTAGTTCTGTTCTGTAGAAGAAAAAGCCCACATATTATTTACATATATCAAAGTTTCCCTGGGTTTTTTTGCCTGCCTTATAAATAGTGCTTTTTAAAAACTGCAATCAACATATTTCAGTGCCACCACTGAACTGTAATCACTAAACAAGGAAAAGAGAAACTGGAAGACTGAAGTGTGACACAAAGACTGCTGAAACATTTCACTTCCAAAGAGAGCTCAGATGCTTGCACTCTCATGCCAATACCCTCAAATGCCCTATTCCTTGAAAAGTCATTATCACTTTCGTTGTCTCTCCATCCCCAGCTGAAGGTGGCAACACAAGAACTCCTGCTATTTTGCACCAGGAGACTGCAGTTCCATTCATCACATTTCTGTGACAGCAGCTTCCAGCTCTTTCCTCCAATACCTCCACCTCACCCTGGCTGCTGCCTGCTTGCACCCTTGGCCACCCTTCCACAGCGCCAACACTGCCCACCCCTATTTATTAGTGGGGATCATGGGGATTCTCCGCTATGAAAAATGATACAAAACTCAGATACAAACACGAACACTTCCCCAGCTGAGTTCGCAATGCAGCCCCACAAGCACTTATCCTAGTCCAACGAGAGTGATACAAAAGCTCTTGAAACTTACTGAGGCAGCAGCACTGCTGCCCAATGGAAAAGTCATCTCCATAGGATTCCCATGAGAAGGGCGGCTGGAGGAGTTTAAGCCTCCACCTATTCACCCCACACTGCTACTGCAAAGCCTTGTTCAGCTGCTTGCAGAGCAGCTGCTGAACCTGCTGCATGATACAGCTTTGCATGTTCAGAAAAAACCAAATTCAGTGCCAGTTTTCCATAATACAGCAGACTGTGATGCTTGCAGCAAGGTCCACAGCTGCTCCACAAGCAGTCAAGCCATCTCTGGAGTGAGATACAGAATTCCCTTTAGCCATCTCTCAAGCAGTTAATCCCCCCACCATTTTAAGTCTGAACCAGACTTAGCCAGACTAACCTGAGGAAAAGCATGGACACCAGTTTCTTCAGCTCAATAGGCTGAAGCAATTAGATGCACTTCCCCACCTTCCATGCAGAGGTGTTTACTGATACTCTGCTAATGTAAAAGCAATTTAAGGATTCACTGCTTTCACCAGTGATACCCATCAGGCAAAAGCCAGTCCAAATCTGTCCTGAAGAACTGCCCCTTAAAAAGAGCCAAGCATCACACAATACCTTTCTAACATTCCTGGTTACTTTCAGCTGGTTTTTAAAAATGCAAAAAAGCACTCCTACATAAAGGGAATTAAAAATTTGAACAGTAAGTCCTTATTTATTTGTGTTGGTTTTAAAAAGCGTTATAAATGGTCTTTACCATATAGTTTCTAGTTCCTAGGATCATACTTAAATTATAGTTTCACAGTCACTTTGACACACCTTTGTAGAAACTGGTGGGCCTAATTTTGCTTCTGTTGATAATTAGTGGGGAAATATGGCAGGCCTTTACTGCAATGGGTTACTTAAGGAAGATGAATCAAGCAATATTTACATGGGAGTATACTTGGTGAAACAAAACTCTGGATGGTTCTAAATGTACCTACTACCTTGGTAATGTAGTTGCAAACCATAACAAGAGACGATAACAACATTTTTCCCAATTTGACAATTCATTTCCTTTTAGCTTTGGTTCATACATCTGCTTTGATATCTTATGTTTGTGCTCCAGACAAAATATCCTCTTCCTTCCAGTATCCCAACCCCTTCGCACAACTTCCTCAGTCTTAGAAAAAAGGAGGATAGCCTGCTCTGGAAAGGGTGCATTAACTGCTTTGCCAAAGAGGGAAATACCTCTTAAAACAAAGTTGTCCCACTGCCACCCTTTGCCTTTGGGCCACTTGTGATTTCTACTTGTCAACATGCAAGGTTTAAAACTCTTCAGCCAAGTCTGATCTGATTCAATACCACTTAGGTTTAATGGTGTTGCCATTCACTTAAACACTACATAGGTTTACTAATAACAATTTACTACAGTTAGAGTTAGATATAAATAGATGAAATATGGAAGGTTAAGAAGAAGGCAGCTCCATAACTAAACTAACCAAATAACAAGTTTCTTCAGACAATCATTTTAAACCATCAAGCTGTCAGTGAAGTACTTTGCCATCTATGTGTCCACACACTATGCTAACTCATACAATAATAAGCAGCCAAAGCAAATTTTTCAAAATAAAAAGAAAAATAATAAATATCCCAAAATGCTGTAGCACTCCACACCACAACCAGTGGTCCCCATCATTTCTCTGCATGCTGCAGCACAGCTGGTGAGTGCCAAAGCTTGGCTCAGGGTCTCTGGCAGCTCTATCCTATTTGGATGCTACACGCACTCAGGCTGCTGAGCAGACTTTGACACCCGTGGCTGATCCCTGCCGGATCTTCCACACACATGCTCATTGCAGACACACTTCCTTCCTCAGCCTCCCTCCCTAAATCCTGCTAGCCACTTTTGTTTTGATTAGGACTGGGCTTGCCTCCTCCCCAGCAGAAGTCAAAGATGACAAGACTGTAACAGCATATTCTGCATGAGGACTTCTATACTCCAAACAGGCATTCCTATGTCATATTAAACACAAGGAGCAATGAAATACTGATCCCACTTGCTAGCCCAGGATTTCCAGTTATCCTCAGCAATTAAGCAGTTTTTAAAGGCTCCCAACAAAACAAATATGAAAAAGGTATGCTAGATGAAAGAATGAATGCATCCTTGAAAAAGCACAGGATCATATGTGCTCACAATGTAAGAAAGTCAGCATTGAGTGTATAATGACATGCCCTACTCTGTCATAGAAAAAGTAGTTCAGCTGTGCCTAAAAACTAGGAATTCAAGGAACAGGCATCTGATTCATCCTTGAAAAGGACAGGTGGTCACATTAAGGGAAAAGATTGTTCAGATGCTGCTTGCATGTCTCATTTTCCATTTATTCTTCTGTTTACAGTCAAAATAGTCTCAATAATTTTTCCTCCTTCTTCTGTTATAGGTACTTGAAACAGTAAGAGCAATCTTTATAATACACAAATGAAACTACAGTACAGAAGGACTCAATGCAAGAAAAAAGGGTGTTTTCTATTTTAATCAAATTTTGTTGTAACAGTAAGAAAGTTCAGATGAAAGTGAAAAATTTCAAGCCAACTATGTTCCTTTTAATGAGAAGACAAAATACACCAGCTCCTACATGCTGCTCCTCCCTTCCTTCCTCTCCCCATCTCATAAAAGAGGATCCCAAAGAAGGATTGTGTTTAAGGTCCCAGTTCAGAAATATTGTATCAATCCCTTATTGTGGAAAGAATTTTGGACTACAGAGCCAGGTCCCAACAACTCCATCTAAACAGAACAATCCATTCCATCCTGAAAAACACATTATTGAGAAACAGACATAAATTCTTAACCCTCACAAACATGCATTTCATTGCATCTGTTTACATTCAGCACCCTACAGCTCATGATCATCTTTAACATCTGTGCTCCACGCTAAGCAAAGGAAAAAAGACTTGTTTCTAACTTAGTCTGTACAAAGTGTGTGTGAAAATATACAGCATTTTTGCCTTACTGCCAGAATCCAAAAGAAATAGTATATATTTGTCTAATTCGGAATGTGCAAAAAAAAAAATTTAACAAACATCATCCTTTTCTGATTCTATGGGAACTTCAGCTCTTCTGAGCTCTTTGCACTGAAGACCTTTATTCAGGTGCACCACAAAAGGTTTCCCTCACTTCACCTCTCCAGTCTGCTTTATCCTTTGACAAACAGAACTTCTAAAATTTAGTAAGAGCCACTCACACATAACTAGGTCAACTAGTGAACTAGAATTCACATCACAAAAGAGAAACAAGCTGTATTGTTCATTCCATGGTAACTTACAGAGAGCATATGATAATATCGAGCCAAAGTCAGTAAGGTGCACAGTCCTTGGATTTAAAAAGGTTACAAAGGACTATCATTGCTACTCTTCCATTTTTTTTCTTTTCAGAAGAAACAGAGTTGACTTGGCACATTGCTGCACTGAGCATGGCTTCTGTTCAAAAAATCAAATTGTTTTTAGGACTCATAATTTTTATATGACCCTGAATGACTCAACACAAGACTTATATAAAGATATAAGCTGTAGCAGAATAGAGCTAAAAAGGAAAAGACTGGATGCAAGTGTACCAAATTACATTGCAGACACACAGATTCAGACACATAATGGCTGATGTGTTTCTACCTTAAATAATGCATCCAGCTCTAGGTACTGCATTGCCAGAAGGGTAACCACAGTCTGAAGGTAGTTCAGAGATCAATCGAAATGATTAACACCAAAGGAAGGACTTAAAAGGCAGGGTTAAAAACTCAATACTGCAGCTGTTTCGTGAATAGGACTTTCATTGGGTGAAGGGGAAGAGAAGTCCAAAGAAAAGCATGCTCCTCTAAAAATATATCAATATATACAATTAGTAAAGCACTGACTTTAGAAAAATGTGACTATAATCCACACATAGCTAAGGGGGAACTCCAAGAAGAAAGCAAAATTATTTATTGCAAGCTCAAAAGTCTAGGTATAATGAGCTAAAACTATTACAGGAATTTTGACTTGACATACTGTAAGTTTTTGCTCATAGCAAGATCTCATAAACTGGGCATAACCTCACCAAAAAAGGGTAAGATAAGAAAGTAAAAATACTACAGGGGTTTCAAGCTAGCTTTGACAGGACTTAGACTAAGTGAACTAGAAGCTTCTCTCACCGGCTCAGACTGCCTAATTCTATAAAATTATACTATTAGGTACAAAGACTGCAGAAAGAGTGAATGAATGTATGCTGCACACACTTAAATGATGAAGTGTTTTCAAAGCAGTTTTGAACAGTAGTGTTTTGTTTCAACAGATTAATAAACTAACATCTTTGCCTTGAAAAGGACCCTTCATGGGACAATTTTTTTCAAATTAAAGAAACTAATAGGAATAGGGTCCAATCACTGCTCAGGCAACAGACTGTTGTACAAGCAGGAGCGTTAAATAGCATTACAGAATTAAAGACATTTTTATGCTCTGGCTGCCACTGCTAGAACTGGTCAGCTAGTCTGCTAACAAAGCATTCTATGTAGCAATATCAATTATATGAAATGTACTCTGAAACACAACGGATAGTAGTTCTCCTTGTTACATTACACAGAAAACTGATGGAAAGAAGATTCATGTCACCGTGAAGTTTATATATATATATATATATATATATATATATATATATATATATATATATATATATATATACACCTTAGATTTCATCAGAATGAAAATGATGAGAACCATACTTTCTTTGCTGCAAGAGCAATTCATTGCAAAATACTAATAATAACTTCGCTCAGTAAGATGTAGCTCTAAGTAAACTCAAAATGATTGAGGCACACAGTTAACATGCAATGAAACATGGTATTTTACACTGTGATTGTCTGAGAAACCCAAGGGTATGGATAAGTTGCAGATTATTAAACTGCAATAAAGAAACTTGTCTAACATTTCCTTCTCTTCCCCTCCTTTAGGGAACACAACTAAATAGAGACCTTCAAATTTACTACTACTTTATTATTTTCTATGACTACTTTCCATTATGAAACTGAAAACCTTGTCTAGTATTACTTAAATGTATCAGGTTATCACGCAGTTCAATACTTCTCTATTTCCACAGCTCTAAGAATATCTTTGTTTCCAAATGTGTTTTTTATTAACAGCACTGCTATGTTTTAAATATTTGTCTTCTACTATTCAAGAAGCAAAAAATTACATACATTAACACAAAATTACATTAAGAAAGAGGGGGTTTTATCTTTAAAGTACATTTATAGAACTGTAAAGAGCAACTTCGTGACTTAAGATACAAAGAAGGGAAGAAAACGGGAAGAGGAGGAAGACTGCTCCTTCTTTGATAAGTGTTTCATTCATTCAGTTCTAAAGAGAAAAAGCAGCAGCAAAGAGGGGGCAGCTTATACGCCAGTACAAAGCAGGAAGTGTAGGAATTTAGTGAGTTCACTACTGGATTCTGTGCTTTGTACATAATTTCAAATGCAAGCAGTGTACTGAAGTGCAGACCCTTAGGTGCAAGGGTACATGTGCGTAAGGCACCAAGACCAGAAATCCACCCCACCCTGCACTTCAAGGCAACAGGCCACAGCAGCCCTTTCTTCAGAAGTTTCAGCCACCTTCTTACTAACCTAATCAAAGGTGTATGATATAAAAAAGCCTGATAAAGTTACTGCAGAATAAAGCCGGGCCACCAAACGCAACATTAAAAGGGAGTCACTCTACAGCCATGGAACACCCCCTTCACTGTCATTGCAAACGTCATAGAAAACGGACAGCCGCGTAAAAAGATGCCTTTTGCCTCCCTAACATGGCCCTAGCCAACCCCAAAATGGTCTCTCTACCTGATAGCTCTCTTCTCTTCCCTGATCACAGAGGAGATGGGTGAAATTCAAAATAGCATTGTAGCAACTGGAGACTTACAGAAGGACCAGGGAAGGTCTTCTTCACAAACCACAGTACGGGTCTCAAAAAAAGTTCCCTTATTATTTCGTACCTATTTTGCATCTGTAACTCGTTTAACGTGAAGGCATTCATACCAGTTTCCATGTTCAAAACACGAAACCGACCATGCTGCTTAAAATTAAAACCATGGAACATACACCCCTTGTCTCCCCAACAGCCTTACAGAGACATTGTTTTTGGTCTGAATACTTAATAATTACTCTTTTTTTTTATTCCCTAGAAAGGAATAATTAAAAAACAACCAACCAAACCACATACACGCTTCAGAGTATCACCACAGGGACACTCTCAGGTCTGAATTACTGCAAAATAACACTATAATTATGTCTTAATTTCACTAACTAATCTCAGATGAGCTTTTAAAAAGTAATTCGAGGTTTACAAGTAAACAGTTTAAAACTGTACTCAAATGTTATCTGAATGAAACCCGACATTTATTTATCCTTTTCCCAGCTTAATTTTAAACTGTTTCCCAGGAAAGGCATATCTGCTCCTGATCAGTCTGGTGACAAATGATAAACCTTGTTAAAAAGTGTGACATTTGAAAATAAATAAAAACCACAGGAGACTTTTCCAACCAAGGAGGAAGATACGAAGAAACATTACACCCTTGCACAAATCACCAGCCACAGAGACTAAGCACAATCTAACGACCTTATTTACTCATATTGTACACTGCCAACAAAACCACTACCTAAGGCGACTCTTTAACTACAGATGTACTGTACTTAAATACCTAGAAAAAATAGGTTTCTTCTCTTCACACAAAACCGGAGTCCCACTGAGCTCAACCAAATGTGGCAAACTGAGATGGAAGACAAAAACGGGTCTTACTTGGTGTACAAAGACATCAACTGGAGACTCCAAGGGGCTTCCCTCTCGGTTGCTCATGGAGATGAACCCGAATCCCATTCTCACATTGAACCATTTGCAATGGCCGGTTCCGTGCAAAACCTGGGATTCCTCTTCTTCTTCCTGCTCCGGCAACTTCCCGGGTTCGTCTCCACCTTTACTCGCCCCTGCTGAGGTAGAGGGAAAGGCGGGGGATGTGGGGGTGTGGGGGGGAAGGGGGCAGAAAAAGAAGGAAGAGAAGGACAAGATGCAAAGCAAAGAGTTAAATTCTGGTAACATCCTTTTGCCGCTGTATAAAGGAGTTACTACAAACGGAACGTGGTTAAAAAAAAAAAAAAAAAGAAAAAAAAAGGGGGCGAACAAAACAAAATCAAAAAGCAAACGTTGAAAAGTGCGTCTTTTTCCTAAATCCTAAAATAAACAACCTTCTCCCCATAATACGTAAAAAATTAAATCACCGGAGGTTTCAGAGAGGAAACACTGCGCACGGAGGCTCTCCCTCTCTCTGAGCCCAGGGCAGCCCACGTTTCTGTACATACGTGTATTTTTCCATTTAACTCCATCTTTCAGCCACATTACAGCACGGAACGCGATACTTTACTTGAATATTGCTGGTTTAAGACCGATCCCATTTCTCAACAGAAATTCTCAGCCCAATTAGTCTCTCCTCGCAAGGCGCAGGACCGGGGGGGGGCGAGGGGGGAGGCCGGCCGAGGAGGGGTGGAGGAGAGAGAATAAGCAAAATTGGGTAGATTGCACAACTGGTTATTGCACATGCAGCGCCGAAACCACTATTTTCCACCGTGTATCCATCCCTCCTTGGAATAAACTTTCGATTAAAGTTGGGACAGGTGTACGGCCGTTTTCTCATCCCACCACTGCAACTGTGCTTAATCAAACAGGAACAATTCAAACAATAGCCCCCTGAAAGCTTTTCAAGTTGTGAATCGGTGTGGGCGGTACGGAACAGTTTCTGAGCTGGGTAACAATGGGTTTGGAGAAAGCCCCCTTGCACGAGCTGCTAAAAAAGGGTAATGCATAGTTGGGTTAAAAAGGGGTGGGGGGAGGGGGGGAGAGGGGGAGAGAGCGAGCGAGCGAAAATCATAGTAAAACAATAGAAAAAGAAAATTAACCTTCGGCCATGTTGCCCCACGGGCCCTCTGCTCCAAACTCGTGAGATGAAAACTTTCCCTGTGGATCGAAGTGGTCTTCTGCATTAATCTAACATCCTGATTTTGAACGATCGCAAATTTAGCTCGCATGGTCTAATGTGCTTTCCCTCTTTTGATTTTTCCCCGTCTCTCTCGCTCCGTTTCTGGCCCCCTGCGCACACGTGACTCAGTCAATTACATGCTTTCTTGCTACTAATTTCGCATCGTATCCTTAAGGGGTTGGCAGCAGGCAGGAGCAGCCAATCGCCATTTCAAGTAGCCTGACACACCAAAATTATTTATGAATGAACAAGAAATTTCCAACGCGGCGCTATTTTTTTTCCCCCTTCCTTTTCGGACAGCTAATCTACACGCTACTTTACGGGAAATCGAGATGACGTATTATTCTGGGGTTTCTGCCCTCCCGTGCATGCAGAAATCCGTAGGAAGATCCGTGTGTTTCTAGATACAGCCCACTGAACAACAGCTGCACGCAGGGGCGGCCGTGCGGAGGAGATTATGGGGGTATCTGTGCCCACCGCAGGCGGGCTCCGCGCACGCACACGAAGGCGAGATGCTCCGGGACGGGGGACACACGTGTGTGCAGACACGGACCGGGGACACACGTGTGTGCAGCCACGGACGGGGAATACACGTGTGTGCAGACATGAAGCGGGGACGCACATGTATGCAGACACGGACGGGGGTCACACGTGTGTTCAGACATGGAAGGGACACACGTGTGTGCAGACACGGACCGGCGTCACACGAGTGTGCAGACATGGAACGGACCCACACGTGTGTGCAGACACGGACGGGGGGGGGGGTCACACGTGTGTGCAGACACGGACCGGGGTCACACGAATGTGCAGACACGCGCGGCGAGCGCCCGCAGGCATCTGTGGCACCCTGTGCGCACAACGCGGGAAGATGCGCAACTGGATCGTGACTAATTTCGCATTCAAATTAGAAGCGCGCCGGAAACGCGGTATCACCTTAATATGCCCCAGAATGTGCGGAGATCTAGCGTTTCACAACATTTCTGGAGGGGGGATGGGGCGAGGAATTGTACTTCACAGGTTTCTCCGCCATCTCTTTCCGGGGGAGGGGATGTGATTAATGACTTCCTAAATAAGAGCCCAGTTTTCAAGCCGAGAATTGGAGTGAACCTCAATCAGCAGTTGGGAGAGGACTGACAGAGAGAGGGATTTACTGGAGAAGAGGGCGGGAAAAAAAAAAAAAAAAAAGCCTCGGGGGAAGAGGACAAAGAGGGGAGAAATAACGGTGACTGGGGACTGCTGGTTTAAGTCTTCACTGCCAGCGGGAGGGAGGATCCAATTCGGAGAAGAAATGTGTGATGTGTAACGGGTTTGGTAACAGCCCCTTTGCAAAGGCACTCCCCTTCCGCGCTCACAGGTACACAGCTATGGCCCTGCCCTCCAGCCCTTCCTGCTGCTGTACGCACGGCCAAACGCTTTAAAAATAATATTTTAGAAACGTGAACAACAAACAGGGGAGAATTAGTTTTAATTTTTCCACCTGCCCATCTCTTTTAGTATAAAGTTACAGATGAAGGTATCCTGTCCTCATCACCACCTTCTTGCATTAACCTGTCTTTCCGTGCGGTGTTTATACATCTATATATACATGCATATATATGTATATATAGATTTGTGCTTTAAACGTTGCCCATACCGTGTAAAAACCTGGACTCCGACTTTCTTTTTAACCTCCCCCCTCCTCCCCCAGCATCCTCTCCTATCCCAAGGACACACAAACAAAAGCCAAGGCAACAAACTGATCCGTGCAGAACCTGAATGCAAGGGGCT
Source organism: Haemorhous mexicanus (assembly GCF_027477595.1). Classification (NCBI taxonomy): domain Eukaryota; kingdom Metazoa; phylum Chordata; class Aves; order Passeriformes; family Fringillidae; genus Haemorhous; species Haemorhous mexicanus. Next base: position 74,016,355 of record NC_082343.1, read on the forward strand.
TATGCATTTGCAAAGCACTTGCTGTTGTTTGGGAAGTGGCGTCGATCAGTCTGCCCAATTAAGGGGAACGCCTTTGCCCCCATGGGCCTGTTTACTCCTTTTGTTGCCTTTCAGGAAAGCGTCAATTCCCCTGCTAGCGCCTCATTTCTGTGTGAAACACCAAGGTGGAGGCTCCGTGTGATCGTTTGCAAGAAAGAGGCGAGGGTGGGCAAGAGTGTACAAATACAAGCACCCTGACAAGTGGAGCAGAAGCTTTAAATCCTGAAATTCCTTTGCAGTCTTCAACCGTAAATTTCCTATAGGTTATTCCAACAGTCAGGTCGACTTCCTACACTGACCTGCCTTACGCATTCGTGCTACATACCACTGCTTTTGGATCATAACCTCTTTCCCCCCCTTACAATAGCGATTACTTTGCAATATTAAATCTCCAGTAATTTTATATGCTTGGATCTTATGACCCGGATGATATCTGATATATAATTAATGTACGCGATTTTAATATACGTGAAACCTCAGTTATGAACAAGAAATTAAGGTTACCGGAAGAAAACAATCCTTACACCTCTTACTTGAATTACCCAAGACTACATATCTACTATGTGGCAGAATGTCACATTAATAAAATACAAGATCCCTCTACCTCTCGAAAAGACAGAAAATACCCGTTTAATAAAGTTTTAAAAGTCTTTATTTTAAAAGATTGATTTAATTTACCTGTATTCGGAATTTTAAAAAATCCTTAGAAGCTAGAATATTGGTTAAACAGACACAAACGAGTTGATTGAATTCATTAAATGGACAAAATGTCTTGTTAGCAAATTTCAGTGAAAAGAAAATTCACTATATGTTCTTCGATAAATAAATGAACGACTACAAAACCACGTAAATAAATGAACGTAAATATATTGGTTGCAAAGTTTTTCTTAGGTTGGAAAATAAGTGCAGATTTTGTAAAATGGAGGGGGGTGAGATTTGCAATGTGTCTTTACTGAGATTTTCAGGCCTCCAGTATTAGTGGAATTAAGGTTGGGGTCACTGGACTGGTCACTGGTGTCAGATGTTATCGACTCATTCATTTCCTGCAAGGGACATCAGCCTTTCAAGTTTTGTGGAAGGTAGAGAGCTGTTGCCAGCTGGGAACTCTCCGGGTAAAAGAAAAAAGATTTAAAAAGAAAAAAAAAAAAAGGAACCCCAACCAACACCCTTCCAAAATTCATTCTGAAAGGAGGGGGGAAGAGGTAAGAAAACCCTACGGAACAAGCCAGTTGGTGGAAAAAAAATAGTTTAATGGTAATAATTTACTTTAAAAAAAAAAAATCCATTTCTATCCTTACATTTCGCTAAACAGATGCTAATTTTGGAAAAGACAATTATAGGAAGCTGGAATCATTGTCTTTCTACATGCACAGCAAGAGCTCGCTTGAAATTATGTAACCAAAACCAGTGGTGTTGGATTTCCTATTTGTCACCTTCCTAAAGCTTTCAAAGTCCTAACTTCGGTTTCTTCTATTCCCCTAAACAAAACCAAAACAAGGCGAAAACCGCACAACCCCCCGCCCGAAAATACTACTCGCCTTCTCAAAAAAGACCCCCAAGTCAAAAAAAAAAAAAAAGAGAAAAAAAGGAATAAACCAAACCCCAAACACAAATGAAAACAGGGAAAAACAAAACAAACCATAAAAATCCAAACAAACGACGGAGCCGCGTGCATTTGAAACAAAACGCGTGTTTTACACTTGAAAGCAGGGCTCGGGGTGTTGCTGCCACTTCCCATTTCAAAGCCCAGCCAGCGCTCCTCGCCGACGGGCAGGCAGGAGGGGCAGGGACGGCGCCGCGGCGCCCCTGCCCCCTCTCCTCCGCTGCCCGCGCTGGGCTGCTCGGCGCCGCCCCGCGATGGTGGACCGAATAAGATGCCCGTCGTGTTTTTTCTGCACGTTCTCCACCGAAACCGGCTCTTCCTAGATGTGTGGCCGGAGGGGGGCCTTTCCCGCCGCTCCTACTGCCGGGAGGCTGTGCCGGTGCGGAGCTGTTCCCGCCAAAACCTTCTCACCTACATTTTGGGCGCCAAAGCCGCTTTCCCTTTCCGCCGCCGCGCAGCGCCCGGGTCGAAGGCGGGGGTGGCCGCCGGCCCGGCGGGCTCCGCTCTCGGCACGGCCGTGCTGCTCCCGGGGAGCCGAGGCCGCTTCCCACCGCTCCGCCTCCGCCGGCCAGGGCAGGAGTCGGGCGCCCGCCGGGCGCGGAGGCTCGGGCGTCCAGCGGCTGCGCTCCGACAGGGCCCGGGAGGCGGCGGGTCTGTCCCCGCAACCCTGCCCTAAAGCCGGGCTTTGCCCCCGGGCTCTTGTTTAACACTTCCCAGAAAATGCGGTTCCTTCCCAGCGGGGACGTGGCGGCGTGTCTTCCCGCGCCTTTGGGAGAGCAGGGTCGGACGCGCTCGGGACACCAGCGCGTCCGACCAGTTCCCCTGGTCGGGCTTATTGCCCTTCCTTTAAAACGCGAGCATTAATAGTACAAAATATGCAATTTGTATTTTTTTTTTTTTAACAACACAGCGCCGGCCCAACTGCGCGCTGCCACGGCTCGGATCGAGCAGGGATGGGATTTGCCCGACGTGCGACTCTAGGTATGAAGTTACAGGCTTTATGGAGGCGCCTTCGCACCGCGCCCGTCCCGAACCGCGGCTCTTTTCTGGAAATGCAGTTTCAGGGCTCAGAAAGCGCCTCTCTCCCCTCACTCCCGGCCGCCGCAGCAGCTGGGTTTTTTAGCTTCCCCGGCGCACCTCACACCCAGCGCGGGCGCTCCCCGATGCCCGGAGCCCGCCACTGCTCCCTTCATAGGGACGGGACAGCCCCCGCCGGGGATGGCAAGCGCCGCTGCTCGAACTGGGGTCGGAGCGCGGTTTCAAATATGAGCTTTGCGAACACGTTCTCTTGGAACCAGAAGCGGCGGCCGTGGGTGCGGCGCGGGCCCGCCCTGCCGTCCGTGCATCTCTGCTGGACGTGCCGGCGGTTTGCGGGGAACTCCTAAAAGTACTGTCTATTACTGTGATCCCGCGTGGGATCCGAGGGCGGGAGGACGCGGGAGGCGCTCACTCGGAGAGCTCGGGTGCAGGATGTGGTCTCACGTACATTAACCGTCTCTCAGCTGCGGATTTGCAACTGATAGCGGCCGCTTCCCCGGGGGATTTAAGGAGGCTCTGGAAGCCGTCGCGGGAGACCGTCTGACAGGGCTAACGCCCCGCAGTGAACACCGGCCACACGGCCCGGTGTCACCTCTTCGCCGCCCGCTCGGCAGGCGCAGGACGATGAGCGGACGGGTCCCCACCTCGGGCGCTTTCGCTCCAGCCCGTCTCCTCAGGCGGGACAGCGGTTTTTGCGCGCGTCATCCTCTCCGGCGGGCAAGTGCTCAGGAGCTCTGGCCTGCGGCAGCCCGGCGGTGACACGGACAGCTCCTCCCGCCCCAGCACACAGACAACCCCCGGCCTGCCATTGCCCGCCCCAGGCCGTCCATCGCTGCAGGGAGCGCGTCCCGCGGTGCGGGATCACGGGTGTCCCCGGGACGCACGTCCTTCCCTCGGGGGCGCAGCGCCGCTCCGCGGGGAGCTCCGCGCCCGGCCCGCGCATGCGCCGGCGGCGGGCACGGAGGGCGCCAGGCCAGGGGGATGGACAGACGGACGGGCAGGGGGACGGACGGGCGGGCAGAGGGGCTGGACAGACGGCACTGGTGAGGCGTCGCAATCGGAGGAGGTGCGTGGCGCTAGTGCGGCAGCCGCACGGAACAACTCGACGAGTTTAAATTTTAGTCCGTGATGAAGTGTGGGCGCCCACCGGCGCGTCTGCCGTGGTGGTGGTCCCGCAGCGCTCATACAAACCCGTGGGCTCCCACCATTTGCGACAGGTATGTGACATGGGGTTATTGTAAATAAACTTTCTTTATGTAATTGTTTATTTTTCTTACAGAAGCAGAACACTCAAGACTGCATCCAACAAGCCTGTGGACAGAATTAGCGGTTCTATCCCATCCCACCCAGTGATTATTTCATAAAAGTCAGCGGGACAGAAGTGCTGAAGCACCTCAGTTTTACAGATACACAGTCAGCCACGTAAGACGCTGGAGGGACTGACCTGAGCCTGAGGAGACCTTCTTGAATGACCTCATCGTCTTCTGAGGAACCTAAAATCAGAGAGCTGGAGTCAGTACCGCGTTCACTGTCCCAGAGTACCGTATTTAATTACCTCATCTCCAGTTTAACGGCTCATTAGGAGGCCATAAAATGCCAGGGCATTGACTCTATTAAGTGACCTGTGAACCTACTGTTTGAGCCTTACCTAGCTCATCAGAACCACAGTGAGATAACCAAGGTGTAAGAGAAAAAAATAAAGTTCTGCTTCCCTCTCGCCCCCCAGCACCAGTAAAAGCATTGCCCCTTTCATTAGTCTCTTAGGAAAGCTACACATTTGATGACACAAGAGGGAAAAGACACAGATTTGCAGAATATTGGAAGGTGTTATTTTCCTTTATCAATATTTAATGGCAGTAGGTAACCTAAGAACTAGTGAGTTGTCTTTACTATGCTTAAATTGTACATAATAAACAATCAAGTCATACCTTGTATATGATTTACGAAAAGTCAATAAAAATAATTCTCCAGGATTCTTTCATGTTCAAAATAGTAACTCATGCCAACTTATGAGTATCAACAGAAAAATGCTTTTAGTTATGACTTATAGAACTTCAGAGCACAGTATGTAGTAATATTAAACTCTAGGTCTCAATCTAAACAAAATCAGTTTTATAAATACAGACGTGTGACTTGACTGAAACTTTTTAAAAGATGTACTTTTGTTCTAGTTGAAAAAGGCCTGGCTTATTTTGTATAATGTCAACGAAAATATCACACAGAAAAAAAACCGCTGCACATGGCATGAAGCATTAAGGAAAATACCTTGGTTTTGGAGTATTCTTCTTACTTAAGTTGTCCAGTTTGCTTAACAAATGAAGAATGAATCAATAGGAGCATGCACAAACTCACCTGCCACAAGCCGGTCCTCCTGTCACCCTCTACTGTCTTTTTGAATAATCTATGTTAACTAAAACCCATGCAAAAAGAAACAAGGAATTGCAGTATCAACCTGTTTAGATATAAACCCATTTCTCTTCTGTTTTAGAGAAATCTGAGTTGTCTTTTTTCCAATTTAAGAGAACATCTGGACAGCTATCCTGCTCTCTTACTAAAAAACAAAAAATAGAATTGGATATCCTACTAGGAGAAAAGTCAGAAGAATGAACAAAGACAAATTAAAACCATTTTTCTCTAATTTTTTTCCCTTACATTTAAGTATCCTGAATACTTTCCTACCCCAGAAATGGGAAAAGGAGTTGGTACAATTTTTCTTTTCAGTGCAACAACACTGGCAAGCTGATTCAGTTCCTCTTCTTTTGTAGTAACTAAGTTTTCCAGTGGAACTGTGTGGACTTTAATCTAGTACTAAACCTAACTCTGCTTTTACACCTTCAAGCACTGAAGCCAAATCTCCTGTATCTGCTTCTTTGTTCTGCCAACCTGTGGCCATGTGGCTTTTGTGTCTTTCAGATTTACTTGCATTATTTATGCAACATAATGAAATATGCAAGCATAGAGTAAAGGATCCGTTCTTGGCTTTGGAACATAGCCTGCTTTGGTTTATGAAGGGATTAAAAATAAGTATTTGGGGGACTGGTGTTGGGATTCAAAGGAGGAAAGTACAGTTCTTAAAAACTGTAGCAGAAAACAGGACAAGTTCAAGTTCTTGTTTCCAGTATTGTAATTTTGTAACACATTTTTAAGCATCACATATTCTAGAGGGTCACATAATAGATTATTAAGCAGAAACATGGATATCTAATTTTTTTATAATTATTACAAAAAACTTCCTGATACAATACTTAAAGCTTGGCATGAGATATGTTAGTGTAGAAGAGCCTGGGCATTTCAATTCTATGAACTCATTTAAATGGATAGTTTAAATAAGAAACTATTCTGGCATGTATTTTACTGTATCCTACTGAAAGACATACGAAATCAGTCCCTGATTTAAATGGAAGCAGGTTTGGGCTCTGAAATGGCTCATGGTGAACTCTCCTGTGCCTGCTTATGCTGTACAAACCAAATAATTATTTTGGCGTTTTACTTCTGAAACTATCTTGGCATTTACATGAACTTTGTAACTGCAAGTAAGTAAATAAATGCTGCTGAGGAATTGTGTACTAGACGGCAAGATGTTTTCAGAGAAAAAGTCACTAGCTTTGATAGCAAACCTTATTTTAACTAGGCATTCACAGCATGTGGAAGGATACTGTAACAGTAAGCATGAGAAATAATGCAAGAATATGGAATTATTGCTGGATAGGAAATACAAAGAAAAGTGCAGTGTCAATTAAAGGCACACTGACAGACACCCAACAAAGGTAATCCACTTTCCCTTACAAGCAGCACATTCTGTAATTCAACTAACTTTACAGCTTATGAAATCTATTTTTGACAACTTATCGATCAGTAAAAAATAATAACAAGTTTGTATCTATTTAAAATGAATTCTTTGAGATATGGATTGTTTTGAATTCGTTACCTTAAGCAGATTTGCTGCCAAAGGTTTTAGAAACATTGTTTGTTTGGAAGAAAATAAAGCAGACATAAATAGCTACTCCACTTAAGATATACACTTTCCTCCAAAAGTAAGTTGAAAAGAAAAATTAATATGTTAAACTTGTTTCTTTCACAGTGGTAGCCAGGGGACTGGTTTTTTCCACAGTAAAGCCAGCAGTATTTTTTAAACAATGCTGGGTACTGTAAGTATGATTAGAGAGTAGAAGAACTAGAAAACAAAACCCACCAATCCTTTATTTTAAAACAAACAAGGAAAATAGTGATGCAAAGGAATAGGGGAAAACATTAGAGTGTTGAAAGGATCTTCTTTCAGTTTCACTCATCAGGAATGAAGACTTAAATGGATGAAGGCTGCAAAGTACACACAAAATTTTAAAACTCTGTGGACAGAACCTAAGCATAGTAAGAGCATAAAACATGAGCTTTTAAAGTGTATCTATATACACATACACACCATTCAGATATATTAACAAACTTTGCTGTCATTTGAACCAGTCAGTAAAAATTAACCTTATTTAGTGTTCTTGACTGCTGATAGAAGCATTATGCACACAGTATTTTGGTTTCAAATGAGTGTTATCTGGCACTCTGAATTTACATGTTTTACACAGACTCCTCAATGTGCAATTCTAAATATTGGATTTCCTCCTGAGATGTTTTCATTGTATAATCTTTTTTTTCCCCCTTTTCATTTCATTCAGTTCAATACAGTTACTTTGAAATGGATATATAAGAAAAATTAAGATTTCCGGAAAAGGTACACTCAAGTGTTAATGTCCTTATGTAATGAGAGGGTGGATAAAGTTGAAAGCTGTCACAATTTTATTCTTTGTTTAGCCATAATTTTCTTTGCTTTTCTTCCATACTTCTGTTTATACATCATTACAGTATTTTTCTAGCATGGGAAGGTGAAAGCAAGCATGCGTGAGATATTTAAAAATATTTTCACAATGCTGATTTAAGGAAATTAATTGAACAACTAGCAAATGAAAACTTAGCTTTCCTTGCTAATTTCACTTACTTTTGTCACTGATCTGAAGGAGGGTAACTACAGCTTCAGGTAAATAACACAGCTAGGCAATAGCCCAGATATGGGGTTTTTTTCTGATATGAAAGAGGCTAAGCATATCTTAGTTTTTAGGAAATGAACAAACATCCAGTTATACATCCTTTATGTGTAAGATTATGTGTAAGAATGTCATTTGACTACAGTGAGAACTGGAACAAAGAAAGGCAAAATGTGCTTCCACCATTGTTAGGAATCTGATTCTTTTGGACAATAAAAAGGGTAAAGAACTCCACACAATATCAGAACGGGAGCCAATGAAAGCCTGACAACTCTAGGATCAGAATTTCTCCCCAAAATTAAATACTACTTAATGCTACTACTATACTGACAACTGTTTAAGCAATAAAAACTATTAACCATTTATTTAGTTTAAAATGTTAATAATACATAACAAAGGAATATGCTGAACAAGGTTATTTTTGTTTAAAGGATTGAAATTAATTATATACAATTTTCTTTGATTAAGTAAAATCTGCAATTTCTTATGTTCTGCATTTTAATATACACATACTAAACAATGATCATAATTATTTAATTAAAAAGCAACGTAAACTGGTATGTTTCAAACAATATTTTGTGATTCAAAGATGAATTTTTTTAAACACACAATGTAAAAATGGATCACTACTGTTCTACTTCCTACATATTTAAAGTATTTTGTTCCCAGTTTACTGTTAGCAAGGACATTTGAAATTGCTACACATCGATTTGCTATACAGCAAATGAAACAATGAGAAAACTACCTTGTGATCCTATTACATGTTTTCAGATGGATTTTTCTTTGTACTTCTTAAATTACTTCTTATCAGTACTTTGTAAGGAAAAGAACTTTAAAAGCCCTAATGCTCAAATCATAAGTAGGTAACATTTTTCAGAGCTTGATCACTGATTTATTTTATTTCTGTGAGAAACTACATATAGAGAGTAAGATTTTATTTCCTTGTTGATAATTATTTGCAAACAAAACAATGCCAAATGAAGTACTGAAAAAAACCCAAACTGCTAAAGGTCAAATTAAGAACGAATCTTATGACAAGCTGAATTCAGTATTTGTATAACTTACAACTTTCACCTAGGTTATAAAGATACTGCAGCCAAGTAGGATTTTAGTATCATCCTGTCAAAAGTAATGGCACTACAAGTTTTATTTTAAAAAATGAATAATTTTTATTTACTTTTATAACATTTTTGTATGGTTTGTTCAGACCTCTTTTCTGAGATGCTTTAGATTAACAGTTGTTTTGAGGGAATTTACACACCTTCACATATCTCTTCCTTTGCACAAAACTTTTGTCTTCTTTGCATGTGCTATTTATCCACAAACCACAGAATCTGCGTTCTTAATTTTTGTTGAGCTTTTTAATCACTGAATTATTACTTGAGAGCACTACTAATGATGGATTTTGTAATCATTTGTATTTTGCAATATGCTTATCAAGTACTGATATGGATATTGTTCATTGAAGTAATCAAATCAAACATTGTAGAAGGTAAAGAGCAGATAAGTGTCTGTATTTCAAGCACCAATATTCACTTTCCTAAAAGAGTGGATAGTTCAGGGCACATCTTTCCCATTTCAACTGGAGTGGACATCAGTCCTGTTTGTCAATGGCTTCTAAGTGAGTCATTGTTTAAAACAACCAAACAAATAAAGTCAAGTCACTTTTTATAAACTTTAGTGGAGATAGGTTGTTAATTCAAACCACAAGAAAAAAAAGGTAAACAAGAACATCAGTGATGTATAACTAAAATTCACAATCTCTAAAAGAAAAGACAAAACTTTAAAAACAATGTACACATCAGCAGCTGAAGTAGGTACAGGATATAAAGTATCTGAAAAAAAAGCAAAAACCTAACATGTTTTTGATACAAAGCAATGATACAAAATTATTAGTGAGTGTACACATTTCAACAGTTTAATTTCTAGTAATTATCCTTAGGTGTTTCATTACTGCATATAGTCAGCCTATAGAATACTTGTTAAATACCTTCAGAATATTTATGAAAGCTTGGTTTAGTTTAAATGTGATATTACTGATATAAACTTTGAACCAATACCTTCAAATTGTTAGGACACCGAATCTTAGAGCATATAATAAAATAATAATCACATACACATACTAGTTAAACAATCAGGTATTAGATCTGTCTAATTACTGCATTTGGACATATAGCATGCTGCAGACTGGAAGTAGTATTAGGGGGAAGTGGTTTTCTAGAAATAGTAAGTATGTGCATGAATGCCAAAATGAATGGATCTTCAATCTAACTTTATTGAAACAATAGCATACGCAGGATTTTTTTTTTTTTTTTGTAAAATCACCAAAAAAATCAGAAAATGTCTACACAACTCTCTCATCTCTGAAGCAGTAATATTAAGTACAGATGGTGGATTATTACATGTTAACTTAAGAAATGCATTTAAATATTTTAACTTAAGACAGACACATTTTTACATCAGTAACAGCACAAATAATTCCCTAACAGAAGTACATTCAAGAAAATAGGGAATTGTGTAAAACGACTTCTATTTCTCTGTTAGAATTGACTAGCTAAATATTACAGTCCTTACTCTTCTGTATAATTAAGCTTTTGTTCAGCTATGAAAAAACTAGAAACTGATTGCTTGAAAATGAGCTGCATGACCTTTGTCCTGGTTTGTCACCTCTGACCTTTAATTTGAAGGTCAATTCATTCCGCATATCAATTATTCTATTTTTAGAAGCAGAATGTATATTTTTAAAAGTGTGATCCTCCCATATGAAACACACCATGTTGGTTTTGTCTTTTTTTTTTGTCAGCCTCTGCACATCACACCAGAGGAGTATATTTGCTTTTTATTGTGCAACTGTATTTGAAACATCCAGTGTGCAATTACAGAAAATGAATGCTTGTCTCTGAGATGAAAAAAAGCTTTTATTTTTTTTCATGTAATAGTGATGTTGCAGCACATTAAAGTGAATTTGGAAAAAAAGATCTGCTAGACAGCACACCTTTCTAAACTTGTCTTTTTTAAATAGAGGAAAAAAAGAGAAAACCCTATGCCTGTGTTTGCACTGCTGCTAATGGATACCTGCTTTTTCCTGAACCTTCCTTGTGGCATGAGTGGTTATTTCGTGCCCACTGATGACATGCCGTTTTGATATTCACTTTCAGAACATCCTTTCATAAACGGAACCTGTGGTTAAAAACAGCGAGTACCAAGTTCTTGTCTAGTTGCTGCTTTCATCTGCACACTTCCATTTCACATAGGTAACGTTAAGTTTCCCAAGTTGCCTACAAAAAAATCTGTGTTGCTACGAGCGCCCGTGTTCCGAAGGAAAAAGCGCTGTGGTATTTGCTATTGATTTTGCTGTCAGCATCCGACACCGGCGCGATCCAGTGTATTACATAAAGGCCGTGGGTGAGAGCACTCCGGTGCGCTGCAATGCCCGAGAGCCGCGGGGGCAGCCGGCCCGCGGCGGTGCCGGGACGGCGGGACAGCCCACGGCAGTAACATGGCCGCGGGCTTCAGCACCGCGGACAGCGCCGCGCCCACGGAGCAGGGAGGGAGGGGCCGCGCCCGCCGCCGGCCCCCGGCGCGCCCCGCGGGTCACCGCGCCGGCCGCCCCCGGGGGATGCGCGGCCGCCCGCCCAGGGGAAAGGGCTCCTCTGGAAGCCGCCTCCCGGCCCAGCGCCCCGCTCGGAGCGACGCGCGGCGCCTCGCCTCTCCGCCCGAGGATCGCGCTGCGCGCCGCGGGCTTCAGCTGCCGCCCAAACAAAACGCTGCCACGGGGTTACAAAGCGCAGAAAGAGGAGGAACAAATGGCTTAACCGCTTGGGCTTTAAAATTCACTTCTGTGCTCGGCGATGCAATATGAAACACTGCGTGTGACCTACCACTGCATCCTGCAAATGGCCTAGACTGCAGCTGCTCAGGCCTAGGAGGGAGAGCGTGTGGGGTTTCCTTCTTCCTTCTGTCTTCCCTCTCATGAAACTCTCAGTACATGCCAGCTAATAAATTTTCAGATTAATTAAATTTTTTTTAAAAAAAGTTTTATAAAAGTGAGACAGCAGCACATGTCCTTTACAGAACGTATTTTAAAATGATCGGAGTAGAAGGCAGTTACTTTTGTAATACACACACAGGCAGAGTTTTTAGTACAGCTGCATTTTTGTAACTACTACAAGGGACAAACACCAGATATAATCACCTCCTTTGCCATTACATACATGATTCATTTGACTACAGCAAAGGAAACTTGACTTCCTGATGTATTAATAATTAGGGTCATAATTTAATTCAACATTGATTCTTACTACTCTTGTACCAAAGGGGAAAAGAAATCATCATCCTTTGAAGAATTATGGGTTAGCTGCATATATTACAAATAATTTTTCAAACAAGTTTGTCAGTATTACCTCCTCCGAAGCTTTAAGGGTTTTTTTGATTGTTTGTGGGGTTTTTTTCAGTACTGTGTTTTAAAAAATAAATGTGAAGCATACAGGTATCGATCAAAGAGTAAACATGCACTATTCCACTTCAGTACAACGCTATATCCAGATACCACTAAAACTATACACAACTCCATTAAAATTAACTATGACCAAATTTAGCTGTAACTATTTTCTTAGTGTCTAAAGACTTGTCCATCACAGGACAGTTCTCCATACTTGCAATTTCTGTGCAAGATGGGAAATTCCAAAACAGGTGGGAAAAAACTCACAGCCCTGTGAACGGCCTATTTAAAAAGAACAGCAAGACCAGTTACATAAGGAAAAGGAGCCAAGTCTGTAAACAAACCGGTAGCATGCACTACTGTTTTGTCCCATCACTGCAAGATCATCGTACATCATTTACTCACCATCACTAACAAGCTAACTGGCTGGTAAGAGAGAAACAAGCAAATGAATCAAATCTCTTTAGGTAATATGTTTATCAGATTAAAATGGGTAATTCCGCCATATTAAAGCTAAAAAAACCCCCTTAGAATTAACTTAGAATTTTCAAATTTATTTACATACGCCAATTGCATATTTTATTATAGCTTGGACAAAATGCGTGCACTGCTGCTGTTTACTTATTTTCAGATTAACGTTCTCATTCGATAGCTGGTTATCTGACCCGCTGTATGGTGTACTACAACGACACAACAGCCGAGCGGAGCTGCCGGCGCTCAGACACGCTCCCTGCCCGCGGAGCCCGGAGATACCGCGGCCGTACCCTCACCGCGGAGGCAGCGGCCACGCGGAACCGCGGGCGCGCAACCAGACAGGGTGGAGCAAGGCGTGTTGGAGGCATTTCGGCACTTTATTTGTTCTCCCCCGCACCGCGTCCCGCACCCTGCCTGCCCGGCACCTCAGAGCCAGCCGCGGGGCTACGCGTCACAGTGCCCTGGAGAGCCCGCCCGCCCCCTCGCCGGCGGGGCCGCGCCCCCCGCCCCGGCGCGCCGCGGCCCCGGCGCTGTCCCCGCAATCCCGCCAGGGGCGGGCAGCGCCCGGCCGCGACCCCGCGCTCCCCGCGCCGCGGCGGGAGCTATCCAAGATGGCGGCCCGGCCGCCACTCGCGTTAAACCCCCCGCACCGCGCACACGGCGCCGCGCGTGACACGCGGCCCCCGCCCGCCCCGCCGCTGGTTACCGCAGGGCGGTCGAGCCCCGCACCCTTCGGGGCGCGCCGCCTCCGCCCCATCCTCCGCTCCCCAGCCGCCTCGGAGCGGACGCGTCGCCCGGCGGGTCCCGTCCCCGCCGTCAGTGCGCTCTCCTCCCCCGGCCTTCCCTCCTCCCTTCCGCCGGGTCGCGGGCGCCCCACGCCGGTCTTTGCCCGCCCCTCCCGGCCGCGGTCGCTCGCCGGGCGGTCACCGCCATCCGGCGGTGGCTGTCGGCGGGGCGCGGGCCGCCCCCTGGCGTCGGGCTGCCGCACCATCCCCGCGGCCGGTCCCTCGGCCCCGGCCGCCACCGGCTCTCGGCGGGGCGCTGCGCCCCGCGCCCCGCTGGGCGCGGGGAGCGGCTTCGTCCCTTCACCCTTTCCTCTACCGCGGCTGCCGTCGTCGTTGGCGTTTGACGGGCGGCGCGGCCCGGAGCCCCCTTTCCCCGTGCCGGCGGCTCGGGCGCGGACAGCCGGGGCCGGAGCGGGCGGGCTTGGGGGCAGTGGCGGCCGGCGAGGAGGGGGCGCGGCGGCGGCGGCGAAGGGAGAAAGGTGCGAACCCGGAAGTACACCCGCCCCGCCGCCGCCCGCAGGGAGCACCCGCGCCCGCACACACAACAATGCGGCGCCGCTCCGCCTCCGCCCAGCGCAACTTTTCCGCCGGCACTGGAGAAACCCGCCGGCCGTCCCCTCCCCGCGGCCGCCCACCAGCGCCCCGGCAGGTGCGGCGCCGGCGGGAGGGCGAGACCCGCGAAGGGAGAGGTGAAGGGAGCTCGCTTACCTCCCGCACGCCATGGTGGCCGGGCTGAGCGGGGCTGTGCCGGCGGCTGCCGCGGTGGCGAGGCGAGCGCGGGGGCTGGGGGGCACGCACCCACCGACGGGCGCCCCCGGCGGGGGGCTTTGCCTTCCCGAGCCACTGGGAGGACGGAACGGAGGAGGAGGAGGAGAAAGCGAGCTACGGCGGCAGAGGGAACCGGTGCTCCCGGCGGGAAGGCGGCGGCAGTAGCAGCCAGCGAGGAGGGGCGGCGGCGGCGGGCGGACACGGCCCCGGCGCTGGCTCACGCCGCCGCAGCCGCCGCGCACCTGCCCCGCCGCCCTCCCCGCGGGCGGGCGGGCGGCACCGGCGGCTGCGCGCGGGGGCGCTCCAGGGCAGCGGGAGCCGGCGGGCGGGGCGGGGCCGGCCGCGCCCCCGGGACCCCCCGACGGCCCCGCCGGAGCCGACACTCGCCAAGGGCGAGGGCCCCGGTCGCCGCATCCAGCCAACAACCTCCTCTCCCAGGCGCCTCCTTTGCCGCGCATCATGGAGGCCCTTTGGCACCTGTGGTTGCGTCCGGCCCCGCCGCCCCGAGGACTGGACTCTCCAGCTACGGTGTCCTCTTGCGCTGCTGCTCCCCCCGCAAATCTGCCGCTAGCTGGTGGTAGGGCATCTCTCCTGTGTGGACGATCTTGTGCGTCTTAACAGCACTTTAATGAACTGCAGCCGCGACCTGCTGGTGTGCAGTCCACATCCACAAAGCAGGCAGGATTCCCGCTGTACAACTGGTTTGTCCAGAACTTGTCCATTCCCAGTAGCCTTGCAGCATGATTGGTTTTCCTTTACTGGCATATGAGACTTTAAAAATGCCAAAGTTTTATTTTTCTAGCTTGTCCTGACTTAACTGTGGAATACCCCAGTGGTAGTTTACATACTGTCATAAGCCAGCATCAACTTCACCCGAGGGTATATTGTTCTTTGTTCTAAAAGTAGAAGGGTTAACAAAGTTTGGCTGCCTGTGGACCCATGTTCCACATTCTTTTGCTACCAATCCACTCTACACAGGCTCCAGTAGTCACCACTTTCCACATGCACTGGCAAAATGGATATGGCTCTCAGCAGTGTGGTTCCTCACATGTGCTGAGGATTAGCCAACTGGTGAGTCAAACAGTAGGCAACTGGTGAAGTCACACTGTCTTCCATCTGGAGAGGAGACTAGCAGTCTCATTTTCCTGACTGCTGGTTTTAGTCATGACACGAAGTGTTTCTAGGTCCTTTGTGTTGATTTGGGCTGAAACTGTGAAAAGGGTTCAAAATTAGCCTGAGAGCAAAGAGATGGATAGCAAATGCAATTCCATTATCTTAAGAGAACAAGATAAAAACACAGACTGTAGTGAGCCCAGTTCACATGTATTTTCTATCATTAGGCATTAGTATGCTTGCCTTGAACTTCCCACTCTTGGGCTTTCCTTTGTAGATTTAATTTTTGAGGGTGCAGTAAGTCTTTCAATAATTTATTAGCATTTTTTGGTGTAAGTAAGTGCAAAGTCAGCGTTAAATTCTTATCGTACATAGCTTTATATCTTCCTTTCAACAGAAAAAGCTTTACACAGAATTTTGCTCTGTGATCTTAGCCTGTGATTAAAGCAGCTGTGAAATGTCTAGCCTTCAAATGCCATGCCTTACTTAGCTCATGTTTTGTGTGGAACAGAGATGCTTCCAAGGCTAAGGAGAGAGTCTTCCAGAGACCAAATTACTAAACTGTTTCACTTCAACTTAGCTAGGCACAGCTATAGAAAGCTGCTCCATGTTTCACAGATGAGATTTTAAGTACCCACATTTATCTAGAATCCTAATATTTGACTCTGTTACCTAGAATTTGGTGCATACTCAGTGTGTATATATATAAATCTAACCTAGCACAGAGCTATATTACCTTAACACAACTTTAGGTGTATTTGGCTAAGAGTTTGAGACTCCATGATCATTTCTGAAAAACAAACAAGCAAAACCAAATCATGGCCAGCAGCTGGTTTTTCACTTAATTTTTATTTATTTATTATAGATGGGGAAGAGTTCCTTCCTGGTACCCACTATTTCTGCTGAGGTAGTTATTTTTGCAGAAAAAGAAACTTCCCCACATGCTTTGTTTTGCTGTGCCCTCAGAATACGATATAACCTAATTTTATAGCAAGTTTGTATAAAACAAATTATATACGGAACATAAGCAGAATTGAACTCCTTCAATAAATCACAGCAAACAGGCTGTGAAAACTTTGCACATTTTTTTTCCTTTTGCTTTCTCTTTTTTTCAGCTTTTTTCCACTGACCTTTTTCATAGGGTTCCCCCCTGAGAACTTGCTGAAAAATTTTCTTCCTATGCAGATTAAACAGTACTAGGCATTTTCATGAGTCATGACATTTCTTCCTAATGTGACCTGTTAAAGTGGCATGCCATCCCAATCCACATTTTGCAGATGTGCTTTTTTTTTCCTCCTCCACTGCATTTCCAGACCCTTTTCCTTCTTTTAGCCTATCCTATTTGCCCAATAACTTCCCATACTTTCCTCATGTTTTCTAATCAGCTTCCCATATCTTTGCCCTTCACAATTAATAGGAGAGATGCTGCTGCTTCCTGAAGATATGTAGATATGGATGACAGCTCTTCCAGCCAACAGTAATGCTAATCTTCATAAACTCATTTTCACATATTGCAGACTAAGCTATGTTGGCCAATGGACACACTGATATGACTGAGGTGCTCTTGGCAGTGAGAGAGCCTCTGCTCCCCAGTTTCCAGGCTTAACTTTTTGTCCCTTGGAACTTCCTCTTAATCTATGGATTTTTTTTCTCATTCTGGTCTTGCATTTGTCTTTTTTCATTTGACTAAGAGATTTATTTTTTAAAACCACATCAAGTCTATTATAAAACTCAACCAAAAGAAATTACTGCAGTTTTAAAGCTAAATGTTCCCTGCATGCTGGCAGCAAAAGTGATATGAAATGTGCTATAGAAGGACACTGGCGAGGGTCTTGTTTTCTTTCCCCCAGAAATGCTCATGGTCCAAACTCTTTCTTAGCTGTCAATGGCTGTGTGCAGTTACATAACTATCTCTGTCCTCTTTTTAGCCATTAGTCTCCTTCTTTGCCTTTGGGTTTCTTTTATTTTTTTAATGATCCCATGAAAATGTTAGTAACAAAGGTGTTTCCTATTTTCCATGTATCTTCCTCCTATTTTGTTTGCATTTGCCAGCAGGGCCAAAGAAATGAAGTGATTTCTTTAGAAGTTTGTTTGAAAAAGCTGTGCCAAAATATGCTGTTCTGCTTTATTTTGTGGCCTTATGAAAATTAGGCAGCATTTTATGAAGCTTTAAAGTTTAATGTGAGATTCTCAAGAACGTTCCGTTTGCAAACCTAGGCAGATATCTAAGCACATGAACATTCAATATGGTAATCAGAGAAAATTATTTTATCAAAAGTGACTTTTTAGGCATTTATTTAGTTGCTGCAAAGCCAGTTTATTACACAGGCACACCCAGTGTGCTCTGCCAAGCCAAGCCTTAACTGTTACTTCTCCACACCTTTTCTAAGCCATTATTTACCAACCTTGACAAGTGTGCACTTAATTCAAAGCCAGTAGATATCTGGCCTTCTTCAAATGCTCAATCATTTCTTGCCCTTGTTCAGGGCTCAGATACACTAATTTGAAAGCTGACGTTATGCTTCTTGTTTAAACTGGTGCAGAAATTGATCTGTGTCCCTCCAGAAACTTGCCATGAGATCAACTGGAGACAGATTCATCAGGAAGACCAAGCCACAAAGGAAGATGTAAACCTCTACACTGAAAGCAGATTCTGCTTTCTGCTTTTTAGGCCAAGGCCACACACGTAGCTCCAAAAGAAGTGTTGGCTTGAGCTTTCCTATTAATGGGAATGAGCATGTCAGTATGTGTCACATAGGTATTGGTTTTACATCCAGGAAGAAGACAAATATTTTGCCCCTGCCAAACCAAGTATAAGGGACTACTGTTTTCAGTTTATCTGTTCCCCCTATTATGGAGTTTTGTTTCATGGATGGAAAATCCTGTGCCCAGGTCCTCACTGCTGGCTTGCTTGCTCAGGGATATGGAAACTCTCTGACCACATCTGAATTGGCAAAATGAAATGCCAGAGCACTGGTTGTACATAGTCCATGAAGTACTTTAGTGCCAACCAGGCTTCACCAAAACAACAGGTGCCAGGCTGTGGCTGAGGAGCTAGCATAGGAGAAACTCAAGCCCTAATGGGCTGACACCTGTCTAAAGCCATTGTCTGCATTCAGCAGGCAATTTATTTCTCAGTTGACCATCTCCAATTTGCCCCATGCTCTTATCATATCATATTCAACTGTAACAAATTCCTCTTGTAATTACCCAAGTATTTGACCAGGTGAGTTCATGTCCTAAGTTGAGAGCTAGAGTTTTTTCAATGTCCTTAATTTTAACATGGCCTTACACGAGCACTGATCTTGGAAGCTGTTCCACCCAAGTGAGCCCATGCAGCTCCATACAGCTCCAGCTGAATTGCAGATATAGGTTTCACCTAGGTTTGCATTTTTTATCATAACTACTGTGATATCTTTTACATGGCTTGCCTTATTTCACACGTCACAGAATCAAAGAGTCACTGAGAAAGGAACCTCTGGAGATCATCCAATTCTCCTCTGCTCAAAGTAATGATGCCTACAGCAGGGTGTTCAGGGCTGGGTCCAGTCAAAATTTAATTATCTTTAAGGATGGAGATTCCACAACCTCTCTGGACAACCTATGTCAGCATTTGATCATCTTCAAAGTGTGTTTAAATGGAGTTTCCAATATTTCTGCTTGTGTCCATTGCCTCTTGTGTTTTCACTGAGCATCACCAAGAACTTGGCTCTGTCTTCTCTCCTTCTCCCATTGGGTATTTGTTATATTCATTGCTCAGGTTCCCCCTAAGCCTTCTGTTCTTCAGGCTAAACAGTTCCAGCTCTCTCAGCCTCTTCTCACACAGCAGATGCTCTAATCTCTGAATCATCTATGTGGCCCATTGCAGGACTCACTCCAGATTATCTTTCCTGTTCAGTTTGACATCCACCAAAACCCCATCTCATTTTCTGCCACGATGCTTTCTAGCTAGGCAGCCTCCAACATTTCCTGGTGCATGGAATTGTTCTTTCCTAGGTGCAAAACTTGTATCTTCTCCTGGTTGAACTTAGGGGATGCCTCTCAACCCATTGCCTCTCAAGCCTTTGCTCCAGTCCATCTAGGTCCCACTGAATGACACTGTGACTGTCTAGCCTATCAATCACTCCTTGTAGTTTTGCACTTGATCAGGGAAAATGCTTTCATAACTCATTTATGAAAGTCATCTTTTAAAAAGGCTCTCATTTCTCTTAGACACTTGTTAGTCTTTGTGTAGTTTTTTTCTGGGTTTTGTCTCATAGAAAGTGTAAGGCAACTCAACTCTCTCCCTGCAAAAATCCACATCAAAGCTACCATGACTTTTAAAGAGAAAAGGGATATTTTTGTTGGGTGTTTTCTTCATGTCTGTCCCTTTTTGTAGAATTCATCTCAAGTTTATAACTCTTGTCAATCCTGGGATATGCTCCTAAAATGGACTGTTCTTCAAACAAGATTGTTGCAAGCACTAAAATGCCTTCAAGGGTCTTCTATTGCCCAGGAAAGCTAAGTAATGTAAGGAAATAAAATCTTTGTCTTAGTAAATTCCCTTTCAAAAGTAAAACTGAATCTTTAAATAGAGTCCTGCAGGTTCAAAGGAACTTGGTAGAGACCAAGACTTTGGAAGAGCTATTTGCAGTGTTTTTTAGTTTTTTTCTAGAAACAATCAATATTTGAAGAGAAGATGGAAAAAGCAAAATCCTTGATTTCTATATATGGCAGGTTCTGAAACAATGAAGGATATTGGTTTGTTTGAAAGGGTAAGAAGGGTACTGCAAGCTCTAAACCAGGTAATATATTTTAAATATGCAGTGGGTCCAGATGAGTGTCACTTAATTTCAGAGGATTGCCAGTTTATATTCTTTTATTAGTGTAACCCTTGATTATGGGAGGCAAAAACCAAAACAAGTACAAACCGTGCATATGGCGGCAAATATCTTCTGCTTTTTCCAAGAATGTCTTACCCACTTCTTGCTTTGTATGTTTCCACTGGAGAGTTTATCAGTCCAGTCTTCATCTCTCTCATGAATGCTTTATCCCTTTACTTCTTTCCAGGCTTGTTTGTTAGCTTTTCCTCTTTCTTCTGAAGAAAGCAAGCTCAATAGGTTTTGCTAATGATCATGCCCTCTACACTAACTATAAAACACATATAATTAACAATGGAAGCAAAAGGTTAAGTAAACGAAAGGTCATGACAATTGAGGCTGATTTCATTAGACAGCATTGGTATGTTATTGTTCCCAATGCAGAAATCTAGGTTTAAAGATAATGCATTCATTGAACTGGGCCACCGGAAATGATCATTCTTCTGTTTTTGTTGGGTCACCTGCAATTCTTACTTAGGGTCACAAGAAGACATTGCTAACAAATAACCTGAAAATTATATATGAATGTGCTTTCATCAAAATGACTCACATTTTTATTCTTCCACATTTACTCACTGGGTAAAATTTCCCAGTATGAAAAATCAATCTTATATATAAGGGTGGAAAATTCTCCTCACTGATTTGTGTCACTTCCATTTTCATCTCTTGGTAATAAGAGAGGAATGGGACACTTGGGTCCATGTGTTTTGAAAAAATAACAAGCTAGGATTAGGAAAGGGATATTTTATCACACGAAAACTGAAGCATGGTACTTAAAGAAACACACAAAAATGGCAACTTTCAGCTCCCTACGTTAAGGATATGTTGCTTAAGTCCAAATAAACTGCTTGGGAAAAGGACAGTATTTAAAACTAGAAGGTTCATGCTTGGCTACTTAATTATGTATTGGTCTATATAAATTGTTGCACTGGAGGTCCAGAATAATTTCTTTGATACCTCCGGTGCCTGCAGTGGAGTTTTTCTACCAATGAATTTAGCCAAAATCGCTAAGCTTAATAACTGCAGAGTCTCAGTCAGTTTATGCTGTGTTCTGCTCCTGAGAGAGAAAAATGTCAGACATCTAGATGTTTTTAATATATTCACAGTTCATCACTGAACTTTTCAGCTGCTGAGTGTCAGTCCTGCCTTCCTTCTTCCTCCATGTCCACCTAGCTCTGGCATGGAGTCTTCTCTTCAGTGGCTTCATTAACCAGCCAAATATTACTGCTACTCACATAATTTGTCCTTCAGTGACTGTCAAATTTTTGACGCTCCAGTTTCTCTGCCCTCCTTTTCATCATCAGTATTTCTTCCTTGATTGCTTGGAGAATCTTTGCCTCTGCCACCATTCTGTAGCTAACCAATTTGTTCCCTTTATTTTGAGCTTCAGACATGCCTTTGTTATTTATACTGCAGAATGTGTTGGAAAAAGTTGTGAGATCTTTCTGTTTCCACAGAAAGCTGATTCTCCACTTCCTAGCTCAGCTTTTACTTTGGCCAAGGAGCCCTTCTTTTTCTTTGCAATTTTTATTTTTGTCTGTTATCTGTCACGCTTTTTTTGCATTTCTTGCCTTTTTACAAGAATAAATAAGTAGGACTTGTGAGGATCACCCTTCAATGCTTCCTTCCCCACTCACATTTTAACTTGGACTCTGCCTAATTGAAATTTATCATATTCCTTCTGATAGCAAGTGGGACTTAAACTGTACTGACTTTTAGTCAGGAAAAAAACTTCAAAATTTATTAAAAAGCCATGCTTTTATTTCCATTGTCTTTTTTATTTATTTATTTAAAAGGGTATGGGAAATATGAAGAAAGACTCTCCTGTATCAAAGCAGTCTCCATTTGAATCAGTGTCACTTTCAATCAGCTCACCCTTTAGCAATGTGGTTTACTTCTGCAATTAACCAATGGGTGAATTCTGATTGACTGAAACTGAAGTGGCAGAGGTAAGCCAGGAGTGAAACAAAATCTTTTGAGACAATATTTTTTGAGTAGTTTAAGCCTTGCTTATCAATTAATGTTTCATTCTTAAAATTCATGAGTAACAATGAGGGTGATGCTGCAAATGAAGGCTTGGACATTATTATTCTAGTTGCATATTATTCTAGTCCAGTGGAAATGCAGAGAAGCTCTTTCTAAATCATGTTAACTTCTCTGCTTGGTTTTTCAATATTCAATAGAATAGGGAAATGCTGACCTAACTGACTGTAATTAGTTCTTGTGATTGGAGCAATGGTAGATGGAGAAACAAAGTAAATGTATAAGCCAACTGTGCCTTTCCACCCACAGATGCATGAGGCAGGCACTTTCTCACTCTACGCCCCCAACTCCAAGTAATCATTTCCTTTCTTCACCACTGTACACTTTCAAAAATGTTCTGTAATTTTTTTCCACCAGCTAACAATTCAATTTTTTGAGCCTGCAGTTCCCAAAGGAAACTAGTTCAAACTCCTTAAATCAAGCTGCTCTAAGGAGCCAGACAGTTTCAGCTGATGAAAACCACATCCAGTGTAATGCAATAAAGCCCACAGACCAGTCTCAGCCATAACGTAAAATTTATTCCTAATGTCAACATTTTCTTATGGTCATTACTCTTAAAGGCTACACATATTGATTTTAAAAGCATTAAATAGAAATGGTTAACCAAGTCCATGTCCCTGAATTCCTAAAACTGTATTTGAACATGATTGTCGTAGTTTTGAAGTAATTGTTTATGTGTGAAGATCTTGTGCACTAATTCAGCTTCACCATAAATCCCTCATCCTGTCTCAGACTCTTTCCTGTTACTGTTGATGAGCATTATACGAAAAGCTCCATATTACTTCTCCTTTTTAAAAAGTGCCATAACCTCCACTCTCTAATTATTCTGAAGAGGAGCATTCTGAAACCTTTCTGTTTGAACTGATCCTGAAACCTGAAATCAGAAATAGAATAAATATTTAAAAACTTGGTCAAAACTGCCCCTTTGGGTAATCAGCTAGACACAAGGAGACCTAAGTCCTTATTTCCTCCCTACTAACTTTTTGTTTAATGATGGTATTACACCAAATACAGAAAAAATCCAGAGCAGAAACCACTCAATTATGAGTCTCATTTTTAAAGTTGACTCTTAAAAAGGAAGCCCTCATTGTAGATACTCCCCTGCTCCCCTCCTTTTCTGCTTCCCCTCCTCTCACCAACTCATTGTGGGGTCAAGGCCGTGTCTCTACCAGTGAATAAAAAAGTCCAGGGCTCTGGATTTTCTGCTGCGCTAACTAGCCTGGCACATCTCACAGCCATACAAGAGTTTTAGCCAGTTGTTCCTAAAACCAAACCACTGTATTTTTGGGAGCAGAGGTAACCAGTGTGGCATCTTGTTCTCTGTCTCTCCAGTTAAAAAAGAAAGGAAAATGGAAAAATCCTTCGTTTTCTGAGCATCTGAAATGTGCAGACCAGAGAGTTTTCCAAAAAGTGATTGTTGTGGAATGGGAAATGTTTCCTTCCTCAAATCTGCTCACCTAAAACAGTAATGCACTGTATATTGTGGCATGCAGATCTGATTTTATCACCAGGAAATGCAGTCGTCAGCTATGGGCACAGAGAAAGTGTGTCTAAGGACTAAATGGCTCCATGTCTTTCTCTGCCTCTTGGCCAGTTGACTTGGGGTAGCCAAGGTCTGTATTATTAAACTCTCTAAATTTCAAATAGTGGACAGGTGCAACCCCATAATTGGAAATGGTGCCTCGTCCTTCTAACTTGTGAGTTGTGCCCTACATTGCTGAGAAAAAAACCTAATTGGTTCAGTGTTTTTGCAGATGAGTAAGTTCCTGTGTTCAGACCCATCTTCTCTCACTGTTTAGTTTACTACTGTATGTGCATCTGTGTGTTTTTCATCCCAGTATCTAAAAGCCTCATAGCCATTAATGAATTTTATTTCTTTTGACAACCATGAAAGAAATAGAAGTGTTCTCCTAATTTTACAGATAGGAAACATAGACTAAAATAATTTATTTTCCTGTTATTGCTGATGGCTATATGATTGAGTTGAAAAGCGAGCTGCTATAACTTCAATTTCAGCTTAGTAGCCTATTCATTAGACTATTTTTCTTATAAAGTAAAACCTTAAAAAATTAAGCAAATTGAATTTGATTATACAAACATAGAGGTTAATTAGGCCATTAGCAAAGCTGAAACAACTGAACTTTTAAAGATTTACTATAGATCATAGAGATCTGAGTAAATAAAACATCAGCCTTGAAAGCTTCTCTGAGAAAACATCTGAGAATGTTATGTGTAGAGTTTTATATTTAAGGAACTGTTCAGCTTTGCATTAAGTCAAAGGGAATCACAGATCTGGTCTGATAAAATAAGCACAAGTTTCCACAGCTTTCATCACCTTTCAGTTAAAAAAAGTGTGTGCACCTATGTTTACATATTTTGTTGTAACTTCTACACCATTGATTTACTAAGTCAACACACAGTAGCTATTTGAGATACTCTCAGATTATGATCTGATTTGAGGTAAATCCCCCTAACTGTACAATATGAATTTAAAGGAGTTGTAAAATTTACAATGCACTAAACACAAACATATCAAACACCAGATGTCTTACTAGAACAGGAATGAACACCACTGTAATTACATGAAATAAATATCCTACATAAGGAAATTGGGGCAAATATTCAACCAGTTTTGAATTAAAATGTAATTTTGAAAAAAGGAAGGTATTCCAAAGTTATAGATTAAGTGTAATATAATAGATACATGTATATTTACTTACTAAAAGTTCTTCTCAAATAAGCGTTCATTTGGAGTGTTTCATGACAGTAATTCAAGAATCTTTGAACAACTGAAGAATTTTTTGATGGCTTAAGAAATTCATTTCTAGTTATTGGTTATTGGTTGAAGATTATAATCAGGTAAGTTCAGTGCTCTCCTAATTGTACGTGTTACTCAGCGTATCAGTGCTACTTGTCACTCAGCATATTCCAGTGAGTTATTTTTGGTACTTACAAAAATATTAACCTCACTCTAAGGATATAGAAATTAGGGCTAATTTGTACAATGGAATTTGGGAAATCTAATCTGCCTGCTAAAAATTGTTTCTCTGATGGGAATAAGATTCCTTCGTTTTCCGTTTTTACTGCACAAGAATGAAAACTTCTCTTAATGAAAGACTTTAGAGAAAAGAATTTTCCACAAAATTTGTTAACTACAACTCTCACTACCTTTCTAAAAAAAAAAAACTACCAATCTGACAAAGAGTTCAGAAAGCCTAGACAACTCTCTCCCTCAGTATGCCCTTTTCTTAATATAGGTGGCAAATGGGATTCATGCACTTGAACTTGGTGACATGCTACATATGTTACTTTAAAGTTAATAGTGGAACCCTTAGAAGAAAATTAAATTGAAACCAAACCACAACAAGGAATTTTCTGTAACTCCTTATTATAGATAGATATAGATATAGATAGATATAGATATAGATAATATAGATATAGTTACAGAACACTTCCATATAGCCTTCATTATAGCCTTCTCTGGGTTTGGATAACTAATTCTCCTTAAAAATCCCTATGCCATTCAACTATAAACTGACACTTAATAAGGGGAGACAAGCCTCATTCAGCTCTTTAGAACCATCCTATTGTGCTTAGCCAGACCTGGGAACATGTAAATAAACAGATACGTTAACACAGCTGGAAGTCTGAAGTAAAAAGGGATTTAATTTTTTTTTTTTTTTGAATAATCAGTCAGCAACTTTGAGGGGGTAAATAGCAAGAATGAGGAAAGGAGGAGATAAGGCATTTACCCCTTCATTATCTCTATGGTCAGAAAAAAAAAGAGACTGTTAAAAACAGAAGGGAATTTCAACTGAACCTGCATCATCCTGCACTGATTCACCCTCCAGGCTCTGTCTGTGAAAGCTGAACTGTAGCCATATCCATACTGAAAGGCACCTAGAGTTTAAAAAGTGAGTGAAGCAGAGAATAGGTGAATTAGATTATGTGGGGTGAATTATTTTTCTTGCTTGTTGTTTTCTTACCTGACATGTTTTTTTTAAGGATTCGTGCAAATTGAGAGGAAAAAAATCTTCAGTAAAGAGCTTGCAATTAAAAAAAAAATGAAGATTGATAAGAAGGTATCAGAAATCAATGAGTTAACAGTAGTTACAGCTTACCAGTAATCTCACTGTTGTCATATTTTCTGCAGGCATTATGGAAGAAATATGAAGAACCTACTTGAAAAAGGATAATGGAATAGCTAGGCAGTTGAGAGCTTTTAATAAGTGCAAGGAATAGCACAGGAAGGATCACAAAGTTGTGGTTTTGTTTGGTTTTAATGATTTTAACAAATAGGCTGATTGGAGACAGGAACTGACATCTTGCTAACAAATGACTTCATCACCACAAATTGAGTTCAGTGGGGAGCGGTATGTGAAATGTCTGTTGGAGATGTGGCAGCACTGCCCCCTCCCAGAGCTGGCTGTCCTGTCACCTGCACTCTCCTGCATGAATGCTCCAGCTGAATCCCTGTTGACACAGAAGAAAGTAGACTGAGAGCAAATAAAAATCCTATAAACGAAGCTGCTCTTTCATTTCTCTTTGCTTCCCCATTCCAAGGCACTCCTGACATCGTCCATATTTTGTGTAAAGCTCATTGTCCCTTCTCTTGAGAGACTCCATTGAACAATGCTGCTATTCCAAAATGTCTACCCCAGGACTCAGCTAGTGAAGAGCCATCCTTCAATATATTTGAAGAAAATAAATAATATTTTATCCCTTTCCTACTTACATTTTGTTTTAAATGAACTTGGACACTCCTTCTACCAACTTGCACTGGTACTGAGGAAATAAGTCTGTTCTTTGACAAAACAGCAGGGCACTATGTAAGTGATATGCAAACTACGTAGAGGCTGCTAATAAATTAATTTTGTCCAAAGAATTTTATCTAACCAGGAGAGATCTAGGAGCAGACCAATCCTCCTGTCCTTTTGGAGCCTCAAACAAAATCGTAATAGAGCATGAAGTAAATGAAACTTGGGACATACATATTTACTATGTGTATGAAAGACAACAAAGTAGTTAGAGGCAAACTTTCATGGAGCAAAGTACCATTGTTCTGCTGACTTCATGTGGCAAATGTGACCTACATTGTAGATTATGTCCTGACCTTTGGAGTACCACCACATCTGAACCCTTGGACAATTCAGCGCTCAGCTGAAGTAACTAAGGAAGGGCTGGCGGCTCTACTTTCTCTGTGAAAGACAGATAGAGCAAGCTTCCAGAGAAGAGGATGATCTGGAATAAAAAATGCCATCAGCCCTTCTCCCCAAAGACAATGTTCCATTTGTTATACTGATCTAAGTGAACTTAAATTATTTTTTCTTGAAAGATTTTTTTTTGTCCTGCTATTCCCTAATAACTGTTTCGCCTATCCACAAAATACTACAGGAATTAGGCTTTCCAACTACCAAATTGTCAATGGCAACAGGAAAGGAATTGATTGTGATTGTGACCAACAATCTATGTCATAACTGTGAAATTGTTTTCTTGTCCTTTCTACAGCGTTACATTTTTGCATACTCTGTAACTGATCATCAGCTCTCCTTCATTAAAAAAAAAAAAACAAAACAAACAAAAACCCTCCTCAACATTTTTTTGAACCTCAAAAGAGAAGGTTGGACATTTGGTGAAATTTGCTGATTTTTTTTTCATTTGGTGTGGAATGTCACTTTCAAATTCACACCATCAAAACTCCCAAGTTTTTTGCTTGCATCTTTCCCTGCATTACACTGGAAACTAGGCTTGTGCAGTTGGTCAGTTAAACTTTTGTTAATGGAACTGGATGAAAAGCAAGTTAAAAGAGATCAGCCAGAAAAGGAAAAAAAAAAAAATCAACCCGTGTATTATCTGTGCACTTAAACATATAAATTAGCTGGACTTACATGGGAAAGTGTTGAAAAATCTGTCTTATATACCAAGAGTAGGATGAGTTTTCTTCCTCAGCTGAGTTGTGTCTCACCTCAGTCCCCTTCCAAGAAACTCATGTATCTACAAGGCACCACTTGGAAGGCTTCTTATCTTGGTCTTAGAGGTACAAAAAAGGACATGAAAAACTATCCACAGACAGCTCTTTCCTGACTGCGTGTTTGGGAGGATTCAGCTGTGCTGTTGAGCTCATCACAAGCCTGTAGTGATGGCTACTGATTTATGCATCATGGACCATGAATGGAGGAGGAAACAGCGTGTGCTCAAGGGAGATGCAAAGGAATTGAAAATTCAAGGTCTTTAGGATGTCAAGACAATAGGCTCAGAAGTCTGCACTTTTGCAAGACAGTGCTTGTCTTGCTGCCTTTTTTGTATCTCTGTTAGTCTTCCTCTCAGGCAATGACGCCAGTTGCACTGTTTTTCACTGATCTCTGAATCAGCCAGCATTTCCACCTCACTGATGGTAAATTGCATTGTCCTCAGCACCAGTGGGCACATAATTTGGCATACACATACATTTCTAATATGATTATATAAGGTATTAATATATAAATGAGCTCAAGGACGGAATAAACTGCAGGAGTAGCTTCCAGCATTCTAAGGACAGTTTTAATGTGATATTTGGAAATCAAGATTTCATAGGAGTATATTTAAGATGCTCTTTTTCCCTTTAACAAGATTACTTTTTTTCATCAAGGTATCTTCTACTAACATATATCATAATGCAGTATACCAGGATGCTCCATTGTGGGCTGAAGCATCAGTAACTACATATTTTTTCAAAAGAAAGTTGAGGCCATAAATTCTAGCTGACCAAGAGCTGGTGTAGACCTTTAACTAAGTCCATGATTGTGCTGACAGCAAAATTAATATAAACATATATCCTACAGAGACAAAAATACATAAAAAATACAGATCTGCACAAGCTAATTTGGCAAATTCTTAGGCACTTAGGAAGCTGAAATCCATGCCTTTCACCTGTGTAACTTTTCATAGTGTAGTGTTTTCTTGTCAGGCTCAAAAACATATCTAGTTTGCCAGAATTGAAGGAATGAAGGAAAAATAGGAGGAAAAAAGAAGATGATGAACAGATGGAAAAAAACAGGGCAATTTTTTTTTCACAGCTCAGCTTAAAGATCTGTAAGGATATTAAGTAAAATTTGTGTGACTTTGTGTACTAGAAGTTGCTATATTGATGCTCATTTTCCCATAATTCACTTATTAAGGATCTCATTTAGCAGAAATGTGGTCCAGAACTACACAATGTCAACCTTTTTCAGTGTTGTTACTGAAGAGAATCATGAGCTTAGTCGGCCTGACTTCATTAATTTCTGAGATGTGGTTGTGAGTAGAGACTTTGTTAGAGTATCTCTTCTTCCTGTGAGACACTAATCTCCAGAGTCAAAATTCACCTTGCACAGCTGCTGAAGCTATTTTTGTTTATGCAAAGTTAATCCAGCTCTGAGCTACCATAATGATAATATATCCGTTTAACAACAGGCATGGAAACTTTGTTCTTTTAAAACTATCCCTAGCATGTGTTCAACTGCACATCTTGGACATCTGTCAGACCAGTATCTGAGGAGTTGCTGCTATCATTCTTCCTCAAAGTTATTTCACTTTCAATTGGTCAAAGATCCAAACCAAGAAGTTTTCAGATAAGACCAGTTTGGGTTTTCATCAATGCTTAAACTCTAGTTAATGAACATTAATTAATTAGGATGATTATATTATAGACTGGACAAAAAATAAGAAAGATTTTAGTAATTTGAATGCAAAGCCCAGCATCCCAGTCTCAGGCAATGATCAATGTGATTTGTTAAAGTGAATGTAAAACATGTAGTGATGCTTGGTATATTCTCCTGATCTACTGGCATTTTAGAGACAAAACTGTATCCAGGACTTGGTGTTTAGAAGCCTTTGGTGAACTTTTTTTTCTAGGAACTTGTTTAGCTGCTCTTCTAACTCATTTATACTTTGTGTTAGTACAGTGTCCTGCATCAATGAGTTTTGGTTTCCTTCGTGCTGCCCGCAGTAATCCTTCCTCTTGTTTATATTGAAAATGCCTGGAAATTCCACTGATGCTCGTAATCACTTGGTGTGCATCTTTTCTGTGCTATCCCTGACTTTACAGAGATCTATTATACATTCTTCCTCACCCCCAACTTGTCTTTGGGTGTTTAGAAACTCCTCAGATAGAAGCAGTTTCATAACTTTGACTGTCCCCTGACATACTTTTTCACTCTTTCTGAGCTGGGTGAGGAGGCAGAACTGCCTACAGTGTTCAGTAGTGCTGTGGCATTTTCTATTTGTTCTTTGTTCTCCAATCATCTACCAAGGTAGATGGATCATGCTTCTATGTGAATACCATGAAAGAGATGATGTCTGCATAGAGGTAACACCTTGTGGGAGGCTTGATGTTCCTTCTACCATACCTAGCGTGGAACATCTGCTCTTCAAAATAAAATGAACTCACATTTAATCCATGAAGGAATTGACTTACGAGTCAATTAATTAACAAACTAATTAAGTGACACAGCAGCCAGTAATGGCCCTTGTTTCTAAATGAGGGTGGCCATATGCATGCCCAATTGGAAATGGTTCCTGGCCTTGGACAGCTCCTTAGCTATGACTGGAAGTTGCTTGGGAGAGGTGTGCCTGGGTGAGACCTTTCCAGGGACTCCTTTAACAATTTAGCAGTACAGACACTTCAGTTCCAATAGCCAGCAACAGTCCCAGGCACAGACTGACTTGTAGAGAGAGAAGCATGGGTCAGATAAGATCTGCTCTGTGGTGTACATGCTGAGTGGGTGCAAGTCCTCTCAAATCTCTGACGTTGCTTCCCTGTGCATTTGCGCTGTATTTGGAGCAGAAACAAAGTTTAAAAAAATTAGATGAGTCCAGCTCTTTTCTTCTACAGTATACCTAGAATACCTAGGAGACATAATAGTGTAAGAGAGTGATGCTTAGGAGTGAGCAGTGCTGAGGTCCTATTTATGTAGAATATATATTTTTAAAAGGAGATGATTCATGTTAATAAGCCATTAAGTATTTATAAGGTAATCCAGGAATCAAGATCAGGTGTTGCAGAGGGGAGTAGAGGATTTTCTCCTATTTAAGATTAGGAATAATCAGGATTAGATACGGACATTAAACCTTTAGAGCATACAAGTTCTGCAGAGTAAGCACATCCAGAAATCAGATCTGCTTAACAGCAGGTTAAATAATTTTTAACATACATACCATATATAAATCAGGCCTTGCATGGGGATAGATACCTCCCCAAAATTTTATTTAAATATTACATAAGGGTATAATTTGTATGTAAGTAGATCAACATTAATTCCTTTATAGTTAGATTTTGATTCTCTTATTCTCAAGGAATCTGATGTCCTGGCTATATATAGAAAACTGGCCGAAAATATTATTCAACCCCTGTTCCAGTCTTATTGATGGTATTTTTTTGAAAGACAAAGACAAAATTATAGTATTTCTCTTGTATATATATAGCTGAGTGTAATTTGTAGATTAATATGTTTAAATAATAATTTTTGTTCCTTGTTTAATTATTCAGGTGCAGTACAAAAATCAAAGTTTCAGGTTAAAATAGCTGTTTTCTGCTTTTATGAAAAGCCAAAAACTAGGTCATTGCAAGAACTGGAAACATCGCAGTGGTCTGTCAAAGTCTATATTTTTATGTGTAGGTAATACAGTATATCATTAATGTGAGATCTGGCATGTCTTATTCTGGAACACCCTAATTTAAGTTTTGTCAGCTGTGAAACCTGCCAAGGGAGGTAGAAGCCAAGCACAATCTGTGGGTGCTAGGCTGTCTTAGCAACTTTTATGTGACAGCTCAGAAGTCTCTTGACCTCATGACCTAAATATCCTTGCATATGAACATGAAAGTTTTAAAATTCTAGTTTTCTGCTTTGTAGGTCTGGGTGAGCTCCACAGTGCATGATCTTGGTGCTCCATGCAGCCCTGCAATTAATCCAGGATGGCTGGCCTGAACACAGGGCTCTTCTAGTAGAGCCTTGTTCATGGGAAACTCGTTCCAGCCCCTGGAAGACAGTGGCAATAAATTAAACTCCTCCATAGTACTTATCTCCCTGGAGCCTTCTGCCGCTGCTGTTTCCTGTGCATTCCTGTCTGCTTGTCCCACGTGGCTGCCAACACCATGAGTACGGTGCCTTTGCTCCCTGCTGCCAGGTGCCCTCTCTGGCACCCCACGGATGTTACAGGCAGCAGAATGCTGGAGGGTGTCACTTTCCCTCGCTTCTGTAACTCAAGTTACAAAGAAACAATGTACCAGTAAACTTCACCCAACAGTCAGTGGCTGTGTGCCACTTTTTGGCTCTGCCTATGTTTTCTAGCACTTTGTAATAGCTGTTTTTATCATGGCTTCATTTCCCATACATTAATCTTTTTATACATACATTGTCTTCAGAAAAGCTGAGCTATAATTATGGAGGGTTTGTCCAAAGCATACAAAATAGACAATTCATCTCACTGATTTCTCTGAGGTGGCCTCAAAGAGCTCAGGGAGGGAAGTGAGTAACAGCCTAAGATAATAGCTCAGAGTGATGTAAACCATTCTGCTTCTTGTTCTGCATATCCCTTCCTTTCTTCCCAGGCTTCACACCCCCTTCTTGCTCCAAGGAAGTTATGCAGACGATGATATAAGCAAGTGTGACAAGACTGGCTATTTTATGCTGTTATTTTTCCCAACTGTATATATGCTTTAGATGATTAACTCTTTACTTACAAAGTTGCTCTCAATTATAGAGCTGAATTCTTTGGCAACAGGCACAACTCAATGACTCACTTCTCTGAAAAATAATAGATATTATAGGAAAGAAAAAATACCATAATAAGAAAAAGTAATCCTGTTGATATTTATTATCATTATATACTTGTGTTCTAGTGTGCTTAAAGTTTGTCAGGTGTTTTGAAAGCAACAGAGCAGGAATGACCTTCCCTCTCAAATGTGGATATGTCAAATCATCCTTTAAAACTGACGTTTCTTTAACTATCTCTTGGCCTGTGTTCCCATGCCATGGTACCAAACAAAGAGCTACCTACAAGATGCAACCCCAAACTAAACTGCATCTGTTTTCTGGGTCCAGAATCCCACAGGCCAGGTGCAGCTGCAAACCCAAGTGATCAGTTCCATGTGGCAGGGAGGACAAGGGAGGCCACAGGGTTCAGGAGCACCCAGAGGTATGTGCTGTAAAACAGACTCTCCAGCCACAGTTTTGCCCCTCATCAGGTCCCTTGTTGCACAGGAACCTTGCCATACGTCCAAATTCAGGGAGAAAAAGGGTGAGTGACAAAGATGCTGAGCGGTCTGAAAATTTCAAAATCCAAATATGGGTTTCATGCAGTACAGGAAGACACACACACAAAAAAATCTGGAAAATCATCTTTTTAATAATTTTTTGGAAGCTAAATGCAGAATAACAACCCCAGTCCTATCCTTCCATAGCCTTGCCACAAGCTTTTAAAAAGACACCTCATCTTATGATACACAACATTCCCATTTGCTTGGCTGGCTCTTCAGGCACAGTCCTTAGCCCCATCCTGCCCTCTGGAAAATGCTCTAGTGCAAGGAGAAAAATGAGACAGAGGACTGGTAACACTCATCAGGTCTGGGTTGGTTTGTTTTCTGCCTGTGTGTGTTTGGGAGGTCCCAAGAGATAGTGGAAGCTGACACAGAGTAGGTGGATGACTGTAGTGGTTATGAGTGGGCAAGTTTTTAAAATAAAAGTGGCAGAACAGAAGATCAGGAATGTAATGGGCAATCTTAGGAATGCAGGGCAGGAAATGCATTCTGAATTAGTGTCTTGCCATGGGGGAAGGTATACATTCTCTAT
The DNA here is from genome assembly GCF_027477595.1 of Haemorhous mexicanus. Lineage (NCBI taxonomy): Eukaryota > Metazoa > Chordata > Aves > Passeriformes > Fringillidae > Haemorhous > Haemorhous mexicanus. Next base: position 74,050,358 of record NC_082343.1, read on the forward strand.
CATTGTCACAGTCAATGGTTAAAACTGGCATTGAAAGAAGCATCCATCTGTGACTGTTGTGATTTAACCCCAGCCAACAATCAAGCCCCACGCAGCCACTCGCTCACTCCCCCACCAGTGAGACTGGAGAGAGAATTGGAAGGATGAAAGACATAGGACTTGGGAGTTGAGATAAAGACAGTTTAATAGGGAAAGCAAAAGCCAAGCACACAAGAAAAGAAAAGAAAGGAACTAATTCATTGCTACTCATGGGTAAGCAGGTGTTCAGCCATTTCCAGAAGAGCAAGACCCCATCATGTGTAACGGTGACTTAGGAATATAAAAATGCCACCACTCCAAACGTCCTACCCCACTTCCCCTTTCTTCCTTCCACTTTATATACTAAGCATGATGTCATAGGGTCTGGAATATCCCTTTGTTCACTTTGGGTCACCTGTTCTGGCTGTGTCTCCTCCCAATCTTCTATGAATCCCCCAACTTCCTTTCCAGCATGGCAGCATGAAAAGCAGAAAAGGCCTTGGTTCTGTCCAAACCCTGCTCAGCAATAACAAAAACATCTCTACATTATCAGCCCTGTGTTCAGCATAAATGCCAAACACAGCCCCATACCAGCAACACACTATTCGATACAACCTCATTAGCCACCACTTCCAATTCTTTAATATAACACACAGCTATTGTTCCTTTAGCCTATGGACCACCCCTGCAAAATGTCCACACAATGTCCATAAAATGTCTGTTGAATTTATGCAGTCCATGACTTTGGGCTCCATCTTATGGTCGCTCAGGACAGGAGAGGTAGTCTATGTGGGAGTTACTGCACACCAAAGCCAGCTCAAGTCAGGTCACTGCTCCACTGCAACTGCCTTTTGTAAGGTTTCTCCTCCATTAGGTTGGGTGGTTCCTGTTCCAGTAATTCCTGAAACATTCAACTCAAATCATAGCTTACAACAATTTAAAGGCACATCCATTACAATCTCCACCCCTGGTCCTCTGTGGGGTCACAAGTCCTACCAGCACACCTGCTCCAGCATGGGCTTCTAAAAGGGTCATGTCACGTCCTCCTGCAGGCATCCACCTGCTCCAGCATGGGGTCCTCCATTCACTACATGTGTATCTCTGCTCTCTTGTGGACTCACTCACCCATCACAGTCCCTTCAACTCAAGTTCACACTGGAGTTCCAGCCTGTCCAGTAGAGCAGCACAGAACACAGCAGCAATGCCTGGCCACCTGCCAGCCCAGGCACATCGCCATGGCTGCTATCAGAGTGTTCCCAGGCACAACAGAGTGAGGTGATAAGCAGCACAGCAGCAGTGAAAGTGAAAATCAGCCAATAACCTGCACAATACAGTCAGGAAGGCATGCCCCAAGGAAGCAAAGGAGCTTGCTCATGACTAGCTAAACAGCACTATCAGATGTAAATTCAGTCTGCCACATCCCAATCAAATCTACCATTATCTCAAAGTATTTGAACCCCGCATTGAGTGCCAAAATAAGACATGGTTTAACCTCAGCCAACAATCAAGCCCCATGCAACCGCTCACTCACTCCCCCACCAGAGATCAGGCAGAGAATCTGAAGGGTAAAAGCCAGAGAACTCATGGGTTGAGATAAAGACAGTTTAATAGGGAAGGCAAAAGCCAAGCACACAAGCAGAGAAGAACAAAGAACTGATTCACTGCTCCCCATGGCAGGTATGTTCAGCCATTTCCAGAAGAGCAGGGCCCCCCCCATCTTACCCAACAGTGACTTGGGAAGACAAATGCCATCTCTTCAAATTTCCTCCTTCTTCCTTCCACTTGATATACTAAGCATGATGTCAATATGGTCTGGAATATCCCTTTGGTCACTTTGGGTCACCTGTCCTGGCTGTGTCTCTTCCCAATCTCCCATGCACCCCAGCTTCCTTTTCCAGCATGGCAGTACGGAAAGCAGAAAATGTCTTGGCTCTGTGCAAGCCCAGCAATAACAGGAACATTTCTGTATTATCACCCCTCTGTTCAGCACATAGCCAAAACACAGCCCCATAAGAGCTACAAGGAAGAAAATTAACTCTGCCCCAGCTGGAACCAGCACAATAACTTTGTCTTAAAATGGTAAAACCAGAAAAGCGTATATTGGGAAGAGTGAGCAAGAGAATAACATTTAAGAAACCAATTAAGCATCAGGCAAGGAAAGAAAACTCTCTTTTAAGGGAATACAGTAACTCTATTAGCTGTCTTCAATGAAACTTGAGCTTGGGTTGTACTGACTAATGTAAAGATACCCATGAAACCAAGTGCTTCATGAGCTTCTAGTGTAAGAGCTGGGGTCCTACACTACTTAGTCTTGCGACATGAACAAGCTCTTTAAATGATGAATTCTAAGAGTGTCTTTATAGGTATCGAAAAATATAAATATTGTTATCTGACTAATCTGAAAATTGATTTTTTTTTCTGTTGAAAGCGTTGGACTTTCTGCAGAAATTATCTGTTAGATATATTTTTAGATAAGTTCTGAAATTTCATTGTCTTGCTGACATTTTGCATCACTCCAGTGATACTCATTATAAAATAATTGATGAGCACTAAATCAATGTAAGTTAACTTCTGAGTCTATGATTCTGAGTCTATGATCCCTCCTGACTGTGTTAGTGGCCAGTATGTCTAGCTGCTTTCCAGAACAGAAAGTACACAGGAATGAACTGATTATGTACCAAAACTAGACAAGATTCCAGGCAAATTACAAGACAGAAGCTGAGAGAAACAAGAAAAAAACAAGTTTTCATCCTTTACCTTTTTACTTTTAATATTTGCAAAGGATTATTGTAAATAAAGGATACTGTTATAATAAATTATGTATAAGGAAAAAGCTTTAACATCCCAAAACATTTTCCCTCCTAAATTTTGAAACATCTTACTACAGCCCATTCATTTTACAAAGCACAGAACAGATCTCAGCAGAACATGAATCATCTTTCAACCAGGCACACAAATAACCTACATTTGCAGCCATGCTTGTCCCAGATGGCAGGAGACTTTCAGCCACGGGATGCAGTTTCAGACAACTGGAGGCTCCACATGAGTGCATCATCTCCCTTCCTGCCCTGGATGAGTGCATTTGGTATGTCCCTGTTTTGGGATTACTATTAGGCAGTTGCAGTGTGGTGTCTCTGCTCTCTGTCGTCTTCTCACTACTGAGAAAACCAAGGCCAAACCCCACAGCACCTTTAATCTGCATATTAGGATGCCTGCTCTCGTCAGAAAGCAGAAAATGCCCCAAGGGAGACTTGCAACCATCAAACAGTGCATTATGAAACCTGAAGATACAGAAGGTGAATTAAATTTTAATAAAGTAACTTTAGTAAAATTGCTTTCCGTTAATAGCTGAATGCCAAGAGTCGGTGAACTTCAGTCAAGTGGTTTGTAAGGCTGGAGGTGTGAGGTGCAGGGCAGGCTGACAGCCTTTGTGAGGATCCCATAAGATGGCCTGTCTGCAGTGAGCCAGTGAAGGAACCAAAGATTCCAAGTTTAATTTCCTGGTAAGTGTTGTGGTGCCTTGGGATATTTCAGCCACAAGATGATTTGTAAGGGGTTTAATTGTGTTATGGGCAACCTGTCTGTGACTGGTGAGGAAGCAAATGCTGCAGCTTGTCATTGGATCTCGCAGTAAAGGAAGTGAAAGCAAATTTGGGTCAAAGCATATTTTGGTGTTTTGTCTGTATTTTTCAGAATCTGGGAAAGATCCTGCTGGAAAATTGCCCTTTTTTTTTTCACAAGGTCTCTTTACAGATCCTGGCTATCACTTCAACTTTTTGAGCACAACTGGAAGATTGTATGGACTGCAGAAATAAAGGGTTGAGCAGAGGCACAGAAGCAGACAGCAGTTTTGCTGCAGATCAGAGCAGAGCAAAGCAGCACAGTGTGAACAACCAGCAGAAACAACAACAGGAGATCCTGACTGCTGGCAGTAGCTAATGGTAAACCTGGTGAGCAAAATCAGGCAGCAAAAACAAGAACAGCGCTGGTGAGAGTAGCAAGAGGTAAATAGGGTGTCCCTCAAAAAAACCTCCAATGTAGAGCACAGCTCCTTTGTCAGGGCTCAAATGGTGAACTATGAAGGAATGGATTGTAAAGCATTCAGGAACAATGATCAATACCTGTCACTTGGATGTCTCCAAACCTGGTCTGGAAATGGAAATTTGGCTTATTATCTTACAAACATTCAGAACTGTAGGATTAGAACATGGTCAAGACTATTAGGAAAACAAAAATACCTTTACAGAAAAAAGCCCAAAGTCTGTACAGTCTGATGAAAAATGCTTGGAGAAAACTTGTGGAAAAGGGCAAGTGGAAGAACAAATCCCTGCTATGTCCTTCCTGTGAGTCCCCAGCAAAAGGGTTAAATCTTCTAGAAGAAACAAATATGCGCAGGGGCTATACTTGGAACTGATCGTTCATTTTCATGAATATGTTTAGGACTATCAATTTTATTCCTATATCACTTCCTCCACAAGTATTTCAATATGATCAATAGTTTCCCCCTGCCTAGTTACTCACCAGCAAGGAGCCAATCAGAATAATCTACTGTAATTCATTAAGACTGACATCTTGCGGTTGCTTTTAGAATGACGCCTTCTGCCCGAACTTAGGAAAGACTGAATTTATCCCTCGGCTTTAACAGCTACTGTACAAACTCTCTATGTTACTGAGAATGTGTTAGTCACACGATTCTGAAAATTATTTAGTGGCCCCACCAGGGAGCTGAGAAAAGAATTAATGCTGTATCAAAATTTTATTATCTTTTTTATTTCCCCCTCAGAGCTTTATGGTGTTGAATTGTTAATGCACAAAAGCATTCTTACCACTGCAATCGCAGTCTCTTTCATCTTGTCTCTGTTTACATGATAATATTTATCATCTCGAATATTTTAAAAATTGTTAGTAATCCTATCCTAGAACATTAAGCAAACTTCATGGCGTTGACTAGAGTAACAATGGAGTCTCCTTTGGTTTGAAAGTCTCTTTAATGATGTTCTGTCTTTGTGAGTTAAAAGTTACCGTGTCCAGCAGAATGTGTATAGTGAGACTTGCCTTTTGCATGTATTGAATCAAGACTCAGGCGTGCTCCCCAAAGTTTCATCATGTATTTTAGTGTGGTGCAAGGGTAAAAGATGCACCTCCTGCAAAATAGGATCCATTTCAGAGAATACTATTTTTGCCAGTTCAAAGACTGTAGAAATTGCCACATTATTTTTTTTTTTAATCTCAGGGATTGTGTTAAGAGGCTCAATATTCACATTCTTCTAAATTTTAAAACAAAAGTATCTTTCTTAAAACAGATGTTTGCAACTGGCAATGTGTTGATACCAAGCTAGAACGTAACTGGGATGTTTATCTGAAGCGCTGCAATCTTTTATTGTTACTTGATTAGCTTGTTCACAGGCATTGACAATGTCTGCAGGAATGCTTTACATGAGGTCTGGGATATCAAGGGGAGTTAACCTGTGCAGCATCAACAGCAAGTAACAGAGAAATAGCAGAACAAATATCTTCAGTTACTTTATCAGATGAGGCTAGATCAACCCAGTGTATGTAACTAATTCATTTATTTATTTGCTTGAGAAAAAAAAGGAGATTGCCTTCCTTTGAACTTTTCTGACTGACAGAATGCTTCTTTGTCTCCCAGCAACTAAAAATAGCCTAGTTTTATTACACTCCCAAAAGGAAAATTAGTTGATTAGGACCAAATTCATAGATTTTGCTTGTCCTTCAAAACAGAATCAGTTCTAGAATGACAGCAAATAGTGTCAGCCTGAATTCAATTTTTACAGAGTTAACAAGGACCTGAAACAGGGAGAGATAATGAAAACCTCAGTATAGCACAAACTCAAAATTTGCAGCAAATGGAGCAAAATAATGGTTCCACTATTGATTCAGTATTTTCATGTTGTTGTTCAGAATGTAACATAGTATTTCAGCATTTTTCACCTTGCAGGTTTCCCTCTGATCTCTGCTTGAGTGTAGTGGTGATGAGTTACAGACCTTAAATCATGTTTATTGTTGAAGAACTGTAAACATGCATGTTCTAGAAACATAAGAGAATGTAAAAAAATGGTCATCATTATCTGGAGAAAAACTTTCCTAACATCTGTAGAGAGCTCCTTCTGCACAGAATAAACAAACACAACTAACCAGAGAAATGGTAGGGGAAACATGACAGTCAGAAATAATCTTGTGAGAACAACATCACCAGTGTTAGAGAGACAAGGACATAATGGTTATTGATTTCTTCTTGGCCAAGCAGGTGTTTAAATACTTGGCTCTTCCCTGATTCCACCTAGACTAACACCGAGAGAAGCATAATGATTAGCAGGGAAAAAAAAAAGCTTTATGTTTATATCTTACTTGCTCTATGGTATTTTTTTCCTTAAAAATGCTTTGTGCAGATGGATTTTTCTAAAAGAAGAATTATGACATTTTTTATATATGAGATGTAGTTGCAAGCTTTTCAAGCTCCAGTAAAGACAATGCTAACTTCAGGGCTGTGACATTATGAGAATAGTTCAAAGTATTTTCATTCTAATCCTTGAGCACTCTGGATTTGTTTTGAGGCACATTAAAGCTTCCTTTTGAAAAATTAATGCAAGGGAGATATAGCACAAATATAGCAGAAATAGAACTGGTAGGAGCTGCTTCAGACCAGGAGCCTGGGTGAATTAGACAAAGTTTAAAAACATATCTTCAAGCCTGGACATATTATTTTTGAGAAATATCAGCAACCCAGTTTTAAGGAAATGTAGGTAGGCGTCAACTGCTCCACAGAGAATAGAAATGGATGCTGCACAAGCTGTAATTGATGGTCCTTTAGTTTAGAAATTTTGACAGTCTGTGTAAATCATGTGGGTCATAAAAATAGACAATAACATTTTAAACCTTATTTAAGAAAAAATTTATACCTCTTTTTCAGCAATGCCATAATCTCAGAAAGAGAAACCAGGACTTAGTATGGCTGATGCAGCAAAGTAGCAAATAAATAAAAGGCAAAATAGTTCAACAAGGCAGATAAAATAAAAACAGAAAAAGTGATGGGGAATTTTTGTGATGTCCTGAGCCATAACTGCTGACCTGTCAGTTGGCAGAATCAAAGCAGCTGTGGTGCTTTCAGGCCCCATTCTGAGCAATTTTTCCTCCTTGATAAAATTTCTTCATCCTAAAATGAAAAAAAAAAACCAACCCAGTAAAAGTATATACAGTTCAGACTTTTCTAGAACATGTATTTAAATGTTATCTAGGGCACTAAGTTTGTCCTTTAAAATAATATATTAAAATGACTTCAAGAAATCCCATTAAGTGATTATAAAGCCAGCATCTTTTTACATAGGATCAGATTACTCAAAAAAAAGACAAGGCATAAAAAGAATGGATCTTATTTTGTGAGTTTTTTATCATTATTATAATAGTTAATTATTGTTAGGATAATAATAAGTATAATATATTATTTATTATTTATTAATGCAGCCTCTATTAGTATTGCTTTGGCATCTGTAGGACAAAAAATGAGGATCAGAAATTAAATCTGAAATCAGTCAAGTTCACATTTCTTTTAACCGTAGAAATAAATGTAGAGATAATCCATACTATTGTTATTGACTTTTAACCCCATTGACAAAGAAGTGGGGTTGCATTGATTGTTTTTAAGATAGATATGCAAATTAAAAATTGATTTCCAGTACAAATAACATATAAAAGTGAAACAGTTTAAAGCTACATTTTCTTACCCTCAATACTAATGATAACAAGGTGAAATGTAGATTTTGGAATCCAAAAAATCCCTGGAAAAATCTCTGGAAAAGGATTCATGTATACATATATAAATCTTACCTATCCAATGATGAAAAATGCTGCTTGGAGTTTCACTGTGGTAACATTTTACATGGCCAGATACACTAAAACACAGCTGCATGAATTCATGTATAGGACAGACATGCAGCTGTGGTAGCACTGGAATTCTCAGAGATAGGTATAGACCCTCTGTTACTGTTTTCATTGGGATTACACACAGTTCTTTGACTGCAGTGCCTTGATCTAATCTCCTCAATCCCAAAGAGCAAAAAGAATGGATCATTTATGAGATCATTGAATGGATCACAGGGCTGGAACAGCTCTCCTATGAAAATAGACTGAGAGTTGGGGCTGTTTGTCCTGCAGAAGAGAAGGCTCAAGGGAGATCTTCTGTGGCCTTGCAGCATATAAAGGGGGCTTGCAAGAAGGCTGGACAGAGACTTATCACAAGGGCATGTAGTGATAGGACAAGGGGGAATGGTTTTCAGCTGAAAGAGGGCAGGTTTAGAATAGATAAAGGAAAAAATTCAGTAGTGTGAGGGTGGTGAGGTACTGGAACAAACTGCCTAGAGAAGTTGTGGATGTCCCATCCCTGGAGGTGTTCAAGAGCAGGCTGGATGGGGCTCTAAGAACCTCAGTCTGGTGGAAGGTGTCCCTGTCCATGGCAGGGTGCTGGAGCTAGATGACTTTTATGGTCTCATTTAATCCAAACCACACTTTGATTCCATGAAGACAAGCCTCCCCAAGAGCAGAGGGAAAGCACCATGCACACGTTGCCTGTGAATATTTTATGCTCTTTGAAGGTAACATGGGGAAGAGAAAGGTAGTTGAAGATCTCTTTGAATTAAGTTGATCTCCACTAAATTCTGCAAAGGTCCTCAGTTATATAGCTTTATCTTCATTGCAGGCAAGTCCCAGCACAGTATATGAGGGCAGTTTTAAACCTTAGCCTGTTGGCATGTCCAGAAGAAGCTGACTCAGCCCACAAGGAGCACATGGCTGTTGGGAAAAATGGCTCCAAGCCACACTCCAAAGATGTGCTGACTCCTAACCCTGCAATGCAGTGGAGAAGAAAATCTCTGCTGGCAGAGCTGCTTCCAAGAAGAGCTCAGATTGCACTTAGAGCTCACTGCTAGGGAACAGAATCAAGGCAAATGGAATTGCAGCAGGAAGAACATTGGCTCATGCCTGTCTATCTTGGGTATCCCTTAAAAGCATCATACTCTTTTCAGATTTTTTGCCAATTCCATGATGAAACATGGACTACTATGCTATCTTGGTTTGTATCAGAAACAGTGTGGCCAGCAGGACCAGGGCAATGATCATACCCTTATACTCAAAAATGGTGAGACTGCACCTTGAATCCTGTGTTCAGTTTCAGGCTCCTCACTACAAGAAGGACATTGAGGTGCTGGAATGAATCCAGAGAGTAGCAACAAAGCAGGTTAAGTGTCTGGAGTACAGTCTTCTAAGGAATGGGGACCTGGGTTGTTTAGCCTGGGGAAAAGGAGGCTTGGGGGTACCTTACTGCTCTTTGCAATTACCTGAAAGGAGTAGGTCAGGCAGGGGCTGGTCTCATCTCCCAAGTAACAAAAGATAGGATAAGACCAAACAGATTCAAGCTGAATCAGAGGAGGTTTAGATGGGATATTAGGAGAAATTTCTTCACCAAAAGGGTTGTCAATCACTGGAACAGGCTGCCCAGGGAAGTGGTTGAGTCACCATCCCTGAAGGTATTTAAAAGTTGTGCAGTACTGGTACCTAGGGACATGGTTTAGTGCTGGACATAGCAGGGCTGGGTTAATGGTTGGACTCAATGATCCTAGAGTTCTTTGCAGGCAAAATAAAAAATTATGCTCTTTTATCTATTTCTAAGTATTTACTGATATTTTTCCTTTCTGCAAAGATTCCGTTTTTTCAAAGTAGTCCTGTCTCATAGTTTTCTTGTAAATTAACAAGGCCTGTTGAACTGAATCCAAGCAGAAACCCTTTTATTTTTTTGGTAAAAGGAGAAAACAAACTATAGATGAAATGCACTTTCCAACACACTGAATTTGTTCCTGTATTTTGGTGTTCTGTGATGACAGAAGGTACAGTTTAGGACTGGATGCTTGAGCTCAGCACTGTCCAGAGAAGGCTCTTTGTGAATAACTAGCAATCTAAAGACAGAAAAAAACATGAGATCCAAAGTTTACTAAGTCTTTATGCCACAAATTTCTCTTGGCATTTAAACACAGAAAAATCAATATCAATTCCTCACTTCTATGCTGTAGGCTAACTAGCATAAAGTTCTTCTAATTTTGTATATCTTTGTGAAGAATGTACAGAAGAAGAGGAAAACACAGAGTGAAAGAGCTGAAGGTTTTTAGTTTTACTGCATTCCATTTCTGACAACAATCTGTATTCCTCCCAATTCTTATCTCTGAAGAAAATTTTTCTTGTAGAAAACAAAAAATGCCATGAGCAATAGAATTTTAACTGTAAAGGATGGTATTATCTTTTTTGAAAAGAAACAGTCTACCTCTTGTCCTCCCTGAGACAGCTCACAGCAATGAAATTACTCTACACAGCAAGGACAGAAAGAAACCCTGTTTCTTTCACAGGGCTGATAATTGGTTTGATTTAATTCACTGTGAAAGACAAGTTTGACCAATTGCCTGTAGGCAGTTGAACATGACATCTTCAGATATGTAAGTGCAAGGGACAGACATATTGAGGTCCCCTTATCTCAGTATTGAAGGGAACTCTGCTGACTGCATTCAATGAGCAAATGACTTAAACCTTAGGTGGTAACTTGGGAACCTTAATCTTTCCTTGACATGTCAATTTTTGCCTTGACATCAAGAAAATTAATACAATTTGGAAGTATTGCTATACCTGCCATAGTATAAACAAATTGAGCTAATTTTACTATTTTCAGCTAATTTTACTCACTTAAAAGTTCTCCATTTAAGACTTAGTCTTATTAAGGTAAGTTTTACTACAGGTAAGACTTACAAACACATCTGAAGGTGTCTAATTCTACTGCAATAACCATGTCTAAACTATACAGAATTAATTACCATGTAGAGGTGCCTAGTTCTCCACAGCAGTCAATATAGGCACGGACAGCTGTAATACCACTGGAAAAGCAAACTGTTCAAGTAGACATTTCCTGGAACATGCTAAAAGCTCATAGAGTCAAGTTGAGACTTTTTGGAATGATGAAGTCACTACAAAGTAGTCTACAAAAAAGAGAAACCTTGGCCATATATGCAGCCCTCAAACCAACCCGGTGGATCTGGAATTAGATCATCCTCTGAAAGGGATACTGAATGTTGTGACCATTGACACTGACACTGAGATTATGTCACCCCTACCTGGAGTGCTTTCTGGCCTCCACTGGATTTTCTTTCCCTGAAGTTTTACACAAGCATCAATTAAAGAAGGTTTTGAACATTGTAGACGTCTTCATGCTGTAGTGGAAAGAATAAGGCTACAAAGCTGCAAATAAGGCTACAAAGCTGCCCACCATACGTCCTATCTGTTTGGGAATGTCTTGCAGGTACAATGAGTTTGTGCAAGAAAACCTGAAATACAGTCAAAAATGGAGGGAGAGAAGGCAGGGATGTTTGGAGTGGTGGCGTTTGTCTTCCCAAGTCATCGCTACACGTGGTGGAGCCCTGCTTTCCTTGGCATGGCTGAACACCTGCCTGCCCGTGGGAAATGGTGACCAAATGCCTTGTTCTGCTTTGATTGTGTGTGCAGATTTTGTTCTACCTTTTAAATTGTCTTTGTCTCAACCCATGAGTTTTCTCACTTTTACCCTTCTGATTCTCTTCCCCATCCCACCGTGAAGGAGTAAATGAGTGGCTGGGAGAGGCTGAGTTGCTGGCTGTGGCTAAACCACAAAGACCCCAGGAGACAGAGAGTAGAAGAACCTGTTATTAGGTCAAGGAAGACCTTGTGTTTAGGGTTGGGAGACTGTGTAGATTATTGCTATGGAAATTAGTCAGTTAGTATGTATACTCATTCCCTTCTTTCCTGAGCAGTTTGTGACCATTTGGAAGATAATAAACACCAAGATTTTATCTTCTCTCTGTCCCAAGAAGAACTAAGAAGAATTTATACCACAATGAGATCAAGCAAGGCTGGCTAAGTGAGAGTAAGAACTTGTATTATCTCTCTGTGTCAACCAATAGCATTTCCTCCCTGCTGACTGCAGATCACAGTAAAAAACTCTATATTTAAAACAAAAATTTACTAAGGATTTTATACTGTTGTATCAATCCTTTAACTTTTGAGGATGCATCCTGAATATATTTTGTATTTAGCACTGAATTAGAAGCTAAATACATACAAAATGATATCATTTTGTGACTGATTGCATACTCCTAATGTTCTTGTTTCAGCCCATTATTTTGGTGCTTTTAAAAGATGCCACCAAATAGGTCTTGTGGCAGTATTGCACTGAAGGGGTATTATTGTACTTACAGAGGGTTTCAAAAGATATTAATTCAGAAAAAGGAATATATTCTCCAGTTTCCTCACTTTCCTCTTCTTTGATTTCTATGAACTGTCCATACATATTGCAGTTCCAATATTAGGTGTGTCTGAATCATTCTCACAGAAAAGGAAATGGACCTCAAGTGGTCACTTAATTAATCCTCTGCATTAGTGAGAGCATTTAGAAATTTAATAAACTCTAACCTCAGCCCCATGAAACTTGGAATAAAAGGAAATAGTTCTCTAAGGTTTTGTGCATTGAGGAGCCTGTGCTGCAGCAGATTTGCTGGCAGGAGTTGTGACCCTGTGGGGACCCACATGGAAGCAGCCTGTTCCTGAAGGTCTGCACTCCATGGAAGGGACTCATGCTTTGAGTCATGAAGAACTGAAGCCTGTGGAAGGGATATATGTTGGAGAAGTTTGTGGAGGACTGACTTCTGATTTGTTTGGTAATAAATTAAATTAATTTTTTGCCCAGGTTATATCTTCATGACATTCATATTTTTCCACTTCTACTTTGTCCTGTACAGTGTTCTTTCCCAGATAGCAGAGTCTAAGTCAGCTCTCACTTACATGGAATCCAATTCACAGAGCCTTTTGCAATAGAACAAGGGGTCATGATTTTAAACTGAAGGAGGGTTGATTTAGATTAGATATAAGAAAAATGATTTTTACAATGAAAGTAGTGAAACGCTGGGACAGGTTGCCCAGACAGGTGGATGCCACAGACCAGCAAACATGTAAGGTCAGGTTGGACAGTGCTTTGAGCAACCTGATCTAGTTGAAGATGTCCCTGCTCATTGCAGAGAGGTTGGAATGGGTGACCTTTAAAAGTCTATTCCAATTTAAACTATCTCATGATTCTTGATTGTCCTTGTTGTCCTTTCTGAACCTTTTTCAAATCTTAGACAGCTTTTCTTCATTTTTCCAAGTCGGAGTCATTGGAGCATTTTACAGAATGAAACAATGAAAGCGTTACACAGAAACAGATCACAACAGATCCCTGTGGAGTCCTATATACCATCTTGCATTTGGAAGCTGATCATGAATAAAATCTTGTTGGGGTATGTTTTCTTTACATTCAATTTTTACATAACTTTTTTCATTCTCACTTTACAGCATTGTTACGTAGCCCATACTCCCCTGGTTTGCCAAGATTGCAGCAACACCTGAAGCATCATTAAAGCCAAAATACCCAACACTGAATGCTCTGTCACGCTTTACAATATGTATTATTGTCCTAGAGGAAGAAATGAATTGACACGCTCATGCTTGTAGCTGTTTCCTTGCACAGTTCCAAGTGTCTGTAGATTTTGTCCAGGCACTAAAAGGGCAATGCAGTTGGTGAAGGGTCTGGAGCACAGGTTCTTTGAGGAGCACCTGAGGGAGCTCATGTGGTCTGGCCTAGAGAAAGGGAGGATCGGGGTGACCTTATCACCTGAAAGGAGGCTGTAGCCAAGTGGGGTTGGTCTCTTCTCCCAGGGAACCAGCGACAGGATGAGAAGACATAGTGTTAAACTGCACTAGGGGAGGTTTAGGCTGGACCTCAGGAAGGAGTTCTTCACAAAACGGATGATGAGGCATTGGAATGGGCTGCCCAAGGAGGAGGCAGAATCACCATCCTTGGAGGTGTTAAGGAAAAGACTGGGTGTAGCACTTGGTGCCACTAGGTGGCATGGTGGTGTTCAGTCATAGGTTGGACTCGATGATTTCAGAGGTCTTTTCCAACCTGATCGATTCTGTGATTCTGTCCCGCTTAGCTGCGTTTGCAGCCCCATTCCCTTCTGTGCTTCCGGGGAAATGAGCCCGCACGGGCAGGATCACCTGGCAGGGGCGGCTTCAAAAGGCAGCGCTCTTTTATTTTTATTTGTAACACAGATCCATTTTCTACGAGATTTAAAAATTCATCCCCCACACCCCCTTCCTCCCTCGGAGAAAAAGCAAACTGAGGGAGTTCGCCTCCGCCCCCAGCTCCGCCCCGCGCATGCGCGCAGCATCCCGGGGTGGCGGCGGCCTGGGCGGCCTCGGCGCCGCCAGCGCCGCAATGGGCTGAGGGAGGGCAGGCGGTGGCAGCGGGGGGTGTCCGCGGCTCCGGGCTGGGCGCTCCGAGGATGGAGAGAGCCATGGAGCAGCTTAACCGGCTGACCAGGTCCCTGCGCCGCGCCCGCACCGTGGAGCTGCCGGACGGTAGGAGCGGGGCCCTGACATAGCGGTCGGTCCAGGCGGCCTCCGCGCCCGAACCGGCGGGGATGAGTTGAGGCGGCTGGGGAGGATGGGAACGGGCTCTCTCCGCTTCTGACAGGCTCTGTTTGTTTGTGGTGCTGACAGCAACAGCGGTGTCCCCTTCCTTCCCCCGCTGCCTCGCCGCCTCCGTGGCGGGGCGCGGGGGATCCCTGCCGGCTGCTGCCGCCCTGAGCCCGGGCGAGCCGGGGGTGCCGGACGCCGGCTGTATTCGCTTCTAAATCCTTCGCCAGGTGCCTCGTCGATGACAGAGTAGTGATGAAAAGTCTTAGTGGTTTTTTTTTTTTTTGGTCTTTTTTTTTTTTTTTTTTTTTTTGTCTTTTAGCGGTGCTGAATTTTGTTTGGAAGGGTATCGTAAGTCACTGTCACCCGTCACAGCCTAAATTTTTTTGGCTCTAAACTGCTTCACATGGGTGCTGGTCCCCCATATGAGGATGGATTTGAAAGGAGAGCTTCAGGCTCTTACGGCAAGTGGTTTGCTGTTCCAGCCGGGTCCAGTTTTTGGGAGGACTAACTGTAAAACTCTTGGATGTGCAGAATTTCTGTTCTTGTGAGTCATGTGCTGTCACTGTGCTTTCTTCAGTGTTTACTTTAATGGATGAGTCTTTGGCTGCCTGTCTGCCAGCTTTCATCTGCAGTGGTGGAGGAGAGGGAGTAATATTTTGTTTTCTCCGTGCATTCCCTGTTTGGACTTCCTGGTGTCCTGCTGAACTGTGCAACTTCACCCTTCACTTATTGTCACCTGTCTCCGTTCCAGTGTCTTGCAGTGCAGTTGCTCATAAATTTCACCTGATAGGCAAGTTTCAGGCAGATTTTGCTGCTGCTTGTAAGCCTTTGAATGGCAGCAGTGAAAATTGATGTAATACTACTAACTGAAGCTTAGGCTTACAGAAATAATGGAGTAGCATCAGTTAAACTGATTGAAGATGCTCATATGAATAATACGTTGCACAACCTTTGTCAATTGGAGCTGCTTTAAATTTACCTCAGTACTAATGTAGGCAAATTGATTCTGAATTTTTGTTTGTTTTCTTCGCATCTTGGGCATTTTTATCTTACATTTTATAGGTAGTTATGTCTGTGGAATGGCAGTGCAAGTGCAAGCCTTGAGACCTTTGGAACAAGTATTTCTGTCATTCTCTAGTGCAAGTGCAAGCCCCGAGACCTTTGGAACAAGTACTTCTATCATCCTGTAGTGCAGAAGGAATGTGAATTCTATGCATTCCTTAGGAATTGCACGAAACAAATCAGTGGGACTGATATTAGGAGATAAATGGGCTTAACACACTGAAATCTCAAACTGCATTGCAAGAAGGTCTCTGCTCAATGGCCATCCAACTTTGGGTCCGTTTCAGCTTGTTAGGTATCTTCTTTCTTGACCTTGGTGTTCCTTAGGTTTCTGCAGGTCTGCCCAAACTCTTCTTGAGAAGCAGGTTTGGCTTGTAGTATGTTGTTCCAAACGTGTACTGACAGGATCAGCTTGGGATATTCCATGCTGGTCTAGGATAATATGTAGTTTGGTGGCTTGTTGTGTGCTGTGTCTGGCCTCTTGAATTATGACTCCCCTCCTCTTTACCCCCACTGTATTTGAATAACTTTAATTTGACATTTAATTTGAAAGATACATAGTTTACTCCTCCATCCTTAAAGTGAGAGTCATGGTTCTCTTGCAGGAGATGGAGATGTATGTTTGAATTTACTTATGCTGAAGAAGGCAGTAAATCCCACTAAATGGAAGTATTAAAGTTCCATTGCATGTGCCATAGCCACTAGGGTATTATGTGCACAGTGCTGACACTTCTTTAAGATTGTGATCTCTTGTCAACTTCATGATGGTATCTCTGAGGAAATAAAGTGGTCAGTGTATCTTGCCAGGGCAGGATTCGAGATGATGAATTTCAAGGGTTTTTTTCTTTAAAGCAAGTCTTAACACTTGAGTCCAGTGCCAATTAATACCCTGAGCTCACAAGTAGAACTTTTTTAATCACTCTCCCAAAGTATCCTCCAGCAATTGTTTTCTGGACGCTTGAGAGCTTGACACAAATTTCCGGATGATGCTACTGAGGCTCAGTGACTGAAAACTAGGTCTTGTGGCCCAAAGCTGTGACACTGTTTGGTGTGCCTTTTTTTTAATCTTTATATAATTGCAAGCAAATAAGTTCGGTGAGTCCATGAGGTGTATAATACTTTTTCTCTACCTGCTGTCACGTAGTTTATGTCAGTTGGATTTTTTTATGACTAGAGAAAATAATCACCAAAGACAGGCATAAAAGATCCTTAGTCCCACACCCTCTTAATTACTTCTTACAGAAAAACTCTGGGAAAATCTGCATGTGCTCCACTGTGTAATTTTTGTTAATAGAATAGCAAAAGGCTTGGTTTTGTAATTGTGCCATAAATGTTTGTTATGGCCCAGCTACACTTGTATTTAACTATGGACTTTTTCTGGATCACTGCACTTGCAATATAATTAAATATAGTTAGAATCAATATTAAGCATTTCAGTTAAGTGTGCTGATATATGTAGAAGTTTTTTTTCACCTTTTTTAGATGTCTTGTATGGGGCCTGATTGTGGAAATATATAAGGATGTAATGTTTAAATTTAGTTGAAGTTCTTTAGTTTTTTTTTTATTTTTATTTGGAGAGCTTTATCTTCCTGCCCAAAGCTCTTTGAAACAGAGTTCAAGATATTTTTTTTTTTAGTTGCGTATACTGGGAGCTAATCATGGATAGATTTTGAAAAAGTGCTCAAATATTTTCCACAATTGATATTTATTTAGCATCTATTTAATTTTGTTTCAGGATTCTTTCTCTCTGTGTCCCCTCCCTCCCAGCTTGTTCTTCCCTGAGCAGTCAAATTCTAGGGGTGTGTGTTGGAGATGGAGTTTTCTGATGCTCTCAGAACTCTGCCATAAGAAACACTTTGTAAAGAGTTCAAACTTTAGCTTGGTGATGGTTGGTGACTCTCTGCAATGTTTAATCATAATTTGTTGTTTTGGGAGGCTTGTGTCTCTTGCACCATGTGTTTTCTATAAGCAATGTTGATTTTTAAAAATTTTGTTTTAAAATTTTTGTAGCTGATGAAATGTGATTTGAATTTGAATTATCTCTGTCCAGTGTTCAAAGGTAATAATAGATTGTTAAAAAGATGCGTTGCTGCTTTCTTTTGTTAGCTAGGGACACACAACTTCAAATGGCTGATAGCAGTAGTAACCTTGGAGCAGTGTAGAACAATAACAACAAAGAGCATAGCTGCAGCATGATAACAACTTCTTGGATTCCACTTCATAATTCTGAAGAATCTTTATTTAAAATTCAGTAGATGCCGCCTTGCCTACCTAGTGGAAGTAGTGGTTATGTAGAGGCATGGTATGTAAAAGAAATGATATACTGTGCTTGTTTGGGACTGTTTTAATTCTTCCTGTTCTGGTTGCTTTGTAAGTTTGGATCAAGGAAGGTGATGAGGAAAAACTTGAAAATAATTTTTTGAAAACAGTCCTGTATTTCCATACCCTGAAACCATATATTTGGGTTCTCAGAAAGCATAGCCCCTCCTGTCATAAATTAGTGTCTACATGAACAATCTGTGGAGATTGTACTCTCAAAAATGGGTAGCTTGTTGAAGGGAAAAATTACAATAATTGTCCATAATGAAAGAAAAAATTACTGTGCAATAAAACCATTCATAATTATTATATGTTAAAATATTTTAAGTTTTGTCAAATTAATCTTCTAAAAAGAGTATTTACTTCGGGAAGTCTGTAAGTGACCAAACAGGCTCATCACACCCATGCAGTGTGCTAGCATTTGCAGCAGTAGTGATGACATAGTCTGTGTGGCTGAATGTCAGTGTGTCTGACATTCAACCACACAGACTTTGTCTTTGGCCTTTCTTTGTTTGTCTTCAAGTGTGAAATATGAAACTGATTAGCGATTAAAAAGTAAAATGAAACTTATTGTACTCAGGTATTCAAGTACAGAGACAAAATGGAATGGTTATGAAGTAATTTTTAAAAGTCACTACTACAAAATCATAGCCACAGGACTATGGAAGTCACCTTGGAAGATAGGAAGCGTCCTTCTTTTTAAAATTAAATAGTTAAGTGTTTTTGTTTTGTTTGGATTTTTTTAATGCACATCTCTTAAAAACTTGGATTTAGTGAACAGGATTGTCAATTCAAAGAAATTGACACTCCACTGAAAATTCTGTATTTTTTACTTTGTAAAAGAAAAAAAACCACATTGAAGTTTCATATATTACAATTCTGTTAATTCTCTCTTTTATCTAAATAAATGTGATGGCCTTTTCTTTTTAATGAAACTTTGGGTGTGTAGAATCTGTGTAAAAAAAATTATCTGTTTCAAGTGAACACTTGAAAATGTAAATAAGTGTTGCTAGATACATTTATTTAAAAAAAAATATATCTTTATGGTAACAGAGTAATTTAATTTCTTCCCAGATAATGAAACTGCTGTCTATACACTGATGCCAATGGTTATGGCTGACCAGCACAGGTGAGAGCTTCTTTAAATTTACCTTTTTTTTTTTTTTTTTAGGTCTGAAAAAGCCAGCCTGTTTGCTGAAGTCCTAGCTCCTAAAGCACTCTCAGAAGTCCAGCTGCTGAATTGCTGAGTTGTGTTCTAATTTGAAGTTAGTCACTGACTGTGTGCATCCCAGCATACTTTTGCCTGTTTTGATTTATGCCATAGACTGGAACTGGGATTTGTTCTGTTGAAGCACATAGGGAGATTTGTCCTAGAATAAGAACAAAAATGTTGTTTTGTAATTGTGTCTTAGTTCTGGGTGTGTATTTATGGATGACATAGAAGCTCTTAGTCTTATTAGACATCTCATAAAGACATGGAATAAGAGTTGGACAATGAGATTGAGACTTCTGGAATTCCTCATATGAGCAGCTGTTTCTCTTACTGAGTTGTCCTCAAAGTGCTTGGAACCTGGAGGCTGTATAATGCCAGCTAAGTGGTGCTTCCTTCCATGAATTTTGTAGGGAAGCAGTCAGTAACTCTTACTGAAAGAGAAAGCTGCTTTTCCAGGATAAACGTTTGTTCTGCTGTGCAGTATTTTGAGATCTCATGCAAGGGTTTTAAATTATGTGATCAGCCCATTACTGGAAGTTGAAAGGTCCTATTTAAACTTTTTATCCTGATCTTGTATCCTTCTACTTCATCATTTTGATTTCACATACCAGTCTTTCCTCTGAACTTTGCCTGTGTTTGGAAAAACTGTTGGATATGTGGTTGGGGTGATTGTGATAAGGGGGGAATTGAAAATTTATATTTTGTTTAAACCAAGCTGTTGAAGTGCTTGTTTTTCATATTTGTAAAGAAGTGATTTGGTTGTTTGGTCTAATTCTTACTAGTTTACATTTGGAACAGTTTCCCAGTGTCACTGTTAATTTTTTAGGTACAGTAAGAAATGGAAAGGTATTCTTAATCAGCAAATGCTTAAAAATGATGTGATCTCTTAGTAATTAGTTGGATGGAAAAGAAATAGTGATTAATTAAGAAATAGAGTACTCATGTACAACTTAGAGTATAAACTTTGCTTGGATACTGTGAGCTATTTTTAAAATTAAAACATTATTTTTCTATTTGAAGGTCTGTCTCAGAGCTGCTGTCAAATTCAAAATTTGATGTGAATTATGCCTTTGGACGTGTGAAGAGAAGTTTGCTTCATATTGCAGCAAAGTAAGACTTACTTGAGTCCAGTCCAGAGGTTAACAATGAAAATATTGCCACAAATCTAAGGCACCAATGTAAGCTGGAAAACTCTGTAGTGTCAGTTAACATTTTGTTTTCACACTTTTTATATCTTGTTTGTTCTTCCTAGTAATGTGCCTCCCTCATAAAGAGGACAGCTTTTACGCATGGTATCAAGTGGCATTCCAAATTCCAGTGAAGGAAGTCTGGCTAGATACATTTTTACCTTTCTGTGAAATCTCGAGTCTTTTAAAATAATGCAGCCATGCTGTGCATCCTGTGTAGCTGGGTTACTCTTGCCTTTGTAGAGGTAGGGAACTCTTATTTGCAGGTGCTGATTGTTTTTGGGGTATTCTAAAACAACGGGAAGCATTTGGATGTTTGTTGGGAAGCAGCTGTTCCACAGTACTTTGTGTGACTGTAACTGAAGGGAATATAACTCAGGAGCTCACTTCTAGTAAGTTTTGTATCTTGTATAGAGGGCTTCAGTGCAAATTTTGATCTACATTATTTATTGTTTGTATAGCTCTTCAGTGGGGATGACTCTACTTTATATGTAACTCTGCCAAGAAACAGACAGGTTACCATCATATAGATAGAAATTAACCAGATAGTTTTTGACATGACCTTTCAGGAAACTAAACTTTAAACTGATGAATGAATGCTCTGTATTTATTTCCCCTTGAAAGTTCTTTCATTTAAATGGTAAAAAAAGTGCAAAAAACAAAAAAAGGAACTAGTAGAAGAATTGCATATATATAGCTCTACTTGATCATAATAAAGGTGGAAGTTCCAGCTTCTTAAACAGACTATTAGAAATAGCTGTTTCCGAACTATTTCATTTCAGAATTACGTAGTGCTTATATAAAATTTACTTAAGGAAGTACTTATAAAAATGCAAGCAAATTTTTAGCATATGCTTTAGAAGTATATTTGAAAATACACTGTATTTCCTGATTCTAAAAATACAAGAAGTTGTGTTACACTTAGTTTCTGGATTGTTTTTTATCTTGACTTAGTTATTGGGTCACAAAGGGGTCAAGCTGCTGGTTTTGCAACATATTGTACAGTTAGTCTTCAGTTTATTTGGGTTGTTGTGTAGCAGTTCTGATGTTGGGAAGATTTGTAAAAATTTATTAGCTGGTTGCAACAGATACAAAAGTACTCTGTTTATCTTTTCAATCAGCTCTTCCTCTTAAAGAGTTCAGGAGCAAGATAAATATGTAATGCAGAGTTTCTGTCCTCTTAGTGACATTGGTTATCCTGAAGAGCTGCTATATTATGTAAAGTAAAAGAGTTCAGCTCTTTATTACAGGTTCAAAATTGATAGCAAAGAAATATTTGTACTAGCAAATAAATATTTGTACAAGTTTTGGAATTTTCCTGGTATTCAAACTTCTAACATAACTTCCAGACACAGAAGCATAACAAATCCCAAAATCTTTAATGGAGAATTCAGTCCTGTTAACAGAGTAGGGATGAGGGAGGTGAGAGGAAATTGAAAGCAAAACTTATTTAGTTTAAAGAATTAACAGTCCTAAAGACTCACTGTTGTGTTTTAAAGTCATTAAAATCAAAGAGTAGGCTGGCATCTCTTCATTGCTACCAGTTATATTTGGTCACTTCTTGCTGCATTAAGTGACTTTCCTTTAGCTTTGTGTAGCCTGAACTATGAGGGTGTAAAACAATTTTATGTAAAGATGTTCTAGTGAGTGTGATCTGTACCTAATGTTGCTGTTGTCTTTATGCCAATACTGATTTGTAAATATCCTTGTTACAGTTTTTCCCCTTTCTTATTTTCTTCTTAGCTGTGGATCAGTTGAATGCCTTGTTCTGTTATTAAAAAAAGGAGCAAATCCAAACTATCAGGACATCTCAGGATGCACTCCTCTCCATTTAGCAGCAAGGAATGGGTAAGTTTTTAAAATCCTTAAGCTCTTAAACATTTTTTGCATAATACACTTGAGCTGGCATGTTCTGTAATATTTTTGCATAGTTCAAAAAAACAGCTTTGGTTTTCACTTTTGAAAATCGAGAACATGGAGGTTAAAATCCTTACTTTGAGTATTCACAGAATAATATTTTATAAATAGTAAGTCATGTCTAAAATACCAATTCCAGTACCAGTTATTTTAGTGTTTTCTGTTAATTGGGGGCATAATGATTCTTACAACGGTAATTGAACGAGGGATACATTCACCTTCCAGTTAGCTGAGTAAGAAAAAAGGCTTTGGAGGGCTTGGAGGGGGTCAAGAGACTTCTGATTTTTCTGAGATGGTGTCTCTAAGAAAATTTTTCCTGCAAGAAAAGGAATACAATGTTGGCACAATGTTAGGAGAGAGGCAGAGAAAGAACTCCAAAGCAGTGAGTAAGTACTTTTTTAAGATCCTACTTCTGGAATTGTGTTTGTGAAAACATACACAATTCCAGAAGTAGGATCTTAAAAGTGAAGGTAATGTTGTCTTTTTTCTTTTTAAGATGTGTGTGATACAATAACTGAATTGTATCACAGCTGGTACTTCAGGTGAGGAGGTGGTAGTGTTTAGTGGCTTCTGGGTATGTGTGAGGTCTATTTGTAGGACAGGAGAGAAGCAGGCAAGTGGTGTATGATGAAATGCAGAAATACACTCAGGAGACAGTAATGTGGAAATGAGCTATAAGAAAAGTGTGAAAGGTACGAAATAAAAAGGAAAAGGAAAATAAATTTGTAAAGGTAAAGCACTTAGAGCATTAAAAATGTTAAAAAACCAAACAAAACATGAATTAGGAAAAAAATACCTCTACTTTTATTAAGAAAATGCTTGTACTTAACAAGGATTTGCTTAGTTTTACAATGACTGTCTCACTAAGTAATGATTTAGTGGTGTACTGTAAACATGTCCACTGACATGTACAGGCAACAGTGAACTTCATGGACTTCTATTAGCTGAACTCATGCTTTTTGTCTTGAAAGGGTGGTTCATGCAGAGCTGAAACTGTTAGAGTAGTGGTTAAGTGGTTCTGCACTTTCCACAAAAACAGCTATGATTTTAGCCCTATGTTGTTGTTTGCTACCTTTGCACTGTCTGTGAAGATCACTTCTTTCACGTGCTCAGTACTGTACTCCTTGTAAATTGGAACCACCTGTTATGCCTAGAACAGTCATAAATTAGATTTAGTGGAGCTCTAAGGAGATATTTAGTCTTTGTAAGTTATTTTCCCTGACTGGATTTTAATGTATTCTTTTGCTTACAGCCAGAAAAAATGTATGAGCAAGCTGCTGGAATACAGTGCAGATGTCAACATTTGTAATAATGAAGGCTTGACTGCAGTAAGTGCTGTTAATTATCATGATGTTCATAAAATGAATGAAGACTTTGGAGATTCTCAGTTTTTAATCTTTTGCCATCTCACACATAAAACCAAACTGCTATGTGTCCAGTGCCATCAAGAATCTCAAGATGTGATCAAAATATCCAAGCATATGATTGTATTGTTCAAAGCTTCTCCTAATATTATACAAAGCTTCTCTTTGTGAAAGTGTTGACAATAATACAGCCAGGTTTAAAATCATTTTTATAGGCTAGATATATATCATTGCTAAAGGAAACACATGTATATTCATTTTGTGCTTAGATTCATTGGTTGGCTGTCAATGGACGAACAGAATTGCTTCATGATCTTGTTCAGCACGTCAGTAATGTAGATGTTGAAGATGCCATGGGACAGACAGCCCTTCATGTAGCTTGTCAAAATGGACACAAGACAGTAAGTTTCTAAACTGTATGAACACAATTGATTTGTGAAGAACTTGGTAATGCCTCAAAGTTGTTGTGGTTTTGTTATAAACATCAGAGTAGTAATGCACATGGTAATGGCTACAAGTGTGAAGAATGCTGTTGTGTGTCTTAGTATCGACTGCATGCACTTCCATGGGAACAACTTATTTATTCTTGTGGAGGTGACTGATCACAGTGCCTATGGGTGTTGAGATGACTTAATGTATACTGTTCAGCTCTTCTGTGGTGCTGTTATTGGCTTGTTATTATCAAGTTTTTATGTAATTTTAAATGTTTGAAAATGTTTTGCCTTATTTTTCAGAATATGTTTAATTCATAATTGTGTAAGCGATTGTGTGATTTTGAAATCTGAAATATTAATTTACTGTGAATAAAAAATGAAAACAGAGTTGGATCAGTTATAGTTTAACTTTAGAAGTAAACAAGCTCAAATAAACTCTTCATTATTGATCTGTGCGAATAATTTTTATGTCTGGCCTTGCATTAGGGCTGACTATTTATATTCAGAGTATAGGTTTGGATACTTTACTTGAACTGCATTAGAGCTCTATAGAGTTATACAGATTGCCACCAGAACTATTTACTACTGAAAAGAATAAATTGTAATTCTACCTAGATCTTTTCTGTTGTCCTTGTCCGTGCTGGATTTTAGAAGACCAAATTCTGAAAAACTGTTACCTATAAATGTAGCAAATTTATGTGACTGAAATATAACAAAAGTTGTTTGGGAGTGTGCTCAGCGTTTTCGTATTTTAGACATGCACTAAATATTTGCAAGCCAGTAGTGTTTTCCACTGCTCTTTTTCTAAAGGTGATGTTTTGTTCTCTTGTAGACAGTGCAGTGCTTGCTGGACAGTGGTGCAGACATAAACAGGCCGAATGTTTCTGGGGCAACTCCACTTTATTTTGCTTGCAGGTTATATATTTTTAACTTTTGAATACCTTTTGCAATAACTAATTAGAAATTACAAAATATAGGAAATATAAAAGCTGACTGTTTAATCTTGTCTCATTTTTGAGTGTGGTTTAGTGTCTTATCATAATACTTAGGTTAGTACTGAATGCTTATGTAGCTCTTTCTAACAGACATGTTAAACACATACCTACCTGTACATGTTCTAGCATGAATCATAAATTGGTGACTGCTGAACCCTTTTCTGAAAAAATGAATTCTGCCAATTTAGTTTATTTTGAGTACACTAAAACCAGAGCCTTTATAAGGCAAGTTTGGCTATTCCTTAATGTACAGTATGGTATTACAGTATACATGAAATGTGCATATAAGTGTCAAAGTTACAATATTGAGTTAAAATTACATTGTTGCTTTGATCAATTATGCTTTCTTCATAGTTAAATTTCAAAAGTAAACACATATGATAAATGATCTTTTGTTTTAATCAGATAATTTCTGCAATTTGTTAGAACATTTTCAATTTTTGCAATCCCTGTGCTTTGATTACAGGTTAAATAGTTCACATAAGATTACTGTTACTGTAAGCAAAAGGAGAAATGGACTGACCTGCTGCTCTGCTAAGAGCTACATTCTGGGAGCTGGTGTCTCTGGAGTGTTGACTTGTGTATGTTGACTTGTGGCAGTTAAGAAGAAGGGAAGTAGAGAATGCTGCTAGCTGCAAGCTGCTAGCCTTGGTCCTTGATTTAGGGGCTGATATTTGTACACACTTTAAAAGAAGTAAGCAGCTTGTCTTGGCTTGGAGGTTTTTCACAGGAAGGGAATGTGGCAAGTACAGGAGTCATATTCTTTAGAAATTACCAACTGGAGCATCTGGCAGGGTAGAATGAACAGGGTGTGTAGTACAGCAAACCTGGAAAGAAAGGTTGTAGGTTCCTGATGACAGGGAGGGCAGGATATGGTGGCAGTGGCAGATGATAGCTGCAGGAAGGGTATCAGTATTCAAAGTCTGAGTCTGAAGCATCTGTTTTGTCAATGTGTGGGGTTGTGCACTTAGTCTAGAGAATTACAATGAAGATGCTGCTAGTAGGCCATTAGTCTTAGCTCCTTTCTGACCTTTAGTGTTTGGATTGAGACAAAGTCTGGTATATCAAATTAACCTGTTGGCTTCCTGGGCTGGAAGGGCAGGACTGAGGAGAACTCTTCTGTCAGTTATTGAGAGATCAGTGAAGCTACCTCTTGCCCCTCAGCTGTTAGTTGTCACTTTACCTGTGCTCTTTCTGAACTGATAGGCTGCACCTATCAGGCTGAGGATGCAGGCAGCCTCTTGGATGTTCCAGAATGCCAATACTCTTGTCCATTGGTGTAAAGGGTGTACTGCAAACTAGCTTGAGGAATAAAACATTACTGAAAAACTTATATACCTTAATTGCTATGTCTTTTTTATTAGTCTTTCATTTCACCCTTAAGACACTTCTCTGTTATGTTTGGCAGTATATGCACTTAATGCTGGTAAAGGCAATATTCAAGTAATCATTTCATGTGTTCCTAAAGAAGTAAACCTCTGATCACTGGTACTCAATTTCTCATTTTTTTCCGAAGAAAGGATTTGGGAAAGTGTTGAGAGGCATAAATAGTTGTTTTTTCTGTTTTCTAGGCAATGCTAGCATGTTGGGAAATTTTTCAGAGAATTGAGGGTCCTATACAGTCTATAACCAGATCAGTGAATAGACTTTGAATGCAAAAGTAA
Organism: Haemorhous mexicanus; assembly: GCF_027477595.1. NCBI lineage: Eukaryota > Metazoa > Chordata > Aves > Passeriformes > Fringillidae > Haemorhous > Haemorhous mexicanus. Next base: position 74,077,069 of record NC_082343.1, read on the forward strand.
ACTCGTTACTTCTAGAGGCTATGCAAGACATTTATATATAGAAATTAGAGCCGTTTGAGTGAGGTATTTATCTCTTGTACAAAAAAAAAATTAACAGTAAAAACATCTTGCTAATATTTTATTGATGGTTAAAGCACAATTAGATTGTTTTCCCCCTAATATGATAGAAGTGAGCAAAGAACTTGGCAAGGATAACTTCCTCTCTGAAGTAAATTAGGATGTAAATTGAGAAAGAGCTCTCTTTTTGCAGGAAATGCAGCTCATAAATATTTGAGGCGAGGCTAGGATGAATCATTTCTGAATGATGAGAGCGACTCTGACTTCATAAGTAGCCTGAATTTTGCACTGCTCTTTTGCAGTAATCTTTTCTTCTAGCTTCTGTTGGTTTTGTTTGTTAGATTCAACAAAGACAGATTTATGACTCAGATCATAAATGCTCTAGTAACTGTCTTTCTTCTCTTTTGAATAGCCATGGTCAGAGAGACACTGCACAAATTCTTTTGATGAGAGGAGCCAAATATTTACCAGACAAGAATGGTGTTACTCCACTGGATCTCTGTGTACAGGTATTAAGTTAGCAACACTATTTCAGTGAATTTCTGTGACTTACTACAGTGTCATCTGATCATTATTACCTTTTCTTATTCTTAAGGCCTCTGAGAGATGGTAGTCCTTTGGCAAAACAAGTGCAAAATGTAATTTTTTAATAATGAAATTGATCCTACAGGCAGGTTCATAATTTCTATGCTTTGCATAAGTCAGGTGCAAGAATCATGAGAAAGAGTTTCCAGAGCTCCATTTGATTAGGAAGTTTTGGAATCCTTTGTATAATGGTAGTACACGATTTAGGTGCTTACTTGTTAACAAGTAAGAGGTAAAGGCGTGCAGAAAGGAGTGATTTTTTTTTTTTATCTCAAATAATAGATTTTATTTTCTCTTGAGGAGATGTTGCTATTAAAAACAAAACTTACATGATGATGGCTCTTACTTGTCAAAGATATTTCTATATCTGGATGAGGAACAAAATTCTTATATATTTTGAAGTAATGTGACATTTTCAACTGCAAAACAATTTCCTCATCACCAACTGCTTGTACTACATCCTAAAGTGATTTTTTTTTGATTTGGGAACACTTACACTTTTTTCTGTCAGATAAGTTGCAGGTCAGTGTGTAAATAACGTGATTGAATGGAAGCCTTTGAACCTTTGCTAGTAATTAGACTAGAAAACTGAACTGAAAGCTGAAAAAACTAAGTCATTGGAGTGAGTGGACATCACGCTACCTTTGTGCATGTCATTAGTTTGTCAGGATAAAATTGAAATTTTCTGGGTTTTTTTCTGTATTTTCAGACTATTTCAACCTCAAGTTATTTAATTTCTGAGGTGTCTTCATGTGCCTAAGACTTGCACTTGAAATAGTTGTGTGTATGTGCAAGAGTGCTGTCTCCAGTACCTGTGGGATAATTTTGGAATGTTTAACTCTGGAAGTTTTATTTCATAGACTTATCTGTGTAAGACCTTGATCCAGTTAGGTTTCTTACAGTATTTCTTTTTGCATATAAGAAACCAAGTAAGTCCTCAGCTCTGGTCACTGAGAAGTGTGAGTTCACTATACTGTCTCACTGCTGACTCGATTGTGAAACTCAGTCAGATTTTTTTTTTTCTTTGTTATGGCAGAATTACTATTGCTACATAAAGCCACACGGAGTATGATCAGTTTCAAGGTATTCTGCAGCCACAGACCTGTAAGACAGTATATGGCAGGAGAGGTTTAGATTAGATATTAGGAATAATTTCTTCATGGAAAGGGCTGTAAGGCATTGGAGAAGACTGCCCAGGGAAGTGGTGGAGTCTCCACCCCTCAAAGTGTTTAAAAAAATGGTGAATATGGCACTTGAGGATGTGGTTTAGTAGCATACATAGGGGTGGTGCTAGGCTGATGTTTGGTCTTGATGATCTTAAAAGTATTTTCCAACCTAAATGATTCTGTGAATCCTTACCAGTGTGTGCTTAGTGGTAGAGTTATTATTTTTTATGATTAATGTTTTGAGTTTCTGCTTCAGTCTCCAGTTTTGCAATCCCTAGGGCACGTTTTTACACATAAAACTTATGTTAACTTTTTTTAGTTGTGAGTAGTGACACCTGGTGTTTGTTTTGTAGTGATGATCTTACTGTGTTCAAGATCATGCAGTATACAAGTTCATGATGCCAAGTAAGAATGAAGAAAACAATATGTTTTCTTTCTTTTTACATTGTGCGTTTTATTCTGTGCTTAAAGGTCTGTTTTTCAAAGTCAATACATGCTTTCAGATGACTGAAATTATGGACTCAAACAATTCTTGCAAACATTACCTTGATCTTGAAGATTTGACTTTCATTAATTTTTACGGATTCTGGGTGGGTTTATTTTTAATACTTAATTTCTTGGTACCAGAAACAATTAAATTAATCTTTTTAATGTATGGTTTTTACTGAGGTAATGTCAACTGTCATTCACAGAGGAGCCCCTGAAGTTGCAGCAGTTAATACGTTACATGGTTATTTTCCCGGAGTAGAAGTTCATGCATATTCATGTATTAGGTGTCTGCTTAAAAATGCAGCTGTGTTAAATAAGGTTTGATACAAATAAACCACAAAATCAAGTTATTTTCTTTCCAGAAAACATTTTTTTTCAGAAGGGTGTGAAGTTAGTCTAAGGCACATTCTAAGGAGTTATACTTGTGTATTGATTTTAAAGTTAAGTAACCCTTTCATGGGTTTATCCTATTTCTTCCTGTAACAGGTCAGATATGTGCCCTATGAATGTTTAGAAAATGTTTGTTTTGAAGAATTAGATTCTGGGTGTAATTAAGTAGGTATCAGCAGGGGGAAGAGAAGTGAAATATTGCAATGTTTTTAATCTCTGGTGATTGTTGGCTGAAGTGCTTTTCAACTGTACCTTTATTTTGGTAAGTAGGAAAATGTTTTAAAAACTAGAAAAATGGGAGTGGATATATGTGAGCCAGTATACTGGAAAAAATTGATTCTGTCTTCTCCCAAACATTTTGGGATACCTAACTTTGCTACATTTTTGAATTTCAAATTATTTTAGAATAGGATTTCTCCAGCATTAAACCAAATCGTTATCCTTAATAACAATAAAAAAAGATGTTATTGCCTGTAATAGTCTAACTCTCCATTCTAATGTTTCTTTTAATTAAAATGTTTTCTTAGGGTGGTTATGGAGAGACTTGTGAAGTCTTAATACAGTACCATCCTCGGCTTTTCCAGACAATAATTCAAATGACACAGAATGAAGATCTGCGGGAAAACATGGTAAAATGGGATTCTGTGTGTTATAGCCAGGGATCTCTCTGTGTGTGCTGGAGAGCTTAGTGCTTAATATTAGTGGCAATCAGTACCACAGTAGTTGACCACTAGGTACCTTTCTTTCCTCATGGAAAATGGGCAGTCTTCACATAATTTTAAACACAAGAATTTGGAATTAAACATAGGATCTGTTTTTATTTAGTGTTCTAACTTTGTACATTTGGCAAAGTGATCTAAACAGTTTAAAGAGCAGACATTGCAAGCTTCAATACAAAGGTACTGGTAGAGCATTCCTAGAGCATCCTATATATACAGTTACTTTGTGTAACAGGGCCTATTTTCCTTCATTTAGTCATTATCTGCAGACATCCATTCTAGGATGTGTCTTGAGGCTGAATCATCTGGAATTAACTTAAAAGTATGTGGTATGAGCACTCATCTGTATGAAGTTGTCTTGTTAGAGTGTAAAAGATTGCAGCCACAATTACATTTGATGATTATTTCTGTAGATGAAACGACTCTGTTTCTTTTTTAATGGTTCTCTTACACCTTGCTTCTTTGGTTGTTGTGGGGTAGTACAATCTAAAGCAAAGAAAAATCAAGGAAATAAGTTTAGTTTCTTAATTGTGTAAGGGAAATGAAACATGGGATGCCTCTCCCCCCTTGTAAATCTAGCTCACTATGGGTTTTTAATACATTAGTTTTTTGAAATTACTGCAAACAACCTTACAGACTGTAAAAAAAACCAATTAAAATTACTTAATTTAGTTTGCTAGATTTTTGGTGTTTTTATTTTCTCTATAACTCCATTACTTCCACTATAACACTGAGGATTTCCAAGTCAGTGTTTAAATTTCTGAGACAAGGTTGAGTTTTACAGAGTGAAATGATGCAGGTGAGAATTCTCAAAGTGTATGTTGGATGCAAGGGGAGATGCTATAGGTGATTTAAATTAAAAGGAAAAGAATTAAAAAATGGAACAAAAAGACCTTCTGTATCTTGGTAGAAGTGAAGGAAAATGTGAGAAAATTTTTTCATCTGTCTGAGTAATGGTGGAGCTGTGTGCAAAAACAAGATCTTAATGAGAGTGTATGCAAAATATGTTAGCTAATACATGGTATAGTTCTGCTTCATTGCCAAAATGTAATCATATATTGAAAATTTTTTTCTATGGCCGAAACTGAGTTGTTCTGCTTAGTCTTGGGTAATGACCAGTGCATATTATCTGGAAGTGATGACATAAGAAAACTGGGTATGTGTTACAAGTCAGGACTCGTATTTTAAATGCCATAAGTTGTTCTTACGAATTAATAATACAAGGTTAAGCATTCAGTGTTTGTAACATTCTGTAATGTTAAATACCCTGTAGTACATGCATTGACGCTAGAATGTGTACCTTTGCACATTTGCAATCTTTGTAAATGATAATGAAATGTTAACTGAGGCTAGATTACAGATTGTACAGTATAGATATAGATATACATTATTATAATGCTTGAGTGATAGTGTTCTACATAATTAATAAATTATTGTTGATCTGATGATCCTTGACACAATGCAATTGTTTTTGTTTGAATCCTTCAGTTGCGGCAAGTTCTGGAACACTTGTCTCAGCAGAGCGAAAGCCAGTATCTTAAAATCTTGACAAGTCTTGCTGAAGTTGCTACAACAAATGGTCACAAATTGCTCAGGTAAGTGTGAGGTCACAGGTTGATAAACTACCCCGCAGTTAGTGCCACTTAATAGTTTTAATAGTTCAAACTATCTGATGCTCAGCACATGCTGGAGTAGATAGATCTCAAATCTGATTTATATGATAATGTCTGTTTAGATTGCTGTCTTCACAAAGGCTTCAAGAGAAAAAGTTGGTGTCCTTGTATAGCTGCTGGTATCTAGAAGCTTGAGTTGCAGGGAGGTGTGTTTTTTGTTTGGTTAGTTTGGCTATGTCAGCCCTAGAAAGGGAAGCTTTTTAGACAACTATCAAATAATTTATTCTTTTTTTGTCTTCACCCTTCTCATTTTTTTTTTTTCCCTTCCACATTTTTACTTTTCTACGTGCTTCCTTAGTATGCTTGAGGAGAGTTTTGTTACTTCAGACACCTGTCTCATGTTTGCTGGCTCTGGTTGCCTTACATGGCTAGTAATATATATGAGATAAAAAATTTCATCTCTCAGTGGGCTGTCTCAGCAGCAGTAACTTGGGGAGATGCATGACACAGGCAAGCATATTTACGCAGTATGCTTTTTTAGTTTTTGTGGCATCTGTTTCAGTTTGTGCAAAACACTTTGTCTGCAATTTGTTGGAGAATTTTATTGTTTTCAACATCTAACAGATTTTGGTGTAACCTTTATGCTTTACTAGAAAATTTTTACTGAAAGAGTCAAGGGTCTGAAAACATGAGTGAAGTTCCTTATTAACATGTTTTAGATGGCATTTTGGCAAAGAGAGCTTTGAAAGTGTTCTGTAATCAGAGAAACCTGTCAGCATAGGATGTAGAGGATTATGACTTGGGAAGCTTTTTTTTTACTTGGGCTGGGGTTCGAGGAGCCCATTTGTGAGATGGAAAATAAATAACATATTCTTGCTCCTAGATACTTTATTTTCTTGCCATTAGTCATGTTACATTTAAATGGAGCTTGTAGATAGCAGGTCAGAACTCCTGGATGATGGTAGGAAATTCATTACATCATTAATAAATCTTATGCTGGTTCACTTTGATGAATAAATGTAAAGATCTGAATCCCTTTAAACTTTGTGGTTTGAAGGAATTAAAATGTATAGACATTAATGAAATTGCTGCTGCAAAGAAAACTTTCTGAAGAATTTCTGCTGTTGCAGTGTGTATCAGCTTATCTTGTAACACATTCCTTTTTGTCTCCAGATTTCCTTAGAGCCAATAGATCTCCCACAAATAAATTGTGGTAAGGTGAAAAACCATAGTGCAGGAAAGGGTTTCAAACTTGCTCTGTATAGGGACATTATTGGAAGTTGTGGTAGCTGCATTACATCATACAAGGTAGTATTTGCTTCTGTTTCAGTGTCTTCATAGGTAAATTAAACTGATTGTCCTTTAGATTTGATTTGTTACTGTTACTGCTCTTCTGATTTGAGCAATGCTCCCTCAGCCAGTGTGGCTGTAGAAACAGTAGCTCTGTGCCTGTACTGTCTCTGAATTTGAGCCTCTGTGTGCTCCTGTATTGCTGTGTATGAGTGAGCCAGTGGAGGCTGAAGACAGGATCGAAGGGTTGCATTGCATTGGATGAGGACTCATTTCTAGAGATGCCAGTACTTGGAGTGTCCTGTGGACTCTTACTGGCCACCTTCTCTTTGGTACTTTGTAATACAGAAATGTGATAGCAAAAGAAAACAATTCCAAGACAGTTTCACAGATGCAGTTTTGCAAAGACTGTGTGTCTTTTCTCTCCAGCTTGGTTTCCTGGCAGAAGCAGTGAATTTCTACTTCAAGAATTATTTCTCAGTTGCTTTCTTATAAATACAATGGGGATTAAGGTAGTACTTGGTGAATACTCTGAGCTTGGGCCTCTTTCCTCTCTCTCCTTCTTCCAACACAAATGTGTAAAATGTACTTTGTACATGAAAACCTCCAGTAATGATATTCTTGCATGGCTGAACTTAATATCACCTCTATTCATTTTCTGGGTACTAACCCACAACCTGTTGCTTTTGGGTTTGTCTTTTGTTTAGTTCAAAAGTGTATAAAATTGTTTCTTGTAATGCTTCTAGCAAGGATCCAGGAGTGCCACTAAGTTTTTGCCTGAAGACTTCTGCCTTGAGTGCAAGCAAGGATTGTGTTTCACTTAGCATTATCTTCACCAAGTATTCCCTTTTTCTAAGAAAATAATTGACATGTGACATGATTTGGTCTTGCTGGTGCAGGTTAGGCCTAGATGTTTACAAACATCATCAGTAAGCTATTAAATGCCCTCTAAGGTTTTTTCTACATGTGTTGGTCCTTATCCTGGAGACCAGGAAATTTCACCAGGAAAACCCTGCTGCTGAAACATGATGAACCTCAGTTGAAATATTAGAAGGTTTTATTTTTTTTTTCTCTTTTCAATAGTTAACTTCTCGAGTTAGGTTAGCTTCTTTTATTCATAAATTCTTTTGGTATATAAGCAAAGATTTTACAAATGCTAGCTTTTAGCTGTGATGAGAGCTTCTGGTAACACAATTGCAGACTGCCAGTCAGGGGATTTTCTTTACCTGGTTAAAAACTTAACATTCCTACTGTAGCACTGTTTGCTTTCTCTGTTCCTTTCTTATGTTGATTTACTGAAAACTTACCAGGTTAAAGTATAAATTGTCACAAGAAATTTTTGTATGGTAGTTTGGTAGAATTCTTAGTACATTGCTTTTAAAAGTTAACTCATAGTCATTAAAATGTAGTGCTGAAAACAAATAGGTATTTTGCTGATGCCATTGGGTGAATGAGATCATCATAAAGCTATGCTAGCTATTAAACTAACTGTGTTTCAGGTTTGTGTATTAACAGATTATTAATTGCAAGAGATATTTACAGCACCCTGTAAGATGTCAGTTTTCTGGTGTCTACTGATCTGTCTGGAAAGCATGCTTTTAAGTTACAAGTACTTTAAGGATAGAATTGAGTATATGCTCACTTCTGTAATATTTATAATTTAGTAGGTTTTGATAGAAAAATAATTAATTTCTTGTAGTCTGTTATGCATTCAAAACGGGAGAATTCTTACTACTTGGGGTTTAAGAAAGAAAACCTAGTTGAGTTTGGTGGAGAATGTTCTGCTTGTGCATAAAGTAATGAATATCTCATATTTTGCATTGTTTTGGTACAGAGTTCAGTGTTTGCCAGTTCAATTAAGGAGACATAAAACTTTTAGTATATTTGTTGGATAAATAAATAACATAGTGGTGGTTTTGTTTAGTATCTTTTAGATTACATTTTACTTGAGTAGAAAAGTGGCATCCTTACCATCCTGATCTTTTGTCTGGTTGAGGTAGTTAATGGGCATCTAGAATAATAGCTGGTAAGGATGGGCTGTGGCAGCATATCTGATCAGTCAGTCATATCAGGCTTTTACTGTTGGTTGCTCTGTTTTCTGGGTTGAGAAACATTTTCATCTGGATATCCCAATTTGCTTCATGCACTGAGATCCTTAGGAAGCTGGATTTCCTCCTTGGGGTTCATAAGAAGTGTATTTAAAAAAAAAAGGAGGTATTTTGAAAGATCTAGAATCTGTTGTTCTTACTTCTAGTTAAAGTTACCTCTACATGTTAGTAAAATCATAATGCTTATATTTGACTTCTGGGGCTGGTGCAGGAAATGAAAGTTAAAATTTTCTAGGGTTTGAAGCTTAGGGCTTTTTTTCAGCATATGTATCAGACCCTACCATTACATTGCTTGCTCCTTATTATACTAAATTGTTTCATCTAGGAAAAGAAACTTTAACATGCCAATTTTTTCCCCCCAGCTTGTCAAGTAATTATGAAGCTCAGATGAAGAGTCTCTTAAGGATCGTGAGGATATTTTGCCATGTCTTTCGCATTGGCCCATCCTCTCCCAGTAATGGAAATGACATGGGCTACAATGGAAATAAAACTCCAAGAAGTCAGGTGTTCAAGGTCAGAAAAGTATATGATGTTGTTAGGAAGATAGACGTTAAAGAGATGAATTTCACAAAGCATGCATTCATTAATCAGACATCTCATGAACAGGAAGTAAGTTTGGTTGATGTTCCCTTTTTAAGTTAAACCTACCTCTCTCCTTCTCCTGTATTTTTTTCCCCACTGAATGAACTAATTTAGCCACTGATGCACATCTCATGTTATGATTTCTGTTTATTTCTTATTTAATAGATTGTTTGTTAGGTGTTGAAGGTTTAGCTACCCAGGTGACCTTGGTAAATTTTGGTTTTATTTCTGTTAAGAGTATAGTAATGTGAAAATATGGTGATATTAATATAATAGATTATATTAATGTAATTTCAAAATGGCAGTTGGAGATACGCAGATGGACTGCTGATCCGTAAGCTTTATCCAGCTTCACATGGCAAATGGAAACAACTGAATTCTTGATCTGTTTGTTGTTCTCACTGTGTTCATGAAATCTTTTCCCAAGTTGTTCTTGGTTTTTCTTATTACGTGCTTTGAAACATATCAGCTCACTACTACCCTTACAAGGTTACTGATTTATAGCTGTTTTCAAACACATGCTTTAGGTAGCTGCCATTTAGAGGTTTAGTTCCTGAAGGTGTTTGGTATTTTTATGTTTGTTTGTTAAGGACTCTCTCTGTAGAAAGTCAAAGATTGCCTTTTTGTAAAGATGCCCCAGTTTCCTGTGTGCCACTCAGTCTCCATTGGATATACAACTGCCACATATTTTTCAGAGCATCTAATAAAAAAGAACTGCAGGGTAATTTTTCTTCTCCCATCTTACTCCATACTCTTACAGAGCACAGCTCATACCAAGAAATTTAGGTGCCAGTAATTGAGGATTTTTCTTTCTTTTACGCTTCTTCCACTGTGTTGTGAAAACAGTATTTTGAAATTACTGCAATTATTTGATGATATATGTTCATCAGGTTACTTCTAAGGGGTTTTAAGACAGAGCTATATTGATAAGATTGTGGAAGATGATACACTTAATTCCTGTTTATTTAGTGAAGTATCTGAGTTTTTGTTTAAATTTCTTCTCTTGGAAAGAAAAAAAAGGATTAGACTGTTAAAAACAAAAAACATGCAAGCACTAATATTTGTTCTTCTGGTAGCATAATAGTTTTAAGAACAAATTGATATATATAAAGAATATAAAACTAGTGCTTGAGTCTGAACAAAATGTAATGAGTCTGTACATTTTGAGTCTGTACAAAATGTAATGCATTATTCAGTGTGCAGTGTAATAGTTGTCCTTTGGAATTGTTCAGCAGAATAGGGCAATAATGTGGGTTTAACCAGAATTCTGTTTTTAAAAAACTAAGCTGTATCCAAATCACAAGAATTATTTTATTAAAGGCAGCACTTTCTAACAGTTTTAATGACAATTGCTCCAAGTATACCGAATTAAATAACAAGCAGATGTTAAACACACTTCATACAAGAACTGTCTCCAGTGAGATATTCTGCTACCAAGCCCAAAAAGGAAAAAAGGAAGGTTTCCTGCTTTTCAACTCTACATAATTTCAGAAGTCAGTATGAAATTAAAAAAACCATTCAACTGCAGTTTGCAAAGGAAGTGGTTTATCAGTAGAATCACTTATCTGCATGCCCAAATGACTTTGTATGATGAAAGAATTTTCTTAAATTACTGTGCATTTAATTCTTGTGCAGTGGACTTATATTCAACTGCCACAATTGTCTCAGAAAATATCAGTGATGCTTTCACACTTGTGTGAAAACAACATGTATGTTTTTAATAAATAAGCAAAATATACTACTGTTGCATTACCTAACAAAACAAAAATTTCAGGATATTTTAAAAATTATTATTGCAATTATTATAATTTATTTAGAAGTTTTATGAGGGAGGCAACTCTGCAGGAGGGCCACTGTTGTGTCCATGGTATTTTAAAGATTGATTTAAATTTCAAACGCAGAAATATAAAAATACTGATGAGAACTTATTGTTGTTTGGGAGTGGGCACACAGGTCTGGAAATGCTGAGTTTATCTACAGTTGTGGTTGGTTTAGTCTGTTCTTGCCTAAATTTTCAGTAGACTGGATAGTAGGAGATTAGATATAGTGCTGAGTGAATTGGATGACTTCCAGTTTTCTCTTAGTCCTACCTTTCCTTCTGCTTTTTTGGCCCTTCTTTGAAAATATGTTTTTGATGGTCTTTTTCACCTTTTAGAAGGAGATAAAAAATACCTGACTTTTTGTAATGCTTCATTAATTTTTTCTGTATCAATGTACTGATTGAACATATTTTGAAGAGTTGTCACTGTAATGTAGCTGGGAAGGGATTAAAAATGTGAATAGTGAACTCAAGAACTCAAACAAGATCTTACCAGTGAGAAACTTTGAGTAGTAAATTTGACCAGGTTTACACTTGTTACTTTTCCATGTATTGCTCTTCCAATTGCTGTTCAGTGTGATCACATATTAGGGAAACTTGTTGCAAATTTCTCTGTAATTGAACAAGGTTGGGAAGTGCTTAATGTTTTTTCCTTGTTTCAGATACTATTCTTTTTTAGAATTGAGGTAACTTCTCTGCTGTGACAAAGTCACTTCATGGATTAGTGATCTCCTGCACCCTGTGTCTTAAAAAAGCTATCTGACATCTGCCAAAAGATTTTGCTTCAGTGTTGCAGTTTGAATATGGATTTGGTTACTGGTCTTGCTTTCTAGATGAGTAAAGAGGAAGGCATTGCATAGGTAAATTCTTGCATTTGGGAGGTAAGGTGTGCAGCTGTAAAAGCTGGGTACTCCATCAGACTCAGCTGTATAATTCTACTGCGAAATAAGACAACTGAAGTTTAAGTGGAGGTCTTTTTTTAATATGAGGTTCATGGTAAGAATTAACTGAAGAATGCTGACTAGTAGTTTGAAAAAAACATTACTAGTGGTTTGATTGAATATGTTCATATGCCACTTGAAAAGATCCCTAGTCATGGATGACAACATAAAATGCTGACAGTCATGGATATAGAGGTGATGGGCAATATTTAGAAGTGTTTTTTTATATCCTGAAGTTGGACTAGAAAGAAAGAAAATGAAATGTTAAAGCTGCTGTGCTTGACTAGACTTTTAAGTGAGTTTAAGATCAGAAGCTGTGAAGATCTAGCTTTGGAAAAAGAAATTGGGTGGAAAAGTTCTGAAAGGTATGCTAAATCTGTTGGAAATAAAAGATAAAACACAAGATATTGGGGGAATATGGTGTCTGGCAAGCTAAACATTGGCAAGTTTGAGGGAAAAACCCTAGATTTTAGTACTCTAGTAAATAACTACCTGTTTTCTCCTGAGTTATAGGCTGAGAGTACATCTGCATTTTAATTCTTCTGTGTATTCAATTAATCCTATTTTCCATTAGAAAGTTTCTTTATGTTATGTTTTGTGGTAAAAGTCTGCCAGGTGGGTCTTGGGAGGAGGATAACTTGATTCTGTATGGCAGACATTTATGTAGAAAATGTGTGCTGGAGGTATTCAGATCACCATCTAGAGAAATGTGTGTTCACTAGGAGCACAAGCATTAAGTGAGTCACAGACAAAGTACTGAGCAAAGACTACCACTATTAGTTAGAGATCAGTCTGGCTTCACCCCACACTTCTATTGGGAAAAACCAGAAGCATAGTGGTAAATTTTTAAATTGTGAATTTCAGCAGAAACTTTTAATACAGAGCTCTTATGAGAAGTAATTTATTGTGTATTGAGAGTGTGTCAACTATGAGGTGCAGCTGACAGTGCTCCAGATAGTATGCAGATACTGTGAGCAGCTCTTTATTTTCAAAAGCAACCTGAGAATCTGAGTGTCTGCTAAGTCTTTGAATGTTTTCACTGCTGAAAAATGTTGATGCAGCAGTAACATATGGAAAAAGGAATCCATGTAGAAGTTCACTCTTACTTTTGGATTGCTGTAAAGTACTTGAGTAGATTATGTCCCTGTAGGATTCATATCCCTATGCTCACTAGGCTGTGGGCTTGTGAATCAAGCCCTTAAACACCATTAAGGGGCAGCACTGTTAGCCCTTGTGGATTTTTTTATGCTTGTGAGAGAGCAACAGGTCTTATCCCTTTTTCTGCTCTGTTGTAGGCCTGCAGCTCAGAGTAAATGTGCAGTGAGGGAATTGTACTGGATTTCAGTTATATTGGGTTTTAGCAGGTGGTAGTAAAAAAAACATGTCTTTGTTAACGTAAAATAAAATGTATAACCTTATAATTTGATATGGGATTCTGCTGATACTTGTTTCTATTTCATAAAGCTAGATGGTAGTGACTCTTACTCTGAAACATCTGAGGTACTGTCAAAATGAGCTGTATGAGCTCACATTGTGCATAAAGCACATTCTTACTAGACATGAACCTGAATATGTGTGGTGTTCTCTGGGATTGCCTCCATCTTCTTGGTACAGGAAGCTTTTTTGAGCAGGTTGTTCCTAAAGAACTGGCACTCTCTTACTTTAGAAACTCAACCTATGTATTCCTGTTTCTCTGCTTGGCTGCAGTGGTTAGGCAGTAGTGTGCTATGTGAAGCCAGACTTTGTCATATAGTTCAGTTCTATAGCTCTTCTGTAGTTCTTTCTAAACGAGTTTTTCTTTCTTCCATCTGCTGCTTGATTTTCCTTCTATATGAAATTTTCTCTTTGTGCTGTTTGGCTAGAAGTATAGAATTTTTTATGATTATTTGCCTCTTATCTCTAACATGACCTCTAAAGGATCATTTAAAGCTTTAAAATGTGCACGGTATTTATTTTCCTTAAGAGGATTATCACATTATTAATGTTATCTAATGTCAGCATGTTTCTTTTTGTCTGTTTTTTCATGTGTTTATTGCAGCCACTGGAACTGCTCTGGCATTCTCTGGATGAATGGCTTGTTCTGATAGCCACAGAGCTGATGAAAAACAAAAGGGACTCTGCCAACATTACTTCTATTTTATTGAAGCAAAAAGGACCAGATCACCCAGATGCTACTTCTGCGCCTTCTTTTGCCACTGCAGGAGTTGAGGGAAGAGAAGAGCTGTTCACTGACGCTGTTGAGTTAAAAACATATGATATGGCTGGGAAGCAGGAAGCTTGTGCTGATTGTCAGGATGTTATCTCCATGACAGCAAACAGGCTAAGTGCTGTCATTCAAGCCTTCTATATGTGCTGCTCCTGTCAGATGCCTCAGGGGTAAGGAGGCAATTCATTTTTCTTACTCAAACTATTACCATTTTAAAATCATACATACTTTCTGGGAAGAATGTTGATACTGACCACATTGTATTAGTGACAGTCAAGGCTATGCTGTTTAATGCTTTCACTAGTTCAGTTATTTGAAGGCTTTTTTTCTTTTTTTAATGGTTCTAAGGGCACAGCACTGCAAATTTTCCATAGTGCTGCTGCCTATGAATGTAGCTGCACTGGGGCACATTTTGTTTTGAATGTCTAATGGCTCTTTGTAATCATGTAGTATACTTGTAGGTAGTAGGATTTTGATATTTTGAAGCTTAGCTGTATTTGCTGAATATTTGCTGAATTAACCCTGAATTTAATGTGATTATCCAACAAGAAGAGCTATAAGGTCAGAAGAAAAAAAAAGTGAGTTATCTTTGTGTTTGAAAATGATAGCTGGGGCAAAACTTGCTTGACTATATGATATATAATAAGGAGAGTTCAGTCTCAAAATAATGCTCTCTTGGAATCCTGTCCCAGGTTGACAAACATGTAGTTTTGTGTGGAACATGCAGTTCAGCTTAGGTAAGCCTAAAATCATTGAGGTCTGGTTTAAAAAGCAAACAAGTGTGACCACTTGTAACTGAGGTCCTAGTCTGTCCAAGATTGTTATGGATTATATTTATGACTTTAGCTCCCATGATTAGAAGTATTAGATTAGGCAAATATTACAAGCTCCCTGAGGAATATAGAAGCAAGGATCCTGCTACCTGTCAACTCTTGGTTATTCCTAATCACCATAAGGGTTTTTCTTTCTCTGCCAAACTGAGTTGAATAAAAGGTTTTAAATTGGCCAGTAATATTTGTCTGGGGCATAGTTCTCTGTGGATGTTCTGGAAGATGATTGGTTGTTGACATTTTTGCCTTTTCTGTTAGAATTCTGAAATTTCTGTTTCTCTTTATGAGATCTTAATGCTATTGAATATTTAGTTTCATGATGACTAGTTAAACAGCATGTTTCTATTTGTGTAGTATTTTAAAAAAACACCAACAATTTACGTAATTTAAATTAGTTTCGATTGCACTAACCAAAATCATCTTACGATTTTTAAACAGGATGACATCACCTCGTTTTATAGAATTTGTTTGTAAACATGATGATGTCCTTAAGTGTTTTGTAAACCGGTAAGCTTCAACAAATATGGACCTTGTAATCCACCCCTCTGTTCCTCCCCAGCAGTAATTAATTTTTTTCTTCTTGCTGAGTTGTATTTTTAGATTGTTGCTGTGATAGATGAACAATATGCAATTTAATGGTCTTGCTGAACTCAACAGTGTAGATTAATGATTCAGAGCTCAGACTTAAATGAACTCTTGTGCATATTTAAGTGATCTATTTGTAAGATTAAAACTCTATTTCACAGAGAAACAGAATAATTTGATGAATGGATTCTTTCCTTATATTTGTTCCAAATAAGGCCTTCCCTTTTAAGGTAGATGAAAACTTTTATTCTTCCTCAAATGTATGATGACTTAAAGGAGTCTAAACCGTGTTTGTACAGTTGGCTCTTTCCAGAGTTTCTCTGGGACTGCTAGGTTTATAACCTTCCTTCTACGTGGGGAGCTGCTTCTAATCCTCCCATGGTTAACAGATGAGGTAATGTAAGTTGTTTGGGAACAAGAGTTAGGAAGAGGTGATAAAATAGAAGAATCTCTTGAAACTTGTCTATATGATTAATTGCATTGTTTCTTTATGTCGACTTTTTGTATTGTGAAACTTTATTATGAAATCTCTAACAGGCATCTAACCTATTTTTCTTTCAGAAATCCCAAAATAATTTTTGATCACTTTCATTTTCTTCTGGAGTGTCCTGAATTAATGTCCAGATTTATGCACATCATAAAAGCTCAGGTAAATGTCAGGAGGTGTTACAACTTCTGTCAATATACAAAGGGTGTTTAAAAAAAAAAATTTAAAGAATTTCCATTTGGGGAGGATGAAAGAACTAAACACGGCCTCTAATGCTTCTGCATCTGTAATGTGGAAAGATCATATTAAACAGACATGGCAGCCAGATTTCTGTATTAATAATTCTCTAAAGTACATGGGTGAGTCCATTTGAGATAACCAATGCTGGATGTGTCTTACAAGTCCAGCTTTCAGTTAAAGAGTGAAATTTCTGTTTGTAAATCTACTTGTGCATATCTAATAGATTGAACTTTAAAATGCTTTACTTTCCCCTAAATGACTTATATTTTGAGACAAACCAGAGGATAAATACATCACTATTACTTGATTTGGCCATAGTGGCACCTCTTTTAATGAAGGATCATGTCATCTTGTTGTCCGTTCCAACAGCTTTATTTACTAAGATGTGAACCTTACTGTGCTTTTATTTTTAAAGATAAATTGCTTTTATTAATGCAGTTTCATTTTTGGGACATGTTGTAGGTGTATTGTTTAGTCAATCTTTCATTGAAATGTGTGTGTTTGAAACTCACTACCTATGAGTAATGTGGAGACCCCGAGAATTGATACCCTGTTCGTTAGATCAACTCATGTACATGCTGTGAATTGCAGGGGATGAGAAAGGCCATACTTGTGTCATATCTGTCTCAAAAGGGCTGTAAAATGTCAATATAAACACTGAGTCAAACAAGTTAGAACCTTCTCACCTAGGAATTGCTTTGTAAGGTTTCTGGTTCTTTTGGGCTGTTTTATATTGCCAATGAACCTTACTGTAAATAGGGCTGGTTCATATCCCTTGTGCTTCTGTGCTTCGCTGTGGTTGATTATCAGGAGTTTTACAGAAGCCAGTGACTTATTTCTTATCTAAGTTCCTTCATGCTCTCCCCTAACCTGGAAGGAGTTCTGTGCTATTTTTCTCTTCTGCAGAAAACTTAAATAGCTATTTCTGGATAGCTGGTGGTCCAGTCTTTCTGCAAGCACTCGAGTGCATGTCAGTCCTTTCTTCTTCCCAAAATAGTGTATGGCATACTGGGGTGACTGTGCTCATCTCAAAAATTAATTGAGAACTATGCATAACCGTTTGCTTGAGGGAGAGGACTTATTCAGGGGAATGCATGTGTATAATATGGTTTGCACCTTGTTTTGTAGCCATTTAAAGATCGCTGTGAATGGTTCTATGAACATCTGCACGCCGGGCAGCCAGATTCAGACATGGTGCACAGGCCTGTCAATGAAAATGACATACTTTTGGTTCACAGAGGTATTGTATTCTAAAAGGAATTAGTGTGTCTTTGAAAGATAATGAATGAAAATGAAAAAAATTAATTGGTATTTTGTATTTAGATTCTATTTTTAGGAGTAGCTGTGAAGTTGTGTCTAAAGCAAACTGTGCAAAATTAAAGCAGGGGATTGCTGTGAGATTTCATGGAGAAGAAGGCATGGTGGGTAAAAGTGCATTGTTTTCTTTTACGGCATTTTCATATGGAAATATTAATTCTCATTCACAAGTGTGTTATTGAGCTAAAGCCTACTTTAAAATTACTTAAAAAGAAATATGTGGTTGCTCAGCATAACTCTTGAGTGAAAGTTTTGTGTACTAATATGTTTTATTCTCTTGACATGCAGGGACAGGGTGTGGTGCGTGAATGGTTTGATATCTTATCGAGTGAAATAGTTAACCCAGATTATGCCTTATTTACCCAGTCAGCTGATGGTATGTCTCTTTCCTTTTTTTTTCTTTTTTTCCCCTAAGTTTAGGGTGTCATTTTTTATAAAAGCATTTTTAAAATAAAAAAAAAATCTGTGTAGAGGCACAGATTATTTCATGAAACCTAAAAGGAGAGGTTCAGGTCTGCCTGTTTGAAGTAGTTTTCTCCAAGGAGGCTAGGACTGGACTGTCTCCTGCCTGCATTTGACTGGAGACATGTGAGAGGAAGTAGATACATTCTCATCCTTCCTTTGAGCATGTTCAAAAGTTGACAGAAGCCAAGCCCATTAGAATGAGTAAAACATGTATATAGCAATACAGTAAGATGGAGGACCAAATTTAGCAGTTGGTAATTACCTTTTTTTTGATGATAATTATTTTAGAGCAATGCTTTGGAGAGTGGCTAAGCAGTATCATTGTAATAAGATGTCATTACATTCTAAGACATTTCTTTCTGACATCTTCTTTGTGTAAATGAAAAACCCCAAACAGACTTTCAAAACCCCAAGATAAAACTGTTGCAGTGTTTTCAGATGCTTAGTGTATTTGATAAATAAAAACTTAATTAAAAAAAAAAAAAGGAAAGGAACATGATAATATTTTTGTTTTGTAGGAACAACATTCCAGCCAAACAGCAACTCTTCTGTAAATCCAGATCATTTGAACTACTTCCGTTTTGCAGGCCAGATCCTGGGGCTGGCTCTGAATCACAGGCAGCTGGTGAACATCTACTTCACAAGGTCATTCTACAAACATATTCTTGGTATGGTTTTATTAAAATCTTGCTTATTAGTCGTAACAATTGGCTGAGTAGTAAACCTTTCCCTTTTTTACTTTTGTGTCTGTTAAAAATGAAAAAGCCTTGAAAATTAATGTCAATTAATGTCTTTGTAGTCTTTTATGTACATCAGAGTCACAGCAATTCTTTGCATCACAGTTGTGAAATTCATTTACTCTTCTGCATAGTGTCATTCTTGAGAAATGAAAATGATTGTTCTATAGTTAACTTCAGATAGACAAAGTCGAAAATGTTTGTGGCCTCTGGCAAAAATCTATTAGGCATTCTTGATCATGTCTGAAGTTCTTCACTTGTGCAATGGTTTTTAAAAAGATGAAGCCCTGCCATTGAAAACCTATCTGTCTACCTACTCCAACTAATAGTACTTATTTCCCAAAACAGGGTTTCAGAACTAATGCAGGTTCATCCTGTCTCCTTAATGAGAGAAGTTAATTCATATGCTTTTACTGTAGTATTCAAGAGGATTGGACAGACGTTTGTATAGAAATGTAACTTCCTTAGTAGGATAACCTCTGTTAGCTGGCAGTATCTGTGGTCTAGGACTCTTCTCTGCTCTTCTTTAAGAACCTTTGTGCCTCTTGATTGCTGAACATAATGCCTCTCTTCTGCATTGTTGTGAAAAATTTCTCTTGAAAGAAAATGTGGTTCCCTGTACATTCTTGTTACTCCTACAAGTACATCAATTTATTTGTTGTTGCATGCAGAATTTCCTTGGTGTTCAATCACTAATATTTGGAAGTATAAGACAGCTTGATGGTTTTCTGTCATTGTTTTGTCTACCTACAGTCTTCCTGTGATGTTTGCTGAGTCCAGGGCAGATTAATTCTTAACTTCAGGTTTGCTGTTTATCTTCCCTGCAAGTGTTCAGAGAACACTTGCAGTTCATTGAAGGTGCAGGCTCAGTCATCTTTATCAAGATCTTCTTCACAGGGCAGTGTATTTTATCCCTCTCCCTCAGCTTTGCTTTCTGTGAGAGTGACTGTGCTGGGCAAGAGCCAGTGGAGCACAGCCAGTCTGCAGTACCATGTTTGCAGTGCTTCCTCAGGCTCCCCTAGTCATTGATCTTTACACAGGAAAGTGGTTCTAAAGTAGAGGTATCATTGCATGGCACAGTTTGGTACTGACTTAAACCTTGGCCTTTGACATCAAGAGTGAGTAGAAGAATTATGAGTGATTTGGGTTTGAAGGGATCTTAGATACCTTGGGCAGGGTACACCTTCCTCTAGACCAGATTGCTCAAAGCCCTGTACAGCTGTGTCTTGGAACACTTCCAGGAATGGAGCATCCACAACTTCTCTGGGCAACCTGTTCCAGTGCTTCATCACCCCCACAGTAAAGAAATTCTTCCAAATATCTAATTTAAACTTATTGTCTTTCAGATTTAAACCATTCCCCCTTGTCCTGTCACTGCTTGCCTGTGTAAAAAGAAAATTCCTCTCCAGCTCTTTAGGCCACCTTCTGATACTGGAAGGCTGCTTGAAGGTCTCCCTGAAGCTTTCTCTTCTCTAGACTGAAACAAGTCCAACTGTCTCAGGCTTCAGTCTTCATAGGAGAGGTGCTCTGGCCATCTGATCATCATTGTAGCCTCATCTGGACTTGCTCCAACAGGCCTGTCCTTATGTTGGGGCCCCAGAGCTGGCTGCAGTGCTCCAGATGGGGTCTCCTGAGTGTGAGGTAGAGGGGCAGAATCATTGCCTTTGGCCACACTGCTTTCATTGCTATGAATAACGCTTACCGGCTAATTTCCTTGTGATGTATTCACAAAAAAGAAAATCTTATTTTTCTGCTGTTCAGTGTTACCTTAAGAATAGTGAAGTGTTGTTCTTGTCACCTCTTTTGGAAAGGCTAATGCTCTTTTGGACTGCTAATGATTTTGGGTTCCTAACTGGTTTTGGCTTGTGATTATATGCTTGATTGTTGGTTTCTGACAAGATGACCTATTACTTTTTCCTTTTTTTTCCCACTTTACTAGAATAAGTATTGCAAACCAGCAGCAGTCGTTAGTCTCTGTTAATAAGATCTAACTGGTCTTGTCATTCCAACATTCTGTTTTACAGGCATCCTGGAACTTTTTAGAGGTTTATACACATTAAACTTGTTCAAGGTCAAAATACTCACAATTCTTTATCACTTCTTATTTCTTATCAGAGACAAATAACTAGAAAAATTGCATCTCCACTTCTCAGAGTAGTTGCTTTTTCTGCCTCAATCACTGTGATTTATTTAAACCTTTCCAAGGCCTTTTCCATGAACTTTGCGCATCTCCTATCTTCTTGTTTAAGGAGTTAGAGTTGCACAGCAGTGGGTGCTCCTGAGCAGATTTGTTTTATTTTTGCTAGCTCTTGTTCATGTCAAATACAAGTTATCTGGTTATAGACATAGAAATTCCCTTCAGCTTCTTAAATAAAGGAGTATGAAATCTCTTGCAGTCTGAGACTGTTTTCATTCCTTTGGTTTTTCACCTTGCCCTGAGTTCCTTGTTTTCTGTAGTGAAAGTATATCCATCTGTTTATAGCTCTGAAATCACCAGTTGTGTGCTAAGCCCTTCTGTGTCTGAGGAACACTGTGAATCTCTTTCAGAGAGGAACTCCTCTTTTTAACCAATATACAGGCTGTGGAAGTGACTTAATTAGAAGCTGAAACCTGTATGAATAAATGTTCATACTTTTCTTTGAGCCTCAGGTGGGTGCATTATCTTTTTCCACTGTGGTGAGTTGAGATCTTCCTGCAATAACATCTGGTAGGTGAGGAAAGATCATTAACATATGTGATGACTCAGCTAACACACAACTAATGTGTTTTAGAAGGTTTTAGATATGTAGTGTGCACAATAGTTTTTTTGTGTGTGTGCTGTGAAACCAAACAGTGTTCCATAGGTCTGCATGTTTATTGAGGCTGCACTCTATTCCAGATATAGCACAGGAAGAAATACAGTCAGAAATTAGTAAGACCTCTTAGGTTTACTTTTCTCAGACTTCTTATTTATCAACCTTCTGCTTAAACAGGGGAGGAGCAGATGGTTTCTCTAGTGCTGTTTTCCAGTTATTTTGCATTTCTTTACAGATATGGTTACTTTCCTGTTAACTTCTACCTTCAGTTTACAAAGACAGCGTATGCATTCTTAACTGTCCTATCTATTGTTACATTCCACTCTATAATGGAAAGTAGTCCTTGAAGTGGCATAAACAAAAGTGAAAATGAATTTCTGGCTCAGTGTATTTTGAACTGGAGGCCTTAAGTCTTGAATAATTAATAAGCTTGTCTCAGAACTTACCTGTATCTCTTGGAAGTTCTGTATTGCACAGAACATACCTGCTTCTCACAATTATGCTAAGATAGATTTCTCTTCAAACTGCTAGGGCCTCAAGGGTATACAAGAGAAGGATACATAATACTTTGGGGATTCACATTTTTCATGATATATCTGATGGAATTTTTTTATAACTGCCTGCTTGAGTCTCTTCATTGGTAAAATATCTGTCAACCAAATGACTGAGCTTAGTGCTTTGGTCTCACAACATGCTGACTATGAGTGAACTCTCATCATAACACTTGTTGAGTTTCTTCTCTAAAGGAGTCTCAGATTCCTACTTTTCAGTCTTCTTTTCCCACATTTTGTGCATATCCCACAGAGACATCATTATTTCCATGTTTCGTGTGTCAAATGCACATATGCTTGCTAGTTAGCAAAAGTGAAAGTCCTCTGGAAACTACTAGACAGCTGTTAGTTTTTTTATTTTGAGAGAGGTGGCAGTGGTATTTAATTAGTAAGTTATCCCTCTCTTAAACTGGAGTGTTGCTTGATTTTATTTGAAAACCAATGCCTTACAGCTGTGTATATATTCTTGCAGCGCTTGTCAGCTCTTCCATGGAAATACTATAACATTTTTTACACTTGGATGTTTTGCAGTGGCTGCTAACCATTGAATTTTTTGTTTCTCTGGGGTATTGCATCCACAATCCATAATGTGCTAAGGCTTCTACTAATGGGCACCCTTATGACACTGCACGGTGTCATAAGACAATTCCCAGATATTGTATCTGTCTTGGTAGTGTTGAAGTATCTATCATGCCAGAGTTAAAATAATCGAGGTCTGCTTTCTTGTGAAGAGGGTAGCTCTCTTGCATATACTAGGGTATATTTGTTCTGGGCCTGTTTGCTCAAATGTGCTCGAGTGCCATGCCTCTGAAGGGGTTTGTAAATGTTTCTGTACCTGGATAAAAGTCAGATTTCTAGCAATTCTCCTTTTAAATGCTTCTAAAGTACTTGCAAGTTCAGTTTGAAATGTAAAATTCCAATAATAATAATAATTTCAATAATTTTAATAATTTTAAACTGTATAATAGATCTCATTTCAAATATGATTAAAAAGAAGAACACTGAAGAGTAATAATTTTCTGGGTACAGGAAGGTTGTCTCCCCCTCACCCCCCAAGTAATGTTCTGAGGGAAAAGATACTGTTATAGAGAAATATGATATTTGCATTGTTAAAATTTAGGTAGAAGACTTTAAGACTTTGTAGGAAACATTTAACGTTTAGTGTTCAGAATGAGTAGATGCTTTTACTGAAATCCATTAGTGAACTAAAATGGTGCAAATTGGTTTTTCCTGAGTGGTATGCCATTTGCTTCACTAGGAGGAAAAAGATACGGAGGAAACTTGATCCTATAGTCCTGTAGTATTTTAAAAATACAGCGTGCACAGTTCTGCTGTAGTTAGCAACAGCACATCCCTTTTTCTCTTTTCCTGTTACTGCATTATTCTGGTTTCTCTCTAGAGGGCAATCTTCTACCATGTATTAAGTTAGAATCCTTTTTGATTTTTCCTATTTATTTGAGCAGTTTTGTCTTTTTTTTTTTTTTTTTTTTTCCTAGGCATACCTGTAAATTATCAGGATGTAGCATCTATTGATCCAGAGTATGCAAAGAACTTGCAGTGGATTTTAGATAATGATATCAGTGATCTGGGTTTAGAGCTGACATTCTCTGTTGAGACCGATGTGTTTGGAGCAATGGAAGAAGTGCCATTGAAGCCAGGGGGTGCAAGTATACTTGTTACACAGGAAAACAAGGTGAGTATACAGGTTTATTCAGAAGATGGTAGTATTGTACAAGCTGTTGGACTGACTTTCTGAATAACTGGAAGCATGAATGGTATATCTGTTTTGGAGAAGATACGAAAAGATTGCAGTTGTCAACACTCTTTCCTCTTTTTCTAAGTTAGCACGTTAAAGAGTTCAGATTAGAGGTTCTTGTCTCTGACAGAACTGTGGAAGGAAAATAGGATGAATTGAAATGAAGGATTTATTTTAAAAGTTACAAATACTCCGAAAGTTAAGCTTTGGGTATATATACCAAGGAAATAGAACAGTAGCAATTGCTAAAAATAAAATTATAGGTAATGTTGCAAAGTGTGCTGCCTGCTAGGCCGGTCTATAGCACTGTATTGCTCTAATTAAAATGCAGATAATGGACGGAGTAAAATTCTGCAGGAAGATTTTTCAGCCATTTGCAAGTCTCTTGATGTGTATGGAAATAACCTACTTTTAAAATTTATTAGTAGCAGGTTGAAAAGCCCCTGATTCCTCTGCAGCATTAATTCAAACAAAGAAATACAGGAAAACACAGCGACATTTTGAAGATCATATAGAAATTATGATAAACACAAGTCTGATTGAATCCTGCAGTTCCTGACTAAACAGTTCTGAGTAACAGCAGGAGTGTCACGGGGAGACCTGACCTGTAGTTTTTTATAACATTGACTCTTGGTCCTGATGTCTGCTTTGTGTTCTGATTTTTTTTTTTTTGTGTTGGGCTGGCCGAGCCTGTTCTCTGTGCTCAGTAAGCATTTGGCTTCAGGAGTGGTGCAGCAGCTGCTGCACTGGGGAGCAGCCACTTGGTGTCAGCCTTTGTTGCAAGGACATTGCAGTTTGTGTTGGAGCAATTGGCACTGGATTCTTGTAGCCTTAATCCTCATTTTCATTAAGGCAGAGTGTCATTCCAGTAGCAGGAATACTGTTGTTAGCCTGATTCTGCACTGATTCCTGCAATACAGTCATTTGTGAAAGAATACAGATGGTAAAAGAAGTCTAATTATGAAGGTAGTGGATGCTTAATTTCTTTATTATGTGTTGGAGAAAGCAAGAATGTTGATTCTTGTGTCTGGTCAGTCTTAGCTTCTCAGTATATTAAAAAAATGTATTTAACATAAATTGTAGTTCCATAACTACTATTTAAAACCCATTTTCAACTAACATTAGAAGTTTGCCCACATGGGGGTGGGCATTAGTAGCCCATTAGCAGCCTTATTTGGTTTCTTAATTTTAGAACTAGGGCACAGTCTAAAAAGGGTGATTGAAAATGTGTAGCGATGCTTCCATTCTATCTCATCAAGCCTTCGTCAACATGGCAGGAGGGGAGTAGAGTTTGTGTAGCTTTAATTTGAAAGGTGGTAAGAAAGAGGTGCTCTGGTGGTAGCTTTGAAACGATTAATATTAATGCATTTTTTGAATTTGAAGTTGCATAATGTGAAGTCAAAAAATAATTGTAAGGTGGCAGTGTTTTGTTCACTGGCAAAGTTGTTGCCAATGGCCAAGTTGTTGAAAATTGAAGATGTGTATTTTATTGGTTTTGGGGGATTTTTTTCCACTTTGTTCAATGTAACATAGTTTTGCAGTATGCTTTAACTTAGCTGTTCTATCAGTTTAAATAGGAATGTATCTACTTTATAAACAAAAATCTCCTTTTCCCCTCAAGTGATATCTTGTTTTTTTTCCACCTTTACCCAAGGAATAATAGATCATTGTTTAAAACTCATTGTATTTATTATACCTCAGGGAAAAGAGAATTCAACTTCTAAAATAATTTGCTAAAAATGCACACTAGCAGGTAACCTGTTAAAATTACATTATGATTGAATCTTTATCCCTTAAAAAACCTAAACAACAAACACATACACAAAAAAATCCCCTGTGCCAAAACCAGAATAAAACACACCCTTGCCCTTCCCTGCACAGAAACCACCCAGCAGTCCCTTTCTCTCATTGAAAACGGAAATAGAATAAATGCACTACTAGTAAGAGCTATTTGTAAAGTGTTATTTTCTTTGAATGGGGTAATTTTATTTTTTTATCAACTGTGTAATAGGTGAATGGTTGTGGGACAATTAGATGATGCAAATATTCATGTCTTGCAATTGCTGTGTCCATGTAGCCCAGCTGAAATACAGTTATAGCTTGGTTCAAATGCCTTTTGTCATGGTAATGGAGAGACTTCAAAGGGAAAACTCAGCCTTGGTCCTGAATTTATCTTTGCCCTTTGCTGTGTACCGTTTTGCAGCTTTCTACTTTTTAGGAAAAAAATAAAATTAGGTGTAGTCAAGGTTTGACTTTATGTTATGTTAAAGAATGGTGCAGATCTCCACAATCCTGTGGCTTTCTCAGTCCTCCCAGAACCTGTCTGTGAGCTGGCTATTCTGTTTGGCAGTAAAATAGTAGGTTTTTTTTTTTTTTCCCAGGCAGCTTTAAAATGGAGCTGCTCTCTGAATCTGAAAATCATCATAACCATTGATCCTCGTCTCACAGTATAGGGGCCTGTGAAATCAAGGAATCTGCATTATTTACCTCAAAGTGAAATACAGAACAACCCCTCACCCAAACTATACTTTGTCATTATATTTGTGATGCCCATTTGATTTGTTCAATCAAATCTCCCTTCCTTAAAGAAGCCTGGATCATAACTTTATGTACTATGTAGGAATGCATATGTAGGTCTGAAATGATGTAGGTATTTCTGTTTTGTAATGTGCTCCTAAGGCTTCAGAGGGGAAAAAAATGGAAATGAAGTGCACAGAAACCAAAACAAATTGACCAGGTTGTTTACTGACATGTGTTATGTAAATTCTGTGCTACAGGTCTTTCATCGTGTGCCAGTGCTGATAGCCAGGATGGTTGGCTGTTCCAGGCTATTTTAAACATTTCTTGTTACACCTAAACTACAGCAACTGCTTTCTCTCAAAGTGTTCAATGTAGTATTTTTGTCATGCATAAAATAAGTAAATTTTTTTAAAATGGATTTTTCAAAATAAGGTTGTGAATTTTTCTTTCCTCAGCCCTGTTTTTCTGGGTAGCCTAATTTACATAAGAACAGTTTAAGAGATGTAAAACAAGCATTTCTGATCCTTGAAAACAACCAGTGTTAGCATTGTTTTGAATCCTGGTATTGCAAAAATTTTTGATTTCTTCTGTATTCACAGACTGACTTTTGTCTAGTGCAGTTAATCTCCTTTGGCTGCCCTTCAGTCCTTAGAGAGGGGAGCTGTCTTCAGCTCCACTGATAGTAGAAGCAACCTGGGAAGATTTCTAGACTTAAACTAGGTTTTTGAGACCAGTACTACAGTTGAAGATATTATTAGGTCATGTTCTTCTTCTTCAGAGCACTTCACAAATTAACTGTTCTCTCAATCTAATAAAATGGTGATAATGCATTTAAAAGTATCTTTCAACTGCAAACAACCCCTCTGTACATCTGTGAATGTAAGGAGCTTTGTTTAAAAAGTATCCTTCTGTTTTGAAATGTTGCATAGTTAATTCTCTTTTTCAGAAAGGGAGGAAAGAAAAAATGCTTGGTTGCTTTTGTGCAGGTTCAGAACATAAAAATTTAGGTTGAAATATTTTAAAATTAAAAATCAAAGTAGTATTTTTGTAAGATTGTTCTCTTGAAGGAAGCTGATAGTTGAGATGGTTTAATTGGGAGATAAATTTCATGATTTTCTTATTAAAAGTCATGATTACAAAGTCAAAACATTTCTTTAAACAGAGTACCTAAATAATCTAGCAATAAATTTTGTTTTAAAGTAGAAAACTACTTTCTTGAGTAAAGAAACTTTATTAGACTTCTGTAATTTGGTCAGGGTAGATGAGGCATGTTTATAGAATATTAATGTAGGTACTTTTCCCTTCTAAAAGGCACTTGTCTCCTTCTAAAAGCCTTCTTCCATTAACGCCTCCTAGGCTTTTGTGTTCTTAACAAAATCAGAGTTCTGGTGGATTCCTTTTCTGGCTGGCATCTTTTAAAGGTAAAAGAGTCCCCAGATCTCTAAAGCATGTTATAGTCTATTCCCTGGCTATGATGGAAGTTGTTTTCTGGTGTTTTTCTTTTTTAAAAACTAAGGAGATTTTTCAAGACTTTCTTTAAAAAAATGTAATTCTTATTAAGACTAATAAACTCTGTAGGCTTTATTATGTATTATTTTAGGCTTCCAGAGACAGGCAGGGGAAAGCAAGGAAGCTTTTTGTTTCACAAGTATTCCTTCAGAAGTTAGCCCTTTTTTCTAGGTAATGTCAGTTTGCTTAAATGGAGTATTTTTGTTTACAAACATTGGTGTGTTTATGGCCTTAACTGAGCTTAATGGAAGGGGTATTAGGTGTGGGCATGACAAATTAAGTTTTGTTTACTTCCTTTATCCTAGTCTGAGTCCCTGTTTTTTGACTGGTTTATGTAACAGTTCAAACACTTCTGTTTTGTAATTGTTTTAGGAAGGAAGGCAGAAGAGCAGAAGGGGCTTATTTTGGATTGCTTCCACATGAAAAATGCAAAGGGACTCTTACTGCCTTCCAGTGGAAGAGATTTGTAATGCATTGAGGACTGCATGCGTGTGTGTGGGTTTGTTTGAGCACTGTGCGGTTTTGCTGGGGTCTATCTTAATATTGTTTTCTGTGTTGCAGGCTGAGTATGTCCAGCTTGTGACAGAGCTCAGAATGACAAGAGCCATTCAGCCTCAGATAAATGCCTTTCTACAAGGCTTCCATATGTTCATTCCACCATCTTTGATCCAACTTTTTGATGAATATGAACTGGTAAGATGAAATGCCTACGTACTTTTAAATGCTTTGTTCACCATATTTTATCAGCAGTGGAAATGATGTAGATGTAAAGCTCAGTGACCACAAAATAAAGATTTTGTAGATTTCACGTTGGCTTTGTTTCCTGGGCATCTATCAGTGAGGATCTCATTATTTGTATTCCTGCTTTTTCTAGTTACTCAGGATTACCATCTTCCTGAAACTTCACATGACAGTAATAAATGCCCTAAATTGTAATTTCAGTATGGAATCAGCATGTTGTGGCCTTTAAGTCTGTGCATATTTTCCGTGAGGAGGACAGAAATCCTATAAGAGTAAGAAGATTCTGTCTATTGTCTTTACTTTTTCTGAGTCGCAGAGTCAAATTCCAGTTGTTGGTGGTTTGATCTTCTGTAACCAACGCATCTCAAATTGTTTCTGAAGCCATGGCAAGACTCAGAGGTTTTTTCTTTTAGGTTCTTTGACAATAATTTTTCTCCCTTGCTAGTGCATACTTAAATTAAACAGATCATGTGAAGTTTTCTGAATTCAAGAATCTTCATGTATTAAAATGTAGTTGTGGGTTCCATAAGGTTGCAATAAAATAAAAAAGCGCTGCAAGCTTTCTACTTCTTAAAATAGCATAAACTCATGAAACAGGTGGTTAGTCAGGAGGACTAATCACAATCTGTGTGCTTCTCCTGAAGGAGCTTTTGTTGTCTGGTATGCCAGAAATTGATGTGAATGACTGGTTAAAAAATACAGAATACACCAGTGGCTATGAGAGAGGAGACCAAGTTATTCAGGTAAAATTATTTATTTTTTTATTTATTTACTTACTTATTTTAAACAATGTAGACTGTTTAATCCAAAAAATGTGGTTTTGTTGTTGTCATTATCTGTGTGTGTTTGTGGAAGCTTATTTTGGCTGAAATTTGTGGAGGTCTTTTAATACTGTATTTCTACATTAAGTAACTTAATTATTTATGAATTTGGTACAAAAAAATCCATAATTTAAATAGCAAACTTACAAATATTCCATTTATTGTTTTATCAATATATTTTCAAGTACTACAAGTATTTAATGGAAAATGCAAACTAACTTTTTTGTCATTTAGTGGTTCTGGGACGTGGTGGAAGAACTAACTCAGGAAGAGAGAGTGTTACTATTACAGTTTGTTACTGGCAGGTGAGAGACTCTTCTGTAAGAACAGATACATTGTCTAGATACTCTGAAATAAGACAGAGACTTGAGAGACCATAAAAGATCATCTAGAAACTGTTTTGCATACTGGTTGTTCTGTACATTGAAGTAGACAAAGTGTGTGTTAATACTTTTGCTGTCTCTGTTGCCTGCAAAATGATTGATTACTAATTTATTATACTTGACCACTTTGCAAGAGGCCTTTGTTGCTGTCCAGGCTGTTCTTGACAAGGCCGTAGTGAATTTAAATGAGCTTTATATTCTTTTTCCTGTTGCATGTTTATGTGACTTTTGGCTTTTCCAGCAATCTGCTGAAGCTGTAATAAATGAGATAAGTACATTCAGTCAATATATACAGAATATCCTTCTCCTCAAGCTGAGTTGAATTCAACATTAGTGTAGTGTGTCAAGATAAGTAAAGATGTAGCCTTATGGAAGACTGTCTGCTTTATAAAGGTTTTCTGTCCTAAATTCTATTACTTCTCTGGTGAAAGCCACTTTTATTTCCCTTATGGTTTGGGTGCAGTGGGGGAATGTTTTAGCAATAAATGCCCCTGTGAGCTGGGTGAGTTGCCGAGCTTGTGGGTACAGACGTTTCACAGAGTGGATCCATGGACATAAATGTGACGCCTGAGTTGTGCAATCCAGTCTTTTTCTGGTAGCAGGCAGAGATCACAACATCTTGGTTTGATGTTCCCTTAATATTCTAGGATTAGTAGAGTAGCTGAACTTTTGCATGTGAATTTTGTGGTTAAGCAAAGATAAAATACAAATTAAGATCATCAAAACTACCTTTTATATTAAGGAATTTCACAACCAGGGATGTGTCATCAAATGGCCTGGTCTCCAAATTCTATTAGTTTCCCTTGATTGATTATGAATTTCCTTGGTTTGAGGCATCATGGATGATTTGAGAAGGTAGTTGTATGCACACAGATCTTTTTGTCTTCTGAAGAAATGATTCCTGAAGTTGTAACGGCACATGCCAACTGCTGGTCTTTCATTTTTAGTGCACTGGTCCATTTCTAAATTTAGACAGCAAATAAGGATCTTTAAAATGTAAGGTTGTGTTTCAAATGCTTCTTAAAACATTCCAAACGATACTGAAGTGGCATTCAGTATTTTCACTGCATTTGGGATAATCTCCTGGATTCTAAGAGGCGCTTTCTATCAAGTAAACAGTTACACTGTCTGATTAATACGTGTGTCAGCATCTTTCGTTTAGGTCACAAATCACCTACTGTCTTGTTCTTACCCATTTGCTTGTTAGTAGGAAAGAAATTTTTGGTGTGACTTTAAGAACTCTGGTCTAGAATTTAAAACCAATCTGTTTAGGATTTTATTTTTCCTGTATCGCCTAGGAGGAACCCTTTGTTTTTTCTTCAGTGTTTGAAATGCAATAGATGTATTTTCCCATAAATATTTGACTTTTGAAAGCTATCTCTAACAGTGATAGGCAGCTGGCATCTTTGCACATAAGTCCCCAGACAGTCCTACTTTCTTTTAAATGGAAGATTTAGATGCTGACTTTTCTGTGAGCCTAGTACAGTAGTCGGCTGATACCTTAAGTAAAATTTTACATTTTAAAGTATACCTGATTTCAAACTATGATGTTTTTCTGGCTTTAGTGAAGAATTTGCTTCTATGGGTACTGGTTGGCAGGCTACATTCAAAAGTCTTTTTTTTCCCTCCATTTCTCTTTATTCTCTTCTGTACATTCACTTACTTGATTTTTGTGTGTGTGTGTGAAGTGGAACTGTTCTTTCTTTCCAATCAAAGACTGAAATTAATTTAGTGAATTAAATAAAATAGATTTGTGATTATGTCTTCAGTGTTTTTCTGACATCTCTAAATATTTCTTAAACTTTTCCTTTTGCTGCCTTCTCCCATTTTTACATCTCTTTCTCTTTTTCTCTTATGAAGTCTTGCTTTTGTAGTTTCAGTGGAGATAACATTGCATTTGGTGTTAATACCAGTTTTGAGACTCTTTTAATAGTAAAGTAATTGTCATGAGCAAAGTTTGAACATATTTGGAGGTCTTAGCACACTCAAGAAAAAGTCTAAATGTTTTTGTGGCTCATGTTGGGGATCTGAAAGTTCACTTATGTTGCCATTTATTCTTTCTCATCTAACAGCTGCTTGAGATATTCCCAATTCTACAAGCTTTTCTT
The DNA here is from genome assembly GCF_027477595.1 of Haemorhous mexicanus. NCBI lineage: Eukaryota > Metazoa > Chordata > Aves > Passeriformes > Fringillidae > Haemorhous > Haemorhous mexicanus. The sequence continues at coordinate 74,108,879 of NC_082343.1, forward strand.
ATTTTTCTTCCTCTTGATCTGTTTGATATTTATAATAGTATTTGGCTAATTTATTGTTAATTTTCTACTGGCAATTTCTGATGGAGTTTTTAGTGAACAGTTGGAAGGAAGTGTTGACAGCTTGATAGATTCTAAATGATAAATTCTACTTTATTTAAATTCTACAGCTGCAAAGATTGTATAGAACTTCTTTGGGGACTGTAGTTTTTGTGGAGCAATAAGCAATATGTTTATGCTCTTTTAAGGAAAATTCAGCATAGTTGTTAAATATGAAAGATATGTCTACTGTCATATAAGAATAATAAAACATAAGGAAACAAGCTTAAAATTTCTTATATAGTGTTTTTATTCCAAGCAAAAAAAAGTCATTGCAGAGGAGGCAAGTCTGTTTGGAATGTGAGCCAAAACCATGGTATAAGAGTACAGATGTACCATCTTTACTGCTGTTCTGAATTGTTGCTGTAAGCACAATTTCATTTGTATCAGAAATTATACGCTGCAAATAATCAGCCCTTCTCTCCATAGAGGTTACTTAGTCTAGCAGTGTTTGAACTATATGCTCAGTATTGCTGTTGTTAAGCTGGGTAATACAGATTTATGGGTTGGATACTACAGCTAGTTCTAAAAGGTATGTTTAAAGGGTATTACTGTGAGTTGTGTCCCAGCTCCTTCACATTCAGCAGCAGCAGCCATTATGCTTGTGCATTTTTGCCAGGTAGTTTTACTGTGAGTGGAAACATTACTTCTTCTGTTACACTTGCTTCTGGCTTTTTTTTTTTTTTTGGATGCAAGGGCTGTGCTAGCAAGATGTTATCTTGTAGTGTATGTCAGCTTAAGTTGATATTATGAAAATATCTGAATTTTATTCTATTTGTTAGTTTTGAATGACAGAGAGGGAGTCTGAACAATGGGCTATTGCCCACTTACACCTGGAGTAATCTTTAAATAATATGTTGGTGAAGGGGAAAAAAAGAGTAATATGATTAAGTGAGATTGCGTTCCTGAAGATGCGAGTGATTTTTTAGTGTGTTCTAGTTTTGCCATAGTTTGTCACTGGGCTATAGTGTGACTGATGTAATGGCTTTATTAGTTACTTGAAATATGTGGCCTGAAGTACTAAATGAACAGACAAGTCAAGGACACTTTGGTCATTTGTCCCACAGATAGTAATCAGAGAATAAACTGTTTTGTGATGTAGCTTAAACTTTAAACATAAATAGACATGTTTGTCTTAACTGAGATAATGCCACAGTATAAGAAGGATATAAATCTGTTAGAAGGCATCCAGAGAGGCCATGAAGATGTTGAAGGGCCTTGAGGGGTAGCCGTTTAAGGAGTGGCTGAGGGCACTTGGTCTGAGACTGAGACTTGGAGAGCTCATTGCAGTCTACAGCTTCCTCAGGAGGAGAAAGTGGAGGAGCAGGCACTGATCTCTTCTCTGTGACCAGAGACAGCACCCAAGGAAATGATGTGAAGCTGTGTCAGGGAGGTTTAGGTTGGATGCTAGGGAAAGTCTCTTCCCCAGAAGGTGGTTGGGCACTGGACCAGGCTCCCCAGGGAAGTGGTCACAGCACCAGCCTGACAGAAGTAAGAAGAATTTAGACAGCAGTCTCAGGCACATGGTGTGGTCCCTGCAGAGTGAGGAGTCAGATTTCAATCCTTGTGGGTCCTTTCCAACTCAGAATATTCTGATTCCATGAACATTCTGCTACAAAAACTGGTTATAGAAATGAGTCCTTACAGGCAGAATTATCTTAAAGGTCAGCCAAACAATATATGGTGCCTATTGTCAGTGGACCAATGTGTTACTTGGTCTTGTGATTAAAAACTTTTAAACAATGAGAATTTTTATATCAGTAAGAAAAAGGGAACTTCCGTCAAAGTATTAGTAACTGTCAAATTATCCTAAGTAAGATATTTTCAGTGTAAAGATGACATTTTTTTGTCTTAAAACATTATTGCACTGCTCTAATTTCTGTACATTTTCTCAGTTCCAGGGTGCCTCATGGTGGCTTTGCCCACATAATGGGTGGCAGCGGATTGCAAAATTTTACTATTGCTGCTGTGCCATATACTGCAAATCTTTTACCAACATCAAGCACATGGTATGTTAACTATTCTTATTAAAATATCCTAAAACCAGGGCTTTTTCATGTCAGTCACAGTCAAAAGCACAGTTCTTTAGAATATTAAAAAGTCCCCAAAAATTTAAACAGTTTCTGCAGTATTCACTCTCCAACATGAAAGTGATGTTACATTATGTTTGCTCATTGTTTGCAACTTGAGTTTGTCTAATTAAAGGTAGTGGAATTAATAAAGGAATATTAAAGTTAAATTAGTGTATTATAACTTTCTGAAGTGAAAAACAACTTAATTTCCTACCATATATTCAAATACTCAGTGGTAAAAGTCTGCACAGGCTGGTTTTTTTCCATACATGTGATTTCTTCAGATTTTTTAATCAGAAATCTTTACTGTTGAGTTTTTTGCTGAACTGTAGTGTCCACTTTTTTTTTCTTTCCAGTATCAACATGCTCAAGTTACCTGAATACCCAAGTAAAGAAATTCTGAAAGACAGGCTTCTTGTGGCATTGCACTGTGGAAGCTATGGTTACACAATGGCATAATGAGGTCTAGAAAACCCATCTGACTGTTAATGTGCAATTTTGAGTGGCAGAAGTAATTTTGGAAACTGTCAATAGGAAAGCATCTTGGATGCTGCAGCCCATTGGCAGGGCTGGGTTTCAGAACAGCACCATCAGCTTTCCCTCCATTATTGTGTTGTCAAGGTAGCTCTGATTTACCATCATAACAAACTTCTCAGTATGCTGTATTTTCATTTTTTTAAATTACAGATCTGTATGGAAATCAGTTTACATGCTTTTCGTTATTACTTCAATCTGAGAAAGTTTGTCAGAATCTCTTTCCACAGTTTGTATTTGATTTCCAAGCATGTGGTTAAATGACATTTGCATTGCAGTTTACTTTGCACTCAGATGGAATACTGCAAATGGAAAGAGTTGTACTTTATGCCTTGTTGCATGTGAAAGTGCCATTTATTTTTGCAGACCACTACAGAAAGTTCAATTGGAATATTGTACAGTAAGACAGAGCTGATGTATTTTCCATTTCTTTGCATAGTAACAGAAAGAAAATTTTATAACTTTTTAGTATTCTAATGTACATAATATGTAAAGATTAGACTGTTATGACTGGAAAAAACCAACAGATTGAGTTTATCTAGTTTCTATTAGAATTTACACTATATTCTACTAAATATTTAAAGTATTTGTGACTTTAAAGTCAACTTTCAGTTTAGAATTTGTAAATATTGTTTAAGATCTGTATCCATTGTTTGAATGCCTTTACTCTTTCCTTGATATAATTGTATGTTCAAAAGGTATTAATTAAATTTTAATATTTTAACCAGAATCTGAATGTGATGAATTTCTGTGTCTCTGTGGGCAGATTATTCTTTTTTCTACCAGGATTTTATTAATGTTTCTATTTTAAATTGTCGTGGAGCCGGTATTTCAGGAGTCACTGTCAAAGTGTATGGATAGACATAAAAAGATGCACCAGGAAGTAAATTGAGCTTATGAGGTTAACTGCTAAACTATGATAGTTAGAATTTCATGTCAAAAATTTATATAGAATTATTTATTGCTGTTTTTTTTCAGATTTTATTTATTTTAATCTAAAGCATACATAACTTCTCTGGGGGAGTGAGAGAGAAATCCGTGGACCGTCTTGCCACAGTAATTTTCCTCTGGACTAAGCTTTATACATGAACTTATTAGCTTAGTTTCCTTTTTGGTTCCGTTTGTGCACATGTTGTATAAATGTTGGTTTAAATTTTGAGACAGAGTCTGTGGCTGCCACATGAGGAGAACACCAGTTTTAGGTGGTGGAAAGAGCAGACACTTCCAGCAGAACAGTCCAGGGAAAGCTGCTTGGCTCTTGCTTTCAGGAAAGGGAATGAAGTCTTGAAGTCAGACAACAAAGTCTAACAAATGCTCTGGAAAGGAGATACGACCAAAAAAAGTGCAGTTGAGAAAAACCAGAAAATTTGGAAATGGAGTGACTACAACCAAATGGACTGAGATGAAATGAGGGGCAGTGAAAAGGACCAAAACTTGCCAAAGTTACTCCAGTTAAAATCCTGAAATGAGGAGAAATGAAGAAAGGAAAACAAAGAGAGAGTAGAAGAAACTAAAGAAAGGAAATGTTAAGAAAAACAAATCCAAAACCAAGTGAAAACAATAAAAGTGAATAGGATGACAAGAAGTGCAGGGCAATGGACCAAAGCTTGCCCAATTAATCCTCATTGAAATCACAAGATTTCATTCCCTTTCCTGAAAAGAAATGGGGAGATGCTGTTCTTCTCTGGCATGCTTGAGGAAGCTTAGGCTGTTTGAATAGGTTAGATGTTTGAGAATGTCTGGGGTTTTAACATTTAATCCCAGTTGCTTTGGATCCTTCAGTTTAGCAAAAGTACTTGGCTTTCTTGCACAGCTGGGCTGTGCTTGGTTCCCTGGTTCTATTGCTTATTTTATTATGTGCTTCTGCAAGGTACATTGATAGAGGACAGTGTTTTGAGCAGTACGAGGTATTTGTCAGGCATTGGGTATTTGTTTTGTTATGTAAACTGGGATTTTTGTCTTTATCTAAGGTTTTAGTTTGTTAACTGCTATGCAATCTGTGCTTTTTTTTTTTTTTTTCCCCCTTTCACATGTTTTATCTAGAGTAATATACAGCAATTTCCAGGAAGCCAAAACATTGCATGCTCCTGCAGTGTTCAAAATAAGTCATTCTGCAAGGCTGAATGAAGACAAAAAAGAATTTTTTTTTCCCTCTTCTGTATTATTCTGTAGGTGACAACAAGCTGAGTTTGGTCTCAAACAGTTCACCTAGCATGCTTGGCAGCTGGCTTTGAAATGTAAGGGAGAGCAGAATTTTAATGTTTTCAACAGCTTCCTGTGACACATCTCCCTGTTACAGCCTCACAATAGTAAAGCAAATTTTTCTCGTTGCCTCTGTGCCCCACGTTAGTCATGTCCCTTATGATGTATCTTGTAGAATTTCTTGTAATGTTTTCTCTACTTACCCCCCTAAGAGATTAGAATGAAATGCCTCTAAAATCCTCCTGTAATGAGAAAGCATGATGTAAATATGTAGATAATGGGAAGGGAGCTGTTGATGCTGGACTCTTGGTATAACATCAGCCTTGTTACTGCTTGTTTTGAACAGGGTTTTTTTCCTGCTGAAACTGAGCAGTGCTGTTGATTGCAGCTGACCATGTGAAGTTAGCAGGATTTAATTACTGCATTGAAAGACTGTTTTTTGGGACACCTGTGCCCTATTAGCAACAGGGTATGAAAAGCCTGTTGAGAAACTATAACTTAATATAGCTTATAGTTTAGAATGGTTAATTGGTTTATATTTGTTCTCCCACTGTGCCAGAACAAGGCAGGGTGAGTATTTTATCTTGGAAAGAACAGAGCAGATGTCTTGTCAGATCATAGATCATGAGTGCTCATTAGCTTTTATTATCTTTATGAAATGTTAGATAGCAAAGCCTAGTTTTTGATGCTTGAAAATGTATTGTGCATCTAATGTTGCAAAACCATTAAAACCATCAACTGTGAAATGCAGCTTAATGACTTCTACTGTATGTTCCATAGTCAAATAAGATGGAAAATGGAATGAGAGGAAGATGGTGGTTGGCCTGAATTTTCCAGATACTTGGAGACTTTCACATGCACAGTAGAAAAAATTGTTAGGATCACCTGTGCTTTGGAAATTATGGTTAAGTCAGTAGTTTATTCAGCTATTATTACTGAGAATTTTTAGCATGTCCCTAGAAGAGAATTCGTCTAGTTAAGAAGTAAAATCAGTGAATTACTAAAGTGATGCTAAGAACTAAAGCCTTAAATCAACTAGATTAAACCTCCTCAGGGATTCTTGAGTTGTAAAGATAAGCAATTTTCAAGTCAGAACATCTGTTTTTATCCAGACTTACTAGAGACAAGAGACAAGATAGACAAGAGACTGTGATACATGTTTTATAGACACACTTGTCAGTTCAACAACATTTTACACTCGAATGACACTAACAGAGTTAATGTACTTCTGTGGGACTGGCTGTTGTTTAGAGGCAGTAGGAATTGCACCATATAAAGAAACCTAGTATAAGGTTAGTGACTTAGTCTTGGGTTAATTACTGGCTAGTTTCATTTGAAAATAGCTCTGTGCAGTTAGGTAGATTGAAACATTTCTGATTATGTGTGTAAAGCAGTATTTCTAGTTTCAGTTTTAAAAATCTGCATGTAATTCAACTAAGAGAATATATTAATCAAAATGGAATTAAGATAGACTGCACCTTAAGTTTGGGTTGAAAAATGGCATTATTGCATGTCTTTCCATAAGTGGTATATAATTTAGTTGGAGAACATTGTTTTTGAAATTATCACTTAATATGTTTGAAATGCTACAAATTATGCTCCAAACACCACTAAGAAGGGCTTCAGTCCACTGAAATATTTCCTCTGAGATCAATGCCATTTGTGTGTCAATCATTTGTGTTAAAAAGTCTCTCATCGGAAACACTTTGGTCTCCTTATTTTATTAACTACTTTATATTAATAGATTTTCTCTTATATCAGAGCCCTCCCAGATTTTTTCCTGATCTTTTTCACTGAATGTAATGTATAACCATTGGTAGGAATAGCAAATAACATCCCTAAATTTGTGTGAGGTTTTTCCCATGGGAAATTGTTTAAAAAAAATAAAATACGCTAATATGATTGGAAACTAATGCCAAAAGAGCAGAAGTTGATCAGGAGTACAAACACTATGAAGGGAAGTGTCCCTGAGCTCACTGTTTGCAGCTGCATGTACTTGCTACATTAAGTGTTTGTGACATTCTGTGCCAAGAGTTCAACTACTCAGTTTCATACAACGCCAAGTGATTCATTGGAATTATTAGGATACTCCTGGGATGGCTTCGCCGTACTGATTGCCTCTGACATACCAGTTTGCTTAGATTAAAAAGCAATTGTTGCTGTCTAGTCAAATTTATAACCCCTGGTAAAAGGAAACTGAACCCAAGTGCTGTCCAGTATATAAAAACACCTTCAGTCTACAAATTACATGGATTAGAAAGAAAACTGAATACTTGAAGAATGATACTAGTTAACATGCATAGGGGAAAGATTTCACAGGTATCTTATAGACAGCTTTTCTGTGCTGGTAAGTTTATTCTGATGTATTCAGATCAATGTATAAGCACTATTTTAGATTAATTCTTCTAATTGCTCTCTTTATTTCTACAAAGTGATGCAGCTATTGATTGGTATTTGGATGCCTGTGGATATTATGACTGCATGGCTTTTCGGTGTGTGTCAGCTAAAAATGGGATTGCACTATGGTGAATCTAAATTTTGTGTTAGATTAGGTCTGGAGAGGTGGTTTGGAGACAACTACTGTGCTTTACCCCTGATTTGTGGGACATATTAGGGATGCTCTTAGGTGTAGGACCATAAGTGAGAAAAAAGAGGAAATAAATGGTAGAGGTTCACTTCTGAAAGTGAAGAGTATCTTCAGGAAAGAGGTGAGTCGTGTCCTGAGTATAAATGTGGAATAACAGGGGTGTTTTGAGAACAGATATGTCATTCAGCTGGCAGATGGGAAAAGTGCCTGGGCCTTGTAGAAATATGATCCTTTTTTCTTCCCTGCCTGGTCTGAAGGCTGCAGTCTGCTGCCACTGAGATTGGGAAGACTGGTTGGGCTCAGCCAGGAGGGTTGCTGGAGCATGGTGGATTTTATGTTTGATGCTAACTCAGAATGAGCTTACTGCTGACTTGTCATTTTGGTATATCGCCCCCACCCCACCCCTTAAGGTAGATTTTTTGGCAGCATTTGCTAAAGTGAGTTAAGGTTCTGCTGAAAGGGCACCACTTCAAGTTTTATGTGAGAAGGGACTCCCTTCTGTGCAGGTGAGATGCTCCCCATTAAGCACAGTGGCATAAATAACTGTTGAAATGTGTCTCTAGTTCAGGAAAATTCTAAATGTAAACTCCTTGGGCAGGACATGTTAATTGTCCTATCTGTGCTTTTGGTCCTTAGCACCTTGACATCATTTTGAAATGCACCTTAATTATGTTGTGTGTTTGTTTCGGGAATAGTCTCTGTGTGTCTTTGTTTAGGTTGTGGTTCTTTGTGGAAGTGTTTTTATTTTAGCATATTTAGAATCTCCACCTTCACCGTTGACTGGATTGTGGCAATTTAAGAACTGTCTAAGACCAGGCAAATGTATTTTCAGTCTTTGTCACACAATACACAGAAACTCTAATGAACAGCAATCTCCTGGGTCTTCACTGGTAACGCTACCAGAGGACTGGACTGAAATAATAGAAATGTATGAGTGAACAACTGTGATAAACTTTAATGTAAAGCTATGCTTTCTATAAAGTGCATTAATACTTTGGTTTAAACTGTCTAAAAGCCCAGCAGTGTGTAATTACAGCTCATAGCAACGTGCACTTTGTGTGTGTGTGTGTGTGTGTAAATGCCTGAAGAGAAGGTTTTTCTTACTGTCTTTTACAGAAAAAAAAAAAAGAAAAAGGAAAAAAATACCTTTGACCATGTCTTGCCCTGCTGGCCTGTAGGTTTTGTTTCTGCTGTTCTCTCTGTCTTGTTTCCAGTACCAAGCTTCTCAGTTACTCAGTCTTGACTGGTTTGATGTGAGTTCTCCAGGGGCTTTTGCTCTGTCATGTATCTTTGTAGTTAACAGACAGCAAAGTTCAATGGACAGGCAGATGACAGGGAGACTGCTGTGGCTCATGTTTGGTGTCTGCGTTGGGCACTGACCCCCTTTGTAACCTCGGAGAATCCCTTCGTGTCTCTGCACGTAGGCTGTGCTATTGCACTTAGACTGAAAACTTCTGAGGGACGGGGACAGCCTCTGTGTGTCTGTGTGACACCGTGCAGAGCAGATGGGTTTGGCAGGGATATGTGGAAGTATCCAGACACAGTGTTTGTGGTTTTACCCAGGCTTTAGTTCTGTTCCTTAGGGACTGTCCTTGAGTGGGGTCTCAGGAGTGTACTTGCACTTCTGTCTCACCCATCCTGCTGAGCCCTTTTGGCAGCTGGAGCAAACTGGAGCAGATGGCTGTCATAAACTTGTGCTTAGGAAACCTTGGTATCTTGGAAATGCTGTTTAGTGCTCACCAGTCACAAATTTTGAAAATAACAATAAAGTTTTGAAAGTAACAGAAGGGCTCGATATTAACCAAACTCTCTCCAAGGCTTGTATGCTTGGGGAAGTGTGAGGGAATATGTTCATTCCTGTGATCTGTCTGGAAAGCAGTCATGTCTGATAACCAGTGAACTGCTAGGGGTGCTCCATCCAAGTGTGACTCAGGTGCTTTAACTTGCCCTAGAAGCACCATCTTGTCAGGAACCTTTCTAGCCTCGATGCTGGAGGCTTTTACACCCAGACACTGATGGTTTGAATGGAGGGGGTCCTTCTGATAAGGTGGGAAATCCCCATGGTTTAAGGCTGATTCTTTAACTTTCAGATAAATAAGGATCTAAGTGTTGCTTTCCAGTTTGTGACAAAGTTGAAAAGTTGCTTTTAAGCAGCAGGAGTTATCCTATGGCAAATCTTACTTTCTCTTTAAAGCAGAAGTGAATTTAATTTTCAGAAGCCTTGATGGTGAGTGTCATACTCTTCTTATTTGGGTCTGTTTCTGTATCCATTCAACATCACCTGGCAACTTCTGTCCCAGGACTAACTGCCTAAATTTGAACCCATCCCAAAAGTCCATCTTGTGTCGATCCTACCTTTTTTCTATACATACAAGCTCTCACTAGTGCAATCTATGCTGAGAGTCTCCGGGTTTTTTTCTGTTATGTAGAGAATCTAAATCTAATCTGGACCTTCAATATGTATTTGCAATGAATATGATTTTTGGTTTAATAAAATAAAACCCACTGCATTTGTATCTTTTAAGGTGAGCAGTTATATACATGAAAAAGCTTTAGGTCTGTATTTGAAGTGGGTGGCACTTAAAGAAAAACCTCAATAATTTGGGGAACAAGGTGGGGAGTTCCATGATTTTTCTAGAAATGTGCTGGTCTCTTCATCCAGAGTGCTATCCTCCAGCTCTACAGAGCTTTTTAAAAAAATACCTTATTTTTCCTATGACTGTGGAATACTGGATCTTTCAATTTCATGCAATTACCCTTCCCTTCAGACAAATCAAACTTCACAGTGTCAGGAAGGCTTCTGAGCAGGCTGGAAGGCAGGATAGAAAGCTGTTAACCAGCAAAGAGTCTGCAGGGTCTGAAGGTCTCTAATTTTGAAGGTGACACATAGTTATGTGGTGATTTATGCCAAGCAACAACTCCTACCATCCCTTAAAAAAGGAGTGCCAAGTATTTAAAATATTTCCATTGATTTTTCTGCCTTAGGACAGCTATTTACTCTGATCCTGGACCATAAAGCTGTGCTAGTTCAGTATGTCTGAACCTGCTTAAGTAAGGGAACTTAATTATTTTGACATTTTTATCTGAATTCAATCTTTGTAGGATACCAGGTCTGCTAGCTGCCAAAGGCCAAACTAAGTGTGGGATATCCTGTTCATCAGACTCATGTAAATTGGTGGGTCAGGGAAGGTCTTTATTCAGAAACCTTTGCTGAGGTTCCAAAGGCTTTGAACTTTTGAGCAAAAGCATCATCATTATCCATGACTTGTTTAAGAAAATGGTCTTCTGCTTGTAAATTGGTATAAGTTGCTGGAATGGGAAGATCATACAATGTGCCTCTAATGAATAGTATTTAATTCAGAGTTAATTAGTCCAATTCTTTCCTCTAATGAATTTAGTGTTCGTATGTCAGCCTTTTTTTTGTAGCCAGCTGTCTATGGGAGGTGTGAATTTGACCTTTGAATAATATGCCTCAAAATTTCCTCCCATTTTTGATTTCTTTTTATTGCCAAACTGCTAAGTTTATGTTCTGAGCAGTGATTTATCTAAATCTTTAGTGAATTCAGGTAACACAAATGAGGACACTTACCTTTAAGGAGCCTTTCTTTTACTCTCTTTAGATTCTCTTTCTCCACGTATAAGACCACCTTGAAATACAAAAGTTAACATCTGCCCTACACTACATATTTTCATATGTAGTCTTGAGGAGTTCTTAAAATTCTGAATTTTGGAGGAGCATGTGTTTCTGCTTATGTTGTCCTAAGACCATATTTCCTCTTTATTGCTGGATCTCATTTGTGGCAGGAAAATACTCTGATCAGCAGTCTCTGGGGAAAACATCAACGTCTTGATAAGGCATTTCTTCTGCTACTTGTCACGGGGTACCTAGGGCAAACTGGGGAAGTTTCCATGAAAATTTGGTATGCACAGGCTGCTGAATACATCATCTCTTTGTTTCAGAGCTGGGACAGCAAACATCACTCAAATGTGTCAGCAAAACAGCTTTACTTAAAAGAGGATAAAGTTAATGTCTTGAGGGAGAAGCCTGATGGGCAAACAAAGGGACTGTAAAAACTATTGAGGCCCTTTTGGATGCATCTCCATGAACAGGCTCCTTTAATTTCTAATTGTTTCCAGAAACTGCAGGAGGGCTCCTGCAGTGCTCACCTGAGTCTTGCCAGCTCTAGGATGTGCTCCACCTTTCTCTCTAGCCTTGGTGTCTGCAGCTGCCCTTCTCTTTCTGTTGCGTCTTATTTTCTCTCTGTCCTTCCTCTCATCTTTCCCTGTTTTTCTTTGGACAGGGAGAGTTATCCTTTCATTTATTGCAAAGAAAGCAGGTCAAAAAGAAAGAGCTCTGTGTTGTGGAAACACTTTAGCTATATTTTTTACTCTGCATCAAATCTTATTTAGTTCCTGGCACCAGAAGAGCCAGCAATCTGAGATGTGCTCCACCATAGCCCCCCCAGCTGGCTCCTATTGCTTGTTTTGTGTGTGGATGAGGCTGCTCTCCCTGCACATACACTAAGCACATGCCTGTGCCAGCCTTGAAAAATGTTAACCCTGCATTCCCCTTTAGCTTTCACAGCTACTTCCACTTTTCATTAGCAGCTCTGATTATTAGGAGAGATGCTTTAAAGGTTGGCACATATTAGAAAATGCCGTGTGGAAGATCTTGGTGATGACAGAGGAGACTCTGAGACCCTTGTCATAGGAGTGAAAACAGGAAAGTTTAATACAAGTCAACTCTGAACAGTTAATGAAGGTCAGCTAAACTTAACTAGAGGCAGCAGTAACTTTAAAATGCTTCTTGCTCCAATCTTGCTGTACTCTTGGTGGTATTCAATACTTATACCATGTGTCCCAGCTGAACTTAAAAGATAACACTTTTAAGACCCCTAAAGCTGACACCTTAAAAGGCCCCACAGCCTCTCCCAAAAAAACACCTTTGTGGCAGGTGTTCTGACTTTCATTTCTGTGAGAAAAATCTAATTCCTACAGAGGAAGGATGCGTATGGAAGGATTCTTCCATAGCAAGCATGGGTGGTTTTTTGGTTTGGTGTTCTTGTGTTTATTTTTTTAATGTAAATTTCACCTAAGTGAAATTGAATCCATCTTGTCTCAAACCTGATAAGTCAAGGTTATTCCTTTTGCCACCTGGATTCTGGTTTGACTGTGAAGCTGATATGAATTGAGTGGTGATGCCCTGGCCCTGTGGCCTTGAACACTCTGCCTAATGCAAACCCCAATATGCTGATGTGAAGGAGTTCTCTGTATTTACTGCTGTGTGACCATGCAGGCAGTACTTCTGATCTAAGCACTGACCAGTGCTGCTTGTGGCACTCGGTGAGATGGTAATGGTCAGCAGTAGATAAGATTCAGATAAGCCAGTGGGACGGGTCCATCAAAACATTGACTGTGGAGCTCTTCTTGGAAAGCAAAGGCCATACATTTATCGATGCTGCAGTTACATTCTGGTGCCTCCTTCCACTACCCACCCAGCAGCTCTATTGCTGGCCATAAAATTAAGTTATTTTGTCACCTATGGTTAGTAATTCTAACTTAAGCATAGTAAATCTAATGCAGAGATATTTACTTACTGTAAATTTGTCTCCCATGAAACAAAGGGGCACTAACTTTGCAGACTTATGTAAAGGGTATCTGTTTCTGTTAAAAATAATGGAAACAGCAGGTTAGGACATCTTGTAGAGTAAGTGTATATACTAAGAATCAATAAGTGTTTTATTAGTGTGTGGAGATTGTTTGACTAGAAAGGATTTCTTAAAAAAAAATCCAATTGCTGTAAAAAGATAAAAACATTAACTGTCTGCTTCACTTTCATTTAAAATCTTGTGTTTAATTTCTTCTTTGTTGGTTACCAGTTTCTGTTATTTTGCTGTAATGTTTGAACTTGGAAGAAAGTGGCTTTAAATTATTGCTTTTATTTATTCAAATATATTGTTGGCATCATAGGTTTTACAGTTCCTATTAGAAGTTTGAAAGATATTTCTTGCTACACTGAAAGAGAAGAAAATTCAATTTAGAAGTATAATTTCCTACCACTAAGACACTCCATAACCTGGAAGAGATTAATAGAGCCTTATGACAGAGACTTGATTTAAAGCAGGAGATTAACACTGCTTTATCAGCCCATACCACAAGTGAATTAGCTCAAGAAATCTGTTTGATGTTGCAGAGTTGTCTGTTAGAAAAAGGTCTCTGGATATTTATTAGATCATCACTGAGTACTTGCTGTAGGTTTGTCTATCTGGCAACACAGGAACAAACTTCACACCAGCCATGCTTATTTTGCAGTAGCATGTTTTATGTTATTCTTTGTTATCCCACAGGAAGCTGAAGTCTCAAAAATAGGGGGATAGTCTCTAATAAACTAAGTTAAATTATCAAATAGAATTACAGTGATGTTCTGATTTCATTAATATTGAGGACAAAAAAAAAAAAAAGCTTAAGCTGTGTTTTAATTGGAAAGGTTCTTTCCCTACACTTGTTGTAAATATATTTTTTTTTTTAATCAACAAAAGCCTCATTTCCTGTCCTACATATACAAGTGTTTATCTTTGGAGCGCATTAAAGGTGTTCAGAAGTTGGGCCTGACAGGCTGGTAGATGGACAGATGTACACAACTAGCAGAGGGAACTGGGAGCTAATGTGCCAGGGCTGCAGCTGATCACTGCTCCAGGCTGGCATTCCAGCTCTGCTTCTGGTATAAATTATATCAGCACCAAATGAGGGGAAAAAACAAAAAAGTCTCTGGCACTCAATCCATTTCTGTCATTTGGCAGCTGTGCTCTATATCTGAAGATACAGACACCAAATTAACTGGTAGTCCTTAAGATCCTGTATGCTTTATTTGGAGTAAAGGAGAAATCTTGTCAGGTGCATAAATAAATATAATGTATGTGCTTGTGTGTATGCACAAGATATGCATGTATGCACACAAATGCTTTTTCCTCCAGTACCTTTCAATTCTCTTGGAAAAATGTCTGAAGCAGCTGTTGTTGGAAGTTCAGCTAGTCCAAAATGAGGTCTGCATGATTTTGTGTAACTTTGTTTTTTATTTATCCTAGATTTGTAGCATCCAAGGTTTTATTTCTAAAGCTCTTTCTTCTAATAGTTTTTTGCCATGCTCTCTATGCAAATGAGTCTGCAGAATTGTCTTTCTAACATACAGATTGGATGATTGTCACAATGATATGATTTTTAACACCAAGCTTGTGTTTGTTGCCCACAATAAGGTAATATATAGGGGCATTATAATATAATATATATAGGTTATTATATATACATTATACTAAAATATATAGGTAATCTATAGAGGTACATTCTCAAATGCTGCACTGCAGAGGTAAATGCAAAAAGTAGCATATTGTATGTGCTAGGTATGCAATGTCAAATTCTTAAAAAGTGCCTTTTCTGGGTATCTCAAATGTTTCTTTGGTGCACATAAGAATTAACAAGGCTGGTAAGGTGTGTAAATTTTGCTGGTATGAATATCTGAATTTCATAAAGCCAAAAGAGTATATTTGGGGTGTGGAGACAGAAGTGTGGATGGGAGAGCAGCATTTATGTGAAAACAGCTTGAAGCCTGTTTGTGAGACTTGTCTTAGGGAAGAGGGAAAGGGAAAGCCCTCTCTGCATCCAGGCAGGAGCAGCGGGCTTTGCCCCATGCCAGCAGCATGGGCATGAAGTTCTGCTGATCACAGTGAAGTACCAAACCAGTATCATAATCTGCAGCTTGGGGATGGGACAGCAGCTGGTTAAAAGGGTCTAACTCAGATAAAAAGGCTAAAAAAGAGCTAAAAAAGAATTGTGGAGTGTAAGCAAATGATCAGAGACATAAGAGCTGAAGTAAAGGACAGGTACCTGAGAAAATATTGTCCTTATTTGTTTTCACTTTAGGATTTCTCCAAACTTTTTATTCAGTTCAGCAAAGGCTTGAACTACCTTCTTAAGCTTGGTTGAAGCAGGCCACAGTCTCTGAATACTGCAAGGAGCAGGTGACAGCTATGCCCGTCTTGACAAGGTTTCCACATCTGTTTCTCTCGGTGAGCTCACACACAGTCACAGAGCTCACACAGAGCTGGGTTTACCCCCATGTAAAGGGCAAAGAGGCAAAGCCCTGTTACCTCAGGGAAGTTGCAGTCAGTGGAGGTGTTACCTTGTGAACTCCTGAGGTTTCCTCTGTGCTCAGTTTCCAGGGGCTTCCCTTCCCCTGTGTGCCATCAAGGAAAGCGGTCACCATCTGGTCCAAAGTGTTTGTAAAGTTCATCGCTGCAATAAATGTTACTCTGCATGAATACAAACAGGCTGTTGCTCTACTGCATTTCTGGAGTATTCACACCAGTATGCCAAAACCTTGGAATTTATTAATGCGAATAAAATTAAACTGGGTATTTTCCAGCAGAAATTGCCTTGGCAGAGCACTGGCTATGATGCTGTTGGGGACACCTCTGACTTGCTATGGTGCTCACTGAACCATTTTTTTGCTTGTAGGCAGAATCAAGAAACTGCCTGCTTTATACTAGTTTCAATCTGAATGTAGAAGTCTCTGCCTATGTTGTCTTTTGACTTCTTGTATTGGAGGCCACAAGATATATGGGTTTTTTTTCAGGAGTTTACTGTTTGTGAGCTATTAAAATACATTTTCTGGAAAGACTGTCGGCAAAGAGAACTGAAGATCTGGAGAATCCACCTTTTTCTTTACAAATGTGTTTTAATAGTTAAAAATCTTACATATAATACATGTAATACAACTTACATATAACTTAAATTTACTTGACTTCAACTGATGTTGGAAACTTGACCATTCAATTAAATATTCCTTCTGTAAGATGTGCTTTCCATGACCACGGCACTTGGACACCATGGCCAAAATCTTTCTTGCTTCTAATTAATTCCTGAGACTTCTAAATAATTTGAACTCTGTGCTCAGTATTGTGGAATACTCTTCAGTACTGGGGATTCATATCAGTTTCCAAGTTTCCAGTTGTACATCCCTTCCTATCTGTCCCATAACAGTCTCCTCAGAGTTTATTTCACAATTTACTGTTCATCTGGGTTTGGGCTTTTTTTTTGTTTTTTGTTTTCAGATTATGGACATGGGAGTGTCTGATTGAATTTATGCAATCCATATATAGGAAGCTTTTAACTTACTATTCCAAATTTTAAATAGACAAGGACTGTGATAGCATTGATATGAATATAGATAAACAGAAAATCCCAATGAGAAGCATGAAAGGAGGAGAGCCTATTTACTTATTTTCTCTAAAGCCAGACTCTCAATCAAGTGCTTGTGCAGGTACATACACAGCATGGAAAAAAGATAGAAGGAATTTGAAGTCCACGTGCAGCTGCAGACCTGTGTCACTGGAGTAGCAGAAAAGTGCTGAGGTAGTTTGTATGACTGGATCTAGTGAAGGGCTCTGCATCCAGTGATAGGCTGGGACAGTGATGCTTCGCTGACAGGGAAGCTGAACGGAGTTAGGAACAACTGAAGTCAACAGGGCAAACACCAGACTGTGGGATCACATAGGCTGCATCCCAGGGTGCCAAGCATTGGCTGATAAAATTGCAAAATCCCTCTCTATCATCTTGTAAATGTGACGACCATCAGGAATGGGACAAAGGCAAATAAATGCCTTTTTAATGCCATTTAAATGAAAAGTGAGGAGAATTTGGGGAATTTTTGACCTATCAGCCTAATCTAGTTCTTAGTTATGGAGCTTGTCTTCCTGGAACCCATGTCCAAGCACGTGAAGGATGTTAAGGTGACTGGGAACAGCCAGAGTGGATTTACCATGGGCAAATTGTGCCTGGCCAGTCTGTCATGTTTGTGTATTGGCAAGTAGATGAAGGGATTGTGGTGGGGGATGTTTATGCTTTAGTACCATTCTGTGAGGTGCAGAGGGAAAGAATGGCAGAGACCAGAGGCTAGCTGCAACAATGGAAATTCCAAGTAGATATTAGAATTTTTTTTTGTCCAGCACAAGGGTGGCCAAACACTGTAAGAGCCTGGCCAGAGAGGTTTTGGTGTGTCTGTTCTTGCAGACATTCAGAGCTAGAACATGGCTATGAACAACCTGATCTAGTTGATCTGCTTGGAAAAGGAGGTCAATCTACTTGATATTTTGAGATCCTTTCTATACAAACCTGGGATTTGAGAAAGACTTAAGTCTCTAGTGTGCCTATCTGATGGTAGCATCTCAAATGCAGATCTCCCACTTTCCAAGTGACTGTTCTAACTAATAGAAATGATGACATTTTCTTCATGAGAACTGTTGGCAAAACCTAGCTTTGCTTTCATACTAGCAAGTTCTGGAGGAGGTAGAAATGACAGTTCTTGGGAGTTACTTTTTCTATGCCCTGTTTCATCTAAAACCAGTTTACTCTTGAACAGACAAGATAGATAAAACCAGTTAACAGCGCAACATATTCTTTATTAATGTATTTTTTGTAATGTAGTGAAAACAAATATTTATTAGGAAATTTTCTTTTACAGCATTTTCTTTCAGAAAACATATTTGACATTAGCCAGAAAAGCAATTTTCATGACAGAAAACAAGAAATAAATCGGACTTGCCTTGTGATTAAAGAGTCTGTGATTTTGCTATGCATATTGTAAACTGCATGAAAGCACCTCTGATAGGACCAGAAAATCTTCAAGGTTAAGTGTCACAAGTTTGTTTAAGCCGTTCTCTTTTAATTTGCCTTGGAGGATATGTTTTCAATGAGAGGCTGAAGTCTGCTGATTCTTGCAGTCATGCTGGCATATTGCCACATCATCTGGACAGAATGAATTCTGCCTTTCCCCTCATTTGAAAATACATTCCAGTGTGGTGACAGTCATCACCCTCTTCCCTTCATGTCCCTCCTACCCCAAGACAAGCTATTCCTCTGGCAAGGGAGGCCTCCTCCAGTGCAAAGGACTAAGAGCAGGTCTTTGAGCAGGAGTGAGGGGGTGGCTGCATTGCTCCCTCTCTCATGGAACTGGGCAGGCTCCTGCAGTGCCTCCCAGTCTGGCAGCAGGGAAAACCATCACGTTGTTGCTCCTCCTGCTGGGATACACTTTGTTCCTTAAAGCCTAGAGAGATGTGGCAAACTCAAGGTTGTTGAAGTTTTGCTTGGGTAATATTTTGCAGATGATTCTAAGTGTATTTCTGCAGCCTGACTTACATTGTCCATCTGGGATTTGTAAGGGGCCTGCAACACTTCCAGAAGTGAAGGGAAGACCATCTTCTCCTGACTTCCTGGGCAGCAGAATAGGTTTGTGTGGCTGGAGACCAGAGACACTGTCCCTGAATACTCAGTCCATTGTCAGAAACTTCATGCTGTTCATAGCCACAGATTTTAAAAGGTAGCAAAAAAAAAACCCCAAACAAACAAGCAAACAAAAAAAAAAAACCCAACAAAAACTCACCAAAACTGGAAGAGCTTTAGAACTAGGTAAAGGTGTCTCATCTTTTGAGATGCTAACTTAAACAGTTGAGACAGGGATGAGATTTTTGTCACTCACCTTCACTTTTATTTAATGTGAAAACCTAATGGCAGGTGCAAGGGGCTGTTTGTGAGGTCCCCTAGAGCAGGGGCTGCCTACATGAAGCCCAGTGCTTGAGGAATTCAGAGGCTTCTGAAAAAGGGTGTCTTAATATGGAGTCGTTCACTCAAACAGGGATATTCAAAATTGGGAGTGAAGCTTTTAATTTTGGGGGCCAGTTAATTTCTTTAGAGGCCATGAAGATGATCTATGCCTTCAGGCAAAAGTTCAGGGATCAAAAAACTGCCTCATCCTGTTGTAAAAACGTGGCTGTTGCTCAGCACAAGAAGCAGGTTTATGTGAGTTGTATTTCAACTATTCTTTTTGTCATTTTTTTCTTAGATCTCTGAGCTGTCTATAAGAGTAAAAAAGTTATTGCTAGAGAAATTGGAAACTGGTACTTGATAAATAGTGCTACATCACTCTGCAAAGAACAGTTGATGAATACTACCATTGTATGTGAAATGTTTCTTTTTTCCCCCTCTTTAATAGCAACATTTTAAACTACGTTGTCCCACACAGGGGACTGCTAAGTAAACCAGAAGTGACATATGATAAATGTAAAGCTGTGGTTGCAGCTCCAGGAATCGATGAATTGCATGTCTCACAAGTGGAAGGGCAGTCATGCTGTTGCTGCTTCCAGAGTGATAAATGTAATTCAATCTATGAGCAGCAAAACATGAGTGTAACTTGCTAATGCAACTGCTTGCCTCCAAGAGGAAAGAAAAGTTTGTCAGAAACTGTACTGCTCTGCTGTGAAACCTCCTGCAAAGTATTTAGTTCTAAAGTTTGCAAGGAATCCAACAGAGAACCGTGGTGGTGTATAAGTCAATAACCCAGAGAATGTTTCTCTAACAAATGTGGTTTAGCACCTGTGAGTATTGTTAATCCATCTCAGGCACAGGAGCACCAAAAAAAATGTCACCTTGAGAGATACTGGAACAAGAAAGATAATAATGCTGTAGATGAAGGCCATTATTTATGCCACTATGAATGTGAAGATGGACCTCTGGGAATGACCTCCTACAACTCAGCAAGTTGGAAAGCATGTTTTGAAAGCTGTTCTGTAGCAAATGATTAAAAAAAAGTCTAGAATAAAGAAGAAAATAGAGGTTGAAAATGAAGGTGACATGCTCCAGTTCTTGTGGGGACCCTGATTTTGACCTGTGCCTGGTGGGCTGCTAATCATGAGTGGTTTCTGATAAAGAACATGGAGCAGCTTCCTGCCAAGGCTGCTTGATTTTCATTTCATTTTAATTCCATTTTGAAATCATATTTAATAAATATTTAATAAAGGATATTTTTTTTCCCAGAGCAATTCAAGGAAATTCAGGCAGTGTCACAGTTCACTGAGCTTGTGCCAGGGCACTGCAGTGTTTCTGTAAGGTTCAAAAAGATAATTTTTCATGTTAATATGCTGTTAAACAAGCCAACCCTAGCTGTCAGGACTGCCACAGCAAGACCTTTTTGGAAGGTTGCTGTCAGAAGGCCAGCAGACCGTTATTGAATGGGCATGTAGGAGCTGATAAATTCCTTATGGAGTTCTGACGTATAGAAGGTTGAACAATAGCAATGTCTTAGAGCATATGGAAGTGCTCTATCTAGGAAAAGTCTAGCCCTCCTGTCCCATTAGAAGGAGCTTGGGAAGATGGTTTCAGCAGTTGCTTTTCTCACAAGCTGGATAATGACATGAGATATATCCATTTTGAACAGAAGAAAGTCAGAGGTGTTTAATTTGGAAACAGAGCCCTTTTGGCTTTTGCATTTTAACTAAAATGCCTTCCCACCCACAGAGCTTTTTCCTAGACCCTGGTTTTACACAGGGCAGGTGCACAGACAAATGCCTGCTTGGCTTGACGTGAGCTCCTCTTTACATTTCTAGAATTTACTGCAAATTTAACATCATTTTGATAGACTGAAAAGAAGATGTAAGAAAAAAACCCAGACCATGTAACTGAATAGAAAAAGTGCAGCAGATTTCCTGGGGTTTTCCCCCCTCTTCATTTTGGTTTAACACCCTCTGCCTCAATGCTTTGAATGGGAAATATTGCACTGCCCTTTGGCACTGAACTCCATCCCCTACTGGTCTTAGCAGGAGGCAATGCTGCTCATGCTGCTCATCAAGACATTCTGTCCATGCAAATAAGATGCAGATGATTGCAAGTACTTGTACCACAGAAGTGCTTGGAAGTCCAGATGGAGCAGGTGAGTGGAGATCTAAAGAAAGTGCTGCCCAACATTACTGATTGCTAATGGTATAAAGTAAGAGCATTATCTGTACAGCTCCAAATGTGTAGGAACTTTCAGGCAAACATTAAATACAGGGCATCTAGCTAGCAGTAGATTTTTAAGCTTCTGGAATGGGAGACAGGATTGGATGCAAATGAGCAAGAAAAGGCTCATCTGGCTACTCCATGGAATAGAAAAATTTGAAATGAAAGACACATTTGTGATAAACGTGATTGAAGTTCCTTGGGAGAGTGCATGTGTTTTTAATAACTTAACATGAATGTATTTGTTTTTTTGTCAGAATAAAATGCTAAAACCAGTCACGAGGTACTGAAGCAAGGGAATCTCTGGACTGTGGTGCAAGTAAATTCACAACCCTCAAATCTATTCTTAAAACTCCTGATCAGAAGTAAACATCAAACTGTGGTGCCACTTAATAGTGGATAAGAGATTCCAAATAGATATTCTTATCAAGAAATGAACTATGAATACTTCCTCAGCTTCTAAGGCTTATTCACAATAAATCTCTTCTCTACACTTGCCATTTTCCCAGATCCTTGTATGTTTTTCTGTCAGTGTGACCTGTCTCTGGGGGTGACAGTGATACTCCCCACACTTTGCTGGCAGCCCAGTTTCTGCCTGTTTCACCTCTCAGACAGTTTCACAAGAGACTCAGGGTATGCCTGGTGCCTCTCTAACCCTGGTGTGGTTTAAAGGTAGTTATGAGTCTTAAGAAACTGAACCACAATCCAGGTGAGTGTTTGGCTGGTAGTAGTTAGAAACCAAATGCTTTGTTATTTTAGGCTTCATTCTCTTTTTTTTAAGAGCTGGCTCCAAACCCTTATCAACTCAGTGAAAGTGATCAGTAACACTTCCCCCAAACTAGGAGAACTTTAAACCTTTTTTCTCTGCAGTTTCTTTTCAGAATGACTGAACAGTTGCTCATGCACTGTGCCAGGTGCATTTCCTTTCTTCCTCCCTCTCTCCCTCCTAAGGCAAGTTGAGGTGAGCATACTGGATGAAAAAAGCTCCTGTGTAGTTATTCCTCCTTTTTCTTCTGCTGGTAGTAGCCCCCTTGCTTGCAGTTATTCTTCCTCTAGCACAGCAGTAACTGGCTTCAAGACCCTAAACTGATGACTTTTTTTTTTAGTTTCTATCCCTTACAGACATACTGTCAAGATTTTGAAAAATGCTGGTAGGCTATAGAGAGTTTAAAGCAAAATGTGGGGGAGCACTTCATGTGGCATGGCCTTCTGAACACCTCTGGATATGCTGTTTGAAAACAGGTATTCAGGTGGAGAGTCCAGGTCTCTGTTTATCCCTCAATCATATTTTATCTGTTCTGACTGGGGAAAATATTCGATGAATCTGAAAACCCAGTTTGCAGGATTTCAGAAGAAGAAAACTGAAAGTCTTGTTGAAAGATCCTGGGTCTAAGAGCCTCTTGCACTTTACCCAGTAAGATATTATCGATGAGACTTGTTTAAAATCTGCCTTCTTCCTCCCTGCAGCCCCCAGAACCTGTGGCATGGGGTTCAATGTTTTGCCAAGCAGGGGACCACTGACAGTTTCTGGCAGAAAGAGCATGATTGTCCTGAGTGACTGAGGTGCAAGTAGTTCTGTTGTTTGTTTGATTGTTTTTTTTTTTTTTTTGTCAAAATTCATTTGAGAGTGTTTTACTCTGAGGTTTTTTATTTTATCAGAGGAGTTCTGGGGTCGGCTGTCTGTCTCTGCCCCCATACACGCTCAGGATGGTTCTTACACGCTGGGCTTCAAAGGATGAGACTGGACGCTAGGTTTTTTCGGTCTTCAGTATTGTTTATTATCTCTTATCTAAAAAGTCCTTTCCCTGCCTGAAGGATCTGACCAGCACGGCAGCCAAAGGCACTCTGCCCACCCCCAAGGCGGCTGCATCTTTTATAACAAAAACTACGTATATCATATTTACCTTTTGTCCCCAATACCTATCATCTTCGTCACTAACTACACTCTCATCCCAGACCAATCCCCAAATGCCAACACCACCCCAGAAGATGGAAGACAGGAAGAAGAAGGAAAAGCCTGGTGGCACACCCTGATTCCTCCATCTTGTCTCTACAACCCCCCTGTACCAAAACCCCAAAATTTTTGATTCACCCTATAATGATATCTTCCCTTCACCATTTACACCCGAGTGGTTCTCGCAGGTTCCATTTCCTCATACCTCGGTGGCACATCTCTAGATGGATCAAAATCAAGCCACCAAGTGCTTTTGGCAACATTCCAGGACTCCCGAGCCCCCCAAGGGTTCTCTTGGTAGCTCTGGACATCAGGAGTGATGTGCTGAGCTCCCACAAGGAGTGAAATGAAATTTTGCTAGAGGGGGAAAATTGCACTGCTCTGATTGTGCCAGGATAACAGCAGGGGCACAGAGTTCCCTCCTGGCATCCAGGACAGACGTGTGAGTACCACTAGGAAGGCGCTTGATAGTGGAACCCACAATTTTCATGCTGCTCATCAAGACATACTCATGTGGCCAGCCCTTGGCTCCTGAGCCACGTGCAGCAAGATCCCATTGCTGGATGCTGTTTGGCTGAATGTGGCTGGGGGGCCCTTGGGTCTGGCTGGATGTTTTGCTCCATCCTGCCATGGAGCTCCGGGGTCTGAGAAGCTGTTATCCCATGCCCTTTCTTGTGACTTTGCCACTCCTCTCCCCTTGCCTTTCTGACATAAAAATTGTTTTTAATGGCTCTTGGTCATAGGGGTTTTGTACACTGCTTACAGGGTCAGTAAGGCTTCTTGGTCCCTTGTCTCACTGCATAGGGAGAAAAAGAAATAATGTTTGTATATGAGACCATTGTGAAGCCGTTGGTGTCTACATGAAGGGTTATGCTGATAATTAATCAAAAATAGCATCCATATCTGGGACAGTTCTATTTTTATTTCAAAGTCTGCCCTGGGACTGTAGAAGACCTCTGAGAAACTGTTGTAAGAGATGAAAGAGCTGAAAAATTCCCAAATGGCACCTAAATAATAGGCTGCAAGGGCAGAGAGGTGGGAATGGAGGCTCCTCTGTTCATGTTTGAGGCTAAATGTTCAGCATATCAGCTTTGCAACAGCAGTGAAGTGATGGGCATCTGTTTCTCTGACCTCTTTCAAGACAGCATTTTTCTTTCTGTATCTGAAATCATTCCTGGTTCACCTTCTGAGGACCTTTCTAGTTCAATCTACAAAGCCTTTTGCTACTCACTGTTCCTCAGTGAAAAGCCATTTGGAAGGCAATGAATCGTGAAGTGGTCTGATAAATAGTTGGCAGAGGAAAGATGCTCCAGTGCTTGAGAGACTAGTCAGGGATTTGGATGATCATGTTGGCTTTTCTTTTTTAATACTTCTTTTTTTTTTCCTCTACAGCAGACTTCCTAAAGAAGCTTGGGAATGTAATTTAGCTTCACTTTGCAGCTCATGAAAGTGTTGTGGGAAAGGCATCTGAGGTGATTGGTCATCGCAGCAGGATGGTATCAAAAGAAAGATTGGAGCCTTCTCTATTGTTTTTTGTTTCTTCTAACTTTTGGTTAAATACACTGCCAATCTCAGTTCCTTTCATACCTCTAACTGAAATATATTAAAACAGACTCAACTTTTATGGGACAAGTCCTCCTCTTTTACTCATGTTTTGACTCCCAGAGGATGCAGCTGTAGATGGGATCTGGAAGAGTTCTTTGGGCATCTTCCTTTCTGCTGCATTCATGTTAACTTCACACGGCAAGGTTTCACCAAGGGCATGATTGTGTTAATCTTTGCAGACTGATGGAACAGACCAATTATTTCTATTTATTAATCTCCAGTGTCTTCACAGAGCATTTAGATCTATGGAAAATTATAATAAATGGTGCTTGACAACTGACTCCCCTCACTGATCTTGGTGGTGAATGGTGCAATCAAATATCATTCATGAAAGCTTGAATAGGTCAGTTGTTGACAGAGCTTTTGGTGTACCACATGTAATTGCAGAACTGCTGTTTGTCTTCCTACTGATTCATAACTATCATTTTCTGTGCCATTTCAATGTCACTTTTCTCATCCTGATTTCACATCATGATCCAGAAAGACATTTGCTATTAGCACAGGTAAGAGGATTTTTCATAGCACTTATCTGCTGAAAGTCACCCTGAGCAAACACACACCTGAAAGCAAACATGCCTTCAGACAGCATTTAGCACAGGCAGCCAGGGTCCCATGGGGTGAAGAGCAGAATCTGCAGCAGATTCATGCAGCCCACAGTAGCTCACAAAATAAGGGTTCTCCTTCCCACTCAGTTTCTGAAGGGGATCTCCCTGCTTTATTTACTTCCCAAGAAGCAAACACTTCTTCCAAGAGAAACCTCTCAGCAGAACTGAGAGCTTCATAACCGCATCTGACAAGCAGCCATTTGTTTAAGTCCTGAGGTCCCTCTGTCTTGGCCAGTTCCTGATGGATTCAGAAAGATTGACAGAGAGAGGTTGTCTCATTGCTGCTACTCCTTTTCCTCTTTAGCTGAACTTTTTTTTTTTTACTGCGCTCCTGAAACATAGTGAAACTTGAGGACAGCTGGCCAAATTATCTGGAGGCAGGTAACCTGTTTGTACAAACTGCTGTGTGGCATCATGGGGTAGAGATCTGGAGGATCTGATCATGAAAATAAGAAGTTTGTGACATAAGAAACCAGCAGTGTAGGCTTTGCATATCTTTCAGCTGAGCTCACAGAAGAGGTTGCTTCCCTTGTTAGTCAGGCTGTGGGGAATTGTGTGCAAGCTTTCGCTCCTGCTTCTTCAGGGACAAACCATCTCTGGAGTTATGTGAGCTAATTCACATGGCTTGGCTTGGAACATGGTGAGAGGGTTTGGACAGGTTTCTCCACCTAGATACTGGTAGGGACAGTGGCCTCCAGTGAGAGAGAAAGGTGATCAGCAGATATGATGGTTCCCCTTTTTCTGGCATAGCTGAACCTGGAAGAAGATAACTACTTGAGGCTAATCAGAATTAACTTCAGTCTGTATTTTTAAACATAATGCTGCTGCTAGAAAAGAGCTCAGGGCACGAAAAGCAGTAGAGCGTTTCCTCTGCCCCCCCGTGTGTGGGCACACTGAGTCAGGAGTTATCCAGGCCCTGTCTCAGCCTCACACCCACTTGTCTCTGGCCCTGACAGGCAGGCAGCTCTGCACTCGTGTCCTTGACACATAGCAAAGACAGAAGGTGACACCTCAGGTCAGGGCAGACAGCTTTAGAGCATCTCTTGACAGCCATGAGTCAAACTGAGGCCGATCACAGACTTGACTCACAAATAGAGACCACACAAAAGTAGTGGGTTCACAGCAGAACTGCTCAGTGCTTTTTTTGGTGATGCTAATGGGTTACGCCCTTTTGTCCTGTGAGATTTTTACACCAACATCTCTAAATCTGCCTCTCATCCTAAATTAAAATTGGTCACCTTCTCCTTAGGGATACAGGTGGGTACACTCTGGGCTTGATGCTCAGTCTTGTTCTCAGTGGGGAAGGCAGAGCACTGAACCAAGGGTCCTGGATGGTTTTTTATTAAGGCAGCAGTCTTGAAAAACCCATTTTCTATCTAGCAAATTAAATCCTTGTAAATACGTGCTAGACTAACTTTTGGTTTATATGCTGCAGCTTCACACTGGTGATATAACTAAGGGTTATATCATCAGGAGGGTTTTCTTCTACCCTTCTGAGCTCCCAACAAACTCCACTCTCTATGGTGGAAATGAATCAACACATTAACAGCTTTGACTGTTGGATGGAGAACTGTTCACCTGTGAGATTCATCCACCTCTGATCACTGAAGCACAGTAACTCTAAATATAGTGATGAGGAAAAAGCCCCAAGACTAGTTTGTAGCTTACCCAAGTTAATTAAAACAAAGCCATAATTAATTGTGTATCCTTTTCTGTAATTTGGCAAGCTCTCAAAAAGCTGCCTTGGTAAGACATGATTTTCACCACTTCACTTGTCTGATGAAGATGGCCATTTTCACAAAAGCATTCAGAGAAATAGATTAGGACTTAATAGCACCAAAGCACTTGAAATCTTCTGGTTCAGATGTCAATCTTATTAGTGCCTGAGCCTTTTCAAGTAGCACAAAAGCTATTTATTTACAGACTGACACATAATAGCTTGCTTTATTCCTTCTCCCTCCCCTCGAAAGAGATAGTGTTTACTCAAAATCAGCTCTCTTCTTTGGTATAAATACTAAGGAACACTGTCTATCTTCAAAGCACTACAGACATTCTTTTAAGCATTGACTGCTGTTATTAGCTATTACTCTAGGCTTAAATGGTATTGAATTAAAATAATTTCTTAATGATAATATCCTTCTCATAGGACTTAATGGTTTTTAAATTGGGTTTTGGCAAATATGAGACTAGGCAAGGATGCAAGCCTGGATCTTTTCCAGAGGCCATTTAAATCAATGAAGTCATCAGGTTGTATAAACGCAACATGCCACAGCACGACAATTAACATTTACTGGAATGCTTGCAGAATATTACAAAGTCTATCAGCTATGGATTAAATGTACCTGAGATGCAGCCAGTTTCCTAACAAATAGAAGATGAAAGCCTTTTTTACTTTTAGATTGACTCTGCTGATCTAATATGCTGCAAACAGTAGAAAATGCCAGCAGGCTTTTCAACAAGTCTCTTTAAAATGAACCTTTCTATACAGATGGATTTTATTAGATTAATGTTAGAAGATGTAAAGAAGTCCAGTGATACCCGTCTCCTCTGTATGAGTGGAAGATGGTATGCATGTTCCTATACATACCCTTGTTCAACCCTGACTGGTGTGTAAACTGTTACATCTAGTCAAGGACTGGTTTTTTTATGCATTTTCTGGGTTTTGTCATTTGTAATGACTTCATATTTCTTTTGATATTTCTCAAGATTTTGCCATTCAAATGAATAAGGTGCCTTCAGATGTCTAGGGGTCAAATGAAAGTGTGGTCTCAACTACTTGCAGCTGGTATTTGTTTCTCCTGATGATATATGGCTGTTGGATCAATGGGTGCACGCCTTACTTTCACAAAGCTGAAGATGTTTTGGATAATCTTAAAAGTAAATGAAACCAAACCAATCAACTCATTCAAGTCCCATGTCCTTTGTTTTTAAATTCTGAATTAATGAAAAAAATTCAACACTGCTGGAAAAACAACCCTAAGGTTGATGACGGGGTGGGAAGACATCAGAAAGGACAGGAAGTTCTGAGGGTTTGAGTGCTAAGGAGAAGGGAGTTGCTCTCAAAAGAAGACAGTTTTGAGCTCATTAGTTTTATGGGCAAATTTTAGATCCACCCTTGCTCTTCTCTTTTGCTGTATGCATCAGGCAGTCCTTGACACAGAAAACAGTAATTTTGCACAAGTAACATGTGATTTCAGAAAATGATGATGTTTATGTGGAGGGTGAGATTTGCTGCTCCCCTTCTCCATAGTGCTCTGAAGCAGCCATATTTTGTGTGAAAACAGGAAAACCTTGTCCCTAAGAAAGTAACTGTCCTCTGCAGGAGCTGATAATTAGAGACAACAAAGCTGTGCTGCAGAATCTGAGCAGGAAATACCTGAATATATAATGCTTTTTTTTTTTTTCGTGGACCCTCAAGCTGTAGAGTGAGTTTCTGGGACTTTTGGTTCCTCTGTCTTGGAACAAAACACACACTCTGAAATGGCAATCACAGTGGCAGGAGATGCATTGTGTGGTTGTTTCTGGGATGCACTGTTGTTCTGTAAGCAAAGCCAGGGCTCCTGTTGGATCCTGAGAAGGAGGGAGGACTGCCACCCAAAAAGGCTGTAAGTAGCCTTATTCCCCACAGGCATTGTGAAGGAGACTGTTTTGGAAAGATTCCTTCTTTATCTTCCTTTCTCACTCTGTTTTTTCAGACCAAGTTAATTATATTTGCATATAAACTCACTGTTTACTCCTGTGACAAGACCATAGGGATGATGGTTTTGGCTGGAAAGGATGCTGTATTTGTGGGGGAAGGAGGATGGGACAATGGGGTGGGGCTGAGGTTCCCTTTTCCCTTGCTCCCTGATGCTGTATTAAATCTTGTTGTTGAGTCCTCTGTCCTGTGTAACTTCTCATAGAGATTTCTTGGCTGCTTCAAGGCTAACTTTTTTTGTGCTTTTTTAATACTTGTGCTTACTGCCATTTTGTAACCTTCCTCTACTTCAGGTAATTACATTCTGTCTATTGAAGATTCCTATTTCTGGATCAATAGAAGAAGTTTATTCTTCATTTCCTTTATAATAGCTATTGTATAGTGCTGCAAAATGGCTGTTGTAGCCGGCTGTAATTCGTCAGTGAATGAGCAATCCTGCAGCCTGAAAAGCATCCAAATATCTTACGGGATGAAAAGCGATATCATCATTATTGGTAGCTCAATTGCTCCTTTGACATCTCCTATAAGTATTAGTTGAGAACTCGAGGGTTATCTGGGCCCAAATGTTGTTCCAATCAATTATCTGTGCATTTTCCCCATCCCATCTGATGATTGCTTCTGTCGCTAACTGCTGGTGTCCCACAGTGTCCCTTGATTGAACTTCAGTCTGCGGAATTCTGTCTCTAGTTCCCTGCTGCTTCCCAGTCCTCTAGTGCCCCTGTGCAGGACTGGGCTCTTGAGGTTAGGATTGCTGCTTTCCTTTCTCTCTCAAACAGCTGCTGTGGCACTGCAGTAGCATCTAGACATAGAGCAACTTGGCCTTCAACAAGCCTGCTGGCAGCATTCTCATGTGTAAAGTTATGTGCTTGGTGACAAAGGAACTGTTGAAGCAATCTAATAATTCAAGCCTGATGATATCAGCTTCTGCCTTTTGTCCCTGAAACAGGAGACCTTCTCAGGATTTTGGGTTACAGATCACAGAGTGTTTTGTATTTAAGAATTCTTGGGTCAAATAACAGGAAAAAAAAAAAAAGCTATTATTGCTGCATGGCTTTGTGAAGCCAAGTATGTGCTTGATTTTCTAGTAGCACATTGTATTAAGCTGGCACCTCTAATGGCTCTGTCTCCTTAAAGGGTTTGGGAGACTGAGAGACAGTAATCACATCTTGAGCAGAGAATGATGCCCGAGCCACTGCAAAAAGCAGGTGGGAATGTTTCTGGGCTGGTGGTGTTTAATGCCTGAATTCTGATGCTTGAAAAGGCTGCTCGTGTTTTGGCTAGTGATGGTAGATGTGCCCTGTGATTTTAATGTTTTTAAACACCATCTCAAAATTGGACATCCCCTGATGGAACCCAGTGTGATGCTACTAAACAATCTGTCTAACAGACAATGAGAACTGACACGACAGGTAGCTTGCAACGATGATGTTCCAAAGAAAAGCATAAAGAGATGTGTCATTTTGGTTCAAGTATTTTGAGGGATGTGAAATAAATTAACTTTTACTTAGGAAATGGGCAAATGTCATATTGTGAAGAGAGGTAAGAAAAGAGTGAACCAAAATTTGGAAGCCTGAGTGAGGCATGTTCTCCACAGTCATTAAAAAACCTGAATTTGTCTTGTACATTTTTGTGATGATGAAAAAAGAATCCTCCAGTTTTTAAATGAGCTACTGCACAGAAAACATGCTTATAAAGCAATCTTCTTATTGCATCTGCCTCACCATAAAACCTTTTGGTATAGCCTTTTTTATAACTCACATCTACACATGCATCTCAAGAAAACTATTTGCTTTTGAGTATGATAGTGAGGTCTATTGAAAATATTAAATAATAAATTATACAACTTTCTCATTCCCTTTCAGTGAGATGCTTAATAGACAAAATTCAAACACAGAGTTAATTCACCTGTAAAGTACTTGGGCATCTGAATTAGGCTTTTAATCTGCAGCAGCTGAGTTATGTCCCACTCCTATAATATTTCTGGAGGGAAGGCTGGACAGGTAGAATCTACATTTTTTACAGATTGTAGGGATAACTTATGCAGACAGCTAACAGCCTGTTCTTACTAGGTGGAGAGAATTTATTGGAAGGGCTCAGGATCTTGCTCTTCCTGTCACTCTGGGTGATTAGCTTGTTCTTCCCCCTCAAGAACTGATCCATTTGAGTTCAGCCCTGAGCTGACTAAAAGTGCTGCCTTCTGGAGACATGGGTTTGCAATGTGAGGGGAGGGCTGTGCCTACTTGTGCTCCTGACCAGGAGGGAAGATCAAGCTTGTTAGCTTGTTTTTAATTTCTGCTGTTGGCTAACATCTGAATAGAGCTGGCAGAATATATGCCAATTTATGTGAGCAGGAAGACTGTCATGGTCTAATGTTTGTAAGGCTTGAACCTCCAGACTTTTCTCTGAATACTCAAGAGGCTACTCAGCTGGAATGTAAGCTGGCAACTCAGCCTCCTGAGGACAGCAGGTATCTGTCCAAACTGTTCGATATTCTGATCTGAATAACCACGAGCTGAGTGTCAGTTAAGCATATTGTTCATCTTAGAGGGTGAATATCAATATTTCTCTTTTCCTTGGGGCAACTAGAGATATAAAAAGCTTGCTGCTTGATCAGGTTCCCACATCAGCTTCCATGATTCTCATGGCAAGCGGTGTCTCCCTTGACCTCTGCTTCCTAAGCTGCCCACTTGCTCTCTGACAGACAGAAATCAGAGGCTTGAGACATATCCAACTACTTTTGTCTGCCAATTTTCTCCAGCCCCTTCAAACTCCTGAGGAAAAGTACCGGGGGTGGCAATCATGAAGGGATTCACTCTGTAAATATCAACAGACCATGAAGGTCATTATGTCTGTTAGCAGCTCAGAACTAGTTGTGAGAACAATCCTCTGAACAGACTTCTGTAAAACCCCCCATGTCTGGATTCCAGCCATATGGGGAACAAAAACCCAAATGGATTAAAATCAGAAAAAAAAAACCCTCGTTTGATAGCATGTTAACCAATTTTTTTTTAATATCTTAATACCTGAAAAGTCGCTTGAGATTGTCAGATGAGAGACAATATGGAAAAAAGGCATTATTGCACATTCTGTAGTGTGTAAGAGAGTTACACTGTTAAATATTACTTGGAAAAATGGCTTCAGTGAAACCTGTGCATTTTACAATGTCAGCTGATGGAACGGAAGATGCAGTATCCAGGTTTTATGTTGGATCCATGCCATTCTGTGTAGTATTTGCCTTCACTTAAATTTATTTAAGATGATCTGCATAATTACCAGTTGCTTTCCTAGTTAAACTTGACCTCAGACTGGGCTAGGTGATTTTGATAAGACAAATTACATCTTGTCCTCAGGACAAGTGAACAAGATACTAACAGAGAAATATAAAGCTGGAAATAAATAAAATAATTGTACCTAATGGAGCAGCATAAAAGGGGTGCTTTTTATGGTCTTTGAGAAACATTTTCAGCTTGCAATAATTTATTTCCACAGCTCACAGAAGCTACATGAATAACTAATATTCTCTGATAGCGGCTCTACTCTATTAAGGAGTCATCTTTGCAGTAAAGGCAAAGAAGAATAAAAAATGTTGTGAAGACAAGGTAAAGCTATTAGCAAATCTCCATTCCAAAGTTGTTTCCTACTTGTAAGCCATTTCTATCAAGGGAGCAATTTCCTGTGTGCTGCTATTAGTGGACAATATTTTCCTTCAAATAACGGGCTATGGATGGTGACTAACCACAAATGGTAATATTCTCTCTATTAAAGGCCTGCACAGCACACTTTAATGTTCTGCCACGGCGCATTAGAACATAGACTATTTCCAATGTGAAGACTCGTTTGTTTAGAAAAACCTCTCTTCCTCTCTCATTACCTCTCTCAAAACAGCTGAATGAGAGGGGAGATTCTTATAAAATTCCAGTTGTCCTGGACTTCAAATGTGTGTTCTATAGTTAGCAAACCTTGGAAGAACACTTTACATGCAGCTTATAAAAAAAGACAAAGTGTGATGAACAAGGCAACAGGATCTGTGCATACGCCGTGAGATTTGTTACTGCTCATGTTGCTGGGCTGTGCAGACACGCACACAAGATAAACTGGCCTGGGATTAACCAGGTGCAGGATAACAGCATTCTGTTATCTGTCCCTGACAAATTACAGGCTGCTTGCTGGAATTGCCACTTGCAGATAGCAGTCATTTAGTAGTAAACTGCGCTTGTTTTTTTCCCCCTAAAAGCCTGAAACAAGGACATGTTTGTATAAGTACATTGAAATATGAAATGCTTTGGGTACATGTAAAGGAAATGTAAAGCTTCCTAGCCTTTCGTTTCCTCTCAAACATTTACTGCATTGCAGGTCTCTCCAGCTGAGTAGCAGTGACAGTGTAGCATACCTCATACACACCGTGCTTTATGGTGTCGTGGTAATGTATGTCTAGGGCCTTCTTTAAGCCTGTGTTCTGCTTTTATAGAACTGATTTTGATTAAAGAGAATACAGAAACGGTTTTTTAATGTTTTGAAGTGTGACAATTTATGAGGGAAAGTAAATGCTTTACTCTTGAGTGTTATTGCAGGATTCATTGCTCTGGAGTAAATGTCCCTGCTCACAACTGAGCTTGTGTGGTGGAGCAAGCGTGTAGCCCACGATACTGAATTTCCTGAGTTAGTTTTGAATTATTCTGTTTTCAGATAATATTATGTTTTGAAAACTGAAACTGCAAAAACAAGTGCTACTGTTTTGCACTTCAATGCCATGGCACTTTCTTTTCTAGAATTGTCTTAAATGACATATAGTCCCATGTCCTAACATTAGAGAATATATTAGGGGATAATTTTACTCACCATCAAGTGAGAAAAACAAAACCTTGCAGCTGCAGGAGATAAGTACTGAGACTACTACATCTAAAAAGCATTTACATACAAAGAGAAAATGTAACCAAATCACAGCAAATGAAGCTCATTTTTTAAAAGCGGTGTACGTTATTGGTGTAATGGATTACCAGAAAGCTGCACCTTTGTTTATTTCCTTTTCCCTGTTTCCTCGCTCATTGCAGAACAGACTGGGGAAGTTTAATAGTGAATTGTCTGAAGTTCATAATGAAATATCTGGATCAGCAGTTACCAAGATGTTTATGAATCACCTTAAAAAGAAAATTGTGTCACTTCCATTTTTGCACTTCCTTGTTCAACTGTTTTAGGCCTCAATAAACTAAATATTTTCTAGAATATATAGCAAAATAATGCCAAGGGATATCTAAAACATTCGCTTACTTTCATTTAAAAATATGTCAAGTCTTTCAGGCACTGTGTCAAAAAGAAACACAACGAAACTGTCTCTTTTTTTCTCACTCTTTTTATAATTTACAAAAAAACAATTACAAGGGCCATAAACAATGACTTTACTCATTTTTGGCTTGCTGCATCTTGAACTTGCTTAATTTGAGTGTGCAGCTCTTGCTTCTCTTGTTTGGATCACTTCCAAACACGTGAGGCGAAGTCTATACTGCAGTATTACAGCAGACAGCCCTGGTAAAGTACTCATTTTTTGCCATGGCTCTTGAAACAGCCAAAAGACAGTTTCACTGCATGTTTTATGGTAAAAGAGAGACGAAAAGAGCAAGATAAGGGAATTCAGAGGATGGGACACCAGGTGTGACACAGCCTCAGTTTCCATTTTCATCTCAGCACTTGGGATATCTTTCAAATCCATGGAGGCTACATACATGCGAAGGGGCACTCTCTGTCATGATGCAGAACAAACTCCAGTTAATTATGTTAATGAAATTATCTACCAAGGATCAAATACAACTTTGGGAACTGCTGGCTCAGTCTCCTAATTTCTGCCTGGACCGAGGAGTACCTGGGCTATTGCCCAGGGAGAGCAGCAGCCAGACTGGGTTGTGGCAGTGGTGGGGCGATGACACTGACTGGCAAACAAAACAAAACAGGTACTCAGCCCACTGCAGAGTTTGGGTTCTGCCAGCTGAGGCATGAGAAATGCAGTGCAGCAAAGTGCATTTATTTGCCCGTATAAGAGTGAGGCAGCAAATGAGACTAGCAGTTTGTTCTGGCCTTGAACATCTGACCAGCGGGTCTCCTGTGCTACCCACCCTAACTTAGCAGCAGGCTGCTGTAAAAGATGCTGCTGCTGGTGGTTTCCTTTTCTGAATACACAAGGCATCAAGTGAGTTAAAAAATTATGCAAGATGTTTTCCAACAGCCAGTGTAGGAATATGTTAGATGCTTTGCCAGCAGAGTCTTGTTACTTTTTGCTGCAAACTAGATTTTAAAGATTTTACACCTGTTTGTTTCAACAGTTAGGAGTGTGGGCTCAGGCAATAATGCAGGAAAACAGAGGTGGGCTGTTCTTTCGAGACACCTACAGCCCCCTTTGGAGTGTCCTGGGTACTGGTGTGTGGCAGATTTTACTTCTCAGCAAAATTCAACTGACTTTATTACAGCTACGTCAAACATTAGACTAAGCTCAGAACACGTGCAGAAAGCTGCCTTTTGTGGGTGTGGGGACAGATTTCAGCAACTGTCTTTCTAAGGGATCAGCCACCACGTCCTCTGCTTCTCAGAAGCTGTTGCCTTTTGGATGCAGTGCCAGCTTTGCTGGAATGCCATTTTACTGCTGTCTGTGTCTGATGACGTGGGACTGGCTCCTCTGGTCATGCCTTGTAACCCTTTGAGTCATAACTACAAATACCTAATTGCTCCCTTATGTCCTATATCACAGGCAAAATTCTCTATTCCTCCTCTATTCCCCTCCAGAAACTTTATTGCAAGTGGAATACATTGAACCTTTGCCATATTTGAAAATATGAGGAGATGAGGTCTGAGAAAAACGTATTTTGCCTTTCAAGTAAATGATTCTAGGATTAAAATCCAGAATAGTTCATTTTCCCCCTGGCTTCAATAATTTCTGTTTTTTAGGTACACTTCCTAGCTCTTAAAAGTGTAAATTTTAGAGTTTTTATGTGTCTGTAAATCAAAAACTGCAGAACACATTTTAGCCTCTTGGAAAAACCCCCACAACTGGACTAAGGACTTTATTGCCAAGCTACAGCATCATGCACATATGGAGATGAGTTAAATTCTTTGAAAAAGGGAGGAGGTTTATAATGGGAGTGCCTTTTGGAATGGAAGTGTGAGAGGGCACCACTACAATAAATCCAGAAGAGAGATAAAATGAGATCTTATGATGCTTTCATGCAGTTTGGCAAAAAGTAGTTTTGCATCTGAGTTCAGTTGATTCTGCCCAGGAGAGGCTATTAAAAGTGTACTTTTCACATGCTTGTGTTTCTGCATGTCCTTCTTTCAGTTTTTCTTCTTTTGCTGCAAAGAAAGTCACAAAGTCAATGACCCAAAGGCTGAGATGTGCTCAGGAATTGCTAAAGATGAGATATTAACTCCTCCAGTACTCCCCACTTTGCTCTGACATGTCAGCTCCCCTTGGGGCTGCTGAGCCACATCTGGCCCTGAGCCAGGCTCACTTTACAGATGTTTGGGTGGTTTGGGGGTGAAAGCATTTCTCTGCCCATTGGGAGCTGCCTCCGAACACTCAAGGAGTGAAAGGGATAAAGAAAGCAGCTCTGTGCCGCTGTGTTGGGAGCATCCAGGCAAAGTGCTAGAGTTGTCTATGGAGATTTTGTGCCCTCTAGAAATGCCTAGGTGACAACTACCCCAGATTTTGGGCTCTCTTGTGCCAGCAGAGAAGTGTAAAATAGCCTTGCTGAGACAAAATGACCCACTCTTGAGAGGTCTTGATTGGGAGCCTGGATGTTTCCAGAGGTCCTAATAAGGCCTGGAGTCCTGTTGAATCCGGAGGAGTTTGGCATCTCCTGCAAGTCAGAGTCTGATGTGGTGGTAAATAGGTTTTTTAACCTTTGTGGCAGCCTGAAAGTGTTCAATTTAAGGTTTCATACACTGGGCAGACCAAAATAGAAGGATTAGAACAGAATGAGAAGCAATGTGCCCTGGAAAGTGCAATTATGAGGAAATCCACCTGAAAACATCTGTCTGCAGGAATAGACCAGAGGAGACGTTTTAATACATCACCAGGAAATGAGGAAGCTGCACCTGTGGCTCAGCAGTTTGAAGCCTGATCACATCAGCCCCTGTGTCACTGTCATTCCAGTTGCTTGTTACTCTTCTGCATGAAAAGAGTCAACTTGACCATCAGGACACACAAGGCACAGAAACAAATCATTCTTTAGCCATACCTGCTAAGAGAGATGGTGGCTAAGGAAAAGGTTGGTTTATTGCCCAACAGAGCAAGAAAATGTAGACCAAAAATAGCATTGAAACAGAGTCCCTAAAGCCCTTTCCATTTTCATTTTTATATTGCAGGTTCAGTACATCCTAATTAAGTGTGAGAAGGTGGAGAATATCTGCCTGAAGCTTTCAAATGTACAGCTTCTGCAGGGCAGCAGGAAGTTTAAGACTAGGGTGTTTAGAGCCCCAGGTGATCCTGGAATCACAGTAACTTATTTCTACAGGAAAAGAGAGTGTAGGTGATGTCTGGGAGAAGGGCAGATATAATCTTTTTTCCTGAAGGATGAAATGGGTGGAAGAACTACTGAAGGGCAGTAAACTTGAATTCAGCTGCAGGAAAATACCTGAATAGATGAGCTACATACATGTACCTACTGGAAAAAAACCAAAATCAAACCAAGAAACTCTAGAAATTTTTGAGGCTTCTGAG
The DNA here is from genome assembly GCF_027477595.1 of Haemorhous mexicanus. NCBI lineage: Eukaryota > Metazoa > Chordata > Aves > Passeriformes > Fringillidae > Haemorhous > Haemorhous mexicanus. The sequence continues at coordinate 74,146,759 of NC_082343.1, forward strand.
TCTGTCTTTACAGCATTTTTGGAGGCACAGTGGGAATTATGCAAGGTAGAGGCAAAACACCTTAGAAAAGCCATCAGGCAATATTTCACTATCAGAATGGAAGTGTATCTGCAGGCATCTGTTCTTTCTCAGGTACAAGTCAATGATGTTTTTAATGTCTTACTTCAGGGATAAAAAATATCCTATTAAATTTCAAGTCAGGAAAAAATGAGGAGGGGAGAGCAGCCACATGAAGCACGGGTTAAGTGATGTTGAAAACATGTACAAACAGACCAAATACAAAACAAGAAAATGGCAAAGATTGGACTCCACAGTCACTGAAGTTATTTACTGCTGCCAAAATTGGGATTAAGAACAACTAACTGGAAAGCAATCCTGTGAAAAAAAGTCTAAGGACTTTTGTTGTGGATCACAAGCTGAATATTCTTTCAGCAGGATAGGGAACCCCATAAAAAAAAGGAAGGAAAACTTTACTCACTCTTCTGCTTATCACTAGAAAGGCCTCAGCAAAACTAATGGTCTTATTTTGAATGGACCCATGAGATTTCTTGCCAAATGATTGCAGGAGTAGAAAAAGTTCACGTGAGTTAAAAGACAACGTGGCAAATTAAATGTTAACAGTTTCCTATTAAAACCAGCATTTTCTTTAGGGTATTGAAAAAAACTCCAGAAAATATTGTTTATGTGTTTGATCTGAGCGGAACCCTCAGCAGGTCCGAGGTAAACACTTTTCAGGCTGCCACACTTTTGTCCATTCTTCTCTTCTGTGGTGTTCTCAGAGCCAGCAAGGAGGTTGAGGGCTGGGATTGGAGATTATTCCAGAAGATGCTAATGGCTGCTAGCAGCTGCCCAGTAGGTTCTGGAGGTCGTGTGCTGAGAGATGGCTGAGCAAACTGCCTTGAGAAATTACTGCAGTAATTGATTGGTTTCCTCTGTATTTAACTCTTGTATTATGTGTACACCTTACTAGTGCAAGTTCCTCTCTCCTGCTTCCGTCCTGCTTCCTCCTTGCCATGTCCAGGCTCTGCTGACACCCTCTCTGAACATTGCTATACTGCGTAATACTGCTTTTAATTTTGTTCCTGCACATTGTTCTGAGGTAATATGGTAACCCAGGTAGCCATCCAATGTATAATTTGGATTTATGCTTTAAAAATCTGCCTGACTTGAACAATAGATTACTGTGATTGTGAAGGAGATGCTGTCCTTTCCTGGGTAAGTTCTCATAAAGTTTTATCAGACAGGCTGAAAAATAATAAAAGGAAGAGGAATAATAAAATAGGACATTATAGTAACAAAGGAGAACAACAATTGAGAACATTCAGGCTTCAGACAAAAGCCAAGGGCAAAAATCCATCTTATTCTATGAGGTTAGTGCTGCTTTTTTGGTTTTAATCCTTTTGCTTTGGTGCATTTCACTCCTACCCTTTGCAGGGTGTGGAAGCTGAACATTATATTCTGGTGGTTTAATAAAGCCTATCATCTTGTTTATTTCAATCATTTCCTCATTGGGCTGAAAGCTTTAGGGATTTCTTTTCCAATAATTCCTCAGATCTCATTCTTGGCCATTACAGTGCAGCTGATTGCTTCTAAGCAGATAGTTCCTCCTTTTCATTCTTTGCTTTCAGTCTCATAATTCTGTGCTTATCAGCACTGAACTTCATTTGCATTTATTAGCTGTGTTGGTATTTAAAATATCTACTCTAAGACCTTCTTTATCTCACTGCATTGTTTCTTATTATTTGCTGTCTCTCCTGTCTCTCCCAATTTAACTTTAAATGCAAACTCAAAGTGTTCCAAACGGTTGTCAAAATTCTTCGCATAAGCTGCCGAGTGTGGACTGGTTCCCATTTCCCAGCTACCAGACTCTTTCTAGCCAAGAGATTACATTTTCCAATTGCACTTCTTCTGTGAATCTCCCTATAGCTCCAGCTAGTTCCACCCCCCACTCCTCCTTTCCTTCCTGTCTGAGGGACGTGGCTCTCCAGAGCTCTTGGCAGGGCTGCCTCTTGTTCCTACAGACACACGGAAAGCGCGCACGTCATCGTCCCACGTGTTGGGAAGAGCATATTGCCTCAGTGTCTGCACTCCAGCCCTGCCACAGGGCAGTACATGGGCAAAATTAAATCTACCCTGACAGTGCTGGCATTTTCACACAGTGCCATCACTGAGCCTGGTGTTGTCCCTGGAATGAGAGGTGATTTTTTTAGTGGCTGAAGGCACCAACAGGATGCTGGTAACAGCTACCTCAGGACAGGCTGGTTACAGTCAAAGCACAGAGACTGGTTCCAGTTTTTGCTTCTGGCATAGGCTTCTCAATTTCAGGCAAATAAATCTCCCTGTCTTACTTTCCCCTTGTGTGACATGGAGACTATAATGCTTATTAGCAGAATTTCTCTTGTTTGTTTGTTATTGTTGGTGGCCTCTTATTTGTATTTAAAGAGATGCATTGTTCCCAAATAGAGCAGAACTAAGAAGCTGCAAGTCCCAGGATGGCCATGGGAGGCTGGAGAGCTGCAGTACACACAAGTGTTAACACAGCAGCAGTCACCTGCAAGACTGACAGACAGGCAAGGACAGGATATTTGAAAGGGTATCAGCTTCAGACTCCTTGTAAAGGAGTTGATGCTAATCATGGTACCAAAATTCAGGAGTCTTTAAAATATTGTGTGCCTGTAGCCATAACTTCAGTATCTCTTCTCACTCCCATCAGAAATTCCTTATTGTTTAGAGTTGTTGAACATGGCAGTCTTCCTAAAAGGTGTTGTCAGAGGCCAGGGCCACAGGGGGTACAGGGTTTCTGCACTAATATCTGGACCTCATGGAACTACGTATGGGTCCAATGCTACAGGCAATTATTACCACAATTTCCTTTCATCTGAATCTGAATCAATTAGTTAGAACTGAAACTGAACTTTTAAGGTCTTATTGAAAGTCCAGAAAAGTCAAAACACCATTTCCATTGGCACTAGAAGGCTGCAGCAGTCTCAAGGGCATAGCATTAAGGAATCTAAAACTGTTCTCCAAGTTTCTGCAATGTTTTAAAACTTGAAGGTACTTTGCCATGCTGACTATTTAAGGCAGAGGGCTATAGTGATGGGAAAGTACAGAAATATTCTGCAGTCTGTGGAAATTTAAAATGAAGCAGCCCACTGTCCCTGACAGCCCCATACAAAGCTCTGAAAAGATAGGAAACCATAAAATACTATTTTTGTTGCTGTTAGCTGTAATGTCTGTTTCTTGTGGCTCACACAGAAGGTACAACCTCTTCCCTCACTCCCCTCTCCCCCCCACCCAAATTAAACTCATAGGCTTTCTCCTTTTGTTTTAAATTGTAGAAGAAAATTATGGCCCATCCCAAATATAAAGGTGAAAAAGTCTGAGAATTTTGGTTTGGAAAAGCAATTAGATACAAATTCCAGAAACAGTGCTGCAATTTCCATTGCAAATATTTTGAAAGCCACTTTCTGAAACTGTGAATTGTTTCTATTCTATCACATCTTCTGGACCTTTACCTTTGGATAGGCAAGAAGCAAGTAAATGTTGATTGTGCTAAAGCATACTGTCAGTGAGTTGGAGACACCAAATTCAAACTGTCTACTAAAATAATTAAAAAATACTACGGTCATTTTGCATGCAAATAGTTTCCTAACATCACTTTTCTTGTACTTGTTTTGCTGGTGTAAACATTTCCTCATTGCTTTCTCATTTTTCATAGTGAATAGGATTTTACCTCTTAATGGATATCCTGCTATTATGGGACCTAAAATTTGGTGATTCTTGCAGTCTTTCCTGGCTTTGGTACCTGGCAGTATGTGTAGCTTGGCTAGGTTGGTTTGGTTGGTTAATTGTAGTTGGTTTGGGGTTTCTGTTTGGTTCTTTTTGTTCCCCTCTCCCTTTCCCCATCCCCCTGCCCTTTTTTCTGTGGTAATGGGTCATTGTTGGCAACATTCTGTGACTTAAGATGCATTAAGAGGAATATCTGATAACTTTTTAGGATGTAAATTGCTGTCAAACGATTTGCAAATGTTTCATGGAACTGGGCTTGAAAGAAAAAAAATGCCATCTCTTAATTCTGCTATCAAACAGGTCTTCACAGTGTTTTTTTATTCTAGGCTGACCAGGTCTGTTTTCACTTTTTCACTTAATGCAATCTGGATAATAAGAATAATTGGCATAATAAAATATTAAAACTCTTGCATAATTATAGTGTTGGTGATGTTTCTTATAAAGTTGTTTGCCAACAATTTTCCCTTTTAAAAAACAATTATAATAAATCTGCTTATTAAGCTATTCCACAATGTGTATTTTCTCATGGAGCGTAATTTATTGAACAATATGTCAGTGTCTGTGAGTGCATTTAGTGTGTTTAACATTTTGCACGGTCCTTTTCTTCTTTTTTGTAAAAAATCCTCAACCTTCTCAGTGTTATAATTATGTTTACTTCATTATTATTCCAGCTATGGTTGTGTATTCTGTGTTAGCTTGAGTTATTGACGAATTTGTCTACACACATACAGGCCTTCATGAAGACATAAATTAACTGTCAAGTGAAGAATTTGGGAAAGACTTTTGAGGAAGGCTAGCACTTCATTTTTTTGCACTTTTCTCCTTAGCATCTGGACTGAGTCATAGCAGAAAACCTTTTTTGTCTCAGTCTTATGCCACATTCTTTTATCTTGCAGACATGCTTGTGCTGCAGCCTTGGAACTGTGCCCTCTCTCCTTGACTGCTTGCAAGGCCCATGATCCTCCTGCACCCAAGATTTGGAAGAGGTTCATCCTTTCTGCATCAAAGCATGACAAGAAGGAAAAACAAGTGCTTGAAAAAACCAAGTTATACAGAAAAGCATTCTTACAGAACTCATGAAGTCCACCAAAAAGTGATATCAAGTGTAGAAAATACTCCATAAATTACCAGCTTCAGGAATTGTCACTGTCTTTTGTAATTTCATTATCTTGATACATGTTTTACCTTCTCTCAGTTCTGCAATTAAATATCAGCAATATATTCATGTCAGGCCCTAGCAATGAAAACTGCATGACAGTTTGTACAAATTCTAGTTGTTGACTTCCTAAGACACATCGACTTTTAAGCAAGAAAACCCTTTAAATCTATTCCATATCATAGTATTTAATAATTGTCCATCTATTGTTGCCTCAATTACAAATTGGTGAAGCAAGCCAGGTTTCTTGGCAGTTTAAGTCAGAATGTAAAAAAAAAAAAAATTAAGTTCTTTTTGTTACTGGACCTTGTTTTATTCTAAATGTATGGAACTAAATGCAATTCTTGGTCCTAATGAACTTTGAAATCTTCATTGAGCTTAATTGGTGGAGTATTTGAATTTATGTCAAAGAGCCTTGAGATCTGTGAAACTATTTTGGGTACCTCTGGTCTGTTTTAAATGAGCTCACAGGGATTCTGAAATGGATGAAGAATTGTTATTTCAATGTGCAAACTGAAGAAGCCCTGTATGCTCTGAGTTTGCTTGAGGCTAGATTAATTCAGATGAAAGGGGATGGTATTTCTAGTATTTCAATAAGACTAATGGAGCTTTGAGTTGCTGCTCATCTTTTCCTGTGAAATTTGGGAGCCACAGGGAACATTATGACTATCTGATTGCACAGCTAAAATATTATAGATGCAGAATCTCCTGAGGTATTTTATCTTCCAGCCCAGTAACTTCTGGTGCATTTGAAGCATGGGTGGCTCTAGCAAAATTTTCAGAACTCCATTTTGAAATCTGAATTCAAGAATCTAATTTTAAACTCTCTCTGAATGATGACCATCTCATAGAGGCCTTAAAACATCTTATCTCTTTCCTGGTGATAATTGAGTACTTCACCACCTGTTCAATGATGGCAGGAAGCAAGTGCCCCCCTGTGTGATTTGTGCACTCAAGGGGCACGAGTTGAGCAAGTGACAGCAGCAGAGCAAGACTGGAGACTTTTAATTGCAATCCACTTTTCTGATGGGTTTCAAGAGGACACCTTGTTTTTGCCAAGCTGAGAAAAGTGACTGGGTAGGGCTACTCACCCTTAGAGGGAGGAAATACTTCTGTTCAAATTCTGTAAAGAGGCTCAGCTCTCATGAGTCAGATGGTGGCTTCTCTCAGGGCCATCATTTAGTCAGCAGCTGATCCAATGTTTTCTGTCTCTTGCTAAGAAGTGGAGAGCTGCACTGAAATTCAGGGTGCAGTTAATGGCGCCCCTTCCTTTTCCCCTGGGTCATGAACATTTGAAGCATACCCTCTTCTGTTTTGTTTCGATTTTTTTTAACACAAGCTTCATTTATTTAGGTCTCCACAATTTTGCTCATGTGACAGGGACAGCATTATTTGCTGTATGTTCTTTTAATGAGAGTAAGGCACGTGCAAGTGTGAAAACTTCCTACAACTGGAAGCCAATAGGCAAACCCCTAAAATTCTATGGGTAAGACATGTCCCTGCAGACCTGAGCAGAGGAAGCTTTAAACATTCCATCATGGTTACGAGAGATTCTGGTTGAAAGAAAAATACCCCTTTTTTGACAAAACAGTGACAGACTTACGAAAAAGACATCTCATTTTAAATAAAGCTTTATTCATCAGATATGGCTCATGAATCCTATTTGGGTGAGCTAGGAATCATATAACCACAGCACGAAATATGTATTAAACATGTTGTGTAAATTTGCAGTGTGTCTTCATCACAGTGCAATAAATGACAACAAGATTAATGAGCCTAAGACACTCAATAGCAATTGAGTCAGCCTTCAGACCTTTTAAAAGGAGTCAATGTGCTTTGGGATGGGATAAGAGTAAACTGAAGTCCTGGATTTGGGATTTATTCCTAACTTTGCCCTGGCATGGAGGACGAGGTGCAGACGGTTCTGCTAATCTGTTCCTGCTTCTGGACAGATCTCAGGAGGGTCCTGCTGTCTGAGAGGGACCCAGCCCAGCCCAGTCCTTGGTGAGTCAAGTGACTTCAAGCACAGGAAAAGAGTCAGGGTTTTTTTTTTCTCCTCTTCCTTCTATCTAACTGAAACCTCCATACTCATGTCCTGGGCTTTTTTTAAGACAACCACTCTGTCTGAATCCTCAGCATTGGAATTTTCAGTCTGGGAATTGTAAAATTTAAAATTATTACTCAAGCTCAGGGAGTTTGCCAACTTTACTTTCTTTGATAACACTAAAGGGAAAAGGTTCTGTTGAAAAAACCTATCTGCTCTCTTCCTGTAACCTATTTGTTAATCATGTTTTGGTGACTGACTTTTGGGCACAATCCCAGGAATTTTTAAGGCAGTCTTTAATAACCACTAATATGTCTGCATACAAAACCAGATGATTATTATTCATGGGTGAGATTACGCAGAATTAAACTTTCCAAAACTGCAACGAACATTCAGCTAGACGTGAAAGTAAGCTGAATTTCCATTTGGTTTGCTTCTTGCTGAGCCTTCAAATTATAAAGTGAAGTAAAGCCAAAAGATTAATACAATGAAAACAAAGATTGGGAAATTAAATGACACTATGCAATTTTCTGCCTCATCGGGCTGGCACCAATAATATGCAAAGGAAAGCCTGCTTAGTGTTGGTTAGCAGCTGTATAAATGTGGCACAATCAGTCTCCTTCTCCAGGGAAGGTATTTTCTTGAATCATATAGCCATTGACTCTTCCAATTACCAGAGACCCCATGAACAGCTTGAGGCCCATTTTTTTTTTCTTTCTCTGTTCTGCTTTTTCGCATTACTCCTATTAGAGTTTACACAGGTACATGATTTCTCATTATCTCTAATATTTTAGAGACAGATAACAAGAACATAGAAAAGAAAGAAGGGAAACCCTGCAGCCTTCTGCCACCTCCATAATTAAGTATTAATATTTCAGAAAATGTTACTTTAGGGAACGCATAATGGACCGTGTGTTAATCATCTCTTTCAATGTGCTTTTAATCTATTACATATTCAGTCTGCAGTTGGGGTATTATTGGAAATATGTCATTGCTTATAACAGTCCAGGGAGAGGCATCATCATCTAGTCTTTGCATTAGTTAGATATTAAAAACTATGTCCTCATTATTTTAAAAATTTAAGTAACGCTTGAATATTCTGTTACATGGGTATGAGCCCAAGGAGTATTTATTCCCAGCCGGTTTAGTTTGCTTCACCACTAAGTTTGCAAGGCTTATGACCTTGGGAGGAAAGTTTTATTGTCTGTGAATACTCTGGTGTTCCTGCAGTGAAACTCAGAGCCCCACTGATGGCTTCGCCTCATCCTGGGGTTTGTCCAAGGGGCAAGCGTTGACATTCTTACACTGCAACCTCTAAGGAATAACTCTCAACTGGTGTTCAGGAGGACTAGTGTACGTCCCATTTTTAATACTGACATGGTGCATGACCCAATTAAGTTTATTTTGCTTTTGTTTAACTTCGTATTTTTGTTTCTTTGGTAACTTTAAACCATAAAGCTTGAAGAGTGGGATATGCCTCACAACTGGGTGGTTTGTACAGCACCTCTGGGTGCAGCAGCCCAGGCTTTACCACTTCTGTATGGAACAAAAGAAACACTTGAATTTTTTTTTTTTTTTTTTGTATTGCTTATACCTCCTGGGACAGAATGAGGCATGCATGAATTAACATTATCTTGGTATTCTCTTAACTACTGAATATGTGAATCTTAATGTACTTAATGCTCTTACTGTTCACTCCTCTGTTATTTTATATTTCATTTTCTATTAATGTGGTCATTATATGTGAGAGTGTGGCATTTGTCTGGGGATTTTATCAGGCTTTGCAAAGCACATCTGGTCAGGTAGCAGAAGACCCATCAGCTGCAGGTGGGAAATATGTAACCTGAGGGAACTGTGCAGGTACATTAGCAAAAGTGGCAATTTCCCACTGATCAGCCAGCTGATGGGTTTGGTAGATTCTTTGTGGGGTGCTGCTATTTACTGCAGATGATGTAGTGTTCTATATTTTAGTAGATATATCTATTTCTATCGATATCTATTAGAGAAGAAATGGTCTTACCCTCCTGTTACTGCACCTTTTTGCCTGGATGTGATATTATGACATTGATGTTTCTTGCAATGGTTTTAGCAGCCTGACATTTTCTAGTGTAATTTCCACTATTTTTTGTCCCCGAGAGTCTGTTTTATCCAGTAATCTGCACCTGTGGGTGTTACACCTCCTCTTAGATAGGGTGGTTCTTGCACTTGTAGCATCAGCACTAGCAAAACTTCACAAATTGATTTGGTGATTGTACTGAACAGAAGTATGGATTTCAACCCCTTTTCATTTGCCCTGAGTAATGTCTACTCAGTTACTCAAATGTGTGTTTTCAGGCCTTCTGTTGCACTGCAGGTAGCACAAACTGCTTGTTGGGTGTAGGAAATACTGTCCTTTGCAAATTTTCAGAATACCTTGGGTATATATTGTAAGCTACTCTTACAAATTAGCTTGCGGTACATACCATGCCTGGCGAATTTTCCTGTGGCCTGACTCATTGCAGTGCTGTATAATGTGTTTCTAAGTTGAGTTACTTTGACAAAATGTCTGCAATAATCAAGTATCAGCAGGCAGTGTTTCTGCCTATGTTCATATAAATCACACACCAATTGCTGCCAAGCTTCTATTAGGTGCATTATGAGCTATCAGTGCTTCCTGCTTGCTGTTTTTGGGGTTTTTTTTCTGATACTTTACATAAACAAAGCAGTCTAGGAGAATTTATGTTACCTGGGACATCTTTCTGGAAAATTCTCGCGCACTTCTTTGCCTTTTGTACAGCACCACATCTTAGTGTCCCTCACAGACTTCCTTCCAAATGACTGAAAGAAATATTTTTTCTCTAAACCACTTTGGACTTGTTCATATCCCACATTCAGAGCCTGAATTATTTTTTACTCCAAATATCTCTGATGCCTGACATTCAGGCCTCAATGACTGTATTAAAAAGAAATCAGTGGTATCTACACGCTGCGCTTCTCTTCCTGTTTCCCTGTTTCTGTTGGCAGATCATAAGGATGAGTGAACATCTGTCCCTTCTCTTTTATAGGCCATCATCCTGCTGCATGACAGGACAGCTGCTACTGGATTTTTTTATATTTCTTTGACTTCTAATTTGAGTCAGAAGAGTGTCATTGTCGTCCTTTGTATTTTGGATGCTTTTGTCCATCTCCTCCACTACCAGTTGCTCTCTTCTATTCCTCAGACCTCATGAAAGCGCTGATGTTTCTCTTTATCTTTGTGTAAATACTAAGAGAGTTCACAGCCTCAGCATGGTTCAGTTCTTTCATGGATGATGGTGCTTTAAACCCTTGAACGTCTTCTCCTCAGAGGGTTAGATCAGATCACTTCCCCTTTTCTAATCTCATTCCCTTTTCTAAGATACAAAGTGCTTCTAATGTATAGAAATGCTTTCTTCCTGACACAGTAATGGAAGTAGGGATCCCTCAGCTTCCCCCAGCAGATGAGAGTAGACTGTACCTGTTCCTCTGCACTGAACCCAGCCTTTGTGGAATTTGTGCAAGTTACATCTGGGAGGGTGGCTGTGGTACAATTTTCCCTGTTTTAGCTGTATGTGGGTCCCACAGGCCTTTATACTTTCAGACTGGCCCAGCATGTGTTTGGTTTTTTATTACTTGTAGCAATCAAGCAAACCCATTCTGAGGATTCCTCCACCTTTCCAATTACACTTAATTATGCTGCATGCTGGAGCTGCTCTCCCACTTTGGCCATAACACTCCTGACATGCATTGCTCTGCATGCACCACTAGCGCTGCATTCAGTGATAGTTTGAGTTCTTCATTGTCTTTCCAAATGTCCCATGCCCTCCAACATGTCAGTAAATCTCTTAATTTCCTCTGCCTTGAACTGTTCCTTCTGTGGATTCCACTGTTTATTGCCAAGATTATTGATTTTTGTAACTTTCAGTCCCACTGCTAAATATCTGTTTGGGTTCTAAAAAAAAAAAAATTTTTCCTTTTGTTCTAATCTGAATGAAATCTTGACAGTTTCCCATTAACCCTGTATTCCCAGGCTATGTGTAGCAAATATCTCCTGTGTCCTGCTGTTGCCATTCACATTCATACATGCTCAGGTCCAGAGCTTAGCTTGTCTCTTTTTTCATTCTCTTTCTGGGATATAACTTACTAATGCCTTTCTGGGAGTTTTGAGGGTTGGTAGCAGCTTTCCTGCACCCATTAAAATGCCAGTATAGCTGTAGCTCCTCATTATCTCTTTTCTTGCTCTGTTTCATGGCTTTGTAGCAACTCTGCTTTAAAGGCGAGGGAGGTCACTCGTGGACTGGTTTTGATGCACTGTCCCTCCCTAGGCTGCCATCAGTGTTGCAGGCAGGTGATATGGCCCCTTAAATGAAAAGTCCATCAGCTTTCCATAGAAAGAAGAACTGCAGCCCACCTCTTCTGTAGTCAGACTCTTTGCTTCCCCTTCCTCAAATTGGCCTGAGTATTTGCTCTTACACTGGTCTCAAGAGCTTATGGACTTGTACTAGGTTTCCTTTGAGGAGATGTTTCTTTTTCACTAACCTTTCATTCACTTAGCAGCAGAGCCTGCTGCTAGCTAGAAATTCCTGGTGATTTTTATTCTGCCAGACCTTGTATTCCTATAAGGAAAGCTGCCTCTCTGTGCTGTTGGCACTGCCATCGCTGTCCCAGGCACAAGGGCCTGCCACCAACCAAGCAAATCAACCCCAGGAACAGAGCAAACACGAGCATTTTCAGCTCCCATGCCTCATGCAAATACAGTTTTGAGTGTTATTCAGACTCGATAAAATCCCTCTGTGAGTTTAGGTTGCTTGGGTGGACATGAGGGTCTGTAGCTAAGTATGCCCAGGTAGCTGCAATGCTTAAAAGACTGAGTTTTTCCTTGTGCTGTATGTCTCAGGGTTTCCTGGATATCAAAAGACTCAGAGGGAGAATGTTTGCTCATCTACTCTAACTGTAAATTTATTTCCCCAGCCTAGATAATCTTAACATTTATCTTATGACTCCTTACAACTGCTCTTAACTATTCTTGCATTTCAGATCCTCTGAAATTTGGTTCCTTGGGTAAACAGATAATTTTTTTCAAAACAGTTATTACAGCAAGGACAAGAGTTTTTATGTTTAAATCTCTGACTTTCTAGCCACTGCAACCTTGATCTGTAACAAATACAAAATCACTTTTCTTCATAAATTGACACATAATTAAATAATAAATTAATTTAGTTGCACCAATTAGAGTGGTGGCCTGAAATGTAATAAGGGTTCATTGGCAAGGCACTGTGACTGCTTTATGTCACTTTCCTACAGCTGTAATAAGTAACTACTTTGGCATGTGTTTTCCATTAGTGACTACATTAAAGGCTTTCTAGGGGCACAATATAAAGTGACCACTAAAAGTGACTTGTGGCCAATTCTGTGATGGTGAATAGGGTGTAGCTTTACAAGGGCTAGTGTTGTTAACTTAATAACTAGAAAGTTTCTGTACTAAAAGCAGGCTAGATAGGCTTCCCTGTGGGGTACAGGGAGGCAGAACTGACAACTGAGCATCAAAAGAATTGAGTGAAGAGATGTTTAAGTTCCCACAGGTATGGGAATGGGAATCTTCCTGTTCTCTAGCCTAGGTAGGCAAGCACCCAAACCTTGACTGGAAAGAAATGACTGGCTTCTCCTTTTGCATAAGAGGTCACAAAGCTGTTTCAGTAGTTAGGGGTCTTGAGTGGCTCCTAAAGTGACTGATTTGATCTCACTCTTGGTTCTCCTTCCCTGACATCCAAGATCCCAGTGATGAGATCCCATATTTACTTAGGAGCAGAAATGTGGAAAGCCGTGTTAGATTTGAATTCCCCAATGGCTAGGTTGTGGTGTGGATCTTCCCCTGCTTACTCATCCAAGTCAAAGGGTGTGATGTTTGGAACCTGATCTCTGATATCTGAGCATGCTTACAGGATGTGTCTTCCCCAAAGGGCTTCAGATTACTGCACAAGAGATTTTGGTGAGTTCAGTGGTAGTGTAATAGAAATATCTGTGCCCTGGAAATTGTACAGTCAGCATGGTGGCAATTATGGTGAAGATCTAAATTTTAGATTTTGTCACCTGAAACTTCCGTGAGATCATCCAGGTGCAACCACAGACTTAACTTGCCTCTCCCCTGTGTGAATGTTTCCCAGGAAAATATATGCCTGCTGGCACTTCAGACCCCTGAAGTCTCTCTGTCTTGGTGTTGCCTACCAGTGTTGCTGGTTGCCTACCACTCAGGTGTGCAGAATCCTGTTGCCTGTTGAGAGGAGTGAGAACTGTTTCAGCCTCCTGCAATCAGACTTTTTTATGAGGTTAGAGCAAGTATGTCTGATTAAGAAGTGCTGGCACTAGCTAGCACAACTGAGCTCTTGTCTGAAATCAGCTAGGAGCTGCTGTGAGGAACCACAGGAAACCTCCAGTGTGGTTTCTCTTAAATGTCTTCTGTTTTCTTGGTCTCACTCTCTCCCTTAAAACAATTATCTGATGCTTTTTCCTGAACCATAACTGCTTGCCTTCTGTCATTGCCAAATGTCATTCCTACTGATGGGACAATTGTTACTTAATAACCCCAATGATACCTGTAAGATTTACATTAATTTCCTGGCAGCTGTTCATTATACCCTAACCTACTTTAACAGTTACAAATAATTTTCATGAAAAGCAAGTCTTCTTATTTTAATGCTATTTTCTCAATTCCTTGTGGGAAGTATGGGTCAGCAGTTTTCCAAAGTGTGAGAAACACTGATAACTGGAGATATGCCTTTCTTCTTATACCATATCCTGCAGGATGCTACTAGAAGTAAATAAATTAGTACATGGTATTAGATGTTTCTCTAAAATAGGTTTGGTTTTGGTTTAATGCTAACCCTAACATAGTTTTCTTTGTCTTCAGCAGATGGTCAGTGCTTATTAGCTACAATTCCAGCTTATAGATGTTCAGTTTAGCATTTCAAATGTCTGAACTCACTCTCAGTATGACATCATCAAGATTTTTAGAAATTTCCTTGCTGGGGTGAAGGTGGAAAAAAACCTCCCATATGGAGCTGTCTTTGTTTTTGCTTCTGTCTTGGTACATATATATATATATATATATATATATATATATGTCTGGGGGGACCTGCAACTGAATCCAGTAATATTTTTTTCCCTGATTACTTCTGTCAGTTGAAGCATCATCCCATCTGTATAGCTGGTGCTGGTGTCTTGCAGTGAGTGTGAGCTGCACGTCTTCAGTGGTGGCATTTAGCTGCTAGGCAGTTCTGAATCCCCATCTGAAGTGTCTGATTGGACTTTTCTGATGTTGAAGCAGACTTCAATGTCAGACACTTGTGAACACATCAGTGAAAAGCATAAAGACATTTCTGTTTGCAGGATAGGACGATTGAGGGTTTTCAAAATTATCTTCACTGTAGCTGGAAAGCAATAAAGAAATAATTTAGGAGGTCATGTCCATTTTAAGTATAGACACTTCTTTATCTTCAAGAACCAAGGCAGTGTCAATTTATATGCAAACCTATTCTGCAATTACTTTGAATGTAAATATGCTATGGGGCTTTTGAAAAGTGGTGACCCTGGCTTGTACATATTCTCCCTTTTCAAGGGACAACTGTAATAATTCCTTTTTTAACATAAAATCCTGTATCAGTTTCTTTGCCCAAAGCTTTAGGAAAAAAAAAAAGGTGAAAACATAATGAACAGGGCAATCTTGTCCTGAATCCTAATGGCTTTCTGATGAGGTAAACAATGACTCTTAATTAGAAGCTAAAATTTTTAATTAAGATGATTCTTCAGTAATTATCTCAGTTGTCTGCTTCACTGGATTTTAATGAAAAAGATTGATTAGGTATAAAACCAGTAGCATAATTAAACATTCAGGGTCTACATTGGTTATTGAGGTGAAAGTAATGTGATTAACTTCAAAGTGCATTTTTCAACAAATGGTCTGAGACAGTGAAGCCCATTTCAGGTGTCAGGCTGCCCTATTCCATCTCCCTCCTTCTTATCCATGTTTCACAAAGTGAATATGCAGAACATCATTTTTGGGTAATAGTTATGTTGTGTGACAGATTATAATGGCATGCTTTTAGCTAAAACTGTCACAGTGGTTATGAATTCCACACGACAAGGGTTTTTAGTAAATGGACTGGAACTTGTCACACAAGAATTCAGACCCAAGAGTAGATTTGTTTTTGTTCTTATGAGAGGTGTGAAATAATTAGTTCAGCAGTTTTGTTTTTACATGTGCTCAGAGCACTCCGTAGGAGCTGACTGGAGAGAAATGCCTTTCTGGGGTTGATGTGACTACAAGGACAGTGCCAATCAGCAATCTCACTTCTGCTTCCCTTACTCTCACTCAACACCCCTTACTTTATGAACAGTGCCTTTGAAAACATGAGTAAAAGCTTATCGAAGTGCAAAATTTGTTCTGAAGGATAAATGGCTGCTGTGCTTCTGATTGTGATTTTATAGCCTTACTATACCAGGAGAAACTGTGTTTAGACTCCTGTTAGCTAATTGTGGTTAAACCTTGTTGCTCAATGTTACTGTGAGGTAAACTGGTGCTTTATTTATTTATTTTTTTTTTTTTGAAAGTTGTTGCCATTACAGCTGGAAAGAAAGATGTCTGTACTGAGGAACTGACCTTCAGAAAATTTTGAGATCAGACTAGCAAGCTTTCAGATGTAGTTGTGATCTCAGTGAGAGAACAGCAGCTATAGACATATATGGAGGGATGCTGGTTTCCTGTTTTCCTTTTTGCTTCACAAGACAGAATTCAAAATTCCTATCTGCTGTTCAGGGAGTCTCCTAAAGCTTTTGTCACGGATCAATCTATTTGGAAATATCCAACAGTGTTAAGCTTCTTGCCAGTTACCAGAAGGAGAAAATGTGGTAGAAGTGCCAACAAAGTCTCTATGTACAGCCATTCCAATGAAAGACTTGCACTGGTTCATGTTCAGGTTTAGTTTCCCAGCGTGAAGGCAAAAGTTGTTTTCCTATGACTGCTCTGGCTCATCAGAGAGCAAGACTTTGAACCACAGGATTAATTCTCCTGTTACTTCACTACATCAGCCCACATCAATTACTGTTAGACTTAATTATTTTCTCAAGTTCCTCAGCTAACGAAGAAGACATAAAATTACATTTCACACTTTCCCCATTAATTGTTGGAATATTTTCCTCAGTGCTAAACTGTCGTAGATAATCATTAGCCACATTAGCAAGAAGGGTAACACTTTCTGTTGATTGCCCAGACCATCAGACTTAATGTGAAAGCATCATGATGGAAGAGCTTGTGGTTTTTATGAGTTCTTGGGCTTAGTCTTCCATGACGTACAGGAATATTCTCCAATTACATGGTTCTAACTAGATGGGCACAAAAGGAATTCTGCCTTGTCTTCTATTTTCCCCACCTTTGAGAATGTATTTTTAAGAGACCTTAAAAAAAATTTATGTTCTTTGTTTCTGTGGTATCCTGAGTGGAGAAGGCTTGGAAAAATGCCTATCTATCTTACCCATATGGAAAGAAAAGGGAATTCTTGCAGGGACAATTCTTAGTCTTAATCATCAGAAAATCTAGCTAACAACTAAACATACTTCTGTGGCTTTCCCTGTTGTAATGGAACTATTTATAAGGAATCAAACATGCTTGTTTAAGTACTCCCTGCTTGGGGTGCATTGAATTTAAACATCTTGCTTTCTTTGGTGTTTCCTTCATGTTTGAAGAGTCGGTAGCTCTTCTCTGTTTACTTGACAAATGTGGGAGTACAGAACCATGAGAAAGCCTGCAGGCTGTTTGTGGAAAACACTACATACCAGGTTCAACTACCAGTGCCCACCGCAAGAAAAAAATAGCTCAGTGGAGAAATTTCTTTTACAAACAGTCCTGCTTGTTAAAGGAATATCCCTCTGTAGACCCTGGCACCACTCAGAAGAATTGGAGGAAGCAGGTTGTGCCATGCATTGTTGGTGGGTGACATTTCCTGTACACCATGTTTGGAGCTGGCTGATGTAATTTCTTTCTCCTGTGTAATGCGACTGACACAATCCCCAGATATTTTGGATCATTTTCTCAAAGACACTGTTTTACTTCTTACTTGTGGTGACAGTAAGTAGAAGTTCAGATTTTTTCATGAGCATTTTAACCACTACCCCTTGGAGAGTTTAGCTAATCAAATAAAAGACTGGAAAGAAAATAATCCAGTGTTTGGTCCTGTAGCCGCTCTAATTTTCTGTTGAAGAGTGTGTTGTGTGCTTAAAAGAGACCAGGGTATACAGTTCTGTGTACACCAGATTAATCAGGGCCTGAAATCTGTTGCTGCCCAGCTTCCCGGAACGCATTTGTCACAGCAGTCTTTTGAAATCAATTGAAATGTATCTTTTCCTCCTGCTAACTGACATGATAGATTGGTAATAATCAAACACCATTTGTGCAATGTCAGTCTAGCTTTTCTGTCATGAGTGATTGAATATCCTTTAAATACCATCGTGGCATTGCTCCTGAATTGAAACCTAATGAGAAAACTTTATAAATGGACTAAAGTCATGTTTCTAACTCCCAGTGGGGCATTCAGCACAGACACACCTTGCTTTATCTCTGTGCTTAGCAGGGATTGTTTAACAGGCTGCTCCTGCAAACTGTCAAGCCAAATACAGAGTGTACATGCAGTACTTTAATTAATGTTTAATGATTCTTTTCTGATCAGGCTTAAAATCCTCTCTGTGCAAGTGATTATAGGTAATTCTGCAGCTGTAACAAGATCATTTGATAATAAGGCTGATAAAGAATAGCAATTACTTAAATAACAGCAGCTTAATATCAGTAATGACTATCTTCTTCTTGTTCAAGCTTTGTGCCGTGTGTTAATACAGTGTAATCTTGATACTAATTTTCATGACACTGCAATTGAGCATAAACATGAGTAGAGTGGAGATTTCCCAAGGGAGAGGGATTTTCAAAACTTGGTTCCTTGTAGTCTTTGACTCCAGTTGATGGTAAGAATGAGGTAGTACATTCATAATTTACATGATCACTGTAATTTTTAGTAAGTAGCAATTTTTCTTGCTCAGTCTGGTCAAATCAGCATAAGGCTCTGTTGTATGCTTTGCCATGATTTCTGGCTCACAGGGAGAAATAGTCTATTTGTGGAACTCTGCTCTGAGGCTTGTCAAGGGCTACATCTGCGTGTGCAATGGGGAGCAGCTTCAATAATTTTGAAGGACAAATTACTGTAATGTTTTTCTCTGAAACCACATAAGTTAGAATCTACTTATGGTTGATTTGTACTTTGGTAAGGAATCTGCTCATTTATAAAATAAGTACTATAATTTTGCAAGACAAGTGGAGGAATCACCTTTTCTCTCTGGGAGATTTGAAGCCAATTCACATGCACTTATGCTTTTTGTGGCAGGATCAATGCCTTGTGCTAATGCTACAAAATTTGACCTTGCAATGTAGATGAAACTGAAAGGTAACTACTTTTCCTCCACACTAACAAAAATATTAATCTTCAAATAATGATAACTGACTCAAAGGACTGTGATTGATATTCAGGAACGTGGAAATGGCAAAATGTTGTTGTGCTGTTTGGGGCTGGGACAAAGTACTGCTATAGGGCTGTGTTCTGGTTTTGTGCTGAAAATGGTGTTGATAAAAATAAGGATGTTTTCACTATTGCACAGAGCCATGGCCTTTTCTGCTTCCCACCCCACCAAAGAGAGGGCTGGGGGTACACAAGAAGTTGGTCAAGTGACAGCTGGCCCCAGGTGATCAGAGGAACATTCCGTTCCTTACAGCATCGTGTTCAGCAATAAAATTGCTAGGAGAAGTTTGTCAGGGATGCTGTTATTCAGGGACTGTCTGGTAGTAAGCAACTGGGTTTTTTGCCCATCATATTTTTTTTCCTTTTCTTTCTTTTCTTTTCTTTTTATAAGATAAACCTGTCTTTATCTCAGCCCATGAGTTTTTTACCTTTTGCCTTTTTTGTTCTCTTTCCTGTCTCACCGTGAGCATGGAGGAGTGAATGAGGCTTAGTCGTCTGCTGGGGTCAAATGACAATAGCAATAAAGAAAAAATGCCACCAAATCCCTTTAGAATTTTTTTTTCTAGCTTGCTCCAAATTATGACCTACCTGACTGGTCCTGGCTCTTCATTGGTGACCCTGAGGCTGAATAAGAGCTTGCTTTACATGGTTTGGGTGTTTCTGAAAACTGAAGCCTGTCTGAGTCAATAACCAGAAGACAAATCTCAATTACAAAGGTAATGAAATGTGAAAAGAGGAGGAGAAGTAGCCCCTTCTTTATTTGCAAAATAGAGCTGGAGATGACAGAGAGTGCACACGCTTTGGACGAGAAGACCGTGCAGTGAAAGTGTGAGAGGGAGCAGAAGGGGGAATAATGGTTGAAGTTCTCTGTGCAAGGGAGCAGAGCTCCACTCTGAGGCTTGCCATCCATCCCACATAGCTGGTGAATGTAGGAATCCTGCCTCTCTGCCAGGTATGGCTCATGCAGGGGTAACTGTGCTACTTTTGGAGGCAGGCTAGTCAATCTTCACACTGGTTCAGAGGTCCATGGCAGACTGAGAGAAAGTGGCATGGAGCTCAGCTCTGCTTCCACTAACTTGAAGCAGAGCAGGTGAAATGATCTTCAGTCAGGCTTTTACCTGTGGAATATATTGCTCTCCTTTTAAAAGGAGACCAGTCAGATGTTTTTCCTCCTTTTACCCAGGTATATATTGGCATATATGTAACCATAGCAACTATGCCTGGAAAAATTGAGATTTAGGAGTTTTTAAATTGCCTTCAGCATAAGTTTAACATTGAAACTTGAAAGCAGACAATATAGCTTATGGAGAAGTAGATTATAAAAATGAAAGGAAATTTTATTGCTAAACTTAAGCCAAGAAAAGTTCTAATAAGTGAAAGAATAGCTTACCTCCCTTAAACAGGGGAGGTAAGCTATTCTTACATTTTTACATCTCATTAACATTTCAGCTTTACCTCCAGGCAAACTATAGGTTTTTTTTTTTTTTTTTTTGTGAGAAAATTGATATCTACTGTCATTTACTCAGAGTAACTATTTTTAAATATGGGTTCTTAATACATGCTGAGCTCACACGAGTTCAGCTGAGCTTTGTTCAAACGAGTTCAGCCGAGCTTTGTTCAAGTGAGTTTGACTGCTTGGCTTATGGATTTCAACAAAGACTCCTTCAATTGTATCGTTTACCCTGCTTTGAACCCCACTGCCTGTGCCTGAACAAGTGTCCAAGTCAACACTTACAAAGCAACATATAAACGTGATCCTTTGGTTTTTGTACCTGACCTAGAGCCTGGGAGAGATGTACGAAGCGACGAACACCCAGGGGAGCAGCAGGTGTGGGCAGGCTTCTGCTACACATGAGGAAATGGCAGATGGGTGCTGTTAAGATTAAGGACCCCAATCACCTGCAGTTGTTTGTTTTTGGAAAGATAAAGTCAAGGCACCTTAAATCACTTGGGTGGTTTTGGGAATTCAGGCTCTACAAAATGAAGCAGTTTATTGCACACTAATCATGTAACGCTTCCTGGAAATGGAGTGATAGGAAACAAAAGTACTATGTCTTTCTTTATCAAAAGCTTGAGAAGATCTTCAAGATAACGAGTATATGAATTAAACTTGGAAAAGGTTGAATGTATGCAATGCATTCCCACTCCTTATTTAGAAAACTTTTTTTTTTTTCAGGAGAATAAATGAATCCTCATCTATCTCCACAGAGGATTTTTGCACGTAGAAAAAACCCGTAGCTGCTTAGGACTTCCATCTGCCAGAAACCAGGCTTTAAAAAAAAATTAGTAAGTGCAGAGGAATGCCATACATATATGCACACTGGAAATGAAAGGCTTTCTTACAGCTTTGTTAGTTTCAAGTGCAAGCTCACTGCTTTAACCAGCACACTATTTAGGTGCTCAGATCTGAGGCCTGATGCTGAGGAGGAAGAGCACAGGTCAATGTTGTGGTTATCAGGCAATGGGAGAGACCTCTTTGTCTTGATACCTGCTGTATCATTTGGGGATCTTGGGGTGCTGGATGCTGAAATCAGACTGAAATCTGCTCATCTCTTCTGCCTGGCTGAGGGGCTGGAGTGCCCTGGGAGAGGGAAAGAGCTATGATAAGAGTCACGGTTTGAGAGTAGGCAACAGGCAGTGTATGTAGGAAGAGATAATACTTTAACTGATACTAGGAAATGTAAGCAGAGAAAAGTAACTCGTCTATTCAAATGTAAATCAGTGTTTTAGAAAATAGTAGGCTCAGAAGTGAATCACTGGCTGTCTAGAGTAGAGACAGTCTTAAAGGGAGCTCACAGTTCTCAGCTAATCTAATCACCCATCCTTGGTGTCAAGGCTTGCCAGAAAAGAGTGGATTTGTTAATAAAGTAGTTCAGGGTTTGCCCTCTCTAGATGAGGAATTTACATGTTAGTATCAAGAAAGATGTGCTAATTTAAACTTAATTGGCCATAATTTTGTCAGTTTAAAGTTTTAAAAAATGTAGTATTAAATAAAAACCTTGTAATCAGATATTAAATATATTAATTTTAGTATTTCATAGTTGTAGTTGTAAAGTAAAATTATATTTGTGAACAGAATATCCTAAATTTCTTTGTGATGCAATACAAGTAATTTAAAATGGTATTTTTAAGTCTTAGATGTCTAAAGCTGAAGGCTATTTCTTTCACTGCACTGAGAACTGGAGTGTGGAGTATTGCATCCGGGTCTGAAGCCATCAACACAGGAAAGATATGATCTGATGGAGGTCCAGAGGATAGACATGAGGATGATCAGAGGTCTGGAGCACCTCTCCTGTGCAGGCTGAGAGAGTTGGGGTTGTTCAGTCTGGAGAAGAGATGGCACAAGGACAGAGCTTAGAGGAACCTTCCAGTACTTAAAGGGGGGTCTACAGAAAGAAAGGGACAAAGAAAGAAAAATGAGGACAAAGTTTTTAGTAGGGCCTTTTGTCATAGGAAAAACGATTTTATACTAAAAGAGGATAGATTCACACTAGATAGAAGAAAGGAAATTTTTACAGTGAGAATGGTGGAACTCTGGACCAGGTTGCTCAAAAAACTGTAGATGCCCCATCCCTGGGAATATCTAAGGTCAGGTTGGTTGGGGCTTTGAGAAACCTGATGTAGTTGAAAATGTCCCTGCTCATTGCAGGGGGTTGGACTAGATAACCTTCAAAGGTCCCTGCCAACCCAAAGCATTCTCTGAGTCTATTCTCCACAGATCCAGAGCAGAAATCATGACCAGTAGTTAGATTTCAAGTACAAGAATAATTTTAATTATAGGAAAGCGCTCAAACATGAAACATTAATTTCCTTACTTTGCCTGTTGTATCGGTCTTGTCCAAGGGCACAGGGGAACCATGGGGTTAGAATGCACCATTTAGTTTGGTACTGAGGTAATTCTGAAGGAAATGAAATATGGCACAGATGGAATAGTGGAGTGCTGCGCTGCAGTAGCTGAGCGGCAGCTGCTCAAATTTTGGAGCACAAAATCTTACAGATCTGGAAAGCAACCAATATGCTCCCAAAGGAAATGGGAAGCCTCCTGAGTGACATGTTATATTTCAGGATGGAGGAGAAGATGGTAAAGCTTTGATGTATTGTACCTCACCTGTGATACTCGAGCACTTTGTTTTGATAGTTTTAAAAATGGATCTTGGAACTCTGGATACCTGCCTTTGATTATTGTCTTTTAGCATTTATTCCTCACTCTGTGGACAGATTGGTTAAAAATTTGTCATATTTTGGCCTCCCTTAACTTTTTCCTTGTCCCTCAGGATGATGCCAGGCAGCACTGAACCTACAGTAGTGGTGTCCCACTGCTGTGCTGACCACAGCCTCTCGGGAGCTCCTTGCTCCTGTCTGCCCTTATGGGGCTTTGCTGCTGCTCACCCTGGGCTGCAGGGGACAGCAAAAAGAGAAGCTTCAGCAGGAGCTGAGTGCACACAATACAGTATGAGTTGCATGTCAAATGCAGGTCATGTGCTGTTTGCTTAAGAGATCTAATTATTTGCTGGGTACTTACAGAAAAATTATTCTCTGTTGTATAGGACGACATCTATGTTACTGAATAGGAATTTTAACTCATTCAATGAAAGGCCTTATGGATGTCTAAACTGTCAAAGAAATGTTTAGTACTTGATGAAATATGTCAATAATAAATATATTACTTGATTTTTGGACAGAACTGAGTTATAAATACTGAAGCAATGAATGAAGAAAAACATGATAACATGATTTCATAAGGTTAAATCTTTTTCCCATTAGTGACTAATATTTTTGATGTAATTCATTATCTCTTTCTTCACAGAGTATCTGTGCTGATGTATTTTGAATAATATACCTTGGGAGTGAAAAATAATGCCAGATAGTAAATCAATAGGAACATTTATTCTATTTGTTCATATCAGCTACTGTTTAGGGGACATTAAAATGACTGTAGTATTTATACAACAGCACTTGCTCTCAGACCATTTCCAGTAGTGTCATATTTTCATGAGTGATGCTTACTAATATTTTCTTACTTTGTTCCTCAAGAGAATGAATAAGAAAGAGCAAGCATTGATTCCCAATTTGGGTAACTGAGTGAAGAGGCTGAAGTGAGATGAATATTGTCAGAACTGATTCTTCCAAGGGCTGATTTCAAAACGCTTTGATTCCTAAAAGAAAAAGATCCTTAAGTATCAATCAAAGCCACAAAATGTTCCTGGCTCTTCTCTAAGATGATCCAGTTAGCTGAAGTCTCTAAACATGGATGTCTTACTTTGTAGATTTCCATCAGGCTGTGCTAGCCTGCACAGCAATTCCCAAGGGATATTCTTGCTTCTGGAATGTCCAGTTAAGTAGTCACACTGAGAATGCAAATGTGGGAAACATCATGCCAGTGACTCATGATGTCTTTGCTAGTTGAATGATGAAAAGTGCCAATCTGATGACCTGGCCAAAACACTAAGAATGTTCATGTTTCTTGTGCTGATCAAGTGCACATGCCAGAAAGAACTTCTAGCTCTGCTATAGCCTAAATCCCTGGAAATGCTTGAGTGGTGGAGGCACTTACCATACCAGACCTTGATTTGGATGGTCCCCAAGTCACTTTTATTTTAAGAAAGCCATCAGAGAGAGGATTTCATGCCAGGTAGTCTGTCACTGGCAGTACATTTACATGAGGAACCAATGACTGAGCCATAAAAAGTAATGTGAAGAGTAGCTGCCACTGTGAGATTTCAAACTCCCTACGCAGAACACAAGGAGCTCGATGAAGCCAATAAAAGTATCTCTGGAAAGATAACAGCAAGAATGTTGCAGCTGAGGTAGAAAAAGCAAGGTCTGAGGTAGGTTCAGGTGTTACCAGACTCAAAGATGTAGGTACTATAAAAGGTGACAGCAACAAAGACCCTGTGATCATTTTGAAAGTAAAGAAACTGAATCTGATGGATTTCTTACACATAGGGCCTCTAGGTTCCAAAGAATTCCCAGATATCTGGCCAAAAGACTGATGAGATAGTCTAAATGTGGAATACAAAGTTTCTTATCACTGCACAATTACTCACTATTTAAATAAATTGCCTCTGTCAGAGGGCAGACTGTTTCAGGGATGACTTCACTGGCCTGATTTCTCACTTTGCCAACCATGCTGGTGGAACAGCAATCCCGTTTGAATAATGTTTCTTGAAAGTTGGGTATTAGTGTAAAATTACAGCAAGTCTTATAACAGGACTGCAAAGTTTAAGTATGTTTAGAATTACATTTATAGTTGTGTTATTTACTCCTATAATTAATATCCATGGAGAAATCTTGCATATTGACAATTGCATAAGACACCTGTTGTGGGGATTTGCAGACTGTGTTTGATTAGAGAGTTGTGCAGTGTATCAATATTTATGAGATAGATGACTACATACAAAATATTATGAATGACCGAATGACCATGAATTTTTACAGTGAGCAGATTTTCAAAAACCCCTGCATGATTTGCCTGGCTAAAGTTACCTCATTACGTCATGTGTAAGCATGTGGATAACCAAGACTTTGACTGCTTTCTCATTTAGGCTCAAATCATGACACTAACACAGAGGTTGTGTTGTAGCCTTGTTTTCAGATCATATTTTCCTTCACTTTCCTGGATATTTAAGAATCACCTACAGTTCTGTGTTGCTGATGTGTAGTTAGAAGTTAGAACACTTGAAGAATTAATTGACTGCTTCCAGAATAACCATTCCTTGTACTTATACAGCTGCACAAAATTTTCACCCTGTAGCTTCAGAGGAATTATAGTGTCCTGGAGTTTCGTAAAATGGCTAAATATAGTGAATTAGCACCCCAACATACTCATTAGAATGGAAAAAGTCAGCTTAAAAGTCCAAAGTTTGTTCTCTAGAAATCTCAAATGAGAGCAAATTAGTGCGATTGCAGTGTTCTTGGAGATACTTATCATATTGCTGTGGGATGAAAGACAAACATTATGTCAGTAAAACTCCTGTGGTCCTTTCTATGAAAAACATCCATCAAGATTCCTCTCCTCTCCTCTCCTCTCCTCTCCTCTCCTCTCCTCTCCTCTCCTCTCCTCTCCTCTCCTCTCCTCTCCTCTCCTCTCCTCTCCTCTCCTCTCCTCTCCTCTCCTCTCCTCTCCTCTCCTCTCCTCTCCTCTCCTCTCCTCTCCTCTCCTCTCCTCTCCTCTCCTCTCCTCTCCTCTCCTCTCCTCTCCTCTCCTCTCCTCTCCTCTCCTCTCCTCTCCTCTCCTTTCTCTCTGTCACATAAACTTTTTTACTTTTAAGAATATGTTAGATGTATAAATTTCCAAAGCATTTGGCAATGATTAGTTTGGTTGGCTTTCACTTTTTGTACTTTTTAAAAAAACCCCATTGATGGCATGTGACACTTTTTCTGGGATGATTTCAAAGTCCAAAACTCTGTGTTTAACATGTTCCATTTTACAGCTGACACACAACAACATTTCTTTATTCTGTTCCCTCAGTGACCATAGCCACAGAGCAGCCATGACATAATTTCTGAAATACTGGCAAACTTTATCTTGGGATAGAGAATTTCTGAATGGGAAAATATAAACTTTGTGATGCACTCTGGGTAAGATCTCATTCTAAAATAAATACCTCTTTTTCTTTTGCTTCCCAGCAGTTAGGTGCTGGGAAGCAAAAGAACAAAAGTGGAAGAGCCAGAAACCTGATTGTGTAAATGCAAGACCCCAGGCCTAAATTCATATTAATGGTCATAGTGGAATTAAGAGATTTTGCAAGACCATTGAAATCCTTCTCAGCTCCTTTTGATACACAACTCAGAATAATACTACTAGACTGACAAACCATGTACAAGTGGCTTGAAGGCTGTTGCTCATGTCATGCTCCCCCTCTTCCTGCCATTTGGAGACAAATTCCCTTTTCCTTTAACTGCAAGTGAAAAGCTACAGTTTCTTGAATCTCCAGCCCTTGCAATTGTTATAAACTCTGCATGATAAAGGTTTGCTTGTGATGTAAACTGCAGGCAGCTTTCCATTTTTTCAGCCTAAGCAAAAGTCAGGTTTGTCTTGTGTAGCTAGGATGCTCCAAAATTCAAACTTAATCTGGTTACCTGAATTTCAGCCTATAAAAGGGCTATAATGTTTTGGAAGTGCTAATGTATGAAAGTTTACAGTTTTTGGATAGGTAATTTTAATGGTGGTTAAAAGACTGGAGATTAGAGATACATGTATTGCCAAAGCCCAATTTCTGTATCAGTAAAATAACGAAAATATATTTTGCAGTTTATGGTAGTATAATCAATTCAACATGATTGTGTATGTTTCATGGTGTTTTTTCCCCCAATCCTAATACAATGCTTTAAAAGACAACTTTCTTAGATGAAGACATGGTACAGTCAACTCAAAATTGTCTCATACTTGGGCACTGAGAAAAATCAGGGCAAAAAAAGAGCTGCTGAGAACAAAATGAATTGTTTCTGTCTCCCAAGTTTTGCTACTGAGACAGACAAATAAAGGGGGAGTTTTTTTAAAATTCTACTGACAGTGTTTGTGCTCTGAGACGATCCTGCTTGGGTAGGGAGGTTGGACCAGATGACCCACTGTGGTCCCTTCCAGCTGGACCCATTCTGTGATTCTCTTACTCTGATCTACCCAAGCAGGAGTATACATCTCCCTCCTACATATTTCTCAGTTTGCTTATAACAGTGGTTTGTGTGAATGGTGACAGAGTTGTTAATTGGAGACCAGCAGAATTACCAGATGTGCTTGAGGTGTGCCAGCAACACTGCTCCCTTCTTTGCAGGGTGCAAAGGATTTACCCTGCAAGGGGCTGTGGCTGGGTAACTCTGTCAAACCATCTGTATTGCCCCCAAGGCCTGTGCTCTGATGGTCCCAGGGGATAAATGGAAAATCCACATCTTTGATGGCCCTTTTTTCAGGTACTTCTGGATAGAGGTAATGTAACCCATCTAATCAGGGGTTCTCAGACTGAAGCTGCACAGCCTGATATTCCCTCTCATGTACTACCCAACTGCCATGGAATAAAAATGCTGTGTGCAACCTCACTGGCCTAATGAAAATTTACAGAGCACAGCTTAGGCCAAGAGGCATAGCCTAGGTCAACAGATGCAACTCCAGTCTGAGAAGAGTCAGTGGATTTACGAAATACCTTTCTTTTCTCAGTGTCCAAAGTCCAGCTCTTCAAACATGTTGTTACTCTCTGTATTAAAACAACACCTTTTTCAGCCAAAAAAAGGACACAGCACTGTGATGTGAGGGTGGAAAATTAGGTACTACAAATACGGCAAGGTGTCTGGAGGAGATCAGACAGACTCATTTTTATTAAAATTGGTGTTTGTTTGCATGAGAAAGTGAAGCCACTATGAATGAACATTTTCCAAGATACCAGTCTGCTAATAAACTGTGAAAAGATACCGAAATTCATCTATTCATCTTTTATTAATAGCTTCATAACCAGGATAGTGGTTGTGGTGGTTCTCTTCCTCTGTGAAGAATATTAACTCCTGGCAATTTTGACACTTTTCATCTTTGTTCTTTATAGGCCATTTAAAAACAAAGACTTTAAAATGTGATCAGTTGTAGTGGCTTACATGGCCAGGTACTCAAAGGCACAGAGAGAATAAGATTTTATGCCCTGATACATATACATCGTGTCGTTTTCTGAAGACTTGGAACGCCTAGAAGGAAATAGAGATCATTAGATAGGAATGTCTTGTTGTCACTACCAATAGTCTATCTTCTCTTTATTCCTAATTAACTGGTATTTCCCTCTTTTTGGTATTTCCCTCTTCTGCTTGCCTGCCAAGACAAATTGGATCAAATATCTGTTTTTTCCGTTATTTGAATTATTTCATTATTCACCAAAGAGGTGTTTGGCAGGGTGGGTAAGCAGAAGAATAATGAAATGAGTTGAGAAAGTTTAATAAACATAAATAAAACTTGAAAACAACAGCTTAAGGTTTTTTAGCCTTCGATGACCCTTTGATTACTTCCATTTTTCACTCCTGTGTGTAAGTATGCACTGCAGCAAATAAAGTAGGGAAGGGAGTGAGCGGAATAAAACTTGCCATAAATAAAAAGGGAAAACCAGAAAGAGGTAGAATTGGACTCGACCACTTGAGTAAAGAAACACTTTTTGTCGTAACTCATATTTGGCAAATGCATCTGTTGAAAAAACAGGCTGAACTATATCCTCCTACCTTTGAAAGCTTGCTGTTTTTTGAAGCTGAATAAAACGGTCCAGATCAGTTTCACAGGGTGCATCTTTCCATGGGAGACTTGACTTGTTGCTCCACATGGAAGCTATGTCTGTGGAGGGTCTCTGGCTCCTGGACCCCACAGACATGCACTGGTTATATTTTGATAAGGTCTGGTTTAGAATGAAGGAGTTATCTGTAAGTTGAACACCCACTTTATTAGGGAATACACTCTGAGGCCACACAAACCAAAATAATGGTAGGAATGAGGAAGAAAGTCAGAGAAAATTAGTGCTGTTACTAGGAAATCCTAGCCAGAGGGACCAGCTGTTGGGTGCTGCTGTATTCAGGAGTCTCCTTTTTCTCAGCATAATGCTTCTGGGAAACATGTACTGCAACATCTCCTACTCCTACTGGAAACATCTGTTTTGTGTGTATTAGCTTAAAGGTAGAAATAAGGGTGTCTCTCAATGGTGGCTGAGATTACGTTTCATAATTTCATATGTTCTCTCGAAAAAGCAAAATCCCTCTTTTAAAACTCCTATTACTTTTAAAATTCCCATAATGATGGTTAAAAACCCAAATCTCACGACAAGAGGGTTGTTATACACTTTTTACTTGCCACCTCTGGTCTGCATTTCAGCTATGTGCTAATGCTTTCACTTCCTGCCTCAGGTTTTCCAGGTTGATGTATCCCCGTCCCTTCTTTCCAAAATTGTTACCCAAGGGCCAGTATGGTTGTTTTCTTGTTGATTCTATTTGAATTACTGAAACTTTGCACACTTTTTTCCCATTTGTTTTTTCTTTTCTTTTTTTTTTCTTTCAGAAAACTGTCCTATCTTTTGCTTGTGCAGTTTTTCGCCACAAAAAACAATCCTTACTTTTGTGGGAATACAAGTGAATTCTGACTGGAGCATTCAAATCACTGCAATTTAAAAACTGCCAGACCAAGGGTGACCTTCAAACAGAAGGTGCAAAAGTTTCAGTTTTCTAACATGTTTTTAAGAAGAATTTAAGCCAAGAGCATCCACAGGCACACTAATTTTTCTCCTTCCATCTTCCAGGGAAAGCTGATTTGATATTTTGTGAGAGCAAAATATATTGACAGAGACCACAATCTCCTTTATTAATGACTGCAAGGTTGCGGTGTGAAAATTTGTCTCAGTCTTCGATGCACTGCAAATGTATTCCTGCATGGCAAGCCTGAAATTGCAGTAATACTGTTTTCTATTATGTTGTAAATTGACCTTCTACAATAAAAAGGCAGCACAAGAGAACAGCCTGGATAATACTACAGTTGCTTCTTGGATTTTTCAGAGACTTGGTGCTTCCCACCTTTGACCTTGTGAATTTTGCAGATAATAAAGAAGTAATAAATACTTTGTGCAGCTTAAGTTCAGTGTAGGTTAGATCAAAACTAAAAGGGGACTGTGACAAACTGTAGCTGAATTTTAAATGAGTATAAGACTATTATGACTACTGATGTCTTGAATCCTAAGTTCTATATTAAGGTCAAGATAATGGCTCAGTGTTTTATGAGCCTTTGTAGTCTGAGCGGCACCATCTCTTTAATCTTAACTTTGCCTCGAGCCAAAATAAATCTCAATGTTGTAAACTCTATTGTAACATAACTGCCCTGTTCAGGAATGATCATTTTTTCTAAATGTCACTAATGTCTTGCTGTGGCAAAACAAGAAAGGAAATCTGACTCCTCTTGAAATGGCAAATCTGGAAGTATTATAGCTTTTCTGTGTGAACTGAATCTTTATTTTTGAGCATTCTATCTCCAGCATTTTGAACTTGTTCAGTTATTTCCATCACTGCGAACTCAGGTTGAAAAGAAAACTGACTGCCATCTTCAGTGGCATTCTCGGAATGTGCACAGCTGATTTGTTTATGCATCTGCTGTACCCCAAGACGTATTTCAATAAATCAAAAATGGAACTTATGAGTGTCTGTCTGAATGTTTGAAAAAGAACTGCCTTGATTGGGTGGAGGGAGAGAAAGTAGCATGTAGGGTAGGGACTTTTTTCCATGTTGCAGCCCTGTAGTTTTGCTGCCTGAATCAAAAATATGTATGACTGTTCCTATGCACAACACCCAGTATAATGGATTTGTCAGAGGAGCTCTTCTATAGGTAATACCTCTGTGATTTTCCTTAACATTGTGCTGCTACAGTTTTTTCCTCATATTTTGTTTTTTGTACTTTATTGTCAGCTGTTTTTTTGTTGTTTGTTTGTTTTTTTTACATTTGCATGTATCTATTCAGCATCTGTTATTTCTTTTCAGGATCTTAAAAAACTGGGAGATCGTTTAGAAACACAGATAGACTCCTTCACAGTGTACTGTGATAGAGTTTGTAATTTCATACTGCATTTTTTGATGAGACATAGGATGCATCCTGGACTACTTTGTACATTAGGTGATTTCCATGTTGCCACCCATTCCTAGAAAAAGCTGATAATAAAGTGCATGGATGGATAGGTATCATAATTATTTGCCAAAGTGAAACAAAGAGTAAGCAATGTTTAATAGTCAATTTGTTTCTTTACACTGTCCTAGAGAAATATCATGGGGAGAATGCATTTTTTTCTCTGTTTTTTATACGCAATAATTTTATATTTGTTCACTCTCATATTCCGGATGCTCACCATGTGAACGATATCCCTGACCATGAATGGCAAAGTGGACTAGGTGATCTTTTGAGGGCCCTTTCAGCTAAAACCCTTCTATGATTCTATTTAGTCTTAGCTCATCCAGTCTGCCTCCACAGCAGCAAAGAGAGATGCAGGCAGAAGATGATTTGTTGTAGCCCAAGTTGGTCTGTGTGAGACAGAAGAAAATAGTTGTTCTCTAGTAGGACTTGCCACTCCCCATTGCATGGAGGGGACCTTGTTCGGTGTTCTAATAGGAAATATAACAAAAATCACTTTCGTAAAGCATTTTTAATGGGAACATTCAAGTATGAAATATTCAAAGAGGGGAGAGATGGTGTAACTTTAGCACTGATACTTTGATACACTGATACTCTGAAACCAATTTTTTAACCCTGGAGGAAAATCTTACCTCTCATGCTAACCTGCTTTGGTACATGGCAAACAAAGTTTGCTGTGTTTTTTTACCAGTAGACCATTGTAATTCAATTAAGATTCTTGCCAATTGCTATTCAAAGCCTGGATGGCACACCAATCTGCATCCATTTCTCTCTCCCTTTTTTTTTTTTTTTTTTTTTTTTTTTTTGCTTGAAACTGCATTGCAAAATCCTGGTTTTTATCATCACTTCTTTGAAGCTTAAATCTGTTCTCTAAATACAATAAAATGTTATTTAATGCTCTCTCTGATGTATATTTATATCTTCAGAATCTCTGTAAGCTAAAATTGGTCATCCATGCCAGACACTAGGTCTACCATTCTTCTTTCAACTCATTCACCTTGCACCAAGGAGGGTATGTGGATAAATTACTTCTTTTCTGCTGCCATGTTTGCCATCATTTAACAGCCTGGTGACAGGGCAGAAGTGCCTATAGGTTTTGAATCGTGTTTTCTTGTGAAAATTATTCACTAAAAGTGAAAAAATTTTCTAGTATGATGCAGTCAAAAAAGTTCTTCCCTCCATGGAAGTGTTGCTGAACACATTTAAAAATGTCTTGTGTTTACAAATCCAGCTTTCTGTTAAAGCAACAATGTTATTCAAGGCTATTTGGTCTGTGCACATTAAAGAGTTAGGGTTTTTTTATTGTTACAGTAGGATCTTGAGGAAAAACCCAATAAAAATGATTGGTGTAAATTATTGTACAATCTCTGCACCAAGGCAAGATTTGTGCAAGGCACTGTACAAAGTGAATTTTGTTTAATTTTGTGGTTTTTTTTTTTTTTTAATTGAAAACTGCAGTACTTTCAGACAAGGATCTGGAATGCTGCCACCTTACTCTCCCTTGTATTTCTGACCAATTTATGGCATAAGAGCTTCTGGGTATAGAGTGCCTTTTAAAAATTTTGTACAGTGTTAGGACAATGACATTTCTTTCCTATTTGACATCTGCTGAAGTTACTGTATTGCTAATAATAATGCTCTGAAAAAGCACTGTTAGAGCTTAAAGCCCCTGGGGACTTCACATGGATGATATGATGCACAGCAGCTCACCTCTGCAGAGATCCTGATTCATGCTCTTAAGGAAACCAGGAGTCTTGCTGCCTTAGACATTTAAACTTAACTTAACCTGAACTTATTTATGATGATAGATATAAATCTCTGCCCTGAGGAACAGTTACTGCCAGGATCTTGACCCTGCCTTAACTGATTGTGACAGCTACTGTACTTCTATCTATCAGGTATTCTTCCCAATCCAATTGCAAAGGGAACTGGTTCTAAGAAAACCCTGTTTAAAGTCTGTCTGGTGGCAGAATTTAATAACTGTTAACCTAACCCAATAAGCTGGTAGCAGCTTACAGAGAATAATGCATGTGACAAAATTAGACACCACCAGTGAGTATGGGCAGCTCTCAGGCAGAGCTGGTCTGGACTTCTTTGTGAGCACCAGCACCTCTTATGCTAGGGAAAATATTTTGCAGTGGTCATTTAAAACCAGGTCTCCTAAATGCTGTCCTGTGTTGGCAACAGGTTGTGATTTTAGAGTAGATATCTCTGTTTCCTTCCTGGCTGGGTGCAGAGAAGAACCTGAAAGAATAAGCATTTTGAAGCCTGCAGTATGACAGTATAAGAACACTTGCAAAAGCAAGTATAAAATGCACTTTCTGCCTATGCCTGTGCAAATAAAACATGATTGTTCCAGTCTTGAACTAAAGGAAATGTCAAAGGAATAAAGAAATTCTGTCTTTTCTTTCCCATGTTGTAAAATGTCCATAGTGATTTTTATTTTATCTTTGTGTTGTTTATCTCTATCAATGTGCCCATTGGTAACTTGTACATAAATACTTGGTCAGGTTTCTCATTTCACTACAAATATTGGGGGAAGATATAACTTGTATTCCTCTACCATGCAAGGCACCCAAATAATAAATTTTCTGTTTCTTAATATTTTTAAATTCAAGAAATTGTTAGTTTCTTCTATGGCTTATCTTAACATGTAAAAATTTGGGCTGATTTTTTTTTCTTTCTTACATATAGAACAATATAACTTTTGACTAGTGTCTTTTGATTTTAAGCTATTTCAATTTTTAAAAAGATTTCATCTCAGTAAGTAAGTATGTTTCTTTTTCCTGCAGCTATTTTTTTATGTTCAACAGTCCTCCAAATTTAATAATGAAAGCAGATCAATATTTTTGCAAGTAATTATTATATGTGTTAGAGTTCTTGCAGCTGTTTCCACAAGGCTGTAAGAGATGAATGGAGAATAAAACCCCTTTGAACACTCTGTGCATATGCAGACTCATTTGGGAGACAGCTGCATATCACAGGCAGGTACAAGGATCCTCAGTGCCTGGAACTGAAGACAAAGAACTCGCTTTACCACATATGAATCTCAAGGGTGTTCTCATTGTCACAAGTCCCAGACTTGTTACATCCTCTTTTTAATCATTGCCTCATAAAGATGCAATTAATTAGAGGTATTTTAACTGTTTGTGTTAGAGTGGGATGGTCCAGGACCATTAACTGAGTTTGAAGGGGAAGTAGAGTGAGCAGCCCCATGGGCAGCCCCTGGCACTGTGCACCTCACACCTTCTCACCACTGGAGTCCCTCCCAGCGCTCATTGCTGTTCTTCCTGAGGCTTAGGAAGCAGATAATTTATCTTCCTAATTATCACTGCTGATCGGGAATGTTGCTCTCCTTTGAGGTTGCAGAGAGAAATGGTCTCTCTCCTTTGAGCTGCTGAGTACTGTCTGCAAAGTGGAAAGAAAAGCTCTTTCACCTTAGAGACAAAAAACCTCCTTGTTTGCTTTGTCTTATAGGATATTTAGTGGTTATGAAATTTGTGAAAGGCACCATGGAAATAATTTCAGAATAATATACACTGGGCTTTATAGAATTATTTTGGTACATACAAATGAAATATGTGATTGTAAACAGTTATTACAGTTGTTTAATGCTTCAAAGCATTTTTTTATGCTGGCACCTGAGAATATTTATATTTCTACAAAAGTATTTGACAGAGCAGCCTTGTTACATGTGTGATGGCTAGAAAAATCTTTCCTTGGAGTATATTAAATCTGAAGATGCATTCTAGGACACTTACAGCTCACAATTTCTCCCTCTTTCCCTCTAAACAAACTCACAGCAGGTATGGCATGCATGTCCCTCTGTTCTGGTGTAGGAAACAAGTGCAGAGCTGCCCATACAGATTGCATATTAGAGAATTTAGCTACCCAAGCTGCAAGTGACATAGCTAGTAATAAACCTAGGTAAGATTAATGACAGGAGGGTGGGAAAATTTTCTCTGAAACTGAACCACTTTGGTGGCGCTAATAATTGTTATTCATTACAGGTTAGTTCTAGCAGCACAACAAACACTGTTGTCAAGCTTGCTAATTCCCTGAGCTTGTTTACCCACTTGTTTAAGATGATTTTCTGCTTAGTGCTGTTTATTCATGTTCCTTTCTATCCTTTTCTAGGGTTGGTTTTGATTTTTTCATGTTCTCCAGAGCAAGTGGATATGTTCCCTCTTTGCAGCTCTTGACATGGCAAAACCTGCTAAGAAGATGGAGTGAAAAGTGTCAGAAATATAAAAGAAACTCTGCTGCTTCTCAAAGAAAGGAACAATTCTGTAAGGTTGGAGATACTTTTTAGCAATTGAGCAGAGGCAGTTATGCTTTGATTAGCTTGAAAACACACATCTTTAAAAAAGATAAATAGTTTTTTGGGTTTCCTTTTTTTCCTTAAATCTTTAGCAAATGAGTTTGTTCTAGGCTCATTTACACTGAAAACTTCACTTTGGGATTGAAAGATAGATGATTGCCTTATGATAACTACGTAGTACATTCATAATATAATTTCTATTTTTTATATTCCTCTTACTTCAGTTTTTCATGATAGCCGAAATTATGGGAGATTTATGAAACAAATTATTTGAAGAAATTAAATAGTGTACAATACCTTTAACTTCTACTAAGATTTTAGGATAACCATGACACCTCTTTGTTATCACTTCTCCTCCAGTTCTCTTTTAATGTCTCTGCATTACACAGCTGTCCATACAGTCTGGTAACAAGAAAAGAATTCCAGCTGAAAAAAATCACAATGTCCTAGCAGGATGCCTCTCTACTTTCATTACTATAGCAACCAGAAAGCCTAACCAGAATTTGGTAAAGAATATCTTTTAAATTTTGGATTGATTTTTCAGAATTCAAGAATCTGATTTCAAGTCAATAGAAAATAAATAAATAAAAAATAAGAACAAAACATAACAGGGGAGAAACAATGCAGTGGTAAAATACCCAAGGCTTTATTCATAATATCCAAGTGTGAGTAACAGACATAGCTGGCTTAAATTTCTGGTCCTTTGATATTGAATGAGGAGGTTGACTCAAAGACCTTAAATTAGCCTTTGCTCTGAATTGCCTCATGGAGGAATCTGTCCTTCTGCCACTGGCTTTAAAGAAATTCTGTATGATTAGCTGGATGAAGTAAATGATATGAAAATTTGCCCCTCAGAGGATGCTATTTTCCTGTGTTTTCTGTTAAGAAAGAGGGACTTCTCTAAGAGAGGGACTTTGTGTATACTTGAGTGGTATCTAGCATGATGAGAGAGGATTCACCAGAGAACCTCTCATCTGCTGTCATGGTAAATTAATATTAAAATAAGAATTTCACATTTGAAGCAAGTTGTTCATACTAGCAAGAATTATTAATAATATTTATTTAAGGAGACATGGGGGGCCCAAGTAGAATTCTTCTTCTTAGGGGAAACACCCAGAAAAATCCAAAGTATCATGACCGAGTCACTGAAAAATCAAAAGAAATGAAAATAAGTAACAGCAGCTAGAATAACCCGAACTGCTCTCCTCTCTTCAAGACCTGATCATGCCAATAAATTTAATGTCCAATATCAAATACTGAAATGCTGGAAGAGCGTGAGAAAGCAAAGAAACTCTGACAAAATCTCATCAACATATCTGAGCTACGATCTTGCCCTTAAATTGGATTCCAACACAACATGCTGTTCAAATGACCCCTTCTTAAAAAAACTGCCAAAAACTGCAGTAAGTGGAGACCTGTGCTGGCCTCTGCTTTAGCTGGGTAATATATACGCTGGAGAAAGGAAATAACTCACAGCATAATCAAGTTAGATCTATAATTTCTAGGGTATTTTGTACTGTCCTTTCAGATAATGTAAGGTCAGTAGATAAATCTAAAAAAGTAAAATGTCAGAACAAGCATCAACCTTGTCTTCTGTAAAAAGGGATCTTGACATAATCCAAAACAAAGATTTATAAGATCACGTCCTTGTAAATAATGTTCCTGAATGTTAAGATCAAAATGGTCAATAAGAGTTTAACATGGATTGCAGTCCTCTCAGTTATGAACACACTGGTAAGAATTTCTTGTTCCTTCGCCATTCCGTGGATACAGGAAACACAGGCTAGATGCAATATCAGTGTCCAAAACTTAGACCAAAGTTCATTTTTTTCTCACATTTTCCCTTATTACTTTGTTTATTGACAAAAAAGGTTTATGTCTGGATTCATATTGCTGTTTGTGTCTTGGATGACTACTGGATAATGATGCTGAGGTAGGTCTCTCTTCCACCTGTAACAATGTTACTGAGCTTCAAAATCTGGCAAGTTGTATTTTTGTAATGCCGTCATTATTCACTGTGCTTTTTGGAAAAATGTATTGTCACCAGAAGCATCTGTACAAGAAACAGGAAATCAGGAATGTAACAGTAATTCCTACTATAAAGCAATATGACCATTGAAACTTTTAGAAGGGGCCACAAATCTTTACAATGCAAGGCTACCATTGGAGACTGGATTGCTTCACTGAAAAATGTCCTGTCTTCTAGAACTCTTTCCCACCTCATTCCAAACATTTTTAGCAACAAACTAGTTTGTTTTTTCTTTGTATATAATTTTTAGATAGGCAGTAGATGGGCAGTAGCTGAGAAGCCTGGACTTGTGCATTTCACAGGAATTGAGATGTGAATTCTGGCCTTCTCAGAGACATAACTTGCAAATGCATGAGGAAAATTACATGCCTGTCTATCAGGGTTGTTCGAAATACACAGGCATATATGGATATGTGTGGTTAAATTGAAAGCAGACCCCCAAAGTTTTATCACCATTTTAAACAAATGCAGATAGAGTTCATTACTTTCAAGACCAAATTTCTATGCTTTTCTGTTTTGGTTCAAAATTAGGAACACGCCCCTTTATTGTGTGAAGCTCTTCAGATTTGGTTTCTAGGCCTCAAGGCAGATATGGAAAACTAGGGTGAGACTGTTCCACTTCACTGGCGCTCATGGTATGCATAAGCTTGTAAAACCTGGATTCTGCATGTCTTCTATATGATATCATGTATGACTCTGTGCCATGTGTGCTTATAACTGAGTTTATTTTGACATGATAAGGTGTAATTTTCACTTCTTAACACCTGTGCAGAATCTATTGCCCTGTAATTCACTTACAGAGTATGTACAATCTTACACAAGCAACTAAGATGTTTCCTTTCTGAATGTAACAGGCCCTGTATTAAGACTAAGCTGCTTTGCAGGCTTGCACGGAGAGCACAAGCTTTTAAAAGTCCATGTGAAAGTTTGTTGAGACCTCTGATAAAAATCAGAGCTTTTGCAGCTCATCAATTGCTACTTAGAATAATAGGAATAAGGGCTATTCTCTCCTTTTAATTAACTGGCTGGTGGATGAAGCACTAAGAGATAAACTGTTTGTTAAAGCTTAAGAGTACACCACAGAAGTCTGAGTCAGTATTGTTACTTGAATGCATCAATGAATAACAATGAAAGCCATATAATGAAAAGTTTTTCCTCTCATTTAATTCTAATATGCCGTAATGGAAGCTTGTGTGGTATGAGAAGCCTTTTCATATATAATTATATTGTTGAAAGCCCCCCAAAAATGAAAATTGTAAATTCTGAAGGCCGCAGAAGGACAGATAAATGAATGGCAAATTCCACTGAGCATTTTATCAGCTTCCTGCCATTCTCTGAACAGTGCCAGATAAAACCCCCAGTGCTTAAAGGTCTTGTGAAAGGCTCTGCATAAGCTTGTAAAATGTGTATTAATTATAGAAAGTACATCATAGTCTCCTCAAACTTCAGTTAGTTTTCTTGAAATACACAAACAGCTCTAGCACTTCCCCATCTGGCTAAGATGGCTGCTTTAAGATTAAAATTGCTGAACTGTCTTTAAGAAATTAATTGGCCAAAGACTCTTATTATTTGCAGAGTTTTAGCTTATATCCTGCTGTTTTTCACATTCTTTCTATTATAGACAGAGCAGGTAGTGAGATGAGCCCTTCACTTGGTTCAACAGATACTGCTAAAAGACACTGATTTGAAAAGCTCAGACCTCATCACAAGCATTGGGCTCAATCAGTTTATGATGGCTATTCATGCCAACAATTATCCAATTTCCAAATATGAAATTAGGGAAACATGGTGTTCTGTCTGACCTACAAAACTTGAAAATTTTGTATATTTCAGAATTTAGGAATGTGTTATTAGGAAATGAAGAGGAGAAGCAACCTGAAATATTTTTTGGGTAACAGCTTGGGAAAAAAATTCTTAATCTGAACACTCAGAGGCAGGCACACACACAAACAGAGGGGAAAAAGAAAAGAAAGTCGAAGTTTGTTAATTTTAGAAGCTGAAATTTTTCAAAGATTGAGCATAGCCCATCGTCTCCCACTCTTAAATGTGGCATGCCTAACAGTTGTTGGGAAGAAGTGAGAAAGACCCTCCCTGAAAGTAGCTTTCTTGAAAACACTGAAATGCTTCAATGACAGACACGCTCAGGGTGAAGGCAAGGATGGGTTGCTGCTCTTGGGTGCTCCTACTGCTGCCCTTTAGGGGAAGGAGAGGGAAAGGAGAAAGAAATGCAGCTGGAATGCAGACTTCAGGAGAAAGAATGGAAACAAATATGCCATGATGTTGGGGAAATATGTGCAAAGATATGGAAGAAGTGATATCAGAAGGTACCAGAAAATCTCACAGAAATGGGAGACTTGAGCTGAATGGAGACGGAAATGGAGATAAATTGTATAAAATCAGTAGAAGAAACATTCTTGCAGAGCCCAGGGCTGAAAGGATCCAGTTGAAGTCTGTCTGTCCATGAAGCAAGCCTATTCCTTCCTTTTTCAAGTAATTCTAACATTTTACAGCAGTTTCCTGAATTGATGTTATTACTGGTTGGCTTGCTTGCTTTAGTTCATTGGGTTTTTTAATAATTTTTGCTATGGACAAAATTCTTTTGCATCTCCCTAACATTTAACAGGCCCATTGGATCAGCTGTTGGATCACCCAGAGACTTCAGAATAGTTATAAAGTCAAAATAAAATTATGTTGAGGAGCAAAATTAGTGCAGGTAGCTTGGTATGCAGCTGAGGTGGGAGCTGCACGTTGAGCTCCACGTGATGGGAGCCCCAAGCAAGAGGCCAAACCTGGTGCTGACCCTTTGCACTGGAAAGAGCACGGGGACCTGTGGCCCTGCCAGGTGACTGGACACTCAGGGACAGGGCAGGAGACAATGTCACAGAGGAAAACCCCACACTATCACATACAGACTGTGAGGGTATAAAAGCCCAGGAGTTCCTTGGTTTGGGGTCCCTGCTCAGGAACACCAGCCCAAGCTGTTATTCTGTTGTTACACCATGACTAAGCTCTTCTAAGGATCCAGATGCCTGAGGCTCTGCTATGGGAAGCCGAGGGTCAAGCAGGTAAGGAAACCTGGTCTGGCTGTGTGGGTGTGGGGTGTGCAGGGAGTCAAGCGAGGCACCCACTGCTCCTGGAGCCACCTGCTGCAAAGGGGCCTGTCCCAGCTCAGGTGGTCCAAGTGTGTGACTGCCAGAGCAGCTCCCAGATGGACAGACAGAAAAGCTTCCTTAACATTTACATGGTTACTGTAATTGGAATGCATGCTACATTGCTATTCCTGCAAATACTTATGAGAATGTCAACAAAATACATTTTTCTGTTGGGGATTCTTATGTGTGGAGAAACTTTGTTTTATCTTGGTACTCTTTTAAAAATTGTTTTACCAGACTCAGGAACTACTGTGCACATATATTCTCTCTTTTTTCAAAGGAGAACTGAGAAGAAAGCAATTCCCCATTTTTGCAGTAGTACTGTGAATGTGAACAAAAGCAGCTTCTCTCCATTGCAGTCAATCAGAAGTTTATGTTGCAAATGCATTTCAATTTTATCTCTTGCTTACATTCTTCAGCAGTTCCTCTTTTATGCTGACACATGAGAGGCATGTTACCTTTGTCTTAATATTGAGGTACAAGTCAGGCTTGTCCTTTGCATCAACCAGGCCCAGGCTGATGCTCTTTGAGACTGGTAATGCAACTTCTGTTGATCATCATCACACAGCAGTGCTGTCTTTAGTTCAGCACTCATGGCTGCGCTGTGAAGGGTTGTCCTCTCTCCCGTGCTGTACTTCAGGGATTGTGAAGTGGGTCTTAAAAACCCCACAGCAAGCAAGATCCACTGCTTCCCACCATCTAGCAATGGGTTTATTATATCCTGTAGGGAGGTCGCTGAATGGCTAGTCACAGCTGCAATGCAATTCCTCTAGGAAGTCTGAATGATCTGATTGTTCTGTTTTGTTGGTTTTTATTTTTTTTTTGAGAGAAGGTCATTAATTTTCTGAAATGCTGCATTTAAAATGAAAATAAGTTTTCTTAAATCTTCACTATTTTTATTTTAATTAATTTTGCTAACAGCTTCACCTATGAAGTATGACTGAGTGAAGTCTTAAGCTGGCTAATTGAATTTTCTTCTTTAGCCTGTGGTCAAGGCAATTGTGGGTCACAAAAACAGGGCAGTGAATCACAGTCTGGGAAGTCAGCTGATGGCTCCAGCTGAGTGTGTTGGGCTTTTTGTCCATGTGTTGGCAGTTTGCTGGATCAGAACCTGGGGT
Source organism: Haemorhous mexicanus (assembly GCF_027477595.1). Lineage (NCBI taxonomy): Eukaryota > Metazoa > Chordata > Aves > Passeriformes > Fringillidae > Haemorhous > Haemorhous mexicanus. Next base: position 74,188,542 of record NC_082343.1, read on the forward strand.
TAGGAGCCTTGGATCTCAGCAGGAGGAACAGCTCTGCCTCTGTGCTTGGCTTTTAGTAGTTTTTTAGCAGAATTTAATTTGATTGTAGGTTAATATTCACACTTGTAAAAATCCATTATTAGGGCTTGGATAGCTCTACTAATGTGTTTTGTAAACTCCATTTACACCTGCACAAATCTTAGTGGGAGTTCAGCATTCACTGTAAACAATAAAATGTTTGGCTAGTTTGCTCACAAGTTTTTGTTCTTTGCCAGAGGCACTTAAAAAAAACAATGCTCCAGAAGAATGCCTAGAAACTGTGGTTTTTAATTTTTTTTTGTTTCTCTTGTTTATTGCTGCTTTTCAGTGCCTCATCCACTTTTCCCTAGAGAGTGGAGAATAAAAGGAAGTTCCACATAGTATTTTTCCTATCCTAAACTGGAATCCGAGATTTCCTTTTTTGGTCATCAGCAGCTGAAGCAGGTAGTGGAGTTGTTGGCTAATTTTTGTTATAGATGAGAGTAAATTGTAGAGAGCTGTCATCTGTGTCAGTCACTTTTGGTGTTTGTGGCTTGTTTGGAGAAAATTTCTGGTGTGTGACAGTGCAATTTCAATCAGGTTTGGATTTGTTCCAGGACCACTTGATTTGTGCCAAGCTTTTCCTTGCATAAATGTCTGCTGAGAGTTTTAGAGGGCATAAAAAACTTCCGTTTCTCAGGAGATGCCTAAGATATTTTGTTTAGCAGATCAGAAAGAAATTTAAGAACATTCAGAATAGTATGGAGAAGTGGGAAGACTGGGAATCCTCCAGCCATTTCAGGTATGCATCCTTCTATGATGACATGTAAGGGCCAGGTGGAAAATGTCTTCTGTGCTTGAGAATATGAGCCTTTCTGCTTTGCCCCCCACTGTGGATGGTAAGGATTGACTGGAAATAATGCCTGAGTGGGTGTAGCTGTAGACATCCTCTTGCTGTAAGCTGGACAGAGAGGTGGCTTCAAACTTTACAGTGTCTTGCTCTTGTTTCTAGCCATAGGGAACCTGGATTTTTAAAAAGCTCCTTTGTTTTCTGGAATATTATTTTTAACTATGTTCAAATTACAAAGTTGGAATTGTTTTTTTTCTGTTAAAGCAACAGTGCAGGCCATGGATAAGCTGTAGTAGAATCTGCTTGGAAGAAGCAGATCTGCCCTTATTCTCCTGGACTCTCCTGCTTGTAACAGTTGAGTAATTCTATCAGAACCATTAGGACTAGAAGTAGAGTCAAGGAAGCCAGGAAGATTGTTTATTTGTACCTCAGTTGTATCCATTAGTTCTCAAAAGTCATGAGATATTTCCATCTCATATTTGAGCTATCACCAGGACCTATATGAATAGCAGATGCTTCCCAACAAATTGGGTATCTCTTTTTGAGCTCAAACACACAGATGTGAAGTGTAAAGAAGAACAAGACTGGAGATGCTACTTTTCTGTCTGTTTGTGTTGTGTCAGGAGCTGCCTCTACCTCAGAGACAGTGACTAATAATCCAAGTTGGTGTGAGAGGTTACAAATGCCTTTGGCTTCTAAAGTTGGGTCACCAAAAGAATGCTGCAAAGACCTAGAAATAATCCCTATAGTTACTCCTTATAAATTAATTTTCAATGTTTTTTAATACCAATGAACATTAACTTGCAGCAAATAATGTCAAGACCAGAGAAATTAAATAATATGCATTTCAGAGTCTGGGCAGAAACATAACTTCACATGAATATTTGAGTGTGTGTATACATGCTCTTTTTAATCCTTTGGTTGCCCTAAAAGAATGGCATGGATTGCTTTTATACAGATTTTTTTTACTGGTCTTTACAGTGCTTATTTCTTGGGAATTAAAATGGAATATTGAAATAAAGCCTGAAATTCTCTTCAACAGATTTGTTAAGGAGAAAAAAAAAAACCCTGGATAAAATTATGCTACAAAATCTCTTTGCAGTTGATGTCTCACTGTATTAATAACAGTGAAAGACTTTTATGTAACTTCATCCTTATATAAAGTCTCAAATAGAGCCTCACTCTGTTTGATGATGACTAAACCATTGTAAGATCCAAAATCAAATTTTTGTTGAGTATTCTACCACTCCTATTTGGGTTCTGCTACATCTTAAACTCTATGCTGGTTTCTGCTACAGCTCCTATTTTCATGTACAGAGGAATTAATTTTAACTATAAAAATATTCCTGCTTTGGTCTCCAGTTGAAAGAAAAAGCATTCTGTAAAATAATGAAAAATAAACATATTTCTTTAATTAACAGCAATATTTTCACATATCCCCCACTTGAGCTGAAATGACAGAAAGTTAAAAGCTAAAATTTGTCACGGAAAAGTCCAATCTGTGTTAATTTCTTAAACAGATTGTCACAAAGACTTGAGGTTTGTCTGCAGCAGAAAGAAAAAAGAAAGATCAATTGAATTAAAAAAAATTGGATAGATAAATTCAGCAATGATTTTTTTTTAAGCAGGAATGTTAATGAACTCTTTCAACTATTTTTTGTTACTAAGCTGACTTTCAAACTCACCTGCCTCACAGGCCAGCTGCACTAGTGCAAGTCCAAAGTCAAATCCAAGTACTGCACTTGGATGGCAGAGAGACCATTTAATTACTGTCTGAGGATTTTTGCATCAACTGGGACACATTAACAAAGGCAATTCTGCTTTAAGATGTCCTTAATTTGGTCATATATAAAAGTCATCTGAAACATTTAAGCTTTCATCACACAGATGGAGTGATTTCTAAATTTGTAGCTTATTTAGTTAAACAGTGCTTATATGCATTCACATTAATAAGTCCCAGCTCAGATCTTCGTCATTAATTAATGATGGAGTTGCTAAATCTGACACAAATTATACCAAGTTTCAAACAGCACTGTCTGTCTGGGCACAAGCAGCCTGTGAGTTCCAGCAGCAGAAAAGGCAAACCCAGCTCTTGTCGGTGGCAGTGACAGTGCAAAGGAAAATACGTGGGCTGTGTGTGTGGGCAGAATTCTTTCTTATCCACTGTGTCTCCCTTTGAGTGCTTTTGCTTATCAGCACCTGCCACTTATTTTTCCCAGAACCTGTTGAGATTTTTTCTTTAAGTATTCACTTTTGAGTTGTGTTTTCATCTTAAAGAATTGTTCCATACAAAGCCTCTGAGATGGGCTGTCCTATCCATCTATGTGTACACATTGCTAGTGCAGGTCCCTTTCACATCTTTATTCCTGGAATCTCTTCCTCTGACACCTGCTGTCTTGCCTTGCTCACACCATTCACAATGTTGCTACAAAGATAATTTCTCTATTCTACTAATTTGAAATCAACTGTCTCTTTCAGTTCCTGAGCTGCCATTCCTTCTCTCTCAAACGTGAGTCGCTTGTCTTTATTTTCAAGACCTTTTGTCATGTCTCTCATATTTTTTGTTTACTACTGAAATGTCTGTTTAAATCCCTGATTGGTTGTGATATCCTGATGAATTGGAGATGACCACAGATAAGATTTTAGTGTTTTGAATCATCTTTTGGCTTCCAAATTTAGATTGCAAGATGCTATTTCAAAATGAATAAATTTGTAGATGTGCCCTTACTCATCTCACTGTTTTCAGCAATGACCTCCAGGTCCCTGATTCCTTTTCAAACCAAAAGTAGCAGATTTGCATTGAAAAAATGCTAGGAGCTAGAATTTTAAAGACTTACACTCTATTGTGAACATATTCAAAATGAAAATGCATTTTGAGATTTTACAGTCTGTGGAAGCAGAACAACGTCCATAGTAAATAAATTCATGTTGTTATTTATTCTATTGGAAAGAATACAAATTCAAAGAATGAGAAAGATGACACAAGAGAGAGGCTTGGATTCAGGTGGCTGAAAAGTTTTGAAATGCTCCCAGACCCTCCCCTTAACCCCAGATAGACTCCTTATTCCTAGGAGCTGGTACAAGTACCCCTAGAGCATTTTGTGGGCTCAATGTACAACTGTGATAGTTCATGAGCAGCCTTGGTTCCCCCTCCCTTCTTCATCTCTCAGGAGAGTGAAAAAACCTGTCCAAGCATACACCACTGCACTAGCTAGTGCATTTACTTTCCAAACCAGCAGGAATTCACTTATTAATTCACTCTTCAAAACATGATTTATTCTGCAGAGCCATCTACTTTAATTACTATTTGAGCTTTCTAGAACCACAGGTCTGGGTAATTATTTTCATTGCCTCCCCTTGGTTGCTTATGCTGTATAGATCTGCTGTTTAATGAGTCACTCAGAGGCCAGAAGGAAAACTGAATTCCTGAAGTACAGGGTGTCTAGACAAAAATGCACAAGCAAATATTTCCACTGTAAGCAAAGAGATAGTGTTTGCTTATGACAAACTGGTTCTGAATAATTTATTTCTAAGCTTGATGTGAGGTAGATAGATCTTATCATAGGGATAAGAAAAGGGGAGAAAGGAATGCAGTGATGAGGGCAGTAATTAATTTAATTATTGTTATTTAGAATGTTGAGAGTGTAGCCCCACTGTGTCAGACACTGCTAGCATATAATAAGAGACAGACAGTTGCTGCAGTATAGCTTTACACAGGTCAGTAATGCCAAAGTTAAAATTTATACTTTGGATAAAATCATATGTGTATGCACTATCCTCACATAATTGTACTTGGCATAGGTTTTTTTTATTTGCTGCAGCTTTTATTAAATGTTTACATTACAAGCAGCTGATTTCCACTTTTCATTACAAATACAGTCAACACAGTTATCCATACAGGATTTATTTTATTGGTGGATTTACAGTATCACACATGGGGCAACGTGCTGACTAGCTGTGTGCAGAGCCAGGTGTAGCTGAGGGGTGTTAAACTTGGGTGTGATGCTGCACAGGTGTGGCTGGCTGAGGTGGTTGTGCAGGCCCACAGGCACAGGGGACCAGACAGTTCCTGATATGACAGTGGTGTCCCTGCTGCGCTGGGCTCTGGCAGCAGCCCTTCCCCAGCCAAGCAAGCCGACGACTGTCTGTGCCAAGCAAGCTTGCCCAGAGAGCACCCAGGCTGCTGAATCATTCTCATTCAGCCTGCCAATCCTGGAAACACTTTATATAGATAAACTGCCGAGACTGTCAGCAAAAGGAAAAGAAATCTGTCAGAACTGGGTTGCTGCTAATATATTTGGCTGGATATGAGAGACCCTGAGCTGTTGCTGTGTGGTATTCTTCAGACCTGCCCTTGAACGTACAATTTCCACCTTTTTCTTAATTTCTCAGAATATTCCAAATATCTGTGCTTTCTGATAATGTAGGATATGCTACAGGTCTGAATAGGAAAGAATGTTCCTATGTTGTGGAAAATTTCCCTACTGCTTCTGTAGCATAAATGGAATTTTTTGATGGTTGATCAGAAATTCTGTTTCATGGTGTAAGGTTAGGGATAAATGGCATCTTACATTGATACTGAGCACTTTTCTGATTGCATTTCTTTGTATAACATCCTTAGAATGTTGGCACTAAATTAAGAAGTTTAATGAAATTATGATGACAGAGTTAAAGTATGTGCTTAATGATTTTGTGTAGAAACAGAGATGAATTGAGATGTGCTTTGTGTACAAGGCTGTGTATTTTGTGTAAGTACTACGGAAAGAGAGACGCAGTTGAGGGTACTCAGCCCTATACTGGAAACAACATGAACTAAAAAAAAGAAAAATATGAGTAAGAAAAATAGATTTGTATTCTTCTATCTTCCATGGGTGTGTTTGCCATCTCTGGTGTCAAGCCCTGTTTTCTGAAGTGTTTCTCCTCTAGTAGTCAAAACCATCTCTTTTATCATATGTCATGAAAAGATAGTTCATTCTCTTGCCTCTAAGCTATCACACGCACTTAGAAAGAAACTCATCAATATAAATGTTTGTGCCTATGTCTGATTGGTTTCTCGTGTTTAAAAAGGAAGAAAAGGGAGATTGATTGCAGAGGCCATAAAAGTAATGATGCGTTTAATGAAAACATACATTTTATAGGAAAAACACGCTTAAAAATTACTTGAAGCTGCTGCATATGAGTTAATGAAATTAAATGACCTTCAAAATTTTGCTAATTTGACCTCAGGTTATCCCTTTGAGCCTTCAGCCAGTTTTACATTTATTTGCATACATGGCATATACTTTTTTACATTTAGTCTATCTCAAGAGCTTTCAGCTCTCCCCGTTGAACAGTGTGGCTGCAGGGATACACTGCAGTGGCTATATAGTGTGAAAACCTGGCTGTCTGGCTGTCCCTGCAGTGGCAGCTACCCTTCCTTCTCCCAGTCCTTCACTTTATGGTGTTGCCATAAATTTTCCTTGAGGAAACAGTGCCCCCTAAATTGTATGTTGCTAGCTACTTCCTTTCATACCAAAACCAAACCATAACCAGGTCCAGCCCAAAATGTGGCCGCATAGCTGAGTTTTCTAAGGGAAATGATGTCAGAAAGCCCCTATAGATAGAAGTGAACAGCTCTGGGATTGAGATAGCATCCACTGTCAGGCTAGTCCATGTCTCCGAGGTAGTGCTTGTTCATGGAAAGGAACACAGAAAAGAACACAGAGTGGAGACTTTGGTATGTTGTAAATGTGGTGGTACTGGTGGCATCCATCCTAATGACCACTCTTATGCCAAGTGATACTGAAAGACTCATGTTCACATTGGTCAAAACTATTCTTCTGTACAATGGATGAGTCTTCTCAATACTACCTAACATTTGGATTCTGGTTATGCAGCCCTTTGGGCTTTGAGATGTTGTAGTAGTAATCATTAATTATAATGAAAAAATTAATTATTCATTAATAATTGATTGTATTAATGGGGTTTTGTTGTTTTACATTGGAGGTAAATACTGAGGAAGCTGTGTTGCAGCATGCAAGTTTTTTTTTAAAGTTTTTTACTAGTTTTTTAGGTTTTTTATGGTTTTTTTATTATTTTCCTGGACATATGTTGTGCAGCTCCAGCTGTGGTTTAAGGTGAGTGGGGAAGTTTGATCATACAGAACTGGGAGGCATTGTGAGGCGCAGTCATGTCCATAATTTGGCCTTTACAGAAGCTAGTCCCCAGAGGGAACTGTCTGCTGAACCTCACCTGGGTTTATTCACCAAGAGCCCAAGGGTGAGGTAGCACATGCATGATGTGAGTGTGCAGGACTCATCTTCCTGAGCTAGTACAAGTGGCTGTGACTTGTACATCGTCTCTCAGGTGGGACAGATGTGGTACCAGGTGCAGCACTAGGATGGATCACATCCCTGCTCGAGCACAGACTGTCATGGCTCCCTGCTTCACTGGTGTCTTACCCCTGAAGAACTTCCTCATTCGTTTATGCTATAAAACACTCTTGGGTATACTTGAAACACCAATGAAACTTATGAGCGACTGAAAACTCTTGTCCCGAGGGTCCCTCTGGTGGTCCTTGGTGGTTGTCAATGCTAAAGTTATACCTAACTGCTTGAACTTCGTGTTTCTTCCCAAATTTGGAGCTGAGTTGGCAGTACTAGTCTGGTTCACTATTTTGTGTCCTCTTTTTGGTTAAAGTTCAGCATGGTTTGCAGATTGAGCACTGTATTTTTCCACCAGCTGGGCAAATAGCTCTTCATCTGGCAACAACCTGGCATTTAGTATCTTGTCTGAGTAGCTGGAAGAATCGTAGGGATGAAAAGCCCCCAGTGCTGAATGAAGGTAAAAGTCTTGACCAAAAGACTCAGTTACATGGTACCTCTTCAACCATCACTCTGGGAAATGAATTTGGCTCTTTACAGATATGCATTAGGAGAGGCTACAGTTGTCCTGAAATTTTGGCACAGCTGCAGGTACCTAGGAGCTGAGACACCCTGTTTTTCCTCTAACCTTGGCAACATCTGAAAAAACCAGACAGGTACCACAGTCCATTTATTGCAACAGGGAAACAGCAAAAAAATAGCCTGTGTCCCACTGGAAAGGGTCTGGAATGGAAAATGGCATATATATCATTCACTTCTGTCTACCTGTTCTGCCTGATGTAGCAAAACATCTGTGTACTGTCCTGTGAGCATCTAGCTCTCTGAGAGGTACCACCTCACATCTGAGTTCATAAACGGGGAAGACGTAAGCCATAAAAATCCATGAGAATCTGAACATGGCCTTGTGGTCACAGAGAAACCACTAACTGGCAATCGCAATTGAGGGACAGCATGAAACTGAACCACACGTCTGATAACCCTGATTGTATTCACCTAGCTTCAGACCACCAGGCTGTTGGAAGACTAATTTAGTGCTGGGCTACATATATCTATATATATATATAGGGGTTGTTTTTTTTTTTTGAGGTAGAGGAAATAGAGTAGAAAACCTTGTTTCATTTAAACTGAATTGAATATCTTTGAGTAAAACAGAAAGCTACCATTTGGCTGTTTATTTCTCTCTCATTTTAAGATTTCTGGATGAGGGAAAATAATAGACAGTTTTTAAAAGTGGGCACAGTGGTACTCATTTCTCTTTTAAGATGCATTGTAATGTCCTGGGACAATGATTTGCAGCATAACAACACTGTTTTACATTGCTCTAAAATTATACTAACACTGTTTTTGACAAATCTGTTTGGTGGTTTGGTGTTTTTTTTTTTTTTTTTTTTTTTTTAAGACAAGCCTTTTTCAAGAGTTCATGGAAAGACAGTAACATTTAAAGTGTTGTCATAAACCACATGAAGGTCTATATAATTCCACCTCAAATCCTAGCTTACTATTATACTTAACTCTCCCTCTCTACTGGAAAATGGTAGAAGTTGTTCCCATGGCTGCAGCATGCTGCTTTATTTGCAGTTTGGGATGCATAGAGATGTCATTTTCCCTCGGGGAGATTCAGATATCACTTCTAAGCCCCAGGTCTCACCTGTACAGGGGGAAGAAACCAGTGTAAGTAGTGGAAGTGATGCTAATAAATTCAGTGCAAGATGAAGACCGGCCCCCTATTGGTTGCCATCCCACAGCTACTCCCTACTGAATGGTTTTGTCTCATTTCACCACTTCTTTGTCCCCTCTGGATGCCTGTGTCTTCCCTGACAATTTTTCTTACTGCCTTTGTGGCTTTTGGGTCCACAGACTGCCTTAAGGTGAGCTGAGGATTTCAGATATTCATGATCAGTAAATTTCACTGTGCAAACAAAATCATAAATCCACAGTGCGTGGGCAGGGCTGTCACGTTTTGGAATGGAGCTGCTTTTGTTCCTGATGTGCCTATCGAAAATGCAGCATGGACTCTCCATTCTCTGGGCTCTTTCATCTTCTCAGTGAACTGTGGACCTGAGTATTTTATTCTGGCATCCACAGAATTTACAATGCCTGTTTTGAAGCAGTCTTCCTGATAAGATGTATTGAGGAAACAAGGAAATAAAAGTAGGCAAGGTACTTAGTTCAGGCATTTTTCTTCATAGGCAATGAGACTGATACGTTTTCTGGCTCTCAGAGTAGGACTATTATCCTTTTAAGAAACTTTAGAACAGAAAGAGGCTGAGGGGCCCATCTAGGTCAATCCGCTCTAAATCTTCAGACATTATGTGATTATTTTTAAAATATGCAAAATGCAACAAATAGTTTCAAAAATATTAGAAGTCTACCAGAAAGTGCTACAGAAGAGTTTTCAAGAAGTTTGTGGTTCAATGTACCTGTATCAGTCTTTACCATTGGTTTCTTCTGCATATTAATGGGCGCAGACAAGCTTCTATATAAAATGCTGCATAATTTTAGTTTAAAATTTGGTCAAGACTCTAGATGGTAAATTCCATGTTACTACAGAATAGCCTTAAGCCACTCATTTCTGTCTTCTACACTACAATCTTCTTGTAATGCTGCAAATTATATAGTAATTACAGATGGAGTAACATGGTCTCTTCAACCATTAGTACTCTGCAATTTGCAGTAGCAAATGGAGGATTTCTGTGTAAAAATTAACTTGTGTAGTAGCAGAAAAGAGGAGTTGTAATGACATGATCAAATGCAGGAACTAGGAAGGAGGTTAGGAAGGCTTTTTGCTGTTTTGTGCATGTTAAGTGTTTTCCCAGATGTGCCTGCTGGGGATATAATACAGCTACTGGCTTTACAGACAGATCTCAAAGAGGTCCCATGAAAACTGGATTTTTGTTATGGATGTCCCCAGGGTTTTTTGTTCACCTTATCTTTGGCTAAAATATATATTTAAGATTTTTCTGATTTTTTCCTCCTCTTTTTTATTATAATCACAATTTTTTCCCTGTGCTTGGACTTACATCTTTGGAATAAGCTCAATGATTTATTCCAGGTTTTTTAGGTCTCCTGAATTATACCTGATTATTTTTTACAGAGAAGGCTGAGCTGGGCATGTCTGCAGACATCCTCTGCTGCTTCATTCTCTCTTTGATATATTTTACTTGCTCTTCAATTTCTGGGTAGGTTGTTTCCAGCTAGATGCCCCTAGGTCTTCAGTGTAAAGGAGAGCCTCTAGAAAGAGAAAGGAGGCTGGCAGATGAAAATGGATGACAAAGCTCCATTAACTTTGTATTGGTGGTGAATAGAGTAGGGACAGGTATAAAGCCTTTTTTTGGCATCAGGAATATTCATGCAGAAAATACAATGAACCTTCTGCTTCCTCTGAAGTGTTTGTTCCCAGTGTGCCAGCAGCTTCCCTCTGACCTCAGTTCCTCCCTGGTACTTGCAGGAAACCTTTGTGCACAGCCTTTGGAAAGGTGCAGGGTACTATCTTTCCAGCAGGTGATGATGCTGTTAGACACACAGCTGGCTGGCTGCAGTCACCCAGGAGTAGTACTGGCACAATCCCTGTAGTAAAGTTACAAACCTGATAATTATCTCAAGCTGCTCAACCTTGCATGCCTTCAGCATCTTGATAAGATGAAGGTAGTCTTACCCTGAGCTCTCACAGATTCTCGCTCTCTTTGTAACTGTCAATGTTATTGCTTTTCCCACCAGCTCTTTCCCAAAAACATCCACCTGAGAACACGGCTCCTGCAGGCAGTGTTTGAGTGTGCTGAAGCCCATCTGCTTACAGCCACAGCAGGCAAGGGGTTAGGTGCCAGCCGAGAAAGCGGAGCCAAGAGGGGTCACCCTTCCTGCGCCAAGCACAGTGAAACACAGGTGCAGCACTGTCCACACTGTGTCTGGCCATGTCAGACACAGCCTCTGGCAGGCTCCATGCCCTTGATGAGTTTTGTGGTTGTTCTGTGCCTGTACTGACAAGGGCGTACACGGGCAGGGATGTGCAGCAATTGGAAGATGTAGACAGAGAAGAATTCTCCTGCTTTCAGCCCTACATGTCATCCTCCATACCATTCTCTGAGAATTGGATGTCTGAGATTCTGTTGCAGGAAAACCAGGGCATAAAATTTCCTTTCCAATCCTAAGGTGATTTGGGGGGTAGTGACAGGTAGCGACAGTGCTGCTGGGGGCCTGTGCTGCTGGGGGCTGAGTGACCTGTAGCATGCTCCTACCTGGCAGATGTTCATGTCTCCCTCCAGGTAGCCAGCACAAAAGTTGGGGGTGTGGATGTCCCTCACATATCACTGGCTGCAGTTCCGAGCTGGACATTGATGAGGTGGATCTTGGCCTCCTGCAGGACATCACTTGGCCTTTGAGCTGTGAGCACAGAAAGGAATGAGCACTGAGCAGGTCGTTGTCAGTTCTCACCTGCCTGAGGGTGTCTCCTTCCCTAGGTCTTGGCTTGGCCTCTGGAGAGGTGCTGCTATGTCCTTTCTGTTTGGCTTTGGGGAGAGGGCCATCTTTCCAGAGCCATACATCCCACAGCCTGACTCTGACTTTGGCCTCTTCTTGGGAAAGACAAACCTGTCTCCCAGTGCACCAAGCATGCCCTCAGGACACAAGTTCCCTTTGGGAACTCACCTCTCGCAGCGCTGGAACTCCAGCCAGGAGCACAGCAGGTGTTGTCAGCATGGAGCCAGGCACAAAGGCCAGCTCTAAGCAGGGGTTGCACTGGACAGGCTGCTCCCATTCCATTAAGGTGATGTTATTCCTCTGGTGGACAGCACTGTACTGTTGGTGAACCAGCAGCTGCTCAATCTGGTGCACTTTGGCCCCAGGGCTCAGCTCAGTCAACTGCATGATCCTGATCACCACATGCCATGTACCAATGTTCCTGGGAGGCAGAGGGAGAAAGGGATTGGAGGGACCAGAGCCATGAGCTGCAGCAGGCCAGCAGTTCCCTACCTTCTGCTTCACAAGGCAGAAGCTCCAGGAATATTGGCTGGAGGCTGCTGGGAAGCAGTGGCTCAAGCCCAGCCTTCTCCTGAGCAGTCTCTCCTCCAGACTCTGCAGTGCCCAGGCACTGGGTGCACTCTAAGGAGAGGGGATGGGATCAGCACACGGTATTGCCAACAGGTTCATGTTGAGATATCCCCACCCTCGTCCTCCTTACCTGGCCTTGATGAAGCAGTGGGCTGCTGTGGGGACCCTCCTGCACATACACCCCTTGTCTGGTTGCCAGGGATGCTGATGAGCCAAGGCAAGGCCCCTGGCTGGGGCCTGTGCCACCTGCAGTGTGTGTGTTACACTGTAGTCATAAGCCATGGGGCCACACTTATCAGCCACGGACAGGATTCCACAGGTCCCTGTGTAAGCGGAAAGTCATCATTGTCCTGCTTGATGGCTTGCTGCTGCTCAGGGCTGAGGTTAGCTCTGCCCTTGAGAGGGTCTGCCCTACCCCATCAGGGTCTGCCCTACCCCATGGCACTGCATGGGCAGCAGGCCAAGAGAAACTTGTGGCCTGTGCATCAGTCCACCCCAGCACCTGGGTGCTGGCAAGGAACTGTGGCTTCCCCGTGTGGTATGGCCAGGGGACACATGCAGGCATCCACCAGGGAAACCCCTAAATATCAGCCAAGCTCCTTTCCAGAGCCTGGGGCCACTTATCCACATGTCCCATGTGCCCAGCACAGGCCCACACAAGGTCAGGAGGACAAGAAGGCACAGCAAACACATCACTGCCAGTGGCATGTCAGCTGCAAGAGATGAGGGCTCCTCACCCTCAGCATGGCCACAGGTCCTGCTCATTGCCCACAGTGCCCTCAGCTCCAGGGCTGGTGTTACAGAGGAGCTGGTTCCAGGTCCCAGGCCTCTGAGCCTGGGGAAGAGTTGGGAATGGTGGCTGGGTGCAGTAGCACAGAATCATAGAAACATAGAATGGTTTGAGTTGGAAGAGATCTTAAAAATCATGTAGTTCCAAACCTCCCTCCATGGCCATCTTGAGCAGGGATACTTTGCACTGGGCCAGCTTGCTTGAAGCCCTGTCCAAATTGGCTGGGAACACTTCCAGGGATGGGGCATGTATTCCTGCCCTGGGCAATGCATTCCTCTCTGGCTTTCCTCTGCTTGCAGGATGAGGGTGTGCAGGCCCTGCGGCCGCAGGCAGCCATGCCTGGCTCCCTGCACTGCCTGCCAACAACTCGAAGGAAAACGCTCCATGTGGCATCGCTGCCACTTTGGGAAGCATGTTCACTGCCACCCTGCTCTCTGCAGCTGTTTGCCACCAGCTCCTTCACACAAATAATACAGCTGGGAACACAAGCAGCACGCGAGCGTTTGGGAGTGCAGCAGCCAGACAGAGCAGGCAAGCAGTGAGGGGCAAGTCCAGTAAGCCAAGCAGGCTCACCTTTCCTGTATAGAGCACGGTGAGATTGTTGAGCAGGTGTGATTGTTGATAAGATGGACAATTTTCCTTTAATTCTTTGAAGTAGAAAAATTAGACTGATTTTTTTCCAGTCATGTTGTATCTCAAAACAAGTAAATTCTGTCATGAATGTGTGGAATTTGGGCCTGAATGTATAACATGAAAGATATCTGTGTCACTGCTCTATAAGATTACTTCTCAGCTGCTGTCAGCCCTCTCTCTGAAGGACTATATAACTGCTAAGTACTTCTCACAAAGAGCAAGGCACAGAGAAAACACTGATGAAAGCACAGGTCATTAAGAAGCATTTAGATTTATCTGATAAAATCTAGCTTTGCTTTTTGTGCCAGCTACACACAATTAAACAGATTAAATTAGGCTGCTCTGAGCTCTGGGTGGCCACACCAGCTGCTTCTGATACCCAAGTTGCTTCTTTAAAGTTCACTCAGAAATTTCTACAGCCTAATGTAGTTTTCAGTCTGCAGTGCTTTCCCATAGACGGATAATATTATCCCTGTGAACAAAACCATGTGTAATCCCTGCTCTTCTCTAAAGTAAGATTAGAAGGTGCTTAAAATGTACACAGAAGCAAAGCACACACATGATTAACATCATGAGCTCCTTCCTCAACTGAGTAACTTTCACTGTTTTCACAGTATATATTTCCAGTTCCCTGGAATCAGTGTGGTCATGGCTAGAAGGCAGTCAATGTGACATCTTATACCTTTCTATGCAAAGTGTTTCTATGTAAGCAAATAATGTTCTGAAATTTCAGTTTAACAGAGCTAAGCTCTGGTAACTACAGCCCCCCTGGCAGTGTTACCACCCAGGCTAAGTGCCTTGCCTGTGTCATGCACCAGGCTGATGCATCAGTACAGCTCCAGGTACCCAGAAACCAGCCCAGTGGGAGCAGGCTCAAAATGGCCTTAGACTGCCCCAGATGACTCACTGATACAGCTTTGAAGAATATGAAAACGTCAAAGATCCTTTTCTACAATGTGAGACCCAGCTGCTTTAAAGTGCCTGCCAACACAGGCCTGCAGAAGCTGGATATCCTTAGTTGTATTCTACTTTCTGTCTAATTTACAGTTTGAATTTTTGGAGACTAAGACAGTTATGGCAAATCATCATAGGCTTTTCAATGAGCTGTCTGCAGGAATCCCTATCTGCTGCTTGGAAGTACAGAGCAATCCAAAAATTGAAACAAAAAAGGTAGAAAATCTTCTCTTTCCCTCATCCAGTATGCTCTTGTCATTGCCCATCCAAAGACCCAGAGCTCCCAGGCTTCCTACACTCATCTTTCAGCCTTCCTGGAGGATCATGTTCAAAGAAGGGGACCAGGAATAGTTATGGTCTTCTCCACTGCAAAGCATGTTGGCTCTTCATTTCACTCCTTCCTCTCCTCACCGTATCAAAACGAAGCCTCTTGGTATGTGGCCAGAACTCTCAATATGGAAGAATCAAAGTTGCATTTTCCATTGCAATGTCTCTTTTATGTATGAATATATACAATGAAAAGCTCCTGAAGATCCTTAACCAAAAAAAAAAGGAAAGATGCATTCAAAATAGCATCTAAAAATTAACTTGCTGACTGATCGATGTATGCAGTTAATATATGTATATATACCTGTTATTCTAGTCCCATATGATGACATGCCCGTTTAATGTTTTCATTCAGAGCAAGGAAGAAAAGACAAATGCAAAGAAGAAAGAGTGAAAGACTTAGGAAAGAGGTAAAATCTCTCTTTGAAATTGAGTTAAACTTTATGGGCACCTCAATATTCAAGTGTCTCAAATTCTTTTAGAAGTGCCCAGTTTTCAGGGAGCACCTGTCCTCCCACAGTGATGGTTACCTGAACTGTCAGTGCCAGATGAACATCTACCAACTCTTGTTATTTGGGATATGCAGACCCAATGGGTTTACACTTCTGAATGTCAATTTCTTTCAAAGAGTTGGCAAATGGTTTGCCTGTGCATTGGTTTTACTGTTTGAATGGCTTCTCCATTCTTATGACTCACCTTTTTCTCGGTGAGAGGTTTGAATTCCTGGTATGGCAATAACTGTCCACATAAAAATGAGAGTTCAATAAATTTTAAAAGAGAGGCATTTTTAATCATTGATGAAAGTATGAAATTCTAAATATGTCTTAAAACCACCAAAGGTCACACATGGATTTTCTCCCTCTTTTTCTTCCCTTCCAGTCTTTGTTATAGTTGTTATTGTTGTTTTCTGATTCCTACACAGCTGGATTTTTGACACTCTGAAGTGGCTAAACTTCAGGGATGGAAGTACTTAAAATGGTATCTAAAAATTACACCACTTAATGTTCAAACAACCCTACTGTTTCTAACCCCTTTTCTTTTCTGTGAAAATTTATGGTCTGCCAGAATAGAAAGTAGTGGTCATTTGCATAACTCGACAATTTTATAATGTGTCATTTTAGTGTCAAACAGGAGAAATTAAAAGCATGTGGTACTTTTTTAAAAAATGGAAACAGAAGTCAAAACACTTGGAGAAATACCTCACACTGAATGTATATTGAGTAATATCAGCCAGAAGCCCAACCTCTGCTGGCATAAAGGTCATCTAGAAAGTTCTGTTATTGAAAAAGATGCTGAACAACTAGTCTGAATGGGATCTATTTCCTGTGCTGATTTAAATTTTACTAGAAAAATACAGAATTTGGATAAACTACATGGCTGCTGCCTTTTCATTTCAGCCTGTTGCATCATCCTGTGTGTATAAATATTGGTATCTAGGATAGATGTTAAGTATGCATTCATATTTTTCAATTCATACAGTTTTGTGGTATTATGTCTTACAATTAGGTTGAGACATGTTTCAACTCCAAACCAATTCTCAAGCAAAAAATAATTGAGGGTACTTAAAAACTAGCTGGAAGTGGTTGATCAGACTCTTCAATTAATTAGGAAAAAAATCAAAGAGATGATAGAGAGTGTGTAGCAGAATCACAAGTGACTTCACCAAATAAACTCAAATCAACAAAAAGCTAATAAGAAATCACATAATTACCTACAATATACTCTTGAAAGACAAGAGGAGTACAAAGTATCTGCTACTTTATAAACAGAGGGAACTGAAACAGTAGAAAATATTTGAATAGTCCAGTGTTCTTCCCCAACCAAAGAAGTGCATCTTTTACATGGATGCAAGGATAAAGTTGAAAGTTTCATAAGGATATGCATATTTGTGAATTAAAAAAAAAAAAAACTCTTGCACAAAAATCAAGCTGAGAAAGATGATGTCTAAGTACTGTTAAAATGCTTTCCGCATGTTAAAATATATGAGGGGGATTGTAGTTGTGTCCAGACTGAGGGCAAAACTGGTATCTTGTTGAATGTCAGAACTCACAGAAGTTTTGAAGAAAATTAGAGCTTTACTACTGGGGTTAAAGTCCAGGGTTCATCTGTATGTAGAAGAAAGGAAGGAGCTCAGTCTGAGAAGGAATAAGCTGGCAAAAGCTTTTATGGAATAAACAATGATAACACACATTTTAACAAACTGTCAGCTTATAAAAAGTATCTCTTGTTTTTATTTGGCCTGTTAACAGCAATATATCAAGAGGAAATCACTCCAAATTCCAAATATAAAATGCAGATCTAAATCCTGTCTGAATGTCCTATCCAATACAACAGCAAGTGAGGAAATAAAATTCCTACTGAAGCATGGGGATAGCAAGGAGAAATGCACATTTGCTTCACTGCATTAGCACAGGACTGTCCCACTGCCTGTAAAAAATCCTACTGTGGTAAAGTATCTCTGTTTCTGAAAACCCTAACGGAAACAATCTTTAGAAATCATGACAGAGACTAAAATTAATTATATACACATATTATTTTTTCCCTCTCTGGTCCCTAATAGACAACATTTTTGGGGCAGAAGAAAAAAAAAAATGTTTTTGTTTCCATGGCAACAATATCCACTCATCTCTTTTCTGTCACAAACCATGGTTTCTGAGCATATTTACAAAAATTGAAATGTGGGTAACTCAGAATGATAAAGCCAAGTGCAGCAAATTTTCAACTAAATAAATATTTGTATTTAGTCTTGTATCCATCGGCTTTGAAAATTTTCAAGGTCAGGATATTTGTTTGCTCTGCTGATAGCATTCCCATTAAATACTTTGTCCTGTTCACAATGAGAATTCTTATTTAAACGTGTCTTGAATGTTGCTGATGCTACCCTTAAATAATTGAAGTAATTAAAGCAGAAAGCAGCACTGCATAACATCTTTCAGAACAGCAAAGAATGCCACTATAGCTCTTCAGGACTTAAGGCAGCTGGTATATACAGCATACAAGAACACATGCTGGAAGGTCAAGTCTTTAATTTATAAGTGGCTTCAGGGTGTCCTTCTTCTAACAGTGGGCAATGCTAACTGTGCTGTCAAAGTTCAGCAACAGTCTGTGCAGAAAAATGTTGAACTCATCTGCTCGGGCTCTGCTTTCTTCTTTTCAATTCCTTCTCAGTGCAAACCTCTCAGCTACAGATTCAGTCTCTTTCTTGTCTGTTGGACTTGTTTCTCACTGAATAATTTCTTTATACTCACTGGGCCAGGCTTTCAAGTCTTTGCTCCAGAAACATTTATTTGTAGAAGATGAAAAGAGAAATGGAGACCTGCACCAATATGTACACCATGGTAGAACTTGGCTGTATGAAGCTGTATATTGATGCCAAGCCTCAGCTTTAAAAAAGAAATGAAGCATTTTCATTGGAACAATTTCAACCCAATGCAAAATATGGTGGTTTGGGTTCTTTTTTTTGATGGGAACTAAATTAAAGAAAATCCACTGTTATCAAATTTAAAATATTACTTACAGGAAATGCTCAATGATCACATTTTCTCATTAAAAACATGCTGATGCAAGATTTCACTAGTAGTTTTTTCTATAACTTTGAATAAGTGGTTTGAATAGACAAAGCATAAGCTATTGCAAGGACTGGAACTTGCAGTGATGCCTCTGATTGTGTTGCTTTCCTGCCTCCATAACTATGTTTGTGTCTGTGGGGAGCACACTGTGTACACTGTGCCTGCGCCACAGTGTACAAGCAGCCTGTGTTCAGAGGACACTCTTTAGGGCCACAGCACACTGATAACTCAGCTATAGGTGCAAAGTGACAAAGAAAACCCATGTGGAATTTTTACCTATACATGCTCCTGCCAGTTTTGTGCTGAAGCATGGCAGCCCCAGAAACACCATGGGTGCTGCAGAGAAGCTGGTTAGACAGTGGGAAGTGGCAGGCAATGAGAGAGACAGAGACTTTACTTTCCTCTCATTAGTCCTTTTCACTTAAGGTTTTATTTTTTTTTTCATATATATAAAATGTTATATGTTCTTATGTAAATGTTCTTATTTATCAAATCCAGTACTGACTTCTTAATATACACCATCTGAGAATGTTACAATGCCTGCTCAGGTCAGATAAAGACCATCTAAGTTGAAACAAGAAATCAAAAGGTTGCTGTTCCAGATGCCTTTCTCACAGCCAGCCTTTCACAGGTGGCTGCTCAGCATGCTAACAGGTATCTGGCATCTCTAACATTGGGTATAAGGGGAAATGCCACAGTTTTAACTCTAGGGAGTGTGATGTTTTCTGCATGCACAGCTCCTGATGTCAGGCTATTACTGCCTCTTTGAAAATAAAACTACCTTTAACTGTTGGCAGGGTTGGGATTCCTGTTAGGGCTTGTCTTGATTACCACAATAGCTGTGTTTCACCTCAGGGTACTATGTATTTCAGGTAGCCTGAGGTAAAAATACAAGTGAAAGCCTTGCACTAGGAAACGGTGCACAAGGGTGCAGATTTTATCTCCACTGTGGTTTTAGCTCAGAATACATGATGCATGGGAGAGGATACCCTGAGGTGGAAAGGGAAGTTTTGCTGGCAGCAAGTTGGAGGCCTCTTTCCTGTTTCTTTTTTCAGAAAAATGGCAGAAGCTTTGCTTGTTCCCTTTTGCTACGATTCCTTACATTTGCCCATTTTGTAGTATTTTGTGTTTAGTACTGAGTGAATCAGTGAGACAAAAATACCATGGGCGCAACATGATGGAGGCAAAAAACCTCACAGCCGAGTTGAGGCACTGAGTGAAGAATTGCAATTGGATTTTACCTCAAGGCATAAAACCCCTGAAAAATGTGAGTTTGTAATGGAAAGGCTATTGCTGACACAACCTTAACTTGAACATTGCCAATAGTCACGCTATCACTTTATATAGCATTTTAATGGCCAGCTTTTTGCCTTGCCAGTGGGAACGCAGCCAGTTGAGGTGATTGGGTTTGCATGCTATAAAGCAGCTCAACCTTGGAATCTGTTGATGTAAAAGCCCTCATTCTTTATTAGCCAAATTTGAAATAATGGTCTGAAAATAGAAGCATGTGACTTGCATGTTTAATTTACACTGGTGCTGTGTACATATGACTGTCACCTCACCTCCCGAGTTTAATGGACTTAATGGGCAGTTAAAATGTTTTAGGCAGTCTACAATGGACATCTGTGGTGTCAGTCAACAGCTGCAGTTGGCAGCGTGTTCTTCAGAGTGACCTACGTGCAGCAGAGCCTGGCCTGCAGGAGCTGCTGCTTTTTATAGCTCAGGCAGTGCTCCTCAGCTGGCTCTGTTTTACTGAGCCATCAGATCTGAACAGCCCACCTTCTTTTGAGATGCAATAAATACAATGATAATCAAATGGCATTTCTTCAGCTATTGATTTTCTCATTTGCCTGAAATCATCGGAAGCTGGGATTAGAGTTTATAGGCAATTCAGCCGTTTTAAAGAATATTTTGGCCTTCATGTCAAAAAATTGCGTTGGATTGGGGCTATCAGAATGCTTTGTGATTGAAATATGTTGAAATTATATAACATTATGAATTGATTAAAATAAAAGAGCCATAATTTACATAAATGTAGAACCTGCATAAAAAACCCAGAGTGCATATGATATGACTGTTTACATATATATATTTATATACTTACATATGTAAATTACAAGTAGTATATTGTGATATAACAAGTATAACAAGTATTATATTATGAGCAAACCTAAGTGCACCAGTTTCAACTTTACTGATACGATTTTCATTTGAGTTTGCTCCTAATGAAAATCTCAGAGAAGTGGGTATGTTTTCAAATTTCTATTTAACTGTGTATTTCTATCTGAAAAAATATTTTTCATCTCACCCTAATCCAATTGTACAAAAATCCTGTTGTAATTCTTTCAGGGATTCCTAGCCAGGATCCTTGAAATAAATGCATCACAGAGGAGTGAACACTTTCTGGGAGCTGTTATTTTCCTTCCTACCCTGAATTGCTTTTAAAGACTTTGGAAATGTCTGGGATGACACATGAGTGTATTCAGCACAGATACCTAGGATGGGGTCTCTGTCTACCCAGGAATTAAAAAGCTGAAACTGTCTGAAAAGTGGGTGGTCAGAAACAGACTTTCAAACCTACTACTATGTTTAGGAACTGATTTAACTGAGGTTTTCTTTTTTAGGAGATAGTTGCTCTAGAATTGGGATTTATAGATATTCATGACAGAGGTGCAAGCAGACAGCAGCTTAACTCTTCTGAGTGTTGTAGGGCATAAGTGCATCCCTCAGGGACCCCCTGCTCTCACCCTGCCAGTGTTGCAGCCTGAGACATGTGACTGTGCATTGTTAAGTGCTGCCAGGGATGTGCAGCCACCACGCACATCTGCCCTGGGATGCCAACACCAATTCATTTTTCCTTTTCTTTCATTCAGCAAGAATCCCAGTGTGAATTAAGTTAGTACAACTGTATTTGAAAGTGGAAATAAGAATGAAAACAATACAATCCCAAATCTGTATTGACTTTTTTTTCCTGCCAAGCATATCCAAGTGGAGATTTAACTGTATTTATGCAAATGCAGCTTTACAGAAGCTTTTCTCTTAGTCGTAATTATGAAAATCCTCTCAAGTCAGTCCACAGTGAGCTATGTTGCTGTTTTTCATAACTGAGACAATTTGAGTTATCTTGAAAATCTTCAGCTGCCTTCTACTTGATGCCCAGAAGACTTTGCTGCAGATCTGCTCAGGGTCAATTATTCCTTAAACTTCTTTTAGACTCTGTTCGACATGACAAGCAAATCAATCTTTCCAATTCAGGAGCTGATGAAACTCAACCTTTTATAAAGCATTGCCATGAGAGTAGGAACTGAGTAGATGGCTTTCAGACCTATTCAATGTCACTTTACACTGCGAGGATTTCTACAAATGCAGAATACTTGCCTGCCTGAGTCTGTTGAACACAAATAACCAGATCAAGCCAAATAATAAAACATCCTTTTTATAAACAAATGGCTCTGTGACATTTTCTATCTTCTTTTCTTTCTCTCTCTCTCACTTGGTGTATACATATGCATGCAAACACACTTTGCATTTAAGAGCCAACAGGTGACTATATATATATATATATATATATATATATATATATATATGTGTGTGTGTGTGTGTGTGTGTGTGTGTGTATTCTGCTGGGCAGTTAATTTTATACAGTGTGCAGTTTTAAATGAGATCACATGATAAATAATTATTTGCACTTAGTTGGCCCACGTTATTTTAGTAGATTTTTCCAAATAATACCATAAGATGGTGACAAATTTATAGCTTTTTCTTAGTACATGAGATTTTCCTCACCTGTCTGTCATTAACAGTAAAATCTCCATGCTTAGTGAAACAACTTATGACCATATTTTGCAAAGATCATAACTGGGCAATTCTTTCAGGGCTGATCCCTGAGACAATAATAAAGTAATGAGTGAAGTTTTGGTTCAGGAGGACTCCATAATTTGCAGTGAGTGCTTGGGCTTCAAGATGTAGGATGTGATGCAGGTTCATGGCTGCCTGTTTGAGAAGGGGCTATGTAGAACAGGATATCAAAAATGCCTCCTGATTCTAGGTGTGTAATTGTGGGGAATCCAATGAATCAGAAATCTATTACTGCTGGAAAATTAGAAACTTTCAAGGCGTTTCAAGTTGTGCACTAAAAATGCCTTGTGTATCAGTTATTTCCTCAACAGAAGATTGACAGAAGACAGTTCTCTTTCTGTAATTCTGCAAATAGCTCAGCCATCAGAAAGTATATCTCATGCACTATAAAATTCTACATTTTATTTTTTTCTCCATTAGCCCTTCAGTCAATGAGAACTTCTGCTGCCCTGTTTTCCATGTCAGATTGAAATGTGAAATTTAGATCAGCTGGTCTTACATTGACTTGTAACCACAGTTTTGGGAATTGTTTGGTCTTGTCATGGTTTAGTTTAGAATGTCTGTTGCTTTTTGGTGTTTTTTTTTAAAAAAATTATGAAGAAATATGAACTCCTAAAAGGATTTCTGTGAAAAGAACATATAATTATATTGTTGTACCATGGTATGCAAAGCTTACAAGACTATTAATAGGTGTTTTTTCATAATGTAAAATTTAGCTGGAAGTCAGTGGGAGCATCTCAATACCTTCCACTATTGACACTTAACTGACTCAGTAAATGAGGGCTATTTTTCATTTGCTACACGTTAATTGTCACTAAATACATAACAATATTCTTAGATAATGGAAGGTTTTGATGCAATATAGTTCTTCTGAGAACCATCGGAATCCTACTGTGAAAATCAATAATATATCACTTTTATAATTTATTCCATTTAGCAAAACTCCAACATACATGCCAACTGCTTAGGCTTCATATGTGGAAAATAGTGTTATCAGGTTAGTAAACTGTGACATGGGAGAACATAAAGAAGTTAATTTTTATACCACAAGATCTAAGGGACTTAAGCCTTTTTAAATCTCTTTCCTGCGGTACTGACTGTAAGAACCAAAACAAACACAGATAAAAAACTAAGCTAATGACAGTGATCTTGAGAAGAATGATGCAATACTAAAGTTATAATGTTAAAGTTGCAGTTTAGTGAATTCTCTCAGATACACTGTAAATGATTAAATATTCTTTCCTCTTTCAATAAGTTTTTGAAAAGGTGAAGCAGTTGTAACATAATACTTGGCAGAAAGACTTCTGAACACAATTAGCTGTAGTAGTTACATATTCTCAAGTTGTCTTTATCCATATGCTTATAATCTACAAATTTGTCAGATCCAATAATTCAACTTCCAAAGGTGCTTACTCTCAGTATGTATTTAAATAGAGCTATATCTGAAAAGGGCTTCAACCTACTGCTTTACAGAGAAGTCATCAGGAGGCTTCGGATCAATTTCTGTTATAAAAATTCTGTTATTGCACTTCCATTAATTCCTGTAACACTGACCTTTATGACATAGCTTTTCATGCTTGAGAGACTATTTGGATTCAGCAGAATCTGTTCAGCTGCCTTTCTGCCTTTGGGTTATAAAAGAATCCTATTTAAATATATGAAGTAAATCCTACATTTTTGTCCAGATAGGAGGAAAAGGAAATGTTTCAAACCTAACCAAGTTTTACACTTCAAATTGTACAAGTACAATAGCTCATAATGAGCAGCTGAAGCAGTATAAAAAAAAATTTAAGGAAGCGTTCACATAATCCGGTCTTATGCAGCGGATATGATCAACTTATTATCCTAACTCTTCCTATAGTTAAGCTCTTCAGAGAGCTCTGATTTACGTAGTCTGAATCACCTTCAGAAAAAAACCCTGTTTCTCTCTCCACTGCCTATGGTCAGACTTGAGAACAAATGGTTGTTTAAATTATGTGGCTAAAAATTTGTGGTATCAATACACCTTTCATCACAGGACAGACTTATTGCCAATCTTTAAATATGTGCCCCACTATGTGCATGAGGTAGAATTGGACATCTTTTCCCAAGTTTTACAGAAACCATGTAGCATGCCAGAATGATGAGGAGGACACATCATTGGATCTGTGCTGGGTTCAAAAATATATTGTGGTTTAAAAATGTTGTTTATTTAGCAATTCTGATAAATTTACAATGAAAACATGCCTTGCTTATTCTTGAGGAGTGCCCATCAAAGCTGGGCTTGCCAGTGAAGCAAATGAGCTCAGCTCTCCTTCCCTCAGCATATTACGTGGGGTTGCATTGCTCACTTGACATCCTATGGTGGAGGAATGGATCTGCAGCCTCCTCTTTATTTTGAGGGTTTCTGTAGGTGTGGTACATTTTTTCATCTCTTTATCCCCCTTTAGACACTGTCCGGTGTTTCTCAGGTGTGATGTTTGTAGTGGGTTCTTCAGTTTGAATTAAACACATAGATGTGCTCTTAAGAAGTTTTTTTGGCTCAATTTGAGCTGAAGAAGTTTAGAAAGTAACAAAAAAACAATACTGTTGCTTAAAAATAGTATATCTAGCACATTTAGGTTGGAATTTATACACCAAGTGTTTTCAGCCCAATTTCTGTCATAAGCAAAACAGTCTTATTGAACTAATTACTAGTTTCAGTCTTTCATTGTTGTTCTTCTTTTATTTCAAAATATATTCTTCAAAAATAGTTAATATTTTTGTCGTTAATTAAATGCACATTAATTTGCAAATAAATGTAAATTATATACTACATCTATGCACCATTATTCCTTAATTTAAATTTTATTTATTAAAATACTAAAAAATATTTTTTGTTCATTGTCAGATGCTCGAACTTTTTTTTGGTGTTAAACTATTGTAAATGTAGATAGAAATTTTATTAAATTGGCATTCTATTTAACTTGCAGAAAATGCAAGTTAATAACATTCTCTTAGATTTTAGTTCCTGAGTGGTACTTGAATTTGTCTAAAATCATAATAATTTCTTTCTTCTTCAGAGAGTATAGACTAAACCAGAATAACTTACAGTGTGGGTTTTGTTCTGAGGGTGTTTGGAAAACAACTCTAAGAGACCAAAGCAATTTTGCCACAATACTCTCAGGTTCAACTACAACTCCCTAAGTACATAATTGAAATTGATTCAATGTGAAATCAGTTGAATAGGATTGATTCCTATTGAAATCAAGGAGACCACAGAAATAAGTAACAATTAACTGCTTCAGTCAGGGTGACAAATCTTTAGTTCCTAGCTGTACAAATAAAGAAATTGAATGCTGTTTCAGGAAAGAATGTTAATGTATTTTTTTCCTTTTGAATGCAGAAATTTATTCAGAAAACACACTTCTGGATGAACTAAGACAAAAGAAGAAGAGTTTTCACATAGGCGCAGCTGCGAAAAGCAAGGTAATGCGCTCAACCGTTCCTCTTGTCACCTTGAGGGTTTAAGTTCAGATTTTTAATGATTACACTCTGAATATAATAAAAATTCTGCAAAGGTGTACAAGAGGTACCTCAGAATGGCCGGGGATAATGCCTCCTGCAGAGAGAGTGTGTGTGTAAAACTGTCACAGGTAATTATCACAGTAACACCTCTTGCATCACAAGTTATTTTGACGGAGGGTGCAGAGCTATTGCACCACTAGATGCTGCTCTAAGACAACATCTAACAAAAGAAAAATCCTAAAATCCATGCAGTCTCCAATATTGCATCAATCACCACAGTTCTGTTTAAAAATAATTTTCAGAATAAATCTTAAGCTTTAGAAAGAGGTTCCAAAAATTAAAAAAAAATAGAGGAGGGTAGCACATATGAACTGATATTAAAACTTACAGTATCAGTGCTACTGCATTTCTGGGAGCAGAGTCTGAATAAGGCTATTTTATCAGAAACCCTTGGTTTTATAAGACTGTCTTATCAAATTCTTTCTGTTAAGGAAATTCACATGCTTCAAAGAAGTGGAGCAAAAATTTCTTAAGTCTTTTTATTTCAAAATATGAGACTTGTTCCTACTTGAGGTTAATGGTTAAACAAGTTTGATGGTCTTGGCTGAGCTAACATGGATCCTTCATGGTGTTTAGCTAACTTCATTTTGCTGTATGCGCACTGAAAAGTTAAACAGAAGAAATGTTAATTAGGTCAATGTGGAAATAAATCTGCAGAGCTGTAAGAAGAGGCTTGCACAGTGTCTACTGAAACAGGTGTGGTTTTAGTTTAGGATTGCAGTAATTCACTTGCAGAAATAAATAGATTAATAAAAGAGACAGAAAAACATTTGAAAATAAGAGATTGGCTCTTATGGGAATCAGTGAAGGTTGGGACCAAGGTCCTTAGTAAACTAATTCAGAATGGGAGGAGATATGTATGTGGAAGGTTTTTGCTGTATAACAGGCTAAAATGGCACCAGAGCAGATGACACACCCGGATGAATTCACAGCTGGAGTGAATTCTTTGACCCCCATTGAACAGTTCTGTGTATGCTTAGCTTTCAGTAGTCACATTGTTTAGACATTAGAAATTTTCTCATCTGTACTTGATTCTCCCAACTGAAAAATATACAGACATGATATAAATCAAAGAGAGTTTATTTTTAACAGACAATGTTAGTAGCTCACTGATTAAATATGAAGTGGGCATTGAGAGATCATTAACACTGTGAAATGGATTTCTGACATTTCACAAAAGCAGCTCGTACCCTTTCCTTTAGCTCTGTGGTGGGTCTTACATGAGTAAAGTCTTTCCTGATCGTTTTCTTTTTTGCATTTGGAGGTGATATATTCTACCAGTTATGCTCTACAGGAAATGGTTGAAATTAGTTTTCATTATTTCATTTATACTGTACTTGCCTGTAAGATTGCAGCTTGATCTCATTATGCCATGAGAATCTGTAAAAGCTTTTTTTAAAGCCAAATACTTACAAATATGTCCTTTTAAAAAGAATTTCAGTAAAATAACACGAAAACATAGCTCTTTCCAAGGCTGGTTACACACAGTTGTAAGCAGTTGTCTGTTTGCAATACATGGAAAACATAAAGTTGTCCTGTATAGTAAAATACTGTAAAACTCTCTAGCATCTATTTTTACAATGGTTTTCCAGTCAATAGCATACAGAAATACTGTGTATTATGTTAAGGTGTTCAAATTACCTTCTACACATGTGATCTTTCCTTTTTATCCTCAGGGCCCAGGGAGAGGCACACACATGTGCACACACACAGGACCGTATACCAAGTTAAGTGCTAATAAAGATATCAGCCACTGCTCCCTGTGATGAGCTGTGACATGTAACACAAAGCACCCTGCCTACTCCTGATATTGTCATTTTCCCTAAGTGCTAGATTCTCTTCTGTTTTTATTAGCTAATTCATCAACACCCTGCACCCAGGAAGAGACTCAATACAGCCAATTTATTAGGCTGCCCTTTTAGGCACCAAGGAGGCAGGAGCACAGGAGCTGACTAGGGCCACAGTCCTGTGCAATTTGTGCTATTTCCAAAGCCTAATTAGCTCAGGTCTGGTTTTGAGGGGCAAACAGAGGGAAGAAATATCGAGGGCCTTTGTACTGGGGCTTGTTTCAGTAAGGCAGCAAAGCAGCAGGGCACGTGTCTCCTGGGACCACTGCCAGCCACTTCAGTGTGCAAGGGGAGGGAGAGGAGGGAGGCACAGGCTGCCTGTGAGCAAACCCAGCCGAGGGACAGTCATGCCCCATTTTCCAGAGAGGCAGTAAAAACCACTAAGGAGATTTCTCCATCTGCACAGCTATTACATATCAGAGACAACGTCTGTATTTTCAGTAGATCTATAAAGCTACTGTGTTTGAGATTTATTTCTGGCTGGTAAAAACAGTTTTGTCTCCTTCTGGGCTGAGTGCATTAGACGGCTTTCTTGTTTCTGTGATTCAGTAACGGCGTCATTCTTTACAGACATAATGTGCATACTGCTGACATCGTTCCAAAAAATAGACGGCCCAGGGCCACCTTTGGGGAATTCTCTAAATGAAGGAATCGGAAATGATCATCTCACACTGGGTGTTGAAGCACTCTCTTTGCATGCTGAGAGTGTTAAAAGAGGACCTGGAATGGTCCCTGTGCATGTATTTACACAACAGACTATCGCTGCTTTGAGTTGTCAGCCCAGTGGTTCAATAATGCTCACTCTTAAAAGCCTTCGGTGTGCATTTATCTACCAGAGTTTGCGTTGTTAAAGGCCTGTAAATAATTGTGCACCTCTGCTGGAGAGGATGTTAGTACCCTCTCAGAAACAGAGACGAGATTTTGCTTCCTTCAACAATTCCCCCCTAGCAGCAAAGGGAGCAAAATGGGGCGCTTCTTGCTGGAAATTCTCTGTCCTCTGAAATTTGAATGTAGCAGAAAGAATATGTGCTACAACAAGTTATCTCTGAACCTCAGAAATGTCTGAGAACTTTCATCTTTCTTTCTCTTTTCAGAAGAGAAGTGCTTCAGACAGCATGGAAGCATAGGATGGATGAGGGTGCCATGGATTAGTCATACGGAAGATATTGGGAAAAGACTTGGGAAAAACAGCTTCATATTTATACCCCACCCCATTCCCTCCCCTGTCGTGCCAGGAGGGAAAGGGAGGTAGCACAGCAAAGGTATGGTGTCCTGTCCTGGAGTCTCTGCCACTTGTGGAACAGCCAGCATGGGGCCAGTGGTCATGAATTACCTTTGCCCACCATTTCACCATCTGGGAAATGCTGCCTTCCCAGAGCTGGTGGGCATTCTGCTCCAGTTCTGCCTGGGTCTGCACTTTGGGGGTCACCGTCTCTGTGGGGCTGCAAAGGTTCGTGGTGCCTTGTCATGTCCTTTATGAAATAAGGAAATGGGCTGGGATAAAGGCCATAACAAATCTGCACTTCTCTGTGAGATCCAGGGTTTGGTGTGGTCCTGGAGAAAAAATGGTGAGCTGAAGAAGACATGATAACTAAAGGGCAGACAAAAACCAACTTGCTCAGGCACCTTGATTCTGCTGGCTCTGTCAGGTCTGGCTTGAATCTGCCCTTCCAAAACCTGCATTAGGAGACAGTGGCCACATGGGGATGGGGCATATGTAATACATTATTTAAACTAAAATGGTAAGAATTTACATTCATTGTTGTTTTTGAAGAATGGCTTGGTGGCTTAAGTATAAAGCTGGATGGGAGATTAGGTAGTTTCTTCTCACTGCTCTGCCCTCTCAATTTTGTGTATGGCCTTGGTGGGACAGGCTAATCTGACAGGCGCAGTAATGCTTCCATGGCATTTGCTGGTGAAACATAACTGAAGTCCTCTGAGGCTATGCATGAATGGGTCTTGAGGAGAATAGTCCTTTCTTTTACAGTGTTATAAAAACTTAAAACTTAGAAATTCACCCATCAGAACCAGTTTGTATCATCTGGGAGAAGTTATTCTGTGCTGCAGGCACTCATCAGTTATGAAGGATAGGCCCACCACGTAAATAAACTAAATCCATCTCATTTTACATGGATGCTCAAACAGTGATCTTATGATAACTCTCAATCACTGCCAGAGTGAATCAGACTCAAACTGTAGGAGTAAAAGAAAGCTTCTCTTCGGATTCTTTGGATCTGCATTGCAGAAATCTGAAATCAGCTTGCAAGTAAGCTGCAATGTTATATGCTGTAATCCACAGCTCCATTTATACTGATGTGTGTCTTGTGTGCTCTGTGCTGTAATTCCTAACTACAGAGGGAGTATCAAAGTTTGACTGCAGTCTTAGCCTGATTTTAATGGCACTGTTGATTTTTATCACGGGTGCAATGCAGATTAAAAAAGAAAAAAAGAAGCTATATGCATTATAGCTCATACTGTCTTCAGTTTGTTCTTTACTGGCACTAGAAATCCCTTCAGTCTGAGGTAACATAAAACCAAAATAGCAAAATAAATAACTTTGGGGTATTTGGAGCAGAGTGAAAGCTGTTTCTTGGTCAAAGCATCCTCATTGTTATAAAACTTTAGGTGCATAGAAACCTCAGATAGCAAATATTTTAGCCAATCCGACTAGTACAGAACCTCTATGGCAGGGAGAACCTGTGAAAAGCACAACTATGGATTAAACGAGAAGTGTAAGTAATATGCCAGTTATTTGTTACAAAATAAATTAAGTGTTGATGCAAGAAGTTACACTATATTTTTCTGTTTGAAATGCTGAAGAAGTAAATCTCCTTTCTAAAGGGCAGCATGAATTGTTGGTCTTGCGTTTCTGTCATGACATTTAACTCATTAACATGCAGGTGCACTCTCTAGGTTTCATGCAATACCTGTCTCCTTTCACTGTGTTTACAGACAATCTAGCAAGTTTGCAGACCAAATGGCTCCCTGAATGTGAGTCCACAAAGCAGTGAACAAGGCAGCACAGGCTTGGGGAGTTCCCAGCGTGGCTAGCATCAACAGCGGGCATCAACAGTGACATTAAAATCAAAAAAATGGTTTGTAATTGTTTGTAACTGACAATCACAGTAATTAATTGTAGGTAATGTTGCAATTACTCATTATTCTTCCTTTTACTTGAAATTAGCTGTCTTGTTTTTTAGCAACTGATCCATGGTAAATAGTAGTTAGCATTAGGCATCCGAGCTCCTGGTTTACTAAACATAATGAATTATTCTGCTTCGTGGGGAGCCAGCCATGCATTTGGTGTGTGCAATGGGAAATCCTTCGCAGAGAACTGCAGGCACAGCCGCGACTCTTGTGACTCTACTTCGGGACTGAGTGGCAGATGAAATTCCACAGTGAGAGGGAGACCTGGCTTCTGCAGCTCTGTGGAACTGCCTTTTCCCATGCCCTAAGGGCTAGAAGAACAACTTGAAGCTTTTTTCCTCAAAGGATCTGGGCTCAGGTCTGCGACAAGTGCACATCTCCCTGTCAGCTGATGGTGTTATCCCTGTGCCCCAGCTCTCTGTCAGGGTATAATGTCTGCATTTCATGTTTTTGTTTGTAGAGATATCTTACCTAACTCTCAGTCCTGCAAGGGCTGGGTGTCAAGATAATTCTCTGGGCTCTTCCTATATTTACAGAACCTGTGGGAAGAGACATTCATCTCAGGTAAAAGCAGTGTCTAAGACAGCTAAGAAAAATGTCCCCTCCATGTACAAGAGTATTTCTCTTTGAAGAGGGCCTAAGTAACTAGCCAGGCTCCAAGCTGTTTTTAAATAGTTGAAGTTAGGTGAGGCAATTCCACCTGCTGCCTCTGCCTCTTTTGTTAAAGTCCCTTAAGCCAGGGACTGTCATCTGCCCCCATGGGCTTTGCTGTATGTCTAACACTGCAAAGTCATCATTGCAGATGGAGTCCCTACACACAGTGTAATATGAAGACTAAATAAAAGGACTCTTAGAGTTGCTGTCTGATGTTTAACACCTGACATCACCACCTTACACTCATATAAGCAGATGGGCATCAAAAAACCTCTGCACATTAACCTAGCACAGGTTATGCAATTGGGCTCAGACACAAAATCATGCTTTGGCAGCTTAACATGCTGCTGCATGTCTACCAAGCAGCTCCCAATATCTGCGTGCTGATCCATCCTCACCATCTCCAATGTGCTCCTGTGGAAGGTGTGCACACAAATAAATGTCTCAGACTGGTTCACAATAGCTTCTTAAGCCACTGTTACCTAGTGCCTCAGCCCACAGGCAACCCCCACAATGGGTCTTTTTTTTACTAGGCTTTCATGCTGACACTTGGGCATTTATCAAAACTTTGTGCAGCCACAAAGATTTTTGCTAAATACGCAACAGGCATCAGTGTGTAGGATATAGGAAAGGGAGTAGAGTGTTTTTTTGAAAAACTTTTAGCGTATGTTCGGTGAGCTTTCATGCATGATTTTGCAGGTAAAGGTTATCAGAAAAGTCAATATGTGTGTGCTCAGAAAACATAAAATTAGTTAAACTTTTTGGCAGGTGCATTATAATGCAGCAGAAGATCATTCAAATTTGACCAGTAAAATTCTGTTGCTCCTGAAGGTAGAAATGCCTGTCAAACTCCTGGGCTGCTTTATGAACCTCCTGGCCTGCTAAGCTGAAAGCCAGTACTTTGCTCCCAGATGGCAGGAATATAATTTGGAAAACCACACCATCTCTCTCTTCTTTGCAATGTGCCCATTTGGCAGCCTTCGAAAAAAGGTGAATGAACATTATTTTAAAACAGAATTTTTATGCTTGTAAAAAATGCCAGCTTGAGACTAATAGAGACTTAGGTCCTTGGCTTGCCTGTGGGATTTGCACAGTGTGGGTGCTTGGCAATGGTCACAGCATCAACACAAGTATTGCTCAGCTCCATTAGAGGGAAGCCAGAACAGATACCTCAGGATGTATCCCTGTTTTCCTCAGCATGGATATTGCAAGGTTAATCCTCTTGTCTCATGCAAAAATATTGGGTGACTGCCAAGGGGCCTGAGCAGTGCAGCCCTGGCACCCTGCTGGCTGCCTGCTTGCTGGGCACCCCAGGGTCTCTATGCTTAGGTAAGAGCACAGCTGGTCCAGATGCTCTGCCCAACATGAGGAGGCCACAGTGACTCTCCTTCCTCTACTCTCCCACCTTCTCTTGCCAATGCCATTCCTTATTCACAGACACAGCAGTCTGCAGCACACCATCCTTGCTATAAGGTAGTCCAAATCAGATTCAGCCCTCATGATTCCTGCCTGTGAGGATTTGAGGTTTCAGCTCAGCTCTTGAGGCAATCCTGGTTAGGAACAGGAGAAGCATACATGAGATTGAGAGATGTAAACACGCTATGCCTTGTGCAAGAAAAATACACATCTATCTGAAGAAACAAACCAGGCCACTTGTGTGTTCAGTGCTGGATTCTTTTAATCTGTTTCTGACTTCCATTCCCACCTGAAAAGCCTTCTCCCTCCATATAGAGCAGTATGTTTTTTGTTTCTGCTCCTGGCCTTCTCTCTTCTTACATTAATACAGCTAGAGAGATATTCTTATCTTCAAGAGCATCCCAGCCCTTGCTTAACTGAGTGTCTAATCAGGATGGATGAACTGTTAGAACATCAGAGGCAAATGACTTGTTCCTCAGTGGTTTCAACAGCAGAACTAAAAACCTGGTTTACCTGAGCTGTCTCACTGTCCATGATGCTCAATTTAAAGAGGTTCTATTACTTCTGCTCCTTTTCCTTCAATGCCACCTGAAATATTTTCTTCTCCCTTTCCTTAGTGTTCTTATATGAGTGTGGAAGCAAAAAGATCAGGAAGAAAACAATCATTCCACACATTCACAAAGGGATCCATAAATGTCTTTCAAACAGATTCTTTCAAACACTGAAGATGCACTTCAGGCCATTAAGCTCTCAGCCAAAAGATTTGTGTTCCTCCCATTTCAATCCCTTGACAGGTTCAATTGCTAGATGTAAAAGTTTTTAATTACATATTTAGAAATCTTTATAAACTGTTGGGATTACTGAGCAGAAACTCAGCAAAGTGAAGGCCATAAGGTCTGCTCAGACAGGAAATCCTTTATAAATAAGCATGCACTGAAATAAAAAGCAAAATAACCATTACCTCAAGTTATCAATCAATATTTTCCTTAGAGTTTCCTGAATCAGTAAACTCTTGAAGAGTATCCCTAACCTTTAGTGGCCTAATTGACTTCAGTCATATATGTACCATCAGTTTACTCAGTTTGGATTTTCTCTTATGAACTGAAAAAAATATTTTTAAAGTCTATATTTTGAGTCTGGAATTGAGGCCTCAATGCAGTCTGCAAGAACTCAGTGCCTAGAAAAGTGCAGAACTTAAGCTGGGAAAGCAACGGAGGGTGTAAGTTTGTGCTGCCCCATTTACCAGTGTGAGGCATAAGGACCTAAAGGTTCATTTAGGGCCACAAAAGCAGAATATGGCAAAGCCAGGAAACAGATTCCAGTCTTCCAAGTCCTGCTCTCTATATTTTAATCCTCTGGTGTATATCCTATAGAAATTCCAACCAACCTTTATCCTCCTTTAGACCTTCTGCTAACAACTCAGTAGGTAGAAGGCACTGCACAGTTTAGCTAATACTTCACCTGCTGGGGATCAGGTAATACATATTCTTCCTTCCCAACATTTATTTAGAAACTTGAGCATGATATGCTTGTGAAATATGTATTTTTGGATAATATTTGAATTTCAAATGGAAAGTGCAATATTATAATTTTGGCTAATTCATTCAGATAATTTTACCCAACACAGTATTGATAACCAAGCACATTAAGCAGTCTAATTCAGCTCACTTCATATCACAGGAGTGCAAACAACAGACAAGAAGCAGACTGCCAAACTTTGCAAAATTAAATTTAAGTACAGAAGACATAATAAAGAGAAAGAAAACCCTGGGTAAGTTTTCTGAAAAGAGCAAAGACATAATTACTTCAGCCAAACAGCAGCAATAACACAGACACTGACAAAATGCAGGGATTTCATGTGCTTATTGACTAAACTGTTCACAAAAAAAGGTCTTTACCTTAGCAAATGCCACATTACATGATAATAATCAAGCTACTGTACTGTACTTCTGAGATATAAAGCACCTTTTACTGGAAATCAAAGGTCTTTTTCTGAGTAGCTGAGAGAACTTTATGGTTCTTTGATGATATGGACACATATTTTACTTTTTTGTTTTCTAACACTGAGAGTTGATTTTTTACTCTTTATGGTCATGAAACATCCTGGGGTGTTTTTGTTGGCTTTTGGTGAAGTTGCTGAAGTAGTAGAGTTAGGGTGGAAACTTTTAGTGTGCCCAGCTAAGGCACATTTGAGGTCTGAATGATAAGCTTGTAATATGAAATGAATGAAAAAGATAGAAGTGAGATTATTTTTAAACCCTTAGTCTCCAAATTTTCCTTCCATTCTTACTGTTAGCAAAGTGTCTGTTGGATCAATGACAGTGAACCTCTATTTTAAGACCAAAGGTAACACCAGGCTCTGGGAGAAGAAGCTGATGAATGCTCAGAGGGTGTCAAAATTTGTACCTCTTGTGGGTGATGAGAAGTGGGGAGAGACAGTATGTCTTCAGGATAAGTGATCCTCTGGCTGTCCTTGGAAGTCACTGCCAGTTCTGTTTCCAAAATAAAAGTGTCACAATCATGGCAAGATAGCCTTGCTTGATATGGAGTGTATTAGTCTCATCAGCCTTCCTGCCTTGTTCTGCTTTCCAGCTTTGGCTATTTTTTTTTTTTTTTTTTTTGGTTGTGGTTTTAGGGAGAGGTAACGGGTGAGTATTGGAATATTTTAACTGAGGATTTTCAGTCTTCTTGTAAGGGCCATCTTGCCATCCTGGACACTGTTCGGCTGGGTAACCCCAACAAAATTCAGAATACAAACGTCACTTCAAAGATTGAAATTCCTTCACTCTTCTCCTATTGGTGTTTTTTTCCTAACAACTGTGATCACATCCATCTTAACTAGGTTAGGAAAAAACCCTCTAAAAATTGAAGAAGAAGAATCCCCTACCTGCAGATGCAAAAGGCTGGTGTATCAATCTACAGCTGGAATGTAAATTGCAGGTACTTGAGGCTGGCTGTTT
Organism: Haemorhous mexicanus; assembly: GCF_027477595.1. NCBI lineage: Eukaryota > Metazoa > Chordata > Aves > Passeriformes > Fringillidae > Haemorhous > Haemorhous mexicanus. Next base: position 74,224,498 of record NC_082343.1, read on the forward strand.
CAATAGTATGTCTGTGATGGATTTTAAATCTATTCCTGTGTATAAAAAACCCTGCCTATAAAAACCCTATATATACACCAGTTTACCTGAGACCGTGAGGCATAAGAAAATAATGTTTTCTTGGTACTGTAGTTTCCATTACAAAACAGCTGCAAATATTTAAGGAGCTTTATTTGATGTACATTTCTTTCTCAGTTGGTGCAGCATGAGAGAAAGAAAAGCCACCCTCTAATGTTTTTGGAATGGCCAGTGCGATTAAACTTCCTGACTGTATCTGTACTGTATGTTATAGGAATGCATTATTTGTGGGTATATTTAATTTTGGATGTGGTGGTACTAATCAGCCTCTGGTATCGTGTTTATTTCTTTTCCTCAAAAGCATTCCTCCATTCAGAAGACTTTTTAAAGTGGAGACAAGAAACAGGTCATTTTTATATATGAAATTTAACATTTACTCTATCTATGGATAACAGGTTCTGAGGTGAACTGCTGAGTGCGTCACGGTAAGCCTGGCAGAGTTAAGTGTGGAAAGTCAGTCTGAGCACATGCTGTAATGGATTTGACCTCGAAGAGCACTGCAAAGAGAAATTGCAGATAACCATCTGAACTGACTTCAGAAGCCCTGACTCCCTGGATACCAAGAGAAAAGGGAAGGACTAAATAGATAGAGGGAACAATCAGAAATACAAGGTTGAATAAATGCTTAATATTTGAAGTGTTGAAAATAGAAGAAAATAGAAAAGCAGTACATTTCCATGCTTGATTACAACCAAGTAAGGAATTCCTTAAGACAGTTTTAAAAAAGTAAGGTATATATTCAATAGAAGTGAGATGTAATATATGTAACAATAAATACATGCAGCTGGAAAAATTCCTAAGACAGTTTTAAAAAAGTAAGGTATATATTCAATAGAAGTGAGATGTAATATATGTAACAATAAATACATGCAGCTGGAAAAATCTTAAACTTGCCTTTCCATGGCAAAGAATTACTGATTAAGAATACTAAGGAGAAACTGTAGAGAACGAGACTTTCATTCTCAGCAGGCCGGAGTTCAAGTCTCCAGAAGGGGCAGAAAAGGGAATAGACCCCAACCCATGGTGTATCCACTTCATGTTTTATTGGATGGACTTTAAACTTGGTTGTTCTTCATATCATATTTATCAGCAAAAGTAGGGATTAGAAAGTGCTTTCAGGATCTTCTGGAACTGGGAACTGCTGTGAGCAAGAGCCACTTGTTTTCTCTCTATTATGTTTAAAGAGAGGCAGAAAAGGAAAATAGGGTATGTTCACGGCCACATCTGCTCTACAAAACTCCAAGTCAGAGTCAAAATAAGCCTTTAAAGGGAGTATAGACAGCAGCATATTTAGTTTTGATTTATTAAAATAGTTTTCAGACTGCAGTCTTATTTGTCCTGTGAGAGCAGCACTCTCTGGTAATGGGAGCATTGAATTTTCATGTGAAACATTTTAGAGAGCATATTTTTTTCCACCTACAAGAGTGTGACAAGAATTTGCTCTTGTATGATGATGTGGAAGTTATAGCTGCTATGCTAAACATGTATTTATGATCACTCCTGGCACAGCTGCTGTGTATTTTGTTTATGTTGTTACAAACCTACTTGTGACACATTATAAAAAATACATTCTTTTGTGGTAGTCTTGCACTGAGGCAGAATAAATCATGCCTCCTACATCTGCTCTGGCTTTTCTGATATAGCCCATTTGCTGCTCCTTACCCTGGAGAAGGGAGAGCTTGTGTGATTTTTAGTCCCATACCAGGTAATGTCGAAGGCCTCATGAAAGGGTAAATGTAGATGCCTTAATACAGCTGTCAGAGAGGCAAACCCCAAACCACAGCATGAGGCAGCTACCATCCTTCAATCAGAATAACCTGCTTTCATTAAATGCTAGTTTGGGAATGGTCTAGACATGCTTTAAGCATGTGAGGAACAGCACAGTGAATAATTTCAAAATGGGGAAAACAAAAGAAAAACTAAAACAGTAACAAAGCTTCCAAAATGAATAAGAGCTAACCAGATCTAGCACTAGGCAAGAAAGACTGAAGTCTTTAATTTTCTCTGAACTTTCATATTAATATTGACAAAAACATGACTACTGTCTCAATGTGCCTTTATTACAGACACCTCTCTATGATACTTCAGGAAAAAAAGGGAAATCGCTGTCAAATACTTGCAGCATTATTTTGATTGGATATTTTAAAAATTATATTTGTTTCTTTCCACTTTCCCAACCCAAGTTTTTAATTCTTGCTTAATTAGCAGTATTTTAAGAGTGTTTTTGATTTATTATAGTAATTTGGTTTTTATATGCATGTTCTTCATAGCCTTTCTTCTATTTGCTTGTCAATATTCCTACTGACATCAGTAGTGCAAACCCAAACCCTATTGTTTGATATTTGAAGGATACGGGTTTATGTTATGCCTGTAGAGAGAAATGCAACTTCTTTTTTTTTTGTGTGTTTGGGATTTATGCAGATGTGTGTTTGCATGACTGGTGTCTCAGCCTTTACTTGCTTTTATACAATAAGAAAAAAGTTATAAGTGAGCAGTTCCAAACTTAATGCATTTCGGATATTTTATTGTCTTCCCCCTTAGCTGTGATTGTTAGGAATGAATACAAAGCAGCTATTACTGAACCCTGAGAAAGAAATGATGGAAACTTTAGGATATCATTGTAAAGCCAACATTTGCTAGCTGTCATCACAGGTGTTTAAGCTTTTCTCTTAACCCAGAAGATAAATCGCACCCATATGTTATGTACGACTGGGCTGTAATTTTTAGTTGATGCTGAACTTTCAATGGCGTTTAAGTACTGACTCTTCAGAAAACATCTGTTTATGAGGCATTTTGTTTAATTATGCTTTGTTGTTGTGACTCTCCTGTAGTGTTTATCGTCCTGAGGAGCACAGCTGAAGATTTAGGTCAATGACCCCTCTATCCATATACTCTGACACACAGATCCACAGGGGATTAACCACCTAAATGGAAATTTTATTCATTACCTCTTTTGTGTTGCTATTCTGAATGACTTTTTCTATAAGGCTGCATGAGTAAAAAACTAAGGTCAGCAAAACTTTGTTTGTTCCAGTACTTTTAGATAATACTTTCCAGTGTAATATAAGGATAGTTTTCATGCCATGCAGCTGATTTAATTCAGTAGAGAAACTAAGGGGAGGAAAGGAGCACAAGCAAACCACAGAGCAGTTTGCTGAATGTTCTCAAATTTCTTTTGACACTTCATGGTGTTAGAAAGCCCTGTGCTAAATATGTTTGTGCTGGTCTGCTGTGAAAATTCACTGCTCAATAGCTCCCAGAGTTTCTCATCTCTTACCTATGGTGTGCAAACCTACACCTCTGACCATTGGGCTCCCTTGCAGAGTGTGGATGGTCACTGTGTGTCTCAAAGACTTATAAAGGATTTTTGTGAACTGCTTCCAAGGTACCTCTCTACTTTTAATCTCCTCATGACAGAGAATTGTCCGTGCATCATGCCATTCCTGAGAGGCAAAGTGAACAAATTCCTTAGAATAAAATAACTGTGGGCTCATAAAATCAAATAGCTTTTGCTTATTTTTGACAAATATGATTTAAAGTAGCAAAATTTGGCAATATAGTGATACTTTCTTTTTTTCTATGTCATAAAGTTGTCTGTTTCACAGCTGGCCCCATGGACTGGGGGTCAAGGACAGGGAAGTTGAAATGGATCATAAGGTAATTTAGTTTATTATTCTTGATTTTGCCCAGCTTTTTCTTTGGCTTATCTCATTTTAACATTGTTGGTGTTCTCCATTGACTGCTTCCTTTGAAAAACAGCTTAAGGCTAATTCCAAGACAATGTTGATTTCAAAGGAATAGAGCAGGTTAAATGAAATTTCTATCACAGCATTCTATTTGATATCTGCTAAGAAGAGAACATAGTCAAGATTACTGTAAATTGTTTGGTTAAGCAGTCCTTGGGTCCTATGTTTGTAGCCTAAGGGAGAAATATGTATTTCTGTATATTCATATTCTGCTTACACTTAAACATAATACAGTGATATATTCACAAAAGCTATTTTAGTTTAAGGAGGCCTGGAAATCTACAGATACCTCAGAGCATTAACCAAATCTACCACTCCCTATTTTTTAGGTTAAAGCCAAAGTCCAGAAAAGCCCCTTTAAGGCATGTATGACTCTGAATTCTGGCACTACTTGGTTTTGTTAATTCTTGTCTTAAAAGATAAAAAAGTGGGTTTTCTGTCAAACCTAGGAATATAAATCTGTCGAGACATACCAATAAAGACTGAGTCACAGACAAAAGCACTTTGAACAAATGCTAAAGGTGTCTGGAAGAGCTGATGTAACTACAAACCTCATCTCTCTGAAACTCCATTTGCCTTCAGAAGCCTATCACGTCTCTCAGGTATACATGGAACTGTGAAATTTGCTGTTCCAGCATGTTGTTGGTTAAACTTAGTTTCTGTCTCAGCCTCAGTTTACTGCTTATGAATCAGATGTTCACTTTGCTAGAGCATTCAAAAAGCAAGTTGCTTGCTGAAGCTGCGCTAAACTCATCCAGCTCTTACTGAAGTAAAAATTCTGATTAGTTCTCCATGGCCCATTCAGCTATGCTGGTTGGGAAGGCATTTTTCCTTTTGGAAATGGATCATGGAAAAGAAGCCAACTGGATTCCAGGTTGCTCTCCTGAGGCCTCAGCAGGCTAGTACTCAGGGCTGTTGGCAGCCTTACCTTTCTACCAGCTTCTGCAAGGCGAGTAAAATAATACTTGTACCTCCATGTAGCTTTGCCTCATCTGGTCTTCTGATCCTTCCAAATAAATGAAAGCCACACATGTTTTATTGCAGATTTTTGGAGTGCAGACAAAGTGCAAGGAGAGGGGATAATTAGACTTCAGGGTGGTATCTCCCTCTAACATCATAAATCAAAATTATTTAACACTGAATATAACAGCATGTTGGTGGATCTTCTTTCTAAAAGCTCATCATAACTTCTTCCTGGATTTTTTCCTTTTCTCTCTTGGCTGAACCTTTCTTCTAGAGTAGAAAATTGAAATTTGGCAGTATAAAAGCTTCAGACAGTGAAGCTGACTTTTGATCCCCTAGGCCTTTGATAGTTTGAGAATGGGAACAAAATTTTTGATATTTTTTGCCTGTGTGTATAAATCAAACTTGCTGGACTGCTACTGACACTGTTTGACTGCAGCATCGTGGTGGGGTTTTGCTACCAATCAAATGCAGGAGCCTGGACTCAGTGCAGTGAAGTCTGCTGAGGGTGGGTATCAGCATTTCATCCAGCTGCAATCCCCACACAGATCTTATAATGACTGATATTCTTTTCTTATCCAAAACCATCAGAGAAAGCTTTCAGTCATTTATGCACCAGACAGCAGTGACAGTTAGTGTGAGTGGACACCATCCTTTTCTACTTATGTAACACTCCAGCATAGCAATTCTCCAGGCTGTATCATCCTTATGACAGGAAGGCTCTAAATATGAGAAATACCAGGTCATGGGATTGGTGAGTATCAGCTCCCAGAGAAGGGCTGGATTACTAAAGACGTTTCCTGCAGCTCTCTAGGTGTTCCCCAAAGTTGCACTTTTTTTCTGGATGATTCCAGCAATGGCATATTTAATTGCTATTTTGTCTGTTGCTATTTGTAGGGACATTTCCCCCCCTTTTCTCTGGAGAACTTTTGAACTGAACAACACTTAATACTGAAAATGAATAGGAGTACACTGTAATGTATTTAGTCTGTCTCTGTCAGATAAAAATGTTCAAAAGTGGAAAAATGCTTTCTTCTAAGCATTAGGAGTAGACTTTGCATTCTTATCCTTAACAAATTGAATTGAACTCACAGGAATTCTAAACTCATAAACAACATACAGTGTGAGTGTAAGAACTTTTCCTTTAAAATAAGTGACTTGAATGTTCAGTCTCAGGCTCAAATACGGTTATTTAGAAACTAAATCTATTACATATGTATATTCTGGCATATCAGGATAAGAATTTTACTCTTTGTTGCATTTCATCCAGGGAAAAAGAGGGCTGGGAAATTGCTCAAAAAAATATGACATAAGAAGCAGAGAAAATGGGTTTAGCGGAGACGATGGGGTAAAACCCGGGAGGCAAATCATTGAGTCATGCTGTGCCAAAATTAGATTTTAAAATTGTTTCTGACATGTTATGAAAACCCACAACACTTTGTTCTGAATACCCAAAAGCTATTATAACTTTTGTTCAAAAACAGTTGGCTGTTCTCGTCCTTGTTCTTTCAGATATTCCTATACATTAGGCAGCTGATATAATTTTGACACATTGCATTTGAATAAATAATGTTCCTTTTTCCTCACCTGATGATAGAGAGCCTTCTAAGACTGAGAACAGCTACCAGGACCAATTGAAGACTGTTACAAAATGCATTGGAACTGTAAAAAAGTTGCTATTTGTTAAATTGGACTGATTTCTCCACCTGGTGCTGCCAATTATTTTACCCAATTTAACCTTTTAAAATGTCATTCTTTGCCCCTCTTAAGGATACCTAACTAATGCATTTTTCCCCTCTCTCGAGTTCTTAAAAGCTACTGCCTTTTCCATGGCTGTAGGAACTTCTTAGCATGATTGTAAAAAGGAAGAAAATGTATTGTGAAAGCAGCTTCCCTCCCGGGAAGTGAATGATAATTTTGCCCCACTTAAAGTCATTGTCATGTAATTAATTAATTTAGTGCTTTTAATCACTTCAAAATATGAAAATGCAAAGCACAGAAATTAGAATTATTCAAATTTTCATTTAAAACTAGCTAATGTCTGTCCATGGCATGGCAGTCCTGGTGGCATCTTGTTTTAATGACTATTCTGAATTCTCTTCCAGTTTAGGAAAAAAAATCACCTATTATGCTGATGTATCTGTAGACCCTGTGTTTTTCACAGTTATGAATCTTGTATTATGTTGGAACTTCTTTCTTCTTTTCAGAGACATTTCACTCTTAACTGTGATGTCCATTAGTATCCCATTCAAGGAACTATGAAAAATGACGACATTAAATGCTTTACAAATAGGCTTTTATTCATCCGATTTGCCATAATGCAGAATGACATGATTAGTAGTGATTTTTAACTGGCTTCTAAGAAGGTGTCATGTATCAGTTTTGTCATGTGAATTAGTTGTTATGGTAATGAGAGCATATCATTTATTCCTTGGAAGGTTGCATTAGATCAATTATATAATTAATCTGTCTTGTTTCTTTCCTTATTTGTTTCTCTAGTAATTTCTAGAGTGCAAAAATATTGGTGTTACCATATTCAGTTAGTATTTTTCTGATCTAATCACACTGATTATTTTGCAAACAATACTTTATGAGGTATTTTTTATGTTTTTATTTCTTATGAGAAAGGGTTCATTTCACTCAGTTTCTAAATGTTTTTAAATTTTTTAAAATAAATTGTTTGCATCTTGTTGCTTTCTTTTAAAACATGAGTTTGTCAGTAACAGTGTTTTTCTCTGGCACTGTAGTGCACACATGAACTGAAGGTACTTGCTGACAAAAATTTGAGAGCTGTGGCAGAGTCCATGTGTCTCCTGTTCTAAACAGAGTATCTAACCATTAGCTGTCAGGTTGCTTTTCTGCCTCCATTGCCCACTTATTCTTGCCTACACAGAGTCCTAACTTGAAGGGGGAATGGAGACAGGCTTCAGTCCAGTCTTCACAGCCATGGTTTTCTTCAGACTTTGGTGAGAAGCCCACCTCTCTCCAACTCTTCTGAGCACAGAGCACAGACCCCAGCTGAACTTGGATCAACCCAGGCTTAGCTATGTTGAAAGGCAAATGTTTCCATGATTCCTTATATATTGTCTACACTGATCTTAAACAAAGGTAGACCTGAACATTTCTGAAAGGGTGTGTAACTGAGCTATTAATATACACAGAGGAAAACTATACAAATGTAAATTATTCCAGGAAAAATTCTGTTCTGAATTTCCTCCCCACAGTAGAAAAAAAGCAACTCAGTTTTCTGAAAATGGCATGATTTAATTAAAACATATTTCTTTAATTTTCTGTAAAATTCTGAAAAATCCTGTGCAGTTTGATTTATGAAATATGCAACTTCTAAATCTGTATTTGTGCACAAAACAACTGCATTTTTCCTGACATTTAAGCAGTGATATTTTGGACAACCCTACCCATTAAATGATAATTTTGTTAAGTTTTCCTATCCCTTATGTATCAATACAGATAATTGCATTTGTGCAACAAATAATTGACTAGTTGTTCAAAGGCAACATTGTATTTGTTCAGTAGAGATCATCTCTAAGAAAAAAGCAAATATCTTCCAGCTAAGAAAATCCCAACATACTCTTGTAACACAGAAGGAGAAAAAAGCTAAGCACCCTAGATCCATTCTCCAATATACTGCCAGCTTTGTTTTACTACCAGAATAAAACATGACTATGTACACCAAAAGGTGACATTATCTTGTGAACCGGTGTAGACTCTTATATTTACGAGGAGCTGAGTTCATCCTCAAACCCAAATGTTTGCCAGACCAGTAATCATGTGCAAACCTACACCCATGAATGGATTAAGCCATCGCCCCACGAGGGCCTGGGGCAGCCAGGTGTGATCAGTGCACCAGCTCGTCTCAGCTCCTGCTCAGTCTGGGCACAGCAGACTTGGCTGTGGTGGCTGTCCTGCCCCTCGAGCCACCAGGAGATGGTAAAGCACTTCATGCTTCGAGCCACAGCTAGAAGCAGGCCCACGAGATGAATTAAGTGTGGGCTGCAGAGGTTTTTGTACTTTAACTTGCTGTTATCCTAATCAGCCAAAAGCTGATTAAAAAAGCTGAGCGCTTTCAAAGGCTATGGGTGTCTCTGGGTAGCAGAGTGGGAGGTTATGGCATTCAGGCCTTCAGGCACTAGGTCTAGAAGAAGCTTAAATCCCCAAATTGCCAGCAAGTAAATGCGGAGATACCAGTCTAGGCTAAAACTTATCAACGTTTTATTCCTGAAGTGCTTTAACAATAAACACATAAAGTCAATTATAATGAACACTTGGGTCTTTTTTGTTTCCTATACTAATCTTAATTTTACAAGAAATGAGATGGTGGTGGAGACCTACATTGTACCAACATGTGTGATTGTGGCTGTTAACAAGGTGAATGTAGCTTTGGGCTGCTTTTACCTTGTGAGAGCCGTGTCACTCCACACAGCTGTAAGTGACAGCTGAAAAACAAAACCTTAGAGATCAGAAATAAAGTTATCTGGACTGCAGTGTTTATATGGTTCTTCAAAATAATAAATGACAGAATACAATGACAGACATCAGTAAGTGGTGCCCTTTTCCAGTCCAGATTTGATTATTATTGGTGTCATAGTCCACTCTAAGAACTACATTTTAAGAAGACTTAAAGATTATCAGCTTTGGTCTGGCAATTGTTTGTGCCGATTCAATTGCCATTATCTCAATGTCCTTACCAATGTGACATTATTTAAAATATGTAAAGTTGCTTTACTTTACTACTTACTTCAATATTGATGCCATCTACTTAATAAAATATTTGTTACCATTACATCATTTCTCATCAGGGTGCTATTAGAAAATGAGTGCCACTAATGCATTTTTGAATATATAAAATTGAGGGTACAGAGGAATAATGACTCTTCTGAGGACTCAGTAGTAGAGCCCAAAATAGCAGCTTGGGTTCTCAGCTTCTTACTCAGTATCTGAACTAGTTTCTGCTGCTATGATATAGCATAGCTTGAAAGTGGTACTGATGTAACAATCACATATCTCTCGGAAGGAAAGCACAATGTATAGGCAAATCTATTATCAAAGGAGTAAAAAAAAATCTTTATAATTGTATCATGGTGTGATGGTTAACACTGACAAGGCACCAGGAGGCCCTCAAGTTGGTTTATCACTCTCCTCAGCAGGGCAGGGGTAGAAGATGCAATGAATAAATCTCGTGGGCTCAGATAAGGACAGGGAAATCACTCAGCAACTACTGTTGTGGGCAAGACAGATTTCATCTGAGAAATTAGTTCAATTTATTGCCAATAAATAGCAGAGTAGGACAGTGAGAGATTAACTTAGAACCACCTCACCATGCTCACCTACTTCTTGGGCTCAGCTTCACTGCCACCCCTTCTATCTTCTCTCCCTGAGGAACACAGGGGAGGGGGAGTTAGGATTACCATCAATCCATGACTCTTTTTCTCTGCCACTCCTTCCTTCTCATACTCTTCTGCTCCAACATGAGTCCCTTGCACAGAAGACAATTCCTCACAAACTTGTCCTTGCTCTAGTTTGGACTGCTTCTCTCTCATAGCTGCTGCACAGCATTTTTTCACACTTTCTGAAGTACTTTCCCAGAGGTGCCACCCCCACAGATGATGGACTCAGCTTTGGCCAGTGTCTTTTCCATTTGGAGCTGACTAAAACTGGCTCTATCCAACATGGAGCCGGATCCTGGCTTCTCAAATGAAGCCAGGTGTCTTCTCAAAGAATTCAGTGCTGCAAACTCTCTACTACTGAAATTTTGCCAGGTAAACCAAATACACATAGCAAGGAAAAATGTGACCTCCAATGATTTGCCTGGTTTTTATTTTATTTAATTCTGTGTAGAATACCTTCCAAAAGGACAGGTGGTCAAAATCATCTTCTTCGCTTTAATGATACTAGTAGAATATCAATGGAGCAAAAATCAGTAAATTGTAGCTGCTCATGTTTGTTTTGACAGTCCTGTGCAAAAAATGCTACAAAACTTTTCTGTGGAAGCTGGAAGACATATGAAATAAAGTGTATTTAAAAGTTCTGTATATTTAAAACTTTCAGAGAAAACTTGTCTTTGTTCGTATTCTAAATGGGTTAATTATCTTTGAAATATTGCTAGTCTGGTCTTTGACTTAATATTATTTTTCAATTAATGAATTGAAAAATTTTTTTAGTTTTCTGGGACAAAGCAGAAGATTGTAGCAAATACTGCAGAGAGTTATATGTTCTGATCTTTAATGGGCATTTTAGTTACATTAGAATATTTTCCATTTGTGGTTTTAGTATTAATTTAATTTTTTTCTGTGTAGAGTTTATGCTTTAAATCTTTCCATTTATCTTTCCAGTTCCTCCACAGGATGATTGCACTGATTCTCAGTGTTTCTTCTGGGACATGATGGCTATTCCCTTGGTAACACGTTGCTTAATCCTTGACTATTCTTGCTACACTAATCCAGGAGACTTTAGAGCCATGAATCTGAATGCTGAAGTAATTCCCAGTTGGTTTAACAGATATTGGGAGTATGTATTTTATGTTGGTTCTTCCTATCTTGGCTGAGGCAGTTTGCATGTGATACTCATTTGGCTTCACAAATAAACTTTAACTGACTGGAAAATAATAAGGGGCATTTTGTGACTGGTTTTTAGGGATATCACAGTGCTGAAAAGGGACTTGCTGTGGAAGATATGGTCTAGTAATTGATAGGGTGATATGATACATCCTTAGTGAAAAAAAGATTTTGTAAAGGCTAATTAAAAATACATCTCCTAAAAATGTTATAATAGTAAAATATTCAAAAAGGAAAAGTGTTAGTAAGACACCTTGTAATATCCTTGCTGCAAATTCTTTACTGGTTCTTCACAATAGAAAGATTTCTAATCAGCACAGTATAATCAATAATTTGTATATGTTACAGTGCCTTGCTTGTCCTATCTGAAGTCCCAGAAGATTTTTTTCCTTGCTTTTTCTCTGATGAGTTATTGACTTTTCAGTCCCAGTTTTAGCAAGTAAATATTTGATACTAAAGCAGTGCACACTACATTTTCTTTCAAAAAATCTTACATGGTTCTAATTTTTAAAAACTTAAATATATGTGTATTTATGATTTTGTATGTAATTTGTGGCAGCATGTTACCTCATCAAACAACATCAAACCTATCCTGAATTTTGCTGCCTTATTTTGTTAACCAGCCTTGCTCAGTAGCTGCCTCTGTTACACAGAAATTGACATCAGAGTTAGAATGATTCCTGCACTTAAACAACTAACTAGCATCTAGGATCTTCCTTCTAAATTGAGTATATCAGGCCACCAAGATGGTCCCAAGAGTTGTAAAAAAAGTCATTGATTTATGCTTAAAAAACAATAACTTCATGCAAGAATCCTTTCTGCTAGCTGTTTTCTCTATAAAGGCTAGAAAAAATGTATTTGATTTAACAGCTCTCTGAAGGCCAGCTGTATTTTTCTGTCCCTTTATGAAAAACAATGCAGTCACTTATGAATAGATTCTCCACTTGGGAGGGCGTGCTTGTAATGGCACCCTTCCTTGGAGGTTCAATGGCTGGCTGCAAGTTCTGAGGGGGAGTGCATCTGGAAAGAGGCACCCTAAGCCACTGTGCCCATTCTTTGGAGCAAGATGGCAAGAATTTATCCTTTCAGGACACCAGGGTGTTGTACCTCTGTCACTGGAGCAATTCCACAACTGAGATAAGGAATACAACCTAGTGTTAATACTGTACAAACCTGCAGAAACTCTACAAACTCAAATATATACCTGTATTCCTAGTAAATCTAATTGGACAGAAATCTTTCCACATACTTTTCATAATTCCTTCAGGGCACATACTTAAAATATTGATGGAAAGAAGTAGCCACTGTCTATTGTATGATGTGTCTGAAGGCAGCCTGTAAGTAGCTTATATAAACACTTGACCTATGGTTGTCCTTAAAAATCACTGATTTGAGAACTGCAATGTTACCATATCTGTTGAATTATAATTAAGACTTATTTTAAAATAATTGCATGTATCTTCACTTATCTGGGTGTTATCTTGTTCATATCTTACTGATTTGAATTTTAGATGCTTCAATATTATAATTAGAAAGGCTGCTTCCAGACCTACAATCATGCCTGTGTGAAGCAGTGGTAAGAATTCAAAATTTAACTAAAAATCATAAAAAAGCTTTGGTTGAAAAGAGCTCTAATCTAACCTCAATGTGGGGAAATATCAGTGCAAACATACAGTATGGTCTGCACTGAGAAAATTACTTTCTTCTGTAGAACAAAGCTTTTCTATCCTTCAGCAGCTGATCAGAAGGTCAAATAGTTTTGATATGCATTTGAAATTTTGAATAAATGAATTTATGACTCTTATATTTGTGACTCTCTGTGAAGAGTCATGCAGCCAATTTGCCAGCAGTGAGCATTCACAGAAAACATATGTCAGTCTCCAACCCTAATTTTCTGCATATGGATATTTGAACAAGGGGCAGGATACAAAGCCCATTGTAATCACCCAGAAAGACACCCACTGACTTCAGCTGCCTTTCTTTTATTGTTTTCTGGAAATATTAACTTAATTTTCCAGTCAGGGAAAAGAAATTATGGGGCTTTTGAAATTTTATTTAAAATCTGCCTAATCATGACTGATTCAGAAATGTATAGCATGCTCTGAAAATAATTTGATATTTTATTGAACTCAGAGTTCAAAGGTGTATTTTCTAGCACAGAAAAAAAACCAACAAAGAATTCTCTGAATACTTAATTGACAGACCAGACCCACATTCACACTATTAGAAACATTTCTGTTTATAATAATTTGTATATGTGGAAGCTCAAGACCTGTTTTCTAGATCCACAGTGGTCTTTACTTCCTAGTAAATATTGTAGATGTTATTCGATCTTTGCTTTTGCATTTTTAAATTGCATATAATTCCTTAGAGTGGATTTGCTTTAATTCCCTTGTATTTTAGAAATTATCCTGTGAAAATGGTCAAACAATGTCATTGTACTAATTCTCAATGAAATTAAGAGTCTGTTTTATTGAGTGATACAGATGTCTTAGAAAACACATTGAGGACAATACCCCACTGTCCGCTCTTGGCAGTAAAATAACTGCAAGCTGCTGTCTTTCTTACTGGTGCCTCCAGTCAGTTTCTGGGCCAACCATCACAGGTCTCCTTCCACTACTGCTGCTTCCAGCTGTATAGAGCCACCTTTCTGCAGCAGCCTCTCATGTGGACCAGGTGATGGAACCAAGCAGTTTCAGCCAGTAACTTTGACCATTTACTTCTTGCAAAAGTGAGAAAACAAGACCTTAAACATTGAGGGAAAACAACCTTCAGCTTGATTGAACTGTTTTCCAAAACTGGTTAAATTAGCTGCTCCTAGGTTAGTTTTTATGCTGGGGCTGGAGCAGATTAGGAGGGTATAAAATTTACATGCCAACAAGAGTTACTTGTCATAAAATGAAGAAGCTGTCACCAATGCTGACACTTTCTTGCAATGCTTCCTTTTTATATAGTGCTAAATCTATTTCCCTGACTCTCTTGTCAGATGAAAAATTGCTGTGCCCTTTGTTTTCCGTGTGTAATTAAATAACTTTCCTTCAAAGACTCATCATAACGTATGTAGAAATTATGAAAAACTAGATAAATAGCTAATGAATATCCTTACATCTCACTGGGATTTTCATTCAGCTCTACTAGTGTTGAAAGGATTTCTGGAGCAATTCCATCCAGGAATGGAAAACTCTCAAACACTTATATTCAAATGGGGAAAAGTTCATAACTGGGAACAGCTAAGGCAGGATGGGGCCTTCAATGAGTTTGTTATCATTTGTTGTTTGTTTGAGTATACTGTTTGTGGGCATCTGATATCAAGACAGGCAATTTGAAAAGTTCAAAACTTTCTTAAGGCAAACAATTCATATTTGGAGTGAAAAATTGCACTTTTCACACCAAACAGCTCTGTTATTCCTTCCCAAGAAGATGAGGAGGAAAAACACCTTCTCTCTTTTTAATGTACACATTTATGAAGAAAAATGCTTTTATTCGGAATGCGGATGAAAGAGAAATGGGTTTAAAATCTCCCTGTACAGGCTTGAACAGAGAGGCAGACCTCTTGATAGATTACACAGTGTTTAAATAAACTCATCCATTTTTTATTGTATTCATCTAATAGTTTACATTTTAAGAACTGACTACTGAAAACATATTTCATCTTGCTGGATTCCTGAGAATAGAATTTTTTATAACAGTTTTTCTCCATTAGTTTTTTTATGTGATACTACTTTAAAGAAAAATTTAACCTAATGAAATGTAGGTTTTCTATTCACCTACTCTTGCAGTCATTTATTTAGAATTTTTGGTTAATTGGGGCTCAAGATTCAAAATCATAAAAAAAAGTTTTTAGAAGTTTTGTCTAACTCCATTAAACCACATAAATCACCATTACTGGTACTTTCTCAGAGGTACACTGCTCTACAAACTGGAGCTGTTTTCTCTCTTTGCCGCCAAAATTTGTAGGTCATTATGCAGTTAATCATTAAGCACATAAACCTCTAAAATGAAGTAATATTCTGACATGAGTGTTGTTGTCTCCAAGCACTACTTATGTTCGAGTCAGCTTGATGGTGTTTCCACAGATTCTGAGAGGAGATGGGAGCAAAACTGTGATTTCTATGCCTACATTTGTTTACTGTGAGGTAATCAGCAGTCTCTACCTATTTTAGAAAAAAAAGAAGATATATGGATATTCTGTGAAAGCTCTAATTACAAAATATTTTTACACAAAAACAGTCAAAACACACAAAGTTACTGTTTTGAAGAGAACACCACTCAAAGTGTGATCTAGCAGAGATGTAGACTAAAGTTCTACATAAGTCATTTTACAAGCATTCAATGGTATTGCATAAGACAGAATTACAGGAGAGAGTTCCTTTTCAGCCAGGCTGTAATACTAGATTGAAGCCTTAAAGATTTTGATCTATCATCACCTGAATTTTTTTGGGATTTTTCTAGTTTGCATATCATACCCAATCCCTCTGAAGTACAAATTTTCTCTCATTTTAGTTATTTGACAACAACCCTTAGGAAGAAGTATGATGGATCTGTAGAATTACAGGATGAGCCAGACACAGAGCTATGACTCATTCTAAGTTTTTCATGGGGTTTCTGCCCTCCTTGCACCAGCAATACTGGCTTATGCCAGCTAGAGACAAACCCAAGACTTCCAACATAATCTGGGAAACTCAGCTTCTGTAGTCCCCACCTGGTACAAGGACTTGCACTGAGCATGGGCCATGCTCAAAATTGGAGTAATTTTCTTTTGATTCATACTCCCCCTCTGGTTCAGTGGCATAAAGGCAATCTTCCATATAATTTTCCTCTAGCATTAGAAGATGAAATTTTGTTTCCATTCATAATGAGTGCCTGAGAAAACAGAAAGAATCAAGCCTATCTTTCATCATGGTAATTTTGTGAAAGTGGATTCCCTGCTGTTCAAGCAGTAATGTTTAAGACAGGTTAACCCTGAAACTTTCCTATAAAGTGCAACAAGCCAAACCTAGCAATCAGAAATTGCATAAGAGGAAGAGACCACAGAGAAGAGAACACATGAGAAAAATCTCTCTGAGACTTCTCTTTTCCTCCAAGGGAGCAAGAAATGATGTTACACATTTGCCTTAAGGGGACATACCAGAGGATTGGAAAGCTTCAGGTGTCTGTAACTGTGATGAAATGAGTTGCCCCTGGCTGGACAACAGGTCCCCACCAAGGCCCTCTATGACTCTCTTGTCAGCAAGATGGGGGAAGAAAATAAGAGAGAAATAAAATCCTTGTAGGTTGAGATAAGGCAGTCTAATTAAAAAAAAAAAAAAAAGCAAAATGTTACATATGCACAAAGAAAGAAAAAAAATCCACAAAAATATTTTATTCTTTACTTCCCATCAGGAAGTGATGTTAGACCTTTGGTCAGGTTTGGGTTGGCTTTCCTGGCTGTCCTCCTCCCAAGATTTTGCCCACCCTCAGTCTGTTGGTGAAGGGGGAATGTTGGAGATACAGCACTGGTGCTGTAGAGCACTGCTCAGCAGTGGTGTTACCAAGGAGCTGCTCTTTGTATACAGTGTTCTTTCTCATGGCAATACTGCCTCAGTTCAATCAAGAAGGGAAGAGTTTTAGTAAAGATTATGAAAAAACAGGCATGTAGGAGCCTAAAAAGGTAGACATAGCTGATGAGAGACCAAAGCAATGATTTATACATCAACTTCCATTATTTATAACTAACATGAATTTATTTTTGTCTAAACAGCTACTAGTACATCTTTTTAACAACTGAGATAGCCAGTACCTGCATCCATGGAATGAAATCAAATATTTGTTCTTCCAGCAAAGGTAGTGTGCAGAAATCAGTGATTCAGAAATCAGTTTCACTGAAAAAGTGATGTATACAGTTTCATCTGTAGACATCCTTAACTAGACATAGATGCAACCTGACACATAGTTTAGAATTCAGACTTTCTTCCATTTGGCTGTATTTTGTGTCTTAGTCTGTGCAACTGATAAAGCAGAAGATGCTCATATCTCAAGGCAGTATGGTGTGCAGTTCTGATCATGACCAAAAACATTACAACTTTCTCCAAAATTAGAGAAATGTAATATTCTTTAAAAGAGCTTTAAGATTAAACCCTGGACAGGACCAGACATATAAAAAAAAAAAATCCCAGCTTCATTACACTGATCAGTCATGGGGTACTTGTTACTAGGTGACTTAGCATATCTTTGTTTTCTGCTTCTTATACCCAAGTAGATTTTTATCCTCTTCCTTTCTCTCTCATGCTGATTTGGGGGAAATTTCAACTGTTTCCAGCTGCAATGTATAACAGTGCACATAGAACACTATGTTTCATTTTAAGCAGTTTTGCTTTGGCTTAAGAGTGTTTGGATTAAATCTGAATTCAAGGTTCAACTTCAAACCCAACCTTTTTATCCTTTCTTGATTAGTTTAGTTTATGTTCTTGCTTATCAGCGGGAGATTAATTCAGATGTCTGCTCCTACTCAAGTGAAGGTTCAGCTCAGCCCTGTTTTCGCTCTTCTTTCTTCACTCCCTTGAGCCTACATTTATATTCCAAAGCTGTTTTAGGCAGAGAATTCTGTGAAGCTCTTCTATCAGTCCAAGGGTAAATGAGCCTGAAAATAAATCTTTCAACAGATATAGGAGGTTCTGTTATCGAGTTGGACTCCATACAAATAACAGTGTTGTTTTTCTACACATATATTTAATAATGGTTTTGCAATGATAAGTTTTACTATTAAAATACAAAGCTTTATGAAGTTTTAAAAGGCATTAATTTTACTGATAAAATGGAAATAAACAATTTTATCTTTACAACATGAAAAATGAAGACTCAGAAAATCCTGGTCGTTGTTTCTTGAGGAAAGAATGTCATACATTCCACTCTCTGACTTCCTTTATGTGTCACTGCACACTCATTTTCATGTGTAGTTTATGTACAATATCTATTTAGGTTCAGCAGCATTCACAGAGAAGCAGGTAGGTACTCAGGAAGGGAGGAAATTTAATGAGGTTTCTTATCATATGAAAAGTCCTGTTGTCTAAGGGGAGGTTGAGAAACCTCTGTTTAAAAGAGAGAAGGCTAAGGGAAAATCTAGTTATTGTCTTCAACTAAAGGGATTGGAGCACAGAACCAATGCTGTAGGATTCTTTCCTACAGCAAAAGGCAAGAGGCAACTGTCACAAGCTGCAGGAAGGGAAATTCCAACTAGATACATGGAAGAAATAAAAACAACACCCATTTTTGCTCAAGCACTGGAATGGGTTCCCCAGAGGGTTTTGATTATGTGCATTCTGGAAGTGTTCAGAGCTTGTCCTGAGGTACCTGCTCTAACAATAGTTTTGGTCCTGTAGCTGGGACTAGATGGTGTTAGGATCACTGTTGGAACAAGGTGTTCTTTCCAAACCAAATTATTGAACAGATTTGAAAACACAGAGGTAGAACAAGTAGGACAGACACCTTATCCACTTCACCAGTATGTGGTGTTCCACCACGCAGTAATATTAGGAAAGGATCGCATCTGCTCTGGGCTCTGGTCCCTTAAGAGCTGGCAGGATGGCCAGCGCCTGACATCCATTCCCTGCTGTTGGAAGGAAGCTTCTGCTTGAAAAAATGCTACATATACATGGGGGTCAGTCCCAGCTACAGAGTGAGAAACATGAATTTCAGTATTTAGAGTGTGGGTTTACTTTTTTGATTTGGTACCTCACCGCCTGTCACAGCCAGCTGACTTATTTACCTAAGTCTAGGTGTCTATTCCCTTCCAAGAACCCTTGCTGGAGTCTAGATTCTGCTCCAGGAATGGAGCAGCTGTGGAGCCTCTGTCACATCTGTCAACTTTGTTTTGATGCAATGTTAATATAAAATTGTTCCATAATGACCAGTTCCTGTGACTGCATGTGCAAGCATTTGATAAATGTATTTGTCTAGGAAAAGTTTTATTTGGTCTGTAGATGGTGTCTCTATCCTGGAACATAGATATTCCTGAGAAGAGAGCTGAAGAGCACTCTGAATCCCTCAGGCTTTGGATTTCGGCTTTAGTCTGCATCAGTTCCATATGCTAGTGGGGTTTACAGCAAGAGGAGAGAATTAATGTATTCCCACCTCCTCAGGTGTCTTTCAGATTATTCCTGTTTAGATGAGTTTGCAACTTTGCTTCAGCTGCAACAGACACATGGGACAAAAATCTAGCCTTACTGGTATTTTTCATTTTGATTAAAAAAAATAAAAGCAAACATTTTCTTTCTTAATCTGCAAGATAAATTGCTTGGCATGCTACTTATATAGCCTGTGCATATCATGCTATAGATAAATTGTTTTTCTTTAAAAGTACCTGTATCTGAAAATATAATTCTCCAAAACCAGCCAAGTTTTTTCTACAAGTCTGAAAGTTTAGCTAAGAAAACAGAATTATATGTACAGGGAGATGTTAGTGTTATGTCTCCAGGATCTTTGATTCCAGAGGAGCAGACTGATCTTTATTCAGTTTATTTGAAGAGAAGCATTAGCATTGATTGCAGAAGTAGCCTTAGAAGGAGCCTTTAGTCCTTCCTTCCTTTCAGCTAAAAGGAAGTAGCATACTACTAAATAGTGATAGCTATCTAAGCAAGACAAAGGAAACAATGAGTAAAATACTTCAGAAGGCTTATGAAAATATTTTATTTTCATACTGTATTGAGAGGTTGGTATGGCAGTATGTTCTAGTTGTCATTTCACAGCAGGCATGAATTTCCATCTACGCTTTTTCATCCACTTGGCATCTCAGAAGAAATATAAAGCATTCAGTCCATTATGCATTGGCATAAAATAGTTACAATCTGAGATCAAAGACACCATCCATATAAAAAAAAAGAGACTTAAAAATGTCTTTGAACCACCCATAAATGCACAAAAATGGCCAGATTTCCTGTGAATAACATTTCCTGTCAATTTGCAAGTTTTTCCTTCTTAGGGTAATGACATTATAAGAAATGTGTTCTGCTTTACATGTCAATTCTTCTCTTTGAGCCAGGTTGAGTACCAAGTGTGACCAGGGGAGAAGTATGTAAAAGGAGCCTTGTTTCATGACTGCACAAAGATTCAAGTTATTCCATTTAACTGAGCAGCACAAAATTGTAGTGTTGGTCAGATTTTTATAGAAGACTTGTATTTCTGAGACTTAGAGATCATCAGTATTTTCAGGTAACACTGGGCTGTCAGGATTACCCAGTAACTCAGTCATCAGCAGTAGTAGTTACAGGATCTCAACAAGTCAAAAGGATTTTGTAAGAGTTTATATAACAAAATATTAGTGAAAGGCAGTAGACACCAGTCTAAGCAGACAAGACATCCCTTTTGCCCTCAAAGCACTCTAGAGCAGAGTCACAAAGAACAAAAGTAACAAAAAGGTAGTTTAGCTTAGATGTGTGACAATCCAGGACTTGCTGTCATTCATGCCTTATCCTGTTGTAGAGTTCTCCAGGAGGAAAATAAGAAGTGGTTGCTTAGCTCATGTTGCAGTGTGTGACACGCAGTGAAGCAAAACACGGGGAGAAAGCAACAAAATATATTCAGACAAAAAGCCTGACTAGATTCTATTAAGATCAACTGTCTTGAAGAAAGAAATAATGAATATTTCCAGAAAATTCCTGTGGGAAAATCATCTGCCTAGATGCTTGTGTTATGCTTATTGCACTTGAAGGGATTGCAGTCTGTCCCGGGGAGAACTTTTTGAAACACCTGAGACTCAAATAGTGGGACTTTTCTCAATGATTTTTTCTTCCTAGAAACAGACTCTTTCTTGCCTTTCTTCTCAGCCTCATGCATTTCTAGACCTTTCTGTACAATGATCCAATTGCAGTAGGAAGATGGTCATTGATTTAGTCAAAGGTATAGCCTGGTACATCTCCTTCAGGCCATCAATATGAGGTTTTAAAAACATTTTCTCCTTGGTCTTAGGTTTTGTGAAGAGGTGGAAAACATATCAGACTACAGACTTTTTTATAAAGGAGAAATTATGCCATTTTACATATGGTTTTCTGTTCGATCTTGATTAATAAAAAAGAAAAACCAACCAGACAATAAAACCAAACCCAAACTATAACGTACTGCGCTTTACTGTATTATCTGAATGCATGCATAAGCTCTGAAAAGTAAAAACATCAGAATTCAGATATTTTTAGTACAAGATTAGTGCCCATTTCAAGAATCAGTGTATCTATGTTTACTAAGCAGTAAAATACACTGCCTACTTCAAATATTAGTAATAAGAGTAGAAGATAAGGTTCTGAGGTGCATTAGCTGGTAAGATTCCTGCTGCACTTTATACTCATGTTTTCTAAACTATTTCAGAATAACTTACAGGAGTGGCAGATTTTTCATCATTGCAAATTGCCTTCAAGCTCTCTCACTCAGTTTTGAAAGACAATAAATTATATTTATGTATTTTTTTCTCACCAAGAGGAGGTTTTGATCAACTTTTGATCTTCAGTAGTTCAGGAGCGCTTAGTTGCTTCTCACATGTTGCTTTTTCTGAGAAGCTGAGAGGAAATGTAGCATTCTAAAGATGCTCACTAGCTCCAGTTTAGCATGTTTGGCAAGAGATACGAGGAAAAGGTTTCAGAAGAGATTGTAGAAGCTTGGGAAGGATTCTATATTCTAGACTACAGACATTATAAAATTGATAGGATAATTAGGCATGTAGCTGATTCTTGAAGTGACAAATTTGGTTGTGAAATGTAAGTAAAAGCTTTGTGTGAAGATAGACATTTAAGAACATACATATTTTTCTCATTGAGGAAAAACATGAAAACAACAAAATTTATCCTGAGAACTGTCCAAATTATATTATGTGGACCTACTTGTATTTAGGTAGTGTAAAGACAAAATGAAAGCTGATAATAGGGAATCTTGAGAGAAAAGGTTTGGAAAAGTTTGATATAAAAATTGATGAGAGAATTTTAGTATGTCCTGTTTCTTAACTATATGGAGACATTTTACCAACCTATTCACTGCAATTATTTATTCTGCTGCATGAACTGAGTTCAGGGATCTGCAATATGAAACTGTTTAGAAGAGAACTAAGTGTTTTCT
Organism: Haemorhous mexicanus; assembly: GCF_027477595.1. Classification (NCBI taxonomy): domain Eukaryota; kingdom Metazoa; phylum Chordata; class Aves; order Passeriformes; family Fringillidae; genus Haemorhous; species Haemorhous mexicanus. The sequence continues at coordinate 74,246,933 of NC_082343.1, forward strand.
TATTTCTCTTATTTAGCATTACTGGTTAAGAGCTTTTTTATAAGGTATATTTACATACACAGAGACTCAGGCCTTTTCTCCTTCATTTTAAGAAACTACATGAAAGGGTAACAGACAGATCTAGCTAACTCCTTTGAGGATCCTTCAGGGGTAGTTTGTGTTGCATTTTGTGCAGGAATCTGCCAAGGTGATTTCTATGGTAACCTCTATTTGCATTCTTTCAAATGATGGTAAATTCTGACACATTCCATTAAATATTGATAGCAGTGTTTCATCTGCAGGAAGCCCACATGGGAATATTTAACTTTATCTATTGTCTGAGACTATTCTTTTATATCAGCAAGCTTTATACAGTTAAAATGTTAATTAGATTTTTATAACCATTTTTATCGTTCTGCTCTTCATCTAGATTGCTCCAAACACATTTATTTACAATTCCAAAATAGTTCCATTAATATTCCACAGCATCTTACTCAGAGATTAGCTTAATAGCTAACCTCAAAAATGTACTTAAAGGCTTGTGAAACACCTACAGAATCATAATACTGCAAATTTTATTGGCTAATAGCCAAGTGATTTGTAAGATCGGATTTTAAGGAAAAGAGACAAGCCAGAAAGAGAAAATGGCATAATTATTTTCAAAATTGCATTGGTTTCTCAAACATGAAACAGTAGTGAAACTGTTTACATAATGGATGTTTTTATTGGTGAGGTGAGGTGGAGTAAAGTAGGCTAAGAAAAATGAAAAAATAGAGCACAGGTAATTTTATCTTCATGAGTGACACATGAAATATCTCCAAAGAATTAAAATAACTCCCAATCCTCTGGAAAAATAACCTTGCATCACACCAGGGATTATGTGTTCATTTTATATTAAACAGTGTTTGGGGATCTGGCTGGTGACTGTTTCCTTACGAAGAAATTAGCAAACATGAATTTGTGGCAGAGGCTCTGAACCGCTACTGTTTTGTGTTTCGCATGGCTGCTCACACATTTGAATAGTAAACACAGGCTGGATTTAAAGCACCACTAGGTAAAGAGGGCACCACTGCTGCTCACCAGCGTGCAGCTGAACAAAGAGCCAGCATCCGACAAGCGGTAACAGCACAAGCTGAAATTGCCATGACCTTTTGTTATTTGGTCTGCTGGCCTACAGGTGGGAAAGGTTGCACTGCAATGGGGAACTTCTGACCTGCTTTGCACTTTTGAGCAGGTTCTGTGCTGTAAGGTAATTACAGGAGATGTTTTTAGAAAATTGGTCCTAATATCCAGGTTTTCTGGGTTCCATTAAGGTCTGGAATCTTGTGCTAAGACAGAAAATTGAAAATATTTGATACTAAGACTGGCTTTGTGAAGAGAAACAGCACTATACATGATTCTCAGCAGTGAAACCACAATTTTTTTGAATGGTTTACTTCCACAGCCCACCCCCAGACCACCTCAATTACAGATGCACAGCTAGTGGGAATCAATCTGTTTATAGATCTCATAAAAATCATGGAATGCATAGATCATGTGATGCTATCTTTAATATCTACTGCATTATTGTTAAGAATTCTTAATCTCTATCCAGATTAATGTCACATCCTTCTCTTTCATTTTTTTAATAAGAGTAACTTCCTGCTGAGATAATTTTGGCATCTGTTGAAAAGTCAGTGGTGTGATATTGCAGTCTTATATGATGCATTTAGAAAAAAACCTTGGAAGTTGTGAAATGCTGTAAACAGTTCTCTCCAGGGTCTAGAGGCTACCTTCAGTGCTCTTTTATGAAAATCCAACTGCAGTTCCTTTTCAATAGTGCACAACTGCTCAGAGCAAGGATACAACATGTCCCTTTGCTTCCAGGACTGATTAAGGATAATGTAATGGAAAAGTAGGGAGGTAAATGGAGTGGCACAGGGGTGGGGGAAGTGAGCTAGGAAAGGAAAAGATGCAAACTTGGAGGTAAAGAGAAACAGAAAGAAGAGAGAAAATAGTAATACAGGTTTGTGCTGCCAAAGTTGATTAATGCAAATGAAGTGGCAAGTTTCCAGAGCAAATCCAGGTTAAGTACTGTTAAGCTCTACAACAAGGCTCAGAATCAGATCTCCTAAGCCCTGTGGACTGGAGCCAATCAAGTGCTATGGGCACATGGTCCTGGAATCACTGGGCAGGTAATGCTAAATACGCCTTTGAATTGCGCTCTGTATTCTGTGAGGGTTGTTGCTGTAGGAACAGCACCAAGCTCAAGATGATTCCAGTCTCAACATAGCTCAAGTAAATAACCTGTGCTCGGGACAGCATAGCAGAAGCTGCCCAAGCTCTGAACAGGAGCTAGCATGGTCCAGCAGAACCACAGCTGTGCTGTTGCTGTGCCCTGGAGGATGGAGGAGCAGAAGGAATATCTCCCTGACTCGGATGTGCTAAACTGACGAGGAGTAACATTACCTTTCTCAGCTGCAATGGGTCTGTGCTTTGTCACAGAGTTGACCCAGGACTTGTAACTTTGGACTCAGTGCTAAAGAATATAAAAATGAGTCTGAACACAAAATATAGCAAATCCAGTTTGATTGGTGCTGCACCTGCACTAAGGGAATTTAATGGATCTGAACTGGACCTGTACCACTTACCTCTACTGCAGCATCTTTCCCTTGCAGCTCACCAAGTGGCACCTGCACTCTGAACAGTGCTCACCATGCTGGATGAGATGTGCTTTCTGGCTAACTAGCTAAGCAAAATGAGGGGCAGGTAAAGGTGCCTTGCACATTTTATTAGTCTTCAGGTCCTTAGCTAGTCATTCCTCATGTAACTTATCTGACATGTGACATGCAATCTGACATGCACAGTACAACCATTTTGTTCATGAAATAGACTCGCTATCCCAGAACCAGACCCTAACCTTTTGAAGCTATTAAGAAAAATACTACTAATTTCAAAAGGGAGAGAATTTACATATTGTCTTTTAAAAAGAAGAGGAAAATTGTTTTAGATTCTATACTCCCACAGGAATGAAAGGACTCTGGCAGTTCAGAACTCAATGAATGTAAAAAAAATATTTTATATGTATATATATTATAATAGAGACATGAAATTTAGTGGCTCTTTGAAATCATGTCCTATTGGTAGACATAAATAACACTTGTTTAGTGGGATTTGGTAAAAAAATACTGCCATGATAGCAGAATAAATAGTTGCCACATTTTTAATCTAAAAAGTTTAGAAGCCATGTTTTTCTAACATATAATTCTAGAATTAGGCTATAAGTACTTCATTTATTCCCCTCTGCAAGGAAGGTGCTTGGGCATTCCCATGGAAACCTGAACATATATTAGCCTGTTAGACTCCATGCTGTAGGGGCTTTCCCCCACTCCCAATGGATCATGACTGTGACCATCACTTTAACAAACAGACATCAAAATTACAAAAATAAAGTCTGATTGCTGGATCCAGAGGCAGTGAGATCTTTCCTTACCCTTTCTCTTTCTTTTCCCTTTCTCATTTTCTTAAGAAGTATTACTACAGATAAGAACAATTAAAATGGCTACATACATCTTTTTCATTGCATCCAAATAGGTCTGAAATAGACCAATATAAATATATATATATATGTATATATAAACCCCAATCATATATATATCAATATAAATATATACATATGTATTTATAAACACCAATCATTCAGTGCCATTTAAATCTAATCTATCCTTGAAAGGATCTATTAACAAGAGCCTGAGTTATCCTCACCTTCAGAGAGAGGTCATAGAGCTAAGGAAGATAATGATGACAGAGCTTTAGGCTGCTACAAAATACTCTCTTAGAGCATAATCAGCCTGAATCACTGTGAAGTGGTGATGCTCTGGCCCTCATGTTAAGTTTTCCACTGTGGCAACTGAATGAACATAAGCTGTGCTGGTTGTACCAAATGCAGAATGGGAACATGTACCAGACTTCTCGATGGTGTGACAATTCCATCTGCTCTGGGTTATGTCCCAAAGCCACATAAGGACAAGACCAATAACTCATATCCTTTCCTTTCCTTTTCATGTAAGGAAAACCTGAATATGTGAGCCAGAGGTAAGGCATAGAAAACTCAGTCACATTTCTAGAAGAGAATCAGGAATTCAGGGTTTCTCTCTTTAGACATAGCCTAAGATAACTCAAAATTTAGCACTGAAATCAAGCCTTTTAATACACACATGCACCTGCACACATGCATACTAGGTTCCCTTGACACAGACAGAAAGATTTCAGATACTTTAGGGTCTCTGACACCTCCTCCATAAGACTGCTTTCTAGAGCATGAAGTTAAGGAAGACCCACATTGACCTGACTGGAGGATAAGCAGGATCCCCTACAATGCCTAACATGATTCTTGGCAGCCGTTTGTGTAACTGGACCCTGTTCAAGATTTCGAGTTTGGAGAATTCCCTTCTGAAGTCCTTTCTATTATCAGCCAAAAGTCTTCATCTGGCATTGCACATTTTTAATATCTTTTAATGAACATAAGTGCACCTCTGTCCTTTGGCAACCAGTAGATTGGTTCATGTATGAATGCCACATGTTCCTGTATTCTAGAAATATTACAGTCCCCACTATGCAAAACCACAACTCTACAACTGAAAAACAGCACATTGAAAAGTTATGCCTAGAGAAGAGGAGCCACACAATATTGATTTCTGAGTGGTGTCTCATGGCACAAATAAGGCCAGAATGAGATTCTGCTGTATATTTTTAAACTGGTCTCATTTACCTGCTTTTCTAATAGAACATTGCGCACCAGGCTGTAACTGTGAATGATTTCTGCAATGCACCATGGTAGTGTGTTAATTCTGTACAGTTACTTAAATTCTGGGAAGGAAATCAAATTCTGAAAATGTTATTTTCTCCCATGAACAGCAAAAACCAGTGCTTCATCTGCAATAGGTACTTAGTGTCACTTAGGGATACTATCCACTTTTTGTCAAGTTCTCTGCTCAGGCTGTCTTTTCTTTTAGCTAACCTCAAAGATGACCTGTTTTCTCTTTCCTACTTTATGACACTTACACAAGCTGAATAGAAAATCAAAAGCAAGAAAGGTGTTTTTATCAAGGCACTGTTGTTTTTCAACTTTTCTCTTGTTTTTCTTTGCTAACAGCAAGGTGCCAAAAAAGCATCATTTGATAGACACTAAAACATGAAGAGCAGAAGCAGACATCTCATCTACATTTTTACAAAGAGTAAACAAGTGGGACATTTATGTAAAGTGGGTATTAAACTTCCCACTCCTTTCCCTCCCTCCGTACACGTTCTTTACTACTGTAGTTTTGTAAGGGAGGAAAGGTTACATGGATTTTTGGGTTTTGTTAGTTTTTTTTCCTCCTGCATTCCTAAAATTTGTTTTATAAACAGTTAACTCTTTGGAAATCTGAGTTTCTAGAATTTCCTTCTACTTTGGTGGAAAAGCTTCTTGGCTGTCTTTCTTGAGAAAATGTTGTGCAGGTGACGGTGAAGAAATGTGGCTGCTCTTAGTGCTGTCTGGTGTTACCCTGTGTCTGGAGCTCAAGTGAGCAGTCACTTCAGACTCTGAAAAAGTGTTTTACAGTGGCCTTACCTTGTGACAGATGCTCTGCACTGCTAGCATGAGTGACCCAAGCCATCATCCACCCCTTCTACTCTTTAGCTTTGCTCTTGGAGTATTACCTCACGCAGAGTTTCCATTAGTTCTCAAAGTTGTTGCTGTTTTTTCTCTGATCCACCTCTGTAGGAAGAGCTACCCTATTCCCAGCAGCATATCCATGGATATGCAGAGGAGAGGGCAGAGGTAAAAAATCAGTCTGGCAATGCATAAAATGGAAAAAATCCTTCTACAGAATATGATATAAATTTAATATTTTTTTTCAACAAGTCCATTTGGAGCATGCTTGAGAGAGTCTGAGCCAGGAAATGGAATAAGTCTCTGCAGACATGGCAGGTACATTTGGTGCAATAGAGGTAGCATGACAGGGCTCTATTACAGTAAATAATACAATTCCAGAAATAACCTATGCGGAACATATTGCTTCTGCTGCACATGTCAGGAAATGGACTTTGATCGATGTTGTTGCAACACAAAACCACATACTAAAACTTTTTAATTATGATGACAGTGTAAAAGTGTAGATGGTGCTCACTGGCAGTGTTCATAGCCTTTATAATTAACAAATGGACAGTGCAGATTAATTCTGCATGCTCTTCATGTTTCACAATTCTTTCTAGTTGCTGCCATCAGCACGTATGGAAGCAATAAGGCACGAGAGAGGGCCTGGTTTTCATCACCTCTGGGGTGTTAACAGGCATCCTCGAGGGGAGTGATTATCTCACGATAACCACACCACCTGGAGCTACCATATTGCTGCTATAGAAATTCATTATTGTAAGGGAAAAACATGTACTTTTGTGCTAGAGGATGGAGTTAGGAACTCAGAATGCTAAAGAGCTTTATCAGGAGCTCTAGTTTGCCTCTATTCAATTCCATATGAGAACATTCACTAGGCTACTGTACAGCTTTCTCAGTTTTGTAAACTAGACCACTGCTTTAGCAATATTTTTGCAGCAGGCTAATATGAGAGTCAACAATTAGAAAGAGATGGCACAACCATCAGAGAACAGAAAGTCACGTACCTCAGATTACCTCCTCAAGGGGAGAGTCTCAGAAGACATTCTACACACAGTTTTTCAGAATGAAAAGCACAAGGAAATTATAAATCAAATTGGATAGGAGTGTCTATAATCTTAAATTTTAAATGGACTAATTTCTGTTCAGCAATGTACATAGAGTATATTTAATTTGAATTTATCAGAAAAGTATGGAATTAAGTACATGAGAATACAATAACTCATTGTCTGCTGTTCTGTGTGATAATGTACCAAACTGTTATCTAATTACTTTGATGTTAATGGAGTCATACACTCTGCCTGACCTCTTCAATGCTGGATGGATGCATATGTGCTTCTTTTGTCCATCAGGTTTTATGCTTCACTCTCAACTTTCCTGTGAATCTTTTATCTTTTCTTCTGCTTCATTTCCTCTTTAGTAGGAGGGCAGATTTTATTTAAATTAAGAGCTTTAGTTCTACACTTGTAGGGATAATTTCTTGGATTTTAAAATCAGCAAATTTTGAAGAAACTGTGAAATTCCAGATGCTGTGGTGATCTACTTCTATCCCAAGTGTATTTCTTGCCCTTTCAGAGAAGTTTATCCATTTAATGAAATTTGGCTTGCCTGTCACCCAGAAACAATAAGAGATACACAGAAAGCATCTTTACAAACATCCTTTTCCTTACTAATTTATTTTTCATCTGTGCTTAGCATCTGTAGCATGTTGTGGTTGTAAAGATGAACCTTCCTCAGGCTTTGTAGATGATGGTGGGAGCCATATAGACAGTCAAGAGAATGTGGCCCAGGGAGTGCTAAGTGACTATGATGGCACAGAAGGGTTTAATTTACAGCTGTCTTCTGCTCACCATATGTTTATTGTGGTTAGTCAGCACACACAGAAGCTAAGGTGAGATCATCCTTGGGGACAGGGAGGACTTGGGGATCATTTGCTGTTGGTCCTTGTTTCCCATAATTTCCAGCTCCTGACTGCAAAAGGAACTCTGCAGCCTGGAAATATATTAGCTGATGCCTAAGGAATAGTGTAAAGGTAGCATCCAGTAACCAAATATGATAAATTACTAATGCCAGTCAATCAACGTGAATTTGTTGTTTCACTCTGTTACTGGTTTACTGGTTTTTTGTGTGGCTAAGGTGGTCTAGACCTGCAGACTGTGTTGCCTTTAAATGTCACTACATTGACAAAAGAAGCCAAATAATTTACTGCATGACATGTCTGTCTTTCCCAGGTTTTTAGCCTAACGCATGCTATTAGTTTCTAGGAGTTTTGGAGTTTTTTTTCCTTGCTGTGAGGTGTTCAGACTTTCCCTGTGAAATACTATTTTGTTCAAAATCTGGTACTTGTAGCTTTCACATGCTAGATTATATGGTTCATGAGTTCTGCCACGTGAGTTTTTCTTCATAGTGTGCCGTAGCTCATGGTGAGCTTCACAGATCTTGAACAGCTCTGCCTTTGATGGATGTTAGTACATTTTCTCAGTGGCTGCCTTTTATTAGTTTCAAAAGATAACAGTCTATGTAGCCACACACTCAGGTGTTTATGTGTGTGAAGGGCACCAGGAGGAAAAATGTCAAATCTCCTGCTCTTTGCCAGATTTTGCCCTTCAGAATATTTACATCTGCTTGGTATAGTATTTAACATAATAGTGAAGCTGTAGGAAGTCAGAAGTGCCTCCCTGATATAGAGACAGGAACTGCTGAGATTGAGATCGTTCATATTTCTGAACTTCCAAGTCCCTCTCTGCTAAAAAGTATTTAAGCAATATTCAACCCCAGAGAGTTTTCAGATTAGTAATTTTAAAGAAAATTACCGCTTAGTCCAATGGAAATTCTGAATTCTTTTGTTATGCCCAAACATATGTTGTTTTGGATACTGGAGGAGCCCTTTCAGCCAGCTGAACTGTTTGCTGCATACATCTGTTTCTAGATCAGCCCAAAGTGGGAGTACCATAAGGGTGTGGTTCTTGAGACTGAAGCCATTTAATCTACATAGAAGCCATTTAATGTGTACAAGAGCATTGCTGCATATTCTTGAGCACCATCTGCTGGCATCTTCTTATCTAACCAGTATTTGCATAATTGGAAGCATCTCTCTTTACAGAATGTTCCTGAAAGAGGCATGAGCTGAAGCCCTCAGGAAAATAAAGTCTGTTTCTTATGCATGCTTGGAAAGAGGCCATGTAGAAAAGGTCTGGAAATGGCTTTGGAAAAGACTAGCAAGATATTGCTAGTCTATGAAAATGCCCTAAATGTAGCATAAAGATTTGTACTGTGATGGGCAAAGCCTGGAGTAAGGATTTTGGCATTGCCCATCTCTTTTTATTCTGCAGCATGTGTGATACCAACCACCATCTTTTGCCAAAGTGGTCCCAAGCCAAGGAAAGGGACCGTAAGGGGTTTTCTATTAGTTATTCATCAGTCAAGATGCCAGATTTGTTTAAGGACCTCCTGAGAAACTTTCAGAGGAATGTGAGGAGAAGGGCAGTAGCTGTGAAGGAAGGAATGTTAACATTAATCTATTCTGGCTCTTTGATGAATGCATACTCAATATCCACATGTCCTCTTTCAAGACCTAGAAACTCAGTACAGTCTCCAATACACATCTAAAGAGGTTGTCCGTCGTATAGCCCATAATAAAACATTTAAACATAGGCAAATTAGCTTTAAAGTACTTATCCCGGGTGCAGATACCTGTGCAGACACCTGTGAAGTCTTCAAAACCCTTCCAATAATTTGGCTGTTTAGCCTCAGCAGCTAGCAATGTTGACTAGTGCCTGTGTGGCCCACCAGTGACTCTGGTTTAGTCTCATTTTGTGAATGTGGTAGTCATACAACAAAATAACAAAAAAACCTTATTTCTATATTACAGAAAACTAAGCTGCTGCTATATATTTATGCATTTTTATTATTTTAACATCTTTAATGTCTCAAAATGTTATTCTGAATCTTGTGGTGGCATAAGGACTCTTTTGTGGCACCTGCTGTATTTTGTACTTAGGATTTCTGGCAATGAAAGAAAAACAAAGAAGGAAACACAACATAGTGAATGCTGTTTCCTGCAGAGAGCCTTATTTTTACTGAGGTTCCCTAGAGTTCAGTGAAGTGCCAGACATTTCTTCAACCTGTTCTATCCCTTGGTAGCTTTTTACACAGGTACAAAATGCAATGGTTAGAATTTTCAAAGGTAACAAGGACTACAAGGTCTGAAGCAATCATAACTCAAAAATATTTTTTCAGACTTCTCTGGAGAAGTTAATTTCTGGGAGAATAGATGTTAACGAGGAAAAATATTACATAGTCACTATGCAAAATACCAAACCACTAACAATGATTTTAGACCCACGATTCTTTTTGATGCAACTCCTTATTTCACCTTCAAGGGGCGCCTACCTCTTTTCAGGAGTTCAGTGCTTTTCCTAGAAGCAGGATGAGTACTGACATTCAATACCATGGGGTATTCAAATGATAATGTAACTCTATTCAGATCCATTAAAAAAGAATATTTATTGAACTAAAAGAATAGTCAAAAATATGTACCATATTCTTATTTATACAGCTATGGCATATGCAAGTTTAGATGCCTCTTACAAGATGTGCACTTGCGCTTTTTTATCAGTCTGATGCAGCTAGACTTAGCAATACATTTTCCATTTACAGGGAGGATGGAATAACCCATTATATCTAGGTTTTTTAACTTTAGCTTTAACAAAAAATGCTTTAAACTCCCCAACATTAATAAGTTAGTGCACTCAGAATACTGCATGGTCTATCAGAAAAAAAATTACAACTGAAATTTAGCCCAATTCTCATCTCCAAATTCTGCATATTTTTTTCAGTCAATTGCGTTACTTTCCAGTGTAACATGTCACTGTAAGGGACTGTGGCAGTCCAACTAGTGATTAAGTTTGAGCTAAACCTTTAATTTGAATTCAAATCCTTCACACAGCTCTCAGGTTTTGTATCTTTTTCAGTGAATAATATTTTCCTCAGTTCTGAGAGGAAAGTACTTCTACATTGCTACTTCTGTGTATGGAGAAGTGTGGAAGGATACAAGCAGCATCAGTATTGTTTATAGTCATTATCACTGGTAAGTAAGGAATATTAAGCTCTGAGATCTTTAGCCTTCAGATAAAACTGCTTTCACAAACCAATTTATTTATAATGTCTTGTGTTGGGAGCTCTATGGAGAGATGGAAGAGATGTTAGTGTAATAAAATAAGAAAGGAAGGTAGATTAATGGTCTTGTTACTCCTGAACTTCTCAGTTGTACTATGCATTTATTGTCTTCACTCATTTTTTCTAACCAGTGTAGAACTGTGGAGTACTGTGTCTTTGTACCAATTTTCTTGTTGCTGAATGTGCACCAACAGTTTGTTGCAAAAGCAATTTTCTCTTTCTTAAATGGTATTGAGGGATGATAACTGTCTATGTGAATATCACTAACCTTTGTGCATGCAACACAAAGTTTACATTCAAGACTTAAGAAAGTGCATTGAATTAATGAGCTTAAAACCAAACTAACTAAACAAAAAACAGAGGTAAAAGAACAATCAGATTTCCATCAAACAGTTGCCATTAATTAGTTGTGAGACAAAACTAATATTAACTCATCAGAATGGTGGCTTTTTGCAAATGCCAGATGAGGACTGTGTTCCATATGACTTCCTCTTAAGCAGATAAAATAGAGGTTAAGCTGGACTCAGGGAGACCAGGCCCTGTGCTGACCCAAGGCCACTGGCATATAGGTGCCCCATAAGACTGCTCAGACCAGGACATTTCACAGGTAAACCAATTGGTCCAGAAACTGCTTTTTCTTCTTATCTGAAGAGTATGGCTTGTAACCTTATGTCAACTTCAAAGACATTTTGTCAGCACAGTGCAGCTTCTCTGCTGCCATTTAAGGTAAGGCAGTAAAAGTTTTTCCTGACTTGACAATTCTCAGACTTAGCAACCTCCCAGTTTTCTCTCATTAGAGGGGAGATCTAGAAAGGCTGAATGTTTTCTTGCCAGTATAAAAGCTGCCTCCATTATTGCAAACAATAGACAGTTAAAGAAAATTAAGCAACCTAATGCTATACACACACACAAAAAAAAAAAAAGCGCAAAGAAGAAAAAGACATTAAAACCTAGGACATTGCGGCAACTAATACTGCTGAATATTGCCAGCACTATAAAGCAAGTCTTAAAGCAGTTAAAAGTTAAATTACATAACTCAAGACTGCTGTGGCCTGATTGAAAACGATTGGAATTAATGAGTAGGCTCATGTTGTGTGCCTGCATTATGGGAGGCAAAGACCAGACTGGAACACAGGCTTATATTGTTTAAACTTGTTGTACATTTTTCTGCTCACACAACTGACTATTCCCCTCAGCTGTGTCCAAAACCAGATCCATATGACCAAAAAGACAGTCTTTAAGCCAGGTGCCATAGACTAGTTTTGTCCACCTCAGCCAGCAGTTAGTCCAAGGGTAATCCCTTGATTCCATCTGGTGCCCTGTGTGATCCTAAAGCATAATTTTAAACTTGTGAGGTATTTTGGCTGATTGTTATTCAGATCAAAGTGTGCCAAATATGTGAGTGCAGCTATGTCTTCACCTCACGAGAGGGACTGTGCACGCTGCATTCACTGAGTGGTGGCAAAGTGACAGCAGGCAACCTCTTGCTGCACCTGTGAAACAGTATCAGTTTTAGCAGGACATTGACATGCCAGCAGAGCAGGTCAGCACAAGACCTGGTCCACCTAAGTTCTTCCTTATCTCTGTACTAAATGCTGAAGTGGTACTAATATGGTATGAAGATTTCATTTTGGCACCTGCACAATATCATGTTTCTGGATTGGCTTATATTGTTTTTTTATGAGTAGCTGGTGTGGGAGGTGGCCTGGGAATTGGGGACACTGTGGAGCCAAAGGAGGGTAGCTGCTGTGGGGTGGCAGGTGTACCTTAGTTTCTAGAGAATGGTGTGGAGATGCCAACCCCTGTGCTGGTGGAGCTCCCAAGTGACTTGCAAAGAGGGAAAGAGCATCCCAGAGCCTAAAGTAAGCTTGGTTGGTGAGATACAGGGCTAGGAATGGGGAGGAGACAGATACCTGTCCACATCCATGATACTTAAAACCTGCCACTTTTCTAAGTCCTTCTTGGTCTTTCCTGGTCCCTATCCTGAAGTCCTAGGCCTGGTGCTCACCTGTCTCAATACCTCCCTTTTTCTCCCTCAATACTACTGCCATATCAAATCAAATTTTGCTACCCTTCTTCCTCCAGACACCCTAAAAAGAACGAAATTACTTTCTTTCTTGTTAGTTTTGGAATAAAATTAATCTCTACATATTCTGCTGAAGAGTGCTGAGTGGCTCTGAAAATAAATCCCTGTCTACCTTATGGCTAAGCACAAAGACACTTGTAATCAGGGTGTAGGTATGGTAGAGCTTGGACAGAGGGAGATTTGGGCTGGCAAAATAAGAAGGTTCTTATCATGACAACAGCCTGTTTCTGTGTCCTGATCTGTCAGATCAGGGTCTTATCACTGAACCTCATCTTGAACCTGAATGGCAAATTCTCGTCCCAAACAAACCCTGCTGAGAACAGGCTGATCTCTGACCCTTTCCCCAGATAATATATTCTGTATTCCAGTAAAAGCAAGTTGCAAGTGTCTGTGATATGTTCCAGGAAATCAATGTTTTTTTGAGGAGGTAAACTAACTTTTCTAGGTCCTCTGCCCTCATCTGGAGTTGGAAAAGACCTCAAAGATCATTGAGTCTGACATCCCACACTGTCAAGTCCACCACTGAAACTTGTCTCTAATGCCAAATCTATGTTTCTAAATACCTCCAGGTATAGTGGCTCAACTAGTATCCCTGGGCAGCCCCTTCCAATGCTTGAAAACCTTTTCAGTGAAGAAACTTTTCCTAAAAATGTGTGACCACACTCCTCTTCTGCTCTCCCACAGCCCTGCTGGGTGCTGGCATACTTTATGGAACTCCTCTCACATTGTTGGGGAGGCAGGGAGGAGTAACAAAGCCCCCTCAGGTGCAGTGAGGCACTTTTCCATTGATACTATCTTTGTCCAGTGCTTCATTTTAAAATTCATTGTGGACTGATCAGGGAGCACATTTCATGACTTAATGGGTGACATTATTTGCTTCTGAGTTTAACAGTTCTCTAAAGCCACCAGTGCCCTTTAGGCTACAAATGGAATGTTGCTGGCAGATTTGTTTCATTGGGTGCCTTTAGAAATCCTCCCTCCAGCCCCAACAATAACTTACTAAGTGAGAGGGATGGGAACTGTGTTTATGCTGCAGATGGTTACTACAAAACCTTCCCATCAAAGATACATTGCCATGGAAATCCAGGATTTAGTGGGTCATTGGTACTAAGGTAACCATCAGAAAATGCTACAGTTTGGCATGACAAAAGTATCCTCAATCTATGAAGCTTAATCTTGCATGCAGTGATTCATAGGCACACCATGAAAAAAAAAAGTGGCTCTGCAACAGTGAAGTAAATTTAAGGCTGCTGCAAAGGGGGCAAGAATAATCTCAGTGGATGAGAGAAGAGCAATGTGCTTGTATCAAGGAAAATTCAGGCTGGATTTGAGAAAAACCTTTTAAATGGTAGAAGTAGTGAAGCACTGCAATGGATTTTCTGGGGTGGATATGGGTCTGCAGAGCTGGAAATCTTTAAGAACTGATGAGACAAAAATATATGGGATGGGACATCAGTGAAGCTGATCTTGCCATGGCATAGGGCAAGCTAGCTGATCCCCTGAATTTCCTTTAGATTATTTTTATCTATAAGTGTAGTTTTTATTGCATAGCTCTTGACATTTTATGCTTTGCTTGTAGTACTGCATTCTGGAAACAAGGGCTGTAGCTGTCACTTCACACTGTGATTCTGAAGATGAATTCTAAAATGCGGCTAATCAAAAAGAAATAAAGTAAGTCCAAAGGAAGAAACAGAGAGATTTCGAGCCATGCCTGTGTTTGTGAATACTTTTTATTGACAAAACTAGAGAAGTCCAAAATATAGGGTAGAGGAACTTCTCTCTGGTGAGTGTTAAATACTGTCATGAAACTTGCATTCCAGTAAGAATTAAATTTTGCTAGAGGCAGAGATTTTTAAGGGCTTCACACTGCCTGAAAAACATGGAGGCTGTTGTCTATGCATATTTATTTTCCCTTTCACCAGGAAAACACTTTTACAGTCATTACAGCAGTGCTTTAGAGAGTTTAATATAATTGAGATGCTGTAGGCAGGGGGAAAAAATTGTGTTTTGGAGGTGGAGCTCCCAAAGGAAACTGAATTCTGGCTCCAGCTACATTTTCTTGCTAGAATCCTGCTTTTTAGATAAATGTCAGACAAGAGTTTGAAGCTGAAAATAGAAGCAGATGATGAAAATAATTCTAAACGCTAAAGCAAGATACAGAAACAGTAGAATAGGAAAGTGGTCCTGGGTGGAGCTAATAAATCAATGTCTGACAGCCAGTCACATTGGAGTGTACAAATTATATGCTTTTATCCAGGGAGATTTTTTTGAGCAAGACTGAGGTTTTAATGTGATTGCCTTCTTGTGACAATTAGAAGGAACTGCATTATTCGTTGCAGGGAGAGGGCACTGAGCAAAGGTCACTGAGAGCTCAGTCTTCCACACTGCACTTGAATCACCTTTGGTAGCAAATTGTATGCTCCATTTTAAACAAGAAAATAGAGGCAAATCACAATAGCTGAGAAAGAATGGAAGCATGCACAGGCTCTTCTGAGTGTAGATGAACACTGAATGTCATGCTACGAGAATGGCTAAAAGACAGTAAGAAATAAAAATGACATGTCCTATTTACATTTCTTTGTGTATTTTAGAATACAGTTGTTCTATTCTTATGTTATTGTTGAAATACAGTGATATTTAAGTCACAGGAATAAAACAACACAAGAAATGCAACCCCTCCTTCCCCTATACCCTTCATTTCAGCGATTAAAGTAGTGTGGATACTTTGATGTTTTAAATTCTAATTCCTTTGTTGTGATTTTTATGGTTGCTTTGAAGGTTACTTTGTTGCTTTTTTTGTATTTTCTTTCCTAATAGTTTTATCAAGAGATGCTTCCATTACAGCTAAGGCACTTAAAGGAAATACATTATTTAAATGTGAAATGGAAAGAGAGAAAATGTAAGACTATGGTGCATTTATCTTTGTCATTCACAGACATAATAGAACAACTCAGAAGACAAAAAAATAAAATAATGCAGGCAACGACATACTCCCTTATCTGCTAGCCACATCCAGATGTGGTCCTTGCACCTTTAGCTAACATCAGCTTTGTTTCCAGAATACAAACAAGTAAGTGGCTTATATCTATGTATTATGAAGGGGAAAAAAGCAAGGCACTGATTTAAAAAAATGGCTGAACAAACCTACTGCTTCTGACAGTCAAAAAGGGTCTTTCTTTCTAACTGCTTCCATGCATTTTTACTATGCCAACCATTCTCAACCCAATGCATTTTATTATAATAATAATTGTTCTTTATTGCAGTAACATGTAAGGATTCCAAATAGGGTTCAAGACCCTATTATTCTAGGTACCATCCATGTGCATAATAAAACCATCTCTGCTGTAAAGAGCTTACGATCTTGACATATGACAAGGCATAACAGTAAAAGAGAACAAACAATTGCAGGGGAGGGGTGGAAAAGAAGCTATCAAGAAAGCCAATACACAGGGTGTGCTAAGTAGCAGTGTCTGAACACTAACTGATTAGCAATTGTCAAGGGCTTTGTATAATCTGTGGAAATAGTTTTTCACTGTGCCTTCTATACCACTTAGTTTCCAGTTTATAAAATGCAAATGTGGTTGTTACACCTCTTGAATAAACTGCAGGGGGGAGTGGGGAAAGGAAAGCTGGAAGGTGGAAATTATACAGGTTCTCTAAAGGGTAAGAAGTAAGGATGTGGGAGCTTGGTGCCAATCATACCTGATACCTGTACCCAAGTACATATAGGGAAATTTCACTACTTTAATCTTTAAAAAGTTTAAAGGAAAGTGGGATCACTTTTGATGTTAATACCTTTACCATACACCTATTGGAGGTATGGAAAAACAATGCATATATGCACAGTTTGTGGGTGAAGTATCTTATTTTTCCTCCTTGTTTAAGAGTTCTTAAATAGTGAACACAGCAATTTGGATGTATGGTAAGAAGAGGCTGAAATAGCTTCTTTGACTGAAATGCAGAGATCGAGATCTCAATTTTCTCTTCCTATTCTTGAATTACACAGTCATAACGCCCCTTCCCAGAACAGAATTTATATGGATTTCCTATAATACACATGGGTGCTAGCATCCTGTAAATTTTCTGCTAGTCAATTATTATGTGAGCATATAAATGAGAATGGATTACCACAGAAGATGCGAAAGTAGAAATAAAGATAGCTGCATTCTTTTTTTTTTTTGTCTCAGCAAAACCTTAAGAGAAACTGTAAGTATTGGCAGTCCCTCAGTTTAAGCTTTTAAATGTAGTGTTTCAGAAGCAATATTATTCGCTTCTTTGAAGTGAAAAAGAAGTTGTGGAAAAAAATAGGTGGTAAACAAAGTACATTAATATGCCAAGAAAAGATGTCATTTAATAATATTTCTCCAGGATGCATATAGAGAATCAATATAATATTATGAATTCCTGGCTGGTCCAGGAGAAACTGTGCTCAGTGGAGAAATTCTGTGATGCCTTTGCAAGTTGTTCACATTCATGATGGTTCAGATAGGTCCCTAAACTTTTCTGTAGTTTTCTCTTTTGCCCAAGCAGCACTGCCTGTTCCTCACTGGCACATGCACACCTTGCCATCAACAGCCCTTTGAGTGATGCTGCCAAGATGTTTTCTTGTCACGTGAAGCTGTACAGGGCTGGTAGAGGCGCTGGAGGTGCCTCACACAGACTGTCAGGTGCCTAATGCTGAACTGTGCTCAGCTGTTGGCTGTGAGGTGAGAACCCCAGGATGGGAGCTGTGACTGCCTCTTGAGGACCAGGATACTCCTGTGAGCTGCCTTGAGTGTGAGAGGATTGAAGATGCTAAAGTGCCTGCAGAGCTGAGGAGACAATGTGGCTCCCAGGGGGACATGCCTGTGGTGGTGGTAGCAGTGAACAAGGCTAATGGATCCAGTTTTTAATGGCCAGGCATGGGCTGAGCCACTTTCAGGAGAGCATTGGTTGTATTTAGGCAGTTAGTCTCCTAAGTATCCTGGAGGTGGACTTCTCCAGAGGAACATTCAGAGCAGACTCATGTACTTCCTCTCAATCTAAATTCTGTGTAGGCAGTATAAAATTACTCAGCTCTGACTCTGGGGAATGATCTCACTGAAAGTGAATCCCACAACTTGGTAATCTTGTTCTAGCATAAAGTTTTACTCTATGTTAGTATAACAGTTACAATAAAACAACGTTTGCAAGTAGCTTTTCCTTTGGATGATGAGCAGGGATATAGCTGTGTAACTATGTGTGCTGTTCATCCATTCTCCACAGGAGGATATCAGAAAATGCCCTTCTCAACTCTAGTAATTCTTGCTATCAACAAGTTTTGCCCCAGTCCAACATAGCCATCACCTCCAGAAATCAGTGATTATTGTGAAGTGCTTTTCTCCTCCCACTGAATTCCTCAGCTCTTTGGCAGCTTAATCCAGATGTCCTTTAGGTGGGTAAAATAAACTGTGATGAGTCCCACTTTGGTGCTACCTTCTTTGAAAGGATATACCAAGTAATGAGCAGAAACTCTGTGGCAAAGCATCACTCCATTAGAAGAACTTTTCTGAAAATGCTTTAGCTGGAAAACTGAAATGCCTGGTGTCTCCATCTCTCTGGCTTAATGCACTAAAGTATTTAAAATATATAAATCTTAGCTTTTGCTCTTTTCTTATATTTTCCTTCTGGGTAGATCAGGTGCTGTCTTCTTTGACATGATGGCTTTGATGTATTGTTAGAGTTGTTATTTACAGATGACATGGAGAGCCGAGGGAACCAAATCCAGCTGAGCACTGCACTAGGCAGTGGCTTGTCTGAGAAGTAGGTACTGCAATGGTGACTCTAGCTACCATTTTCTCAGATTTAACCTTTCATACACAACTGTTTTGCTTATGAATTTAAAGTTGCTCTGATTTGTTTTCTGTATCAAACACACACACACACACACACACACACACGTGTACACAGATATGTACATATAATCTGTATATGTGCATACACATGTGTTCTTGCCCTGAATCTGTGAAACAACCAAATATCCTTTTCCTACTCAGCTGAATTGTGTTCCACTGTTTGCCACCATTTTACAAGGTGGATTTTAAGAATTTAGCAGAAAAAATAAAACCCAGAGGGGAAAAAGCTAGCTTTCAATCCAGTCAGTGTCAATTAAAAGGGAGCCTCAGATGCAAATGCCACATCAGCACCAATTTTGTCACTAGGAACTTTAAGATCAGAAGCAATTACCTTCAATAGCACCTTGTTTTTATGTGTCTACCCTTCATAGCCTTGGCTAGTAGCTCGGCCTACACCATAATTTACACTGACATCTAATTTCAGTGGATCTGCAAGCAATCTAACTGAAGATGGAGATACTGAGAGAGAGGAGTCCTGCTTTATCACTGCAGACATAAAGATTCATTATTTTTTGCCAATTCAGAAAGTGAGACTTATGGGAATGAAGCTTTTTTTCATGTGCGTATGCGCCTGTTTTGCATATCTCATTACTTGAATTATTTCCTGGTTTAGGCAAATGATTGCTGCCTTTAACTAGATGATTAAACACTCTAACAGCTCACAAAGGAAAAAAAAAAATACCAGCCAAGTGCTACTAGCATTCAGTAGATTTACCATTTCAAGTGTCTCTGTAAAATGAGAGCAAAAGAAAAAGAGTGCATTCATTGCTAATCATATTCTTTGAAGTATAGTAGAGACCTGGAAATTTTATATTGTGCACGAAAGTAACAGTATTAGACTAAGATTATTTTAAGAAACACTTTTATCATTTTCTAACTGACAGAGAGGGCAAGCCTGCCAGCCATGCAGGTTGATGTTTCCTTGTGAAACAATGAAAGAACCCCACAATGATGTGATTAATGACTTGCATCCATTTTCTCTGATCCTCAAACTTGAATATAGAAAGCAGAGCTGATCTCTATGCTATTATCCAACCCTCTATTCAGACCAGGCTAATACCAGCACAACTTCTTTTGTGACGCTTGTTCCCCAAGCCAAGAAATTTGCATATCACAGAGAATAATGTTATGTAACCCAGTTGTTGATTTTGATGGTGCAAAGAACTGTCAGGGTTGTTTTTGTCACAAAGAGTGTGGTTTTAAAGTAGGTGTTAAAAACCATCTATTCTTGCTTGTTATTTTACATGATGCAAAACTTCTCATTGTTGTAAATGCATAATTAGTAAGAGAAATTCTTGTGAGTTGTGTGTCAGTATTTTTAATTAGTGTTATACAGATGGTGAAACAAGGCAGTTGTTACTAAAGGCAACTCTTGCTTCTCTGCTTGAAAATGCAATTGCCCTTACAGCTCTCTTTCATAGAATGCTTTGAGACTGTTGTAGGTCACTTTCTTGCAAACTCTTGAAGAACAGTTGTAAATGCCATAAATCAAAAGTTTAGGCGACTTATGCTTTTGGTTCATGTTCTGAAGGTCTGCCAGAGAAAGTGACCCGTTTCAAATTGGACCAAAAGACAAAGAGCCTGAACACAGAAGGACACTCGAGTCTGACAAGCATTGCATAAGGATCGTGGTGCTGAGGGCAGTGTACTTGCTCAGCACATGACTTGCCACTTTTGTCCACTTGCACAAAATGATCACCATAATGGGAGGGAATAAGGAAGAAAAAAACCTACTGTGAAGAGGGAGTAGAAACATGGGAGGGAGAAGTTCTTACTGATGCCTGTAGTAAAAGTATTGGCTGCAGGTTCTTAAAATATAAACCAAACTGATGAAGGAATAAAAAAAGGACAGTTTTACTGCTTTAGTTTCTTGCCATTTTTCCATGATGGGAATGCAGGTTTTCTAATACATAACCTGTGGTACAGAAGTTATAGCAAACAAACAAATAAATACCAGTGCTGATGAATATACAAAATTGACTCAGTCAGATTCCTGAGCTTATAGTACTTAATCTTCTACTGTAACACAGCTGAATTGGCAGAAGTGGAAATGCATTTGGAAAGTTCAAGCATTTTTAATCCTGCTGCATAAATTGAACTATTAATTCTAAATTACAGGCAAAAAGCACTGTTTTTTCTGAAGCAACTTTAGCACTTTCTCTACAGAAAACATTCCACCTAGTGTCATATAAGTGGCCCTAATTAGTTTAGTCAAAGGAGTAATAAAATTAACTTAAACACCAACAGATGCCCACACAAAGGGCATTTGGAACCAAAATAATTTTGATCTTTCAAGATGCCTTTTGTTACTCTAGGTATTATGCTGTTTGCAGGGAAAATCCTATAAGTATGGAAACATAAATGGCATCAGGCCTAACTGCACTTTTCCTATGTACAGACCAAAGCCATTTTGCCTTCCTGGAGGGCTAGGGAGTCAATCACCACGTCTGACTCACGGGGATGGCTTGCACCTGGAGAGCAGGCAAAATTCATTCCTCCCCTGCCCTGCAGCTCCACAGTGCCCACACAGGGCACCCATGTTCCAAATGGTCTCACTCCCCTCATCAGGCTTCATTAACCAGGTCCAAATGCTCCAGTCTTTCTGTAGTAGAAGCTTCTTCTAGATACGAGGCAGCCTTCTCAGAGCTGAAGCTATTGAGGCAGAACAGAGACCGATGACCATTTCACCTTCCCTGATTGATTTTCTCAGCAGTTACAGAAATGAAGGTCCTGAGAGCTCTGAAGGATAGCAAGGTCTTTACATCATTCTTTGGTGAACCGTCAGTCTTTCCCTTTGCTTTTTAGCTCTCCATTGACTTCTAATAACCTTTCTGAGACACCAATTTATTCCATTAGAACAGGAACTTTCCACATGAGAGTTTCACAGTACTTGGGGTACAAGTTAAAATACGTTTATACTACTGATTTCAGAGGACATAGACATAGAGGAAATCTTCCTGAGCTTTCCGGACAACCAGACTTAATCTACTTCCAGAAATACTTCCTGTTCAAGATTTTGAAACTGGAAGCTTCATTACAAATGTAATTTTGTGCATATTTTTAACATCATTTAAGGTAGCTGTGATAACTTCTTTCAATAACATTTTGCGTGATTAGCTCTCTTCAGTGCTGACACAAAGATGACCCATCATTTCTGCCTTCAAAACTTTTTGTTAAAGAAAACTCATCAAAGGCAATATGCAGAAACATCTGGGCCTTTTAAATTTTTTTTTCTTGATGTAAGTCTAGATATCTTTTATTCACTACATTAATAAAATGAAATTTTCATCTGAATGTAAATCTGATGCAGAGGTTTTAGAAAAATCTGGCATGAGACCAGTATTTCCTTAAAATAAATTTTGGTATAAACTAGTTCTACTTTATCTGCACTATTGCTTCATATTTCTATTCTTTACTCTCTGTCACACTGCTAATGTACAGTGCAACTACACTGCCTTATGTTTATTTATGGTTTTCTGAAGAAAGCCTCTACCTGCTTCCCATCAGGATTGCTATTGCTCTATTTTTCTTTTATAGCTGGTACAGCAGTTTAATGTCCTGTACTATTCTCCACTTTGTTGTCCAGGCTTTTTGCATTAATCTAGGAGCATTATTTTTCTCAGAAATCATCCTATTTCCAACATGAATTGAATTCAGTAACTTCCATAACCTGCACTGAGTTATACACCACTCATTTATTTTTTTATTACTGCTTGTTTTTTTTTTTTTTTTTTTTTTTTTTTTTTTTTTTTGTGTGTGTGTGTGTGTGTGTGTGTGTGTGTGTGTATCTTTCATTTTTTGGGGGGGATTTTTTCATCCTCCTGTCTTCTGTGCCTTCTTATCCATTACCTAAGTCTTGTTTACCTGGCTTTTCTTGTCTCTGTGTATTGAAAACAGATGTAAATTATGTTCCAATGACGTTCTTAATTTCCATGTTTACCTTCCTACACTTAGGTTGTAGAAACTCAGTGCTCCAAGTATTTAATAGAAGTCAGTCTGATTAGAGGGTGCAGAGACACTTTTTCTGTTGCAAAGCTCCTGATAGACCTTTAGGACCCAGATCCTTCAGGGACTTATGCAATGTTGAGCGCCCAAAGCCCTCTGGCAGTGATTCCCATTGTTTAGCCACTTCCTAATGTTGGTCTGTGAATAAGATATTCCATACAGCTTTACATCACCATACAATCTTTAGCATTACCTTGATGGAAGAGGCAGTAGTCTGGTTTTAGTAATCATCAAATGTGAGAAATGTCTCACTTGCCAGTTGCCCGTGTTTACTCCGTGTTACCCCATAGTCAAGAAATGGTAAGATACAATAAATAAGTATGAAATACAAATATAATTAGTTGGTTCCTATATTTAGAGAAAGAACTACATACATAAAAGAAAATCTGTATGTTAGATAATTTCTAAAAGGTTTCTTTATTTGATCAAACAAGCTGTCAAAATGCTTAGATGGACTTGCACATACAATGTTTTATTACTCAAATTATTTCTCTATCAATATGATGTTCACCAAAGAAAGACCTTATTTTGAAGATATATATTACCTGATGTGCCATCAATTCCCCATGAGTTTCTCTTTAGATTCAGACATTCAGACTGTAAATTCATATATGGAGAATTCATGTGAACTCTAACTTGGCTTGGATTCTTGTCTGAATAAAATGCTGAAAATGATTTATTGAGCTAAGTAATTAAAAAGATTTATGCTCTTTGGCTATAATTTCTAAAGCCACTGATTATCTACGTTTTAGGCTGACTATCCTAGTTCATAACTAACCACAAATATCCAAATCACTAGGAAAATGCTCCTTTCCCCTGAAGGGGAATCAACAGGCAAATAAATGTCCATCATTATCATCATATTCCTCCTCCTCATCATCATGTCCCCAAATTTTATTTCTAACAAACTTCATAGTTCTCCTTACTCCTTTTCTGCTTATTCCTATCTTTTTCTAGAAAATTACAGTACCTAAAACCACTTCTGACCTCACTTCTTTTAATATCCAGCCTATTATTCTTTTAATATCCACCCTAAAAATATTGTTGAAATATTTTGTTCAGAAGGGATGTTTGTAGCTCATTTAATCCTGCTCAAAGTAAACTCAGTTTCAAAACTTGATGAGAACCAATTTGAAGCAATAGTGAAAATTTCCAAGCACGTAGATCTGGAAAAGTATCTGGGAACTTGTTCCAGATCTAGGTCCCTCTCACCATGATCATGCTACACGGGGTCACAGTTTGAAGAGAAGTTGGATTCTGCCTTTGCAGCTCATTTATGGATAGTTGAAGGCAGAAACCTGAATTACCTCCTTCTCCCACCCCATCATTGCTTTCTTTTCTCCAGGCTGAACAAATAACTTCCTTTTGGTCTCTGCATGTCATGTGCTGTAGTCTTTCTGGTGACCTGTCGGGAGGATCCAGATCTGGAGGCTGTTTTGGATGGATCTTCACAAGAGCAAAACAAAAGGAGACAGCCACTCTCACAACTCCTGGACACTTTTGCTGCCCAGAATGCTGTTATTCTTTACTGCCCAGAATGCTGTTATTCTTTACTGCCATTAGGGTGCACTGCTGCCCCGTGCTCCATTTTCTGTCCACCATGCCCTTTGGCAGAGCTGATTTCTAACCGGCCACCTCCAGCTTGGGGTTAATGTCTTCCCAGGCTCAGGACTCTGCCTTTGCCTTTGCTTTCCTTCACCTTCATGGGTCAGGTCTTCATCCATCTGTCAAAGTCCCCTGCCACCCCTCCAGTGTATCAGCTGCTCCCCTCTGTTTGGTGTTGCTCATAACCAGGTGGTCCAATCCCAAATGTATTTGGTAGTATCAGTTCTTGTACTGAGCAATGAGGAGAGTCAGTTTTAATCACATGCCTGTTGGAATCTGAGCTGTTGACTGCAATACTTCAAGTGCAATGGTCCAGCCAATTTTTCCCTCTCCTTGAAGTTTGCCCTTCCTGTCCGCACCCATTCAGCATGCCTATGAGAGTGCTGTGGGAGGCTGCGTCCAAGGCCTTGCTAAAGTCAAGGTAAATGACACAGACCACTTTCCCTTTGTCTGCAGAGCCAGTCATTTCTTCATGGAAGGCAATCAAGATTAATTAGGATAATTAAGGATAATTATAGATAAAGGATAATTATAGAATTTCTCCTACCTTCTATCAACTTCAGAGCCACATTTTATATCCTTACTTTTGTGGCTACAGTGCTATTCCAGATTCTCTGTCTGCACTGGTGACAGACTTATTAATTTCTCCTTCTAATTAGTCCCTAGTTGCATAGATTTGACTCCCTTCATGAATCTCAGGTAGTCTTTTCCTGCTTCATCACTTCTTTTCCCTTGAAAGCTGTGTATATCACCCACATTCCTCTTTGGGCTTCAGTCTTTAACTATATCTGTCTCCTGTTCTTCTCTTGAGAGCCCAGTCATTTCATTAGTGGTGCTGCAGCTTCTGCTGGGCTTTTCATTATACTTCAGAGCTTCAAAGCTCTTTATATAGAAATACATTCATAACTTGGTTGTATTTACCCTTGAGTGGATTACTGGCACAAATATTGCTATCTGTGAACTTGGCATGGGGCTATGCACTAGCTTAATCATAGCTATTAGATATTTCAAAAATATACTTTGATTTACACCGAGTAGAATGTGCTTTACATAGCTTACTGATAGATAGGCAAATGTTTAAAATTTGCGCACAAATTTAATATGCAAAAGTTGGGACTGCACACAAGCTGAAATGCTGTATAGATTTGCAGTAGGATAAATGCATATCTACATCTGCAATTTCAGTTGGTGGATGCACAGTTTATATGCAAAAGCTGCAGATGTGGCCTTTAAATGAAAATAGTAACCTGCTGTATATCTTGGAGTTTTGGCAGGCTTTGATTTGCACCTAGGTAATTGTCTTATACTGCAGACCTGAAGGATCATTTATAAAGCTTTTAGATGGTGACCACAGCAGTATTTAGGTGTAAAAGAGATCATTGTAGTAAATTAATCTTGTCTAAAAAACGGCAGAAGAAAATTTGTATGGCGTTCAGTTAAAAGCACAATGACTTTATAATTTTTCTTGACTCAGAATTTTGGCTGTAACTCTTCCAGCTCACACAGCTGCAAAAAAAAAAAAAAAAAAAAAAAAAAAAAAAAAAAGATACATGCTCCCCTAGCACTCTATTTCTTATCCAGAACCAAGAAATTATGTTTTAGAAGAAACCATTTAAAGGATGACCAATTTCAGTGCAAGCAGCTAGGCCTCCAGCAGTTTAGCATGGCTGTTGCTGCAGTGACTTGTGCAGGTGTGGATGGTTGCTGCAGTGTGCCTCCCAGCGTTTCCTATAATTCCGTGCTGGAAACCACATCACTTGCTGCCTGCTGTGTTCCATACTGTACTCCAGTGCTTACTGCCATAATGGACATATTATGCTCACCAAAACAGTATGCCTGGGGAGATAGGTAGACACTTCTCTCTGTGTGCCTGCAAACGCAAACTGTTCAGACTTATGTGGTTTTATCTACTCAAGAATGCATAATTGAGAGAAGTAAAGAGATTTTGATTGATATATAAAAATATACTTTAATACATCTTGACATCATGGCATATACAGCATTCTCATTGCCCAGTATATAACTTTTGAAATAGATACTTTGTTTTTTCCTGACTGATGACTTATTTCAGCAAAATGGTCTTTTCCCCTATGTAAGTGGATTATGATAAATGGGTAGAAAGTACTGCACTTACCTCATGAGTTACTTTTCAAGTAACTTGGTACCCCCATTGAGCATCCTTGTTCTTGGAGCTGACAGCATCTGAAGAGTGGGTGGCAGAGATCCTTCTGTGGGTACCTATCACTTCATTTTCTCTACTTAAGACAGTGTCTGTGGGACCAAAGTATTCATGTCTGTACTGGGAGAGAGGCGTTCTAGTACCTGCTGTCTATGTGTATCTGGCAGAGCTGTTGCATTGCAGCCTCACTCTAAATGATTCCCATGCAGGGCCAGAACTGACATCCACCCATCCCCCAGAATGCCAAAGCCAGACATGCAATAAATGAAACAGACTGCAAACAGCTAAAAGACAGCTAACTACAGCTAAAAGGAAGAAAGGTTCTTATGGAAGTGCTGCCAAGATGAAACTCCACAAGGTATAATGGAATGCAAATAGTTTCCTGTATTTCAAAGGACACATTAAGCACAGTTTGGAAAGGAATCCTAAAATTAAAGAATTCTAGCAGACCAATTGTATAAAGACCTTAAATTAGTGCTTTTTCCATACACACAATCCTGCCTTCTTTTTTAATCAGATTAAATACAACTTTTTTTCCCTAACAAGACTCCTCTTTTTGGTCTAAAATTGAACTTTTACATCCCTAAATAATCAAATTCAATTTTCTCACCTCGTTTTTCACTTTCTCCTGTGCTTTTGCACCAAAGAAAGACTGAATTATAGGTTTCCATTTTATTTATTTTTTAAAGAAAAAACTCATACTGGAACAGGATTAGTCAGAGCAAGAATGTTAGTAAGAACAAAATGGTTTGTTCAAAGTTATGAGGATCTCAATGCAGGGTTATATAATGGGAAATGCTGAACAAGTTTAACAGTAGATTTGTTTCCAGTATTGCTTGGTGCATCTAGTTAGAACTAGGAGAGGAAGAGAAATAGCTGAAAACACAATCAATCAAACTTAAACAGTGTCAGTCTTACACTTTCAACACACCATCCCCACTTTTCTTGTCACTATTAACTATCACTGCTTTTTCTGCTAATGCTAGCAAATCACAGGATGCAGAATCAGAGGAAATAATGGTGTAGCTGTCCACCAAAGAAAGTGAGAAATTGGTTATTTATAAGAAATGAGAAGGCCAATCTGAAGGAATTTCAAGAGTCCTTTGACTATTAATCTGTAGCAGTATGTCATCAGTCTGAAGCTGAAATCTTTGAATGTCCAAGAGGAATAGTTTGTGTATTTCTCTGATGTTGGATAATGAGGCCGAGATCATCCAGAATATTTTGCTAGATGTATTTGAAAGATGGAGATGTAGGAACAACAACATTGTGTGTACATGTGACTATTCTGAAACTAACCAAATCTGTATTTTAACATGTTGGCATAAACTGTGGATCTTACCAAAAGTGGAAAACAGAAGGGTGAGAAGGAAACAGTGCAAGAAACGGTGAAAATGTTGTCAAACACATGAAAAGAAAACATGTCATTGATGTAACCAGATACAAGAAAAGAATTTTTTTTTCCATAACAGAATTTTGTGTAGGATCACCAAGGCCTTGTTCTCTTGTTGTAGAGACACAATTCAGGAGTAATTTAGAGCTATCTCAAATTTAGACTGAAAACTCAGGTCAGGTAGCAGTATAGAAGACAACATTTATTTTTCTTTTGGATTGTTGATTTAGTAAATGTCTTGACCAAAAATTCCACTGTAATAACACAGGAACACCAGATGAATTGAACTTTACAAATCAGTCGCAAATGGTACCTCTGTAACCTTACCAAATAAACAGCCACTTACAAATGACTGGGGGGAAATTGTGTTTTGAAAATACAGATTTTTCAAGTAAGGGCAGGGCTCATGCTGAGGACTTTGACTTCCTATTCTGATTTAAGCTAATTTCAACATGAGAGACGTTGTAGTACTGCAATGGATGGCTGCAGTCTGCTTGATTGGACCTTTGATTACTGCTTGATTTCTCAGTATTGAAGAGCTCACCCTAAAACATATTGCTTTATTACTAGGTGTCCTTCTATTGATACAGGGAAATATTTATTTATTCTAGCTATGCTATAGTTGAAATAGGATGGCAAGGTTTATGTTTTATTCACCTTTAGAAATGAAAGATACTGGAATCTGGAGGAGGAGTGACTTAGAAACCAGTTTCTCTTTCAGACAGTCTTCCTAAACAAGAGAGTAATGTTTACAGAAACAGCTACTCTGGCTTTTGCACTTCTACAAAGTGAGGAGAGAAAAAATGCTAGTTCTATTAGGTTGTGAGCAATAGGTATTACCGGGATACTTTGCAATCTTTTGGGCTTTTCTAGTTAGTAGGATTTATGCTTCCTTCTTTGCAAGATTTATGTTTCTCTTATGCTAAGAGATACCGTATTTCAGCGCTGTGAGACCTAGAATGATGTCTTACTGCAGCAATGAATCTATGCAGATGACTGTGAGAGGAGAAACATAGAGACAGTTAATTCAGTTTGAAACCTATATATAATTTTACATATCAGCCTGAATCTGAACCTATTTAATAGTATCATTTGCATTTACCATATATGTACTTTATTACGTTGGCATTTAGATTGATTTACATGACTGCAGCCACATGAACAGATTTTTTTTTAAGCTCAGGCTCCTTGTGTCTTTTTTAATACCTGTTTGCTTTGATTCTTTTTATTACAATGCTTAAGAAGTGACACTGAAAAAGAGAGAAAAAAGTCTTCAATGTACTTAGGACCTGATGTTAAATGGTAGTCAGGGACACATTCTTTCTAGCTCCATAATCCACAACAGAAAAAGATAAAATAAAAAGGATGCTACTCCAGCTGACAGAATGCATGTAAGGTTAATAAAATGGGATTGCTGATGAACTGGACCACTCCCTGGATGATGATATAGAAGGTCTCAACAAATGCCAGAGTTTTATTTATGAAACATGTTTAAGGGCCTGATGTTGGTGTTTGGCCTTTTCTGGTGAATACTCTTTAAGGATTCAAATTCTGTTGCAAGCTGATTTAAAATAGCACTGTTGTTATAAAATTAACTTCTTCATAGTATTGCTCTTGAGAATTAGGCTTAATTTGCCAAGATAAAAACGTCACAAATGTTGATGCATCATTATCTGAAGTGTAATGCACACTTAGTTTTTATGTGGAAGAACAGCTTTAAAGAGCCAATTTGAGAAGTTGGATGAAACCACACCAGTAATAAATATGGATTGTTTGCAGTTGAAATTGGTTTTAAATTGCCTCCTTCAGTTTTCTCTTTTTACAGACAAAAATGTTGCCTCTTTTAAGGAACAAACACCATGTAATATTGCTAATGAAAATATAGAGAATAAAGAGATCAAACAAAATTTCTCTTATAGGTTACTCCCTAGATATTACCCATTTAGTTTTACCTTTTTTATAAAATATTTTTAAAACTTTTTTCCAAGCACAAATGCCATTAAGTCACTAGAATATTTTGACCCATCCATCTGTTTTCATATTTCAATGGCAGTAATTCACCTGGAAAGATCATCCTCTTAACACCTTGAAGTTAATGACTTTGTAATCTGTTTACCTTGGAAAATGTGAACTATTTGAAAGGACAAGAACCCCCAAATGACCTAGATTTAATAAATCAAAATAAGGCTAAGCAGCTTTTAACCCTTATTTATCGTGGTCAAAAGTGCATCTGATCTTGTCCAAAATCTAACAAATCAAAAAATCATGACCTTAAAAGGTAATGAAGGCACTAGTTCTTAATGGAATCCCCTGGATTCTTGCAAGATGAAAATACATGGTCTTATTAAACATTTATTCTACTGTGTGCAGTCCTAATCTTTAATGCAACAGGTAGCCTGAAGACTAAAACTGAGCCAGAGACCATTTGCACCAGAGAACTATGAGCCACATTTACTGGTTTAGATTTTTTAGGCTCAGTGAATAAATGGGTACTTTCAGGCCCTCTCACTTGTAGCTCTAGTTTAATTTCTGTGCTCAGTGGGGACTTTTGTTGAGAAGAGACCACTGGTCTTCAAACGAGTTCTCAGTGCAGTTCAGAGAAACTGTGAAGACTCTGCTAGGTTCCTGATCCTATAACTAACCAAATCTTAACTGTAGCCAAAAGCATATTATTCTGTTTTTTATCTCTACAAAGAACAGAATAATATGCAAATTATTACTTCCTTCTGGAACAAATCCTAAACTCCGAACTAACACTTCTCCCAAGATCTATATTGTTTCATTGGATGAAACTCTTCCTTCTTTTTATGGTATCATCTAGTGCCAATTTAATCTTCTTTAGCTGCTGTCTTTCCAAACCATAGTTACAATACCAAACCTAGCCTAGACAGAGCTCACAGATTTTTCTTCTCTTCAGGGCAACCTTTCAATCTCCACTGGAAGAGCTTTTGCACCCAATGGGCTGTGTAGTTCTGCAGCTTCTGCTTTCTCTGATGAAACTTTCACTTACTATTCAAAAATACCAGCCCAGAGAACCAGTTCCCTGGAAAATAGAAAATAATATATGTTTTTTTTCTGGAACCAACCTTTCTCCTTCTAAAGGCAGACCTGATAACAGGAGGCATCAGTAAGAGAGTTAAGTTCCTGCACTCAGAAGTCCTTATTCTGAATTTAACTAGAATCTCCTCTATGGATCATAACAAAATACAAACTGTTTTCTTTCCTGAAATTGCCTTCTTCCTCACCCAGGGCTTTTTTGAATATTTAAACCTGGTGTTTTTAGTTGCACCTTCCTACAGCCCAAAATCTAAACCCTAATCAACCTTAAAAATAATAAAAGGCCCATTTTTTTCATTTATGAAGACTTTATTCTCTATGGGTATCATATACAGGTTCAAATAATGAAACTGTCTCTTCAAGATTTGCTGCTTTTATTAAGAGTTTTCAACTCACTAAGGAATAAATCTGTGTCCATATGCTCATGAGCTTCACAGGATCTTAAATAAATCTGACTTTGATTTGTCCAGTCCATGATCTTAGCCATGGTTATGACCCCATCCCTAGGTTTTCAAATAGAACAGAGAGACGGGCAGGGGAAAAAAAAAAGATGAAATGCTTTTTTTTTGGCCTCAATAGAACAAAATGTCTAGTGAATCCTGGAAGATAAAGAAATATGAATTTATGCTCATGGCTTCAGGCCCTATTCCCAGGAAAGTTAGCATGAACCACAGTTCTACTCATATGCAAATAAGTTTGACATGTTTACAAGAACAGAGCCAAACAACAAAAGACTTCCAACGTGAAAAGAAGCTTCCTTCTGGGTTGGGTCCCTGAAACCTTCTGCCATGCAGTGTTCTGTAAACATCAGCAAAGTCAATTTCCTGAGTTTGTGCGCCGTGGTGGCAGATTCATATATCGGTAAAAGCAAACCAGAATCTCTTGATTTACAATTCAGGTACTGGAGGATGCCTCAGTAAAATCCCCTTTCCATGCTTTGTTCTCAAAAACTTAAACAGAACTCAAGGAATAGAGCACAGTAGGGTTCATCTCTACTTCATCAAAAGAAAATGGAAATAATTTCTCAAAAAGGATAGCTGAACCTCCCAGGATCCACCAAAAAGACTGAATCGTAAGAGGAAAAAGTTGTAAGAACAGTTTGAGAATATAGATATTTATAGGACTAGAGGGGAATTTTCTGGCACTGATATTTATCATAGGCCAGAGAAGGTCCTTTCACTCTCTTTTCTACCCTACCAGTGCTAGAGTTTAAAAATATCCTAAAGCCATGAGCTACAAAATTTGAGCAATTCTTTACATCTGGCATGGGGCCTCATCCTAGGTACATAATCCTCATAAACTGTGCAGTTATAATAGTCTGCATCTGAGAATAACAGGATATTAGAGAAAATGTTGTCCTTGGTTACCCTTTTTGGACTAGAAGAAAATATTAGCCATACTCTGGAATGGCTTCCTGGAGTTCTGCCACAAACCTGCAGTCCCCAGTTTTCCTGTGCTTAAAAACATACTACATGCCCAGCAAGCTATTAAAAAAAAAAAAAAAATATAAAAATTAAACTGCCTTGTGTTTTAGTCTAGGCATGAACCAAGATACAGGAATATTTCAGACACTATTATAAGGTGATGGTTATTCATGATATGACCACTGCTAAGCTTAGCATAGCACAGGCTTCTGCTTTTTCCCTTCTCTTTTAGAGCAGGCCACCGTCACTGGGGGAAGAGCAGGGAAAGTAAGTTGTCACACAGACTTCAGTAATCGTAAGTACAGCTTCAGACCCCAACCTAGACCAAACCAAAAACTAGACACTTCAGCAAAAATATGAAGTGATCTTTCCCCAGACTTAGAGAGGCAGGATTTCAGGCTGGTGCAGAGCAGTGTTTCTCAATAAACCTAGCATTAGCCATGTTTCTGTTCCCAGTATTCCATCTGCAATTTTAAACTTTCCTGTTACACTCTGTTTAAGAATGGAGATACTCAACTCTTGGGAAGTGAATGGAATAGGAATTACTTTTTTCTTGTAGCACTAGGTCATATTTTATGTTCCTGAGCCTTGAAAGGTCCAGTAATAGAGTAGGTACTTCATTCCCTCTCCTTTCTAATCCTAACCCCAACTATAAATTTAGTAAAGGGAACCATCTTGGGAAAAATCACTCACACTGATTCACCTTTTACCATAAGTTTACAGAAGTTCTATACAAGGAAGAAAATGAAATAGGAGCTACTTTCCTGCTCTGACATCTTTTATCAATTTGCATCACTGCCAAGATTAGCGGGGGTGGAAGAAACTTAGAAGTCACTGCTTTATTCCTGAATCATTCTTTACCACCTCTAAGCAAGTCCTGCAGAATCAGCAGATTCCTGCTGTCCGTGACCCTGAGCATAAGACTTAAATCGGGGTTTAACAGTAAATCAGAGTAAACTACCACTCTCTGCCTTGATTGAGGTGCTTTAGTCAGCAGTAATTGTAGTTTTTAACAGACTTTTCTGCTTAACCAAAGCCCAAAGGCTCCCAGATTTGCTCATCAACTGTAAGTTTGGGAAATAAGGGCCCTAGTGTCTGATATGAGGGAGTTTTAAAATTAATCCATAACAAATCAATGTTTTTCTCTAGTTTTGACCCAGTCCTTACCCTGCTTTTATAGGTAATGCTTAGTCAATGTTTTTATTAGATTAGATAAAAAAATGCAGAAAGCATTCTCCCTTTCAAAATCATCATTCAACAATGACTGATTAGCTTTGTGGGATTCAGAATTTCTCAAGACCTTCTCTGTAACCCTAATTTAGGCTTAATGAAATATTCCTCGTTCAGGTGTCATAACATTAAAAATTACTCTTCATTTATAAGACCAGCATTTTATAACAATATCCATCACTCTGATAGATGCAGCACTTATTTCTAGTGCTGGAGCCCTTATACACAGGTCAGCATTAGTGAAGGGACTGGGAAAAAACCCCTTCTGTCTCCACGATTCATTTTCTGCTTCAGAACAGGCACCCAGGTCTCTTTGGCAGAGGAAAGCCCTTTGGTTATTGTCCTCCACAGCTTGCACAGTCTTAAGAAAAACCCAGGGAGCAATCTCTGGACAGGAAAACTCTTGAAACATTTACTTTTTTCATACTCAACTTTATGTAAAGTGTAAGTCATACAAGAGAGAAATATTATTTCTCTGAAGTTCACGACATCACTATTGGTGAAGGAGAGGCTTCTTAGGCATCTTAGTCTACCATTTAGATTAAAGTATAAAAATCATACAAATTGCCAGAAGTGTAATTCTTCTGGCTCTGAGGTTTTTTTTTCCCCCCATAGCAATATCTTTGGTGTGAAACACCACAATGCAAGAAACAATTCAGTTGTGCTGTCACCACTATGAGTGCACTACACACCCTGCTCAGTCTCAACAGAGATCCTCAGCTTCCATCCATGGGCCAGGAGCTCTCTTTCAGCCTGTATTCTGGCTGCCTCTCCCGAGCTGAGAGGCAGGTTCTGGCTCCTGCTGTCCTGACTTTCTGGCTGTACTCCTGGGTGGACCAGACATTGCCCTGCCTGACAACTGCTGGATTCCCAGCAGATCCTATTTCTGTCATCACCCCTGCCCTGCCTGAATGTGCTGGGCCCTCTTGGTGCAGTCACTCCTGGCTCTTTGGCCCCTGGGTGAGAGCTCTGCTCTTGCTGTCCCCTGACACTCTATGGTCAGCAGTCATAACCTTAATTCCAATTCCTTCTCATCTCCTCCTTGTTTGAGGTCAGTGAAATGGACAAGTTGATAAAAAAGTTACGGTCTCTCCTGCATGTTATGAAGCTTTGTCTGCAAACCAAATGCTTCAATCCCTCTAACCTAATCCATGGACCTTTTTTTTTCTTCTCAAAGCAGCCTTTGCTGAAGTTCAGTAGGCATTGAGTACAGACCTTGTTGGAATTACAAGCTATATAATCTCCTCACTGTAAGTGAAAATGGAGTTTTACCCCTAATGGTAACCCAGTAAGTGAGTGCTGAGTGAAGCAAATGGTAATTTCTCCTTCTGAAGCTTGTCTTCATGCAGATTCAGGGAACTTGAAGGAGTTCTGCAAGGAGGTCTCTAAGTCTGTGCTGCTCCTTTGCCTGACCACCCTCTGCACTCTGCCCTCAGTTAACAGCAATGTAGACTGAGAAAAAACCCAGAAGAGTTATTAGTTTTCCTCATTTGCCTTGTTCATGCTTCTCAATGTAGTATTAACTGTGCAGAATCTTCTTTATGTAACCCTGTGATTAACCACAGCACAAACATCAAGTAATAATATACTTTAACAGTAATAGTTAATCATGATAGCTAATAACAATTTTGCAAAACTCAGGTGTGTGTTTGATCCAGGTCTCAATTTTGAGACATGCAACTGTGACCCTGTCTCAATTTTATTGCAAACCAAAAATGAACATTTTGTGAGAGTGTGTCTGTTCTGCAAGGTAACAAAAGCAAAAACCAAGTCTGAAGTGAAATCACTTGAGTCAATAATAGCAGTAGCTCAGGAGAAAAATACTGGCCTGAAGGAAAGATATAAATTTCTGAGAGAAATCATAGGGAGCAGAAGAATAGCAATTTAGCAAGATCAAGGATCATTCTGCTATAGGCAGTAACTTGACCTTATACTTGCCATCTGGCTGATGGCTGCTGGTCAGCAAAGAGCCATTGGTGCCTGCTTTTGGACCGAGAGTATTACCTCTAGTTCCAATTATTTTCCACATATAGAAGATAACTCTCTTGTACTCATTGGTTTTGTATAATCATACTTACAAATCTCCTTCTTTAACACAGTTAAAGGTGCTCAAATACAAGTGGCCTTCTAAAGAAAGAGTTTTAAATCTTCTAAATAGTTATCAGGACACCAATTGTAAGAAAAACACGTAACAATATACTGTAAGTAATTTCTCTCGGTGGTATCTGGACCAGTCCGGTTAAAAAGGACTTGCAAGAACTCAAAATAGAGCCTTTCTGTCTATAAAATTTATGTTTATAACAGCTTGTAGTTCAAATGAGGGACCTAGTTATCCTGTTTGGCATTAGAGAAAAATAATGACTAATCTTCTTTTCTGGAATTTAAAACTTTCCTATCTCAGGGATATTGCATGGGCAAGTAACAAACAAAGATCTTAAGCCCCTGAATTCCTAATTCTAGAAGCAGGTCTTTGTTGATCTTTAAGACATTGCAAGTTCCAGCATTAGGTATTTCAGTTCTTAGACTACTGATACAGAGTAAGTCACTCTCACAGGATCCCCAGACAGGTCACAGGACTGTCTCTTTGGTATAGCAGACAGGGGATGAAACCAGAGGGCTTCAGATATGGCACTGAGTGCTTGTGCTCATTCATCTGATCTCTAACACTGCTGAATTTAGCCTTTATCCAGGCTGCAACCTAACCTGTTTAACTTCAACTTGGCCTCTCAGCTGAGAACTAAAGCCTTCCCTCTATTCACTGTGACAGCAAGTGAGTCTCCTGAACCTCTGAAAAGCTCAGAGTGCTGTGGAAAGGGGTTGCTGCTTCTGTCAGAGCAGATATTGGTGTTTACAGACAAAACCCATCACTTTTAAAGTTAAGTGGTAAATTCTAGCCCAACAGTTGGCCTATTACTGACACTAAAAATGAAGAATACCTGATTTTTTTTAATTTTGTGCCTTTTGAAACTCTTTTTACATTTCTTTTGCAGATCTTTTGGGTTTGCCACATCAAACAGTGACATGAAAGCATTGTCACATCAGTCAAACTTGCAAAATTCAAAATGGTGAAGCATCTCTCCTATCTTTTTATCAGATCAGTGGCATTAAACTCTTCATGAGATATCTGCACATGTTGGGCTAATATGGTGTTATCCTGATTTTTATTGTGATTTCAACAACGTAATCACAACTAGTGATTAATGATAATGAGTATGAAATCGCAACTTAAAAAAATCTGTTATTTCTGCAGAGTATACCTGAGTCTGATATTTTCAGGAGTTCTTGACACAAAAGTAATTTCCCATTTATAAGTTACACATGCTGGACTAAAGAAGGTAATTCAGTGACACTGTACAGAGTATCAATTGAGTGCCACTGCAATTCCAACACTTTCCCTGGGCTACAGATATTATTACACTGTTTAAGGTATTTTATTTGAGAAACAGGTTTGGAATAAAAATAGTCCAGATGAAAAAATGTGTATTTTATACCACAAAGCTCTCAAAGGTCGACAAGGATACAGCCACACAATACATTGTAGTTACTATGATTTTCATATGTAATCACTTTGATGATATGGCTATTGATTTCCAGTTCAGAAATGTCCGAGCAAACATATTTTTATTTGCACAGCTGTTAGGGACAAAACAATTTTTTAGCATATCAATTACTATTCTAGTCTAAACAAATGTAGTTATTTATAAATAGATTTATTTCCCATTTTTTCTATTTATTTAAATAGAAATTTAAATACTCATAACTAAAGGGTGCAGATATTCACATGTGACTCTAGTAACTGGTTATCCATCATAAACAGTAAATAGATGAAGTGAGCATTTAATGAACATCTTGAATTCTTTAGTGGTTAGAGACTTTTTTGAGAGACATGGGGCAGTAATTCAAAGTGACTGAAACATGAATTAATCTTATTGTTCTGTGACAATAAAATGAAAATCTTTTTAGGACAAGAACCATCTTTTTGTTCTCTGCTAGTACAGCATCTAGTGCAATGACAGGTACTCACTTAGGGCTCTGAGGTGCTTTTAAATTATAAATGGTAATCATAATAATCTTCCAATAGATGTAGTAGATTTAATAAACCATTCTCAATGCAAACTCTAATTTAGGAATGTCATTATTGCATGCACTTTGAAAAGTCTATTGAGGGAATGTTGAGTGACTAAGTCTAGGAAAAATCTGAACATTTAATTAAATTTTATTGGCTTCTCATTCTTGACAGTGATTTCTATGGCAATGCAGCGTCTAAGAAGAGGGTGGCATATCCCCCAACAAAGACACAACAATGAACTCTGTGTATCACTAAAGAGTTCTTTGAGAGAGTTAATCAACACAGCTGTGAGGAACGGAGAGTTCCTTTGCACTGAAATAGGGCCCACTTCTGAGAGTGTGGTTGAGACAATCAGTTCAGTAAGCTCACTAATTCTATAATGATTTTCCTACCTCATGGACATTAGGTAATGCAATATTAATGAATTTTGATGAACGGTGGAAAAAACAGTACTGAAAAATTAAAACCTTAACCCTCTGGAAGAAAATTCAATTCCTTGAGAATCAAATAGCGATAGATATATGCTACTGTATGTATAAAAAAGTGAATACTTATGTGTGTATAAAAGAAATACATACACACAGGAGCTATGTATTCTATCATTCGTTCTCTCTCATAATCCCCAGTTCTAAAAGTCCTAGAACAAAGGTGGTTATCTGAAACTGATTTGTAATTTTTTTTTTTTAATTATAATGACTGCTTCAGAGCACAAGCTACCATAGAATCAAATGGTGGTTTGAATTGAAAGAAACCTGTAAGGATCGTCTAGTCCAACCCCTCTGCCATCAGCAGGGCCATCTTCCACTGGACCAGGCTGCTCAAAGCCCCATCAAACCTGGTCTTGAACAATCCCAGGGATGAGGCACCCACGGCTGCTCTGGACAACTATTACGAATGTCTCACTGCTCTCAGCATAAAACCCAATCAAAGTCTTTCAGTTTAAAACTATTGCCCCTTCCTGTCAGTAAAAGTCTTGATAAAAAGTCCTTCTCTGTCTTTTAAACCTCTTTTAGGTACTGGAAGGCTGCTATATAGTCTCCTCAGAGCTTTCTTTTCTACAGGCAAAACTGCTGAGCCTTCTCCACTCTGAATATTCCCAACTCCCTCAGCCTTTCCTCACAGAAGAGATGCTTAATTATCTTTGTTGACAGTCTCTTCATCATATTTGTCCACCAGGGCCACCTGGTCCTTCTCTGCCATCCTTCTTTCCACCTAATTGAACAAATGCTTTAGTAACACTGGGTCAGATTCTAAGCAGTACAAGACATACCTTGTAATAATATTGCTAGAAGCTCACTGGTGCTGCTGCCCAAACCAAAGTATGTAAAAAGATACAGCTTTCTAAATTTTAATGATTATGCCATGTTACGAAGAGGATAATACAGTTGAAATGGTAATAATTTAACCTGTGGCCCTGAAACTGATTTAATCTCAGTGTATCTACCCACCAATCCACAGCTGGCAAAAATAAAATGGCAATGTAGAATTGTGGTATTTAATCACAGACTTGACTTATAAATATGATGATTTATTTCAGTTCTTATCTTTTCATAACTCTTGGTTAATAGAAACTGTTGTGAGAAATGACTGCTATTTGTTGTGGCCAGCCAGATGGCTGTGCAACTTTTTCCTGGATGTGGTCTGGTTGTAGAAAGTAGTTTTGTCCAAAAAAGCTAAATCACTTTCTGTGTGGGGTGAATGGCCACATAGTAAGAATCTGAGGGCTTCTATTTAGTGTGCCAGCACTTGCTCACTTCAGTAATCTCACTGGATGCAATGGCAGCACGTGCAAGATTTACTGCACCAAGAAGGCCTTCCATCTGAAAAAGGAGAAACATGTCCACAGGTGGAAAACCTCACTTTTTTCTTTCCTTCCACATGGATAGAAATTCAAGAATCTTGTTTTGCTTTGCCAATGTAGGCAATGTAAACAGGAAAAGTAAGCAAAAAGCCAAACCAGTGATGAAATATTAGAACATAATTAGGGACCTAATAAGTAGAGTTAGTTGAATAGCAATGGTTGAGCGAGGAAAAGGTAATGCTTCACTGCAGGGAAGGATTTACAGGTCCAGAAAACCACTTCAGTAACCTTTTTTCTTCACATTAAAGGAACAACAAATAATTAAGTTTCCAATTTTCACTCAGTTGGTTGCCTTTCTGAAGTTTAACATTTAGCTAAAATAGAAGGAAAATACCCTAAATCACGGTGAAAAAGGGAAACACTTTTGGAGATCTGACCCTTCTTTCAAAACATTGCTTGTAAACAGGACAGAGCACAGGGTATTAATTGAAGTAACACAGGCAACCACATCTTTTCCTATTATTTGACCTCTGTTTTGGTACTGGTGGTAAATATTGTTAAAAGTAAAGCACACAAATTCCAGAAGAGTCGCCTCTGAGTAATTTGCCAGCACTATTATGCAAATATTGGTTTCTGCTCATGGCAGTTTGCATTTGTGATGTATGCAGGCTGAAGAACATCAGCGCTGAGTCATCTGCTTAAGAGTCCCACACTATAAATGTGATGGATTGTAACATTTTGCAGAGCACAAAAGGTAATTGAGTGGAGTCAATTAGGAAAGTAGGAGGGCTTAGTGAAGAAGAGGTGAGCAATCTGTAAACTACTGTGACATCTTTTTTTGGCTACATTTTTTCAAAACCCCTTAGTAGGCCATCTAGCCTTAAAATTTAAGGGATAATTGGAAGCAGCTACTTTAAAAATTCTGGCATTTATACTTCTGAAAAAATTGAAGGTCTGTAGAGGGAGGAATGCAGTTTTCAGAACCATGCAGGTTGTAAACAAATGCATTCCTTAGAAATGTGAGATGTGTTAGATGTTATTAGAATTTGATTATATTCAGATTTTACTGAATGCAGAGTCATTTGTTACAATATTTGCCATACTGTAAGCTAAAAGCAGTACTTCTTGCCTCGTTGATGTGTATTTAGAAACCAGCTCCTTGTAATAAGTTACTTCTCTTTTGTTGGGTCATATTGTCACTGTGCTGTTGCTTGTTTCTTTACTCTCCCTACCAAAATAATGTGCCAGTTTCTTAAGCAGTCCTAGTTTTCCTCACCATGTTTGTTTTTGCAGTGATGGGAGCTGGAGTCAATGATTCCTGAGTCCCTTCCATCTCAGAGTGTTCTGTGAATTAATTGAGGGGACATGGCTGGGATCACTAAAAGAAAATGACTGACTGAGCTCTCCAGAACTTTCCTTAAGGATTTCTTTAGCATGTTTCTAGTTAGAGAAAAAAGATAACATGTGACAAAATGCTATGTTCATCTTACATTTTAGAGGTATTACCTCACACCAGCTGATTTTCTAAGTTATAACTTTGAAAGGCTCAGTTTTAGCACTGCCTTTTTTATAACACTTCAAATAAAGCTTTAATTTTAAAAGTAATTGCAGAAAACCTTAGGAGATCTATCTGACAAGCTAACAAAAACCAACAAAAGAGCCATAGTGGATAGCAACTACGGATTATAATAATCAGTACTTTTAAAATCTTAATGAGGACACAAAATGGCACAGGATTCTGCTGCCCAAATAGGAAGTTATCTGTCAAGGACCCCTACGAGAGGTGAATTGAGGAAAGAAAAGCATTCTTTAGGCTGAAATAAAGAAATAATTTTATTTATGCATTAAGTACATGCCTTTTGAATTTACTTGAAGAAAATATTTAAGATTAAGATATTACCAGCAGAAAGGAGGTGCCTTATCTTATTCTTTATATATGGAAAGCTTACTTGGGTCTTTGCTGCAAAACACATGAAATAATGTGGAAAATGGCATTGTTATACCTCACTTCAGAAAACTGCTGAAGTTATAATAATTTTAAGCATAGAAATAGTCTGGACCAATAACATTACACACATATACTCATCTTGATAACTGGAAAAAAGAATCCCCAACTCTGAGTATAACAGAATTTTTAATACTCTTCAGAAAATATTATGTGCAAACTGAAAATCACAGTGCCTGTATGAGGAAAAAGCAGTTCAGAACAAAAAGCTTTGCTGTAGTTATTTATCAATAATAATACCTTCATTGAAAAATTCCTATGCCAATTCTGATTATGGCTTTACAGATTAGGTATATTGTTAAATAAGATTAGATCTGAGATTAATAATCAGCCTATGCATAAGAATTATTAGGGTGTGAAATTGTATGTTTTGTGAATAAAATTTCACTATATTCTCTGCTGCTCTAGGTTGACTTTTATTTCATAAATATCTATCAGAAGAGAATTAGGTCAGGTTTTTTTCTTCCTATATATTTCAGCATCTAGCTCTTGATAATTTTAATTCTTGAATGGTAAAACCTTGCTCTGCATTATTATTATTATAATTGTTGTCACTGTTACTACAACTGCTACTCTTATTATTTCTCATTATTTATTCTTTTTGTTACTGTGTATATATATATATATATATATATATATATATATATATATAACTTGTATTACTTGTCAACCACTCTATTAAAATAGTTATAGATACAATTCTTTTACATACTGACAGAGTACAAAAGCCAAGTATTTAAAGATAGCTATTTTATAAGATTTTCAAAATTTCAGCACAGAACCCTTGGAATTCATTGCAGGCTGTTTTACAATTGCCATCACATTCAACCTGAAAAAAAGGACTCTGTAAATGTAAATTACTTGCTGCTAAATCTATATCATGTGTCCTTGACTGTTCTAACAAATCTGTGCTAAAATACAGTAGGTGCATATTCTCTGACTTTTCTGGATGTAGATGGAAATCTAAACAGTTCAAATGGGCAAAAATTATCAATCTTTGTACAGGGTGAACTTGCACTGCAATTAATTGAAGTTTGTTCTATACACAGACTGGAGGATTTAATCTCCAGTATTAAGTATTCATTACTGGAAGTATATATTTTTCCTTAACATTTCTCATTAATGTGAGAGAAGAGAAGACATAATGTAAAACTCCAGCTTCTGATTGCAGTCAAAGTAGTAGATAAAAAACTAGACACTAGATTTCTTTGTAAGTCAGTATTTGAAC
Source organism: Haemorhous mexicanus (assembly GCF_027477595.1). Classification (NCBI taxonomy): domain Eukaryota; kingdom Metazoa; phylum Chordata; class Aves; order Passeriformes; family Fringillidae; genus Haemorhous; species Haemorhous mexicanus. The sequence goes on from NC_082343.1 coordinate 74,289,677, forward strand.
AAAATAAATAGAAAATTATGTCTTAGACAAACACTTGAACTGGGAATAGATAGGGGACTTGTATGGTAGTTCTGCAGTGGCATGTGACTTTGCACATGTGTAAGAAGTTGTTCAAAATTACCTCAGGACGTTAGAAAACACAGGCCTCTACCATGTTTTCTTGCTGTAATAATATGATCTGCTGTAGTCCTATTTTACACTAAATCACTGCTTGCGCATCAGTTCCCACAGTCCTTTTGCTTTGTGAGACAAATCACTATAGTTTGTCAAAGAACCCATTTCCATTACTCCTTCTTGCCTCCACCACTGCAAGGCCAAAGGAAATGCAGCTAATGAGAAATTATTGTCGGGGGGGTGCTCAGCTGGATGAGTTCGTGGCCCATTTTGTTCTGCTTTTTTTGCTAATGACTTGGATAGTGGAAAGGATGATGCAATAAGTGTTATTCTGACATCAAACTGGGAGGATTACCACCACATTCAAGGGCTGGTTCAGATTTCATTTACCCCTTGACAAAAGATGAGTAGATGGCTACACTTGATCAAGGTTAAATCAAATTTACAAATGTAGAAGGAGTGGCTAGGCCAATATTTGGGCAAAGGGTCTCTCTCAGAAACTGTTTACAAGTCAGTGTCATGGACTCAGAACGTTTTGTCTCAGACCTTCATTACTTGTTGAATAAAGGCCATGTCTCTCAAGCTGTAATGCTTATTCTGTCTGCATGATTGCTCCATGTAGCTGAAAGAAGCTTGGAGAGAATCTCAGAGTTAAGGCAATTCATCAGACTGGTGATAAGGTGGGCAGATGTGCTTATCTTTTTGTGTTTTTCACTGCATCCTAACTGTACTTTTCATTTGAATAGTTTGTCTGCAAATTGTTTTTTACTACTAAAACCAGGATAAATACAGATGAATATTGACTATACCTACTGCACTGTATCCAGTGTACCCTAGAGTTTTTCTAGACACTGAAGTCTACTCTTGTACACTTAAGATGCCTTATGCCAGTGTAGCTCCAATTAGAGTAAAAATGGGTGCCTGAGCTGTCCCAAACCATGCCCTGGAACTGCAGGTTCCAGGGAAGATAAGGTAAGATAGGAGCAGATTCTCCCTGAGACCATGCCAGGGGTGTGGCATGGCTGTGTATTGGCACTGGCAATTGTGTACTCCTGAGTCTTGCTTCATTTAGAGGAGGACACTGCTCCTAACAAGTGCAGGTTCTCATCCCACAAGGGGTGGGAAATGTACCTAGGGTTTACTAAGTACTCACAGAAGATTGCCAGGCCCTTCAGGTTTTGGGAATGAGAAAACTGCGGAGTACTCTAAGATGAGAGGCTGGCAATGCAAATTGCCAAGTGAGAGGAAAAAATTATTCTTTTTAAGATACTAGTCAGATCCTACAGAAAACCATCCTAAACTTGAAATGGATATGAGAATGGACATCAACTTGGACTTGTTACAGAAAAATTTAAATCGTTATTGAAAAGTAGGTAAACCCAGGTAATTTTTATACATACATATATATATATATATATATATATATACATATATATATATATATATATACATATACACACACACACACACACACACACGCACACACACACACACACATATATATATATATATATATATATATATATATATAAAACCCAGGTTATATATATATATATATATATATATATATATATACACATATATATAAACCTAAGAATATTTTCTGAGAGGAAATAACTTGATGAGGGATGGTAAGGAAAGTGAGATGTGAGCAAAATGCATGAGAGTCCATGAGAGAACCCAAAGACTGCAAAGGAATTTAAAAGATAATCTATGAGGAAAGCTTGAAATAAGAGTATTTATTCAGTCTAGGAAAGAGGAGGCTGAGTCATGAAACTATATTCTTGTGTTTTAGGGCTGTTATAAAAAGGTAGTGAAAATTTTTCTCTCTCTGCTGAGCAAGGACAAGATTAATTAATTCCATTTGGATCAAGGATTGTTTAAACTGAGTACTCGGAAACAATTGTTATTTGGATACACTCAGTCCATTTAGAGAGCACTTTCTTACTCCCTGGCTTTAAGAATTACAAGCAAACAGCTCTCAGTCTTCAATGGATTTGGCTTCATTTAACATTGATGATTTTTGTCTTGGCCTCCCTTTTGGACAGTTGTATGTCTACGACTTGATGGTAAAAATCTCACATCCGTTCCCATTCAGAAGTATGGGAATATGAAGAGGGGCTTCTTCCTCTCCCCCTTCCCCCTCTGCCCCATCCTTATATTGCTGTATGAGAAATCCTTGTGGAATTAGTGGCTTGCATGTCATAAAGGACATTTATTCCCTGAAAATTGCAACAGATTGAGAGGAACCCTACTGCAATCATAGCACAGTGTGTGTAGTAAGAGCAGTGCCTGAATACCCAGATAAATTCAGCTAAATTGCAGTTTAGACATGGAGAGTCATACTGGCACTTCGTTGCTGCTGATTCAGAAAACATAAAACTTTTTGCAGGCTGATGTTGTGCAAGGTAAATTTCAGTCTAAAATACTTTCCAGAAAGGCTCTGTTGCTTGAGGTTTAATTGGATACCAGGGTCTGTAAGTGTAGAGGATGGTGTGCTACCTTGAATCAGATGAAGAGAGTCAGGCTTTCATTTGTCTCACTGTGACCAATAGCATCCATCATTTATTTTCAATTACATCATGCTGCTGAGTTTTACATCCTCAGTTTACCAGTATGAACAGCCAAATATTATTTTCTTTAATAAGAACTTTTTTCATATTTTGCTTTTGTGGGTGCATGGAAGGGGACAGCAGTCAGCACTAGGTTTTCAGACATAATAGGGCTTTATTCATTGAGGCATTACTTTCACAGGAAGAATTATTGTACCAAACTTTTACAGAACTTCAGCAAAAGTTGCTGGTATTTTTTGTACTGTAACAAAATAACAAACCAGGATTTTCAACAGCTTCTGCCCAAAGATGCTGCATTCTTTATAATTAGACTATGTCATTCTGGCTAACAAGTTTCTCTTTTCAGACCTTTATGTCTTGAAAGGATGGAAAATGGCTTTGCTTTGACCTTATCAAACCATGGGTGATCTCTGCAACAAGTTGCTGCACTGATCATCTGCACTGGTTTGTGCTTGGAAAGGCTGCACAAAGAGAATCTCTGGAGTAAAAGCTTCCCTCTTTGCTGTCTCTCTTTGTTACTGTTGTTGTTGTTGTTCAGATGGACTTCCATTCTGATTCCAGGTTAATTGGGTGAGGTACTGTTCATTCTGAGATAACTCACTGCCTCAGCTGCATTATCAAGCCACTGTTTTGAGAGATCGTTTTCTGCTGTTCAAAAAGTGCTCTCTAACAAGCTCTATCCTTTCATACACATCCTTAGTTTAAAGGTTTGGAGGAAACTCAAAAGGCTGACATTCTTCATAAAGCACAGCAAATCTGAGCTATCCATAGGAGAGCACTGCATATCAATTACGGAAAATGTTAAAAGAAAAAAAATTGAAACTACAGAGCTGTGAATACTTAGAGACGATCACTGATCTCATCTACTTGTTTTGGTGCTTTAATGAGTCAGCACATAACGCAGGCTGAAATGCCTAATTTAACATTGTCTCATCAGGTTGTGGGAAGCCATCCAGGTGACATCATTAAAACACAGCAGTCCTTATATGGCCTAAAGGTTAAGTTCTTCAATCACCTAAAATAATTTGTGCTCTTGGACACGTTGTGAACCTTTAAGGTAAAAGTGACTGGATGTAGCTTTGTCATCTCCAGTGCTCAGCTCCTACTGGAGTGGATGGTTGGAGGAAAAGGACTCTTCTATGGATCATTCTTCTCCCATGCCTTTTTGAACAGTGTAATTTGTGTTCAAACTCAGCTTAAAGCAACATTTCCTCATGGGCAGGCCTGCTTCCTTGGTTTTATGATCCAGTAACTTACAGTATAAAGTGGTCCCTCAGGCTCTTGAACTAACACATCAGATAATAAACAATCTGACTAACTTTTTCCTTGGTCCCAGTTATAATACATTTTTGTACAAATCTGGCATTAAAGTTATTGAAACCAAGTTCATTTCTGCCTCATAAGGTATTATTCATATGGTCATCTAAGCATCGCTGGCCTTGCAAGAATCTGTTCTCCAAAAGGTCCTAATACTCCCCTCCATTATCTGTGAAGTCCAACCATTTTTCACAAAACTAATTTTTATCCATCTGCCAAGTCCTGATGTCCCTTTTGGCACTATATGTAACCCTCATCAGATTCTTAGATTCATCTCTGACATGTCTAGCAATTTCTCATGTCATGTGCATAGTTTTCCATGTCCTGTTCATCCAGCTTCACCTCAGGGTAGGACAAGGCCAAGTGCCTGGTCTTTTTTCTGCCAGACTAATGTGGACATAGTGAGTATTTTACAAGTCCTGTACAATCAATATGACACTTTTTTTCAGTGGAAATCAGGGATAAAATGAATGGGGAAAAGGAAAAGGAGGGAAGAGGCGTGCATATATGTGTGTGTGTTTGTGTGTGTGTGTGTGAGTTCAAGGGAAAGATGTTGGTAAACCTTACCATATTTTACAGGGTTAAGCTTAAAAGGAGGAAAAAAGAAAAAAAATGATGTCTTGGAATGTAACAGAACAGAACTAACATCTAACAATATTCTCATTACTAAAACATTGCTAAAAGCTTTCCTATACATCACAAGACTTTAAATTCTACCTATTTCTGTATGCTAGACTCAGTATTGAAGCACTGAATTGACTGGGATTTTCAGTAAGAAAACCATATTTGTAGGGGAATTTGCTCTCTGTTAAACTTTTATGAAATGTACATTAGGAACTCCCTGACCATAATGATTTATCTTGTCCCTCCAGAGAAGCCTTCTTCCAGACTAGGTAGAACAATGACACAGCACAGGTGGGTTGGTCCCTGCAGGAATTTGCTGTATAGATGCTAATATGCATCTGGAGCTCCAAATGGTTTACACAGCTGTTTTTTCTCAAATCAGAACTCTTTCAAGCAATAAGTAATATTCATAAAGGTAAGCATAAGCATATTTATCTCAGGGAGAACACTCCCTGAGGTATGGGGTTCAGTCTTGGTCATCTTGTGGTATCACAAATGAGTATGACAAGGTCTCTTAAAGAATCATTGGCAAAACAATCTGCAAAACTAGGCTTAATATGAAAGCAACAGCATAACAAAATTTCCCAGCTCATAGTGCAGCCTGGGGTGGGGAGGTGGGAAGCACCACCACCTGGGTGAGATGTCCACTACCAGTTCAGTAGAAAGTGGAATCAAATATCTTATCTTTGACAACTAAGCTGTATCTATTTCTTTATTAGCCTCTCTTAAAACCTCTTTTTCTGAATATAGGATACCGGAAAAAAAAGGGCATGTCTTAGAATACACAGTGATAATATTTTCTATTAACAGAACATTCATATTGCTAAAATATATTCATCCTCAGATTGAAAACACATTATGATATTATGATATAAAAGTACTCTAACTGCTTAATGATGTTCTACTCAGTCACAGAAATCATATCATAACTCTCCATTGTCCCTGGACACAGCTCATTAAGTTCTAGAAATACTGTCTGAAAAATTTAAGTCATCCCAAGTCTCTATCCACTTGCCATAAAACTCCGAAAGGCAAAAAATGCTTAGGTGAGAAGAGACTTTAAAGATGCTCTGTTTCCAACCACTTTGTCATGGGCACCATGGCAGGGACACCTTGTACTGGCCCTACCATGTCTGAAAACCTAGTACTGACTGTTGTCCCCTTCCATGCATCCACAAAAGAAAAATTTGAACAAAGTTCTTATTAAACAAAATAGAGAGCCCCATCCTGGCTGGCCAGGAACACCTCCAGGTATGGGGCACCCACAGCTGCTCTGGGCAACCTTTCCCAGTGCCTCATCACCCTCAAAGTCAAGAATTTCTTCCTAATGTCAATTCTGAATCTACCCTCTTTAATTATAAAGGCATTCCCCTTTTTGTGACTGCTATCTTAGTAATTTTTGAAATTTGTAAGACCCATTGTGCTCTTTCTTTAGCACTTTTTAGTATGACTTTTGGGAATTTTGTACTAGCAGGTTTGTTTTAAGGTATTGGTGATTGTTTAGTGGCCTAGGTAGGTGTTTTGGGAATAAACCTAAACTTTTCCCTAATCATATTACAGGAAGACTTGATTAAGTGATCCAAGTGACCCTTTCGCATTTCTCTGTCTTAAATGGGGGATTTTGTTGCCAATAGATTTTTTTAGCAGGGAATATTTTAGTATTTATTTTGATAATTCTCTTTGGGTACTGAAAATGAGTAAATGCAACATGTGATAATTAAATCTATATCATCATACAAGAGAATGCATTTATGAAGTTTAAGAGCTCAGAAGAGTGCATCTTGTCTGCCTGTGCATGTAATGGCTGTGTGCCTTCTGGTCTAATGTGAACAATGTGACTTCTACTGCTTGTTCATTGGTGCCTTCTTAATGTAAGGATTTATCTGTTTTGAGGAGTAGCAGGAATACTTGAAAATAGCCAATTTTGTAATAATAATTCCTAAATAATATAACAATAGTTTAAAATAATATTCTACCCCTTAAAGGATAAGTTAATCTGTTTATGAAAATAGACACTTGTTCAAAGGAAGCGATTTTTATAATTTTAACTGAGTGAAACTAACTTATGCAGCTGAAATATTTTGTTACATAAATGGCACAATGTACTTAACTATGCACATCACAGAAGGAAATGATAACCTTACAAATAAAGATGTTTGCCATTTTAATATAACTTTGTAATAGTTTTTCCTACTAGAGGATTTTAAGCATTAACAAGATTAGGGGAACTCAGATTACCTAAAATTCTTATTAGAAATTGAAAACGAAAGAGAAGTTTGTGCATAAAGTTTTTTCCCCTCTCTTCTTTGAACTTTAATTCACTCTAATTTGCTGGGCAGAGATAGAAAATAACCTTACCTGTCTGGTTATGCAGGCACACACATAAACATCCATCTAAAGTCAATGGAAACAATCTAAAAGTTCAGCAGCATTTCTCTGGAAACACAAGCTGTTTTGCCCTGTTTCTTTTTTTGGTCAAACTGATTAAAGAAATACTCGCTTTCTGATGATTGGCAGTATAGAAATAATAAGTGATATGATTCTGTATCAATTTTTTAACATATGATTTGAAAAGCTTGGTATTAACCAAGAAACATATCCTCCCAGCACAGTAAGTAAACTTCAGTGTTATGAATCATATAAGAACATGTGAAGGGACAGAGACAAATCATTCCCCCCTCCTTTCATCATCTTGTGAGCACAGAAAGCCTTCTTGTAGAAAGAGGGAATTCTGCAGATTGGGGTGAGGGACATGGGAAGAGGATACCTGTTCATAGCCCAGTAACTAAGGTGTTGTAGCAGCTGGGTGTAATTTGTTTGAATACAAGCAAGCTTCCCTTGTTTGTATTCTCCAGTGACTTTCCAACATGCATTTGATTCATTAAAACTGGGTTCAGAGAATATCTTAGTCTTCAAGTTTACTTTAGGGACACCTTGCAATGGAACATCGTTTTCATATCCACAAATGCATAAGGACAATTATTTGGTTAAGATAACTTGGAAAGTTATTGTGGTTTTATGTTTTAAAGCTTGAGAAGTCCCAAATTAGCTGAGGGAAAAGCAGAATGTTTTATGGTACTTGCTTGTTATTCCTCGTGCAAAAAATCCTTCTGCTCAGTGTTTGCTCACACTCATTTGCTCATGATATAAAGGAAAAGACATGCCGTTTGCCCACCAACAGATATTTTCAGGTCAAAAGCTTCTTTCCTGTTAACCACATTACTGTCTTTCCAAGTCACTGTACCTCATAACATATGGGCACCATTCATATCCGTGAGAATTTCAGAGATAAAAAGCTAATGTGAAAGAAAAGGAGGGATGCACTTCCACAGATAAGGCAGCTTTACTTGCATTTAGAACCTGGAAACAATTGAAATTGTGCATTTGCAAAAGAAATTTGGCAAAATAACGCTTGTAGACAAATTCATATACCTTTGCTGGAACTTCAGGCTTATTTGAAATAGCAAGTTTGAGAGAAGCTGGTGGGAAAAGAGGTTTCCCCAGTCTGTGAGGTTTCACCCCAAAGTGCTCCTATTTATGTGTTGTGAGGAAGACATTTCTGTGCAAGTGGCTGTTTTACACTCTAAAATAACAAATCTGTTATTGCACTTTAAAATAACAGATCAAACTGTAGAGGTCTCATGGACTTTCATGCCTGGCTTCATATCCTGCCAATGTGGGCGATGTTTTAGTTGGTAGAGGAGCTCCAAAAGACTCAAAAATATTTTCACCTCAAGAGAAAGCTGTTGGATAAATTCTTGATCATGACCCTTTTGGCTGATGTCAAACATGTGGCAGAAAAGTTAGGCTAGGATGTAACATTAAATTTCTAATGACTTGGACAACGTAATCCTTGGGGTAAAGATTAGTATGAATTCTAACTAATGAACTGCTATGCCTCACTGTGCAAGAGGCATAACTTTCATAAAATTTAATTTGTAACAGTCTATGCTCTGCTTCTTCCAGTTTTTTCTCTCCTTTTCCCACAATTAGTAAATTTTTTTGGAAAGGAATACATGATGTTCTTATGCATTAAAAATGCCTAGCGTCCTATCTGGGTAAGCTGATGTGCTGTGGCAATTTAGAGCAATCCATGAAAAACAAAGGACAAATAAGGTCAACATAAAACATCATACATTATGAAAAATTAATCATTATTGCTTCAGTCTCTTGTCTATCTATTACACCAAACTTTGTATGACCCAATGAATTTGTAATGTTTCACAGTGTTAGAACTTTTGCAAAAAGAAACTGCATGCAGTTTGATCCTTTTCCAGGTATGGATGATAACTCATATAAAATAGCTGCAGAAGTATAAATTGGAAAGTGATTATTGGATTCATGGATCTAGCTGGTTTATTTGGCGTGACTGAGGAAAATTAGTAAAACAAAAAAGGTTTTCTGAAGTGCGGTGGCTGTACTAGCCTTTCCAGCTTGCTCAGAATCTATTTTCATTGCAAAAATTTCCCATGTGATGGAACTCATGCTGTTTGGCTATGCTTAACTATTTCTAAGAACACAGTTGTTCCAGGACCAGATGTCTTGGCCTTGTCTGTGAACTGTCAGAATGAATGACTTTTATGTGGCTCCAGTGACCTCAGGGAGAGGCTGAGGAATTAGAGGCACTGGGCATACATGGAGCTGCCTGTGACAGCCTATTCTGCTGCTTTTGCCACTGCTGTGAGCTCCTGCCGTGCACTTGCACAGGTGCTGCAAGTTTCCAGAGCAACAAGGAGAATGCCTTACCTGGAATGAATGCAGCAGAAGTGGGCTCAGGTGCCGGCGAGTGGGGCAAGTAAGGAGTAACACATGCCCTGAAGAAGTGGTGATGATAACAGTGATGATGATGATGGTGGCAGAGTGCACATACTTGAATTAATAAAGACAGGATAGACAGAATGAGGTGAAGTTGGAGGCCAAAACCCACCTAACACAATTTCTGCTGCAGGCAGGCAGCTGTAGCAGAGCACTGTATTTGTGACTGCAGGCTGCTTAGATGAAACACTGCTAATCTTTCTGAGGTCTTGAAAAATTACTTACATATATTAAATTTATATGAAGTTCCCCACAACTATCCTCTTCCCCTGGGCAGCAAGGAGTCTCTAAGTTACTTCTCAGAGCTGTGCGAGGAAATACTTTTAAATGTTGAAAAATATCGCAGATAATTCTTTAAAACCTTTCTCCTTATTTAACTCCTGGTTCACAAACCTTAGCTACAGAACAAAGATTGTAATGTTAAAAATTTTTCTTCTAATACACACAGAAAAGACGTTTTCAATATATTGATTAGTATGAATTGATTTAGGATTTCAGTCAAAGGCTCTTTTTGTGGGTTTTGTTTTTTTTTTCCTTAATTACTTGTTTCTATTACAATAAAAGTCTCTGTGAACCCCCTCCCTAAATTATCTAACTATTACATGACAAGAGGACTAACATTTATGAAAACTATTTTATCAAGAATAGAAATAAGTCAAAGTACAATGAACAACTAAAACTTCCTCAGGGTCTCAGATCCATTTTTTGTTTTACAATTCCCCATGTTTGGGATATTATATTTAGGTTTATCTGGATATAATGTGTTACTAGTACATGTACGCAAAAGTTTTAAAATAAGTTTGGAAAGTGCAGGATTCTTGTGTGAAACAGAAGCTTGCTAATCATTAATTAGCACTGCTAAAGTTAGAAAGTGCTAAAGCTCCTGTCAGAATCAGACTCATTGTTGCCAGGTCTTGTGGTTTTAATGCAATAAGTGCCTTTCCTTGAAGACCTGCCATAAGTTCAGTGATTACACTAGAATTTCAACTTCCATTAAAAAACCAGTAAATTTAGATGTCTTGTTAAGCAAAGAATCTTGAAAATATGAGTTATATATAACCTAGTATGAGATGAAAACATCTCGTTATCATTAATATGATCTCTTTATTTCTGAATATTTGAGAGGCAAACATTCTCAGTTGGGGAAGGAAAGCTTTTATTTGGCATGACAGGACTTCAGAGCGTTCTTTATGTGCCAAATTTGATTTCTTGTTGATTGGCAGCTTTGCTGCCGCAGTCATTGTCATGTGTGACGATGCAGAGCGATGCAGGGTGCCCAGGCAGTGCAAAGGAGAGCTGCTTTATTGCAGAAACCAGGCCTTTAAAGCAGTTAGCTGGTTACCAGTTTACACAGTTTTAAGGCACAAGACCAAGCCCACCCACCACCATAAAGCACGATGTGGACATGTGGCAGTCATGCTGCACATCTCTCATGTCTCTCTACCCCTTTTCCAGCTGAGTCCCTCTTCCACAGCCCTCTCCTACTTAGCTGAAATAGCAGGCTTGAACCATGATTTTACAAGGGTAACAAGGCCCTTATTTTATAAGGCTTTACATATATGCAAGAGGTTTAGCTCACTATCAACTACCAATATCAGATAGCAGTCTGTATTTTTCAGGTACACAACTTGTCTTCACTGGGGACTTGCCAGACATTGTATTGACTAATACTGTTATTGACTGTCAAATGTAGTTCATAATGCGGATACATGGGATGTGTGTATCTTCCTTTTCTTTTTTCCACTGCAATCAGTGGAAAAAATAATTTTTTTTATTTATCAGATGGTTTTTTCAATCTATTAAAAGTATGCAAAAACAAACAAACAAAAACCCTAGAGGGGAGGATGCCAGGAACTTAGGAACAGCAATAGGGAAACATAATCTCTTTTTTTTCCCCATCACTGGTCTCCTTCAGAGAGCCATTGTGAAATTGGAGTCCCCCACAGCATTCTGCATAACAATGTCGTGAAGCTGATTCCTCTACATTTGCAGTGAATTTTATCATTATGTTTATCCCAAGAATAGTAGGCTCTTGTGCTCATTTCTACTTGTGAAAACAAGGGTGAGCCTTTGTTGACTTAATTTCCTTTGTGTACCACTTCACAAATGAGATGTGTCTCAAAGCTGTAGTGTTTTTAGAGTTTTTTTCTCTGCTCAAAATATGTCCTAACCCTTCTCTACATTCAAATTGATACTGTGGAAATTGTGCATACTTTGTCTGGAGAGGTACTGTCCATCTATTCAAAGCCTCATTCAGCCCTGTAGCATGAGTGTGAGTGTCATAATACAGGGCTTGGGAAAGTTAAAGAACTTCCCCCTGTTCTGGTCAGCTACATATAATTATGTTTGACCAGACCCATCACTGTCCCTCGAGGGCCTGTTGTATGGCTTATGTTTTCATGTTTAGCAGGAGTCATCTATGTACTGTATTCTAGCAGGAACCATCATATGATGCAGGATGTGTGATTTTCAAATGAGTGGAGGCTGAAGCACTGAGTTGCTCTTTCACTCAGAAGCATTTCTTTTTGGAAAGACTGAATAAATTGTTTTCCATTGAAAACAATTTAGTGCTGAAAAGCCCAAAAAGAGATTTCCCTGGATGCTTAAGTGGAATAGGTATGCCATATTAAGTATGATTTAAATATATTTGTCTGGATGTATTGGAATACAGTACAGCAATATATCAATACAAAAGCAATAAAGTAAAACTCCACAGCAGAGTTATGTTTTCATATTTTAGTGCAGTGCTATTGTTTTGTTAGTGATTATTTTTTATTATCAAGATACCTACATGCTCTGCTCATGGACAGGGAAATGACTATGCAAACATAAACAGAAGGATTCTTGTTCTCCAAAGACTTTATGGTCTAATTGTAAGTCAGCTCTGTGCACTCAGCACACTCAGTCAGGGAAGCTGAGAGACACCCCTGCCATATTGCTCCAGTGGAAAGGTGATCTCTAGGAACAGTGGTGGGAAAATCCTGGTTTGATAAACTATATTTACACTATTTTATATACAGTGCTGCTCCTTAGTAGCTGGGTCTCATTTCTGTTTGCTTCCAAAGACTGCTGAGGTATGAAGGCAGCCGCTTAGGTGGGCTGCTCACAGGGAGTGCTGGGCAATTGTCAGTTCAGGTGTTGGCAGGGCTGATTTAGGAAGTGGGAAGCTGGGATGCCTCAGTGGAGGCTCACCAGCAATACCCAGTCCTTGATAGTATTGGTCTTAGGTTAGCAGTCACTGCAGGGATTTTAAAGACTCTTGTTCAAATAGTTATGTTATCACAAGGGGAAATTTTTATGTAGTGCAAAGGCAAGTTATTCAGGTGTTTTGGTAAAGATTTAAATATATGTTCATGCAGGTAGCTTGAATATTTTTACCTTTAGATTTTCTGTAACTGAAAAGACCCAGAATTACCCATGACACTGAGTAAGTGTGAGGTACTGACTTTTGTGCTTGATGAGCAGAATGTGTATGATGGTAGACTTCAAACGTTATTTTTGTTTTTATTGGCTCCAAAATACTGGAAAAGTGTGTTTTATCTTTTAAAAATATTAATTTCCATCCATATTAAACATTTTTTCATGCAGCATATAATGATAGTTTATTTTTCCTTCAGGCTCTGTGATCCTAACAGCTCTTAATTTTTTTTTTTTTTTGTGCCTCAGTTAGCCCATCTTCTTAAACTGATAAAATGTAGAGAGAAAAGTGGATAAAATCATACAATTTACTGTAGCTAGGAACCTTCTCAGCTACAGTACCTGTAGCTGGTCTCCAAAATGTGTTTGTTTCACTCAGCTTGATCAAGGTATAAATCAGACTGGAGAATTCCTCCCACTGAACATTTTAAAGACAGACAGAGATGCAGATGGGTTCAGGAAAACATGAGACTGAATCTAAATGTGAAATGAAATATAGATAAAAGCATCTTGCCTCAGACAGTTTTAATATTAATACTAACATCTCTTGGATGAAAAAGACCAATATTTTGTGGTTGTGACATTTTCCACAGGAACAAAACAAGCAGGTTACCTAGAGATATTTCTGAACTTGATGGAAAAAAAAAAATCTATTTTGTAAATGGTGGTATGATTTTAGATTCAGTCCAGAATGATACATTAAAAATTCCATTACCTACCTACATTTTAGATTTTTAAAATAAAAGAAGGAACAACTTTTAATGGATTTGAAAGTAGACATACAGCACTCTGTTCTGCAATAATTGTTGAGTAAACTTGTTTTTGTTGCTTATGTAAAAAAATCTTCAGAATCAAACATTCTATACAGATGGAGATTATGAATTATCTCTTTGCCCTAGATAGCAAACACACAATTTCTAATGAAATTGGATAGCATTAATAATATATAAAGTTTCCACCATCTGGTAAAAAAGTCTTGTGGGAAACTTTTTTAACAGAAAACAAGGTCTGATTTGTAAAACCTGACTGAAGATCAGATGTTCTGGGTGTTTGATCTTAAAATGAACAAAGATGGTTTCAGAGAAGTTCCCCTCAGTGATGGATAGCTCCAGATAAAGATGGAGGGCACGGCCACAGATCCTACATAATGGCCACAAAGAGTTTGTGAGGGAAAGTCAGAATTTCTTTTTTTTTAATACCCTGCTAGTAAAAAAAAGAAAAAAAAAATAGGACTGCTTGACTAATATGCACTACCAAATTTCCAGATCTAATAACATTTAAAACACAGCTGCACTGGATTACACTGCTGAGCCTAGCGTATCCCATGAGAGAGAATCTTGTACAACAAGGGTAGAAAAGAGGTTTTTGAAGAGGATGAGTGTTTATTGAAGCTTACTTTCGTAAGCCTTTTCAACTCCCCTGATTTATTGTATGCACAGTGTGGTAATATCATCTGATGAACCATTCTTCAAATCTGCCTTTGATGCTGGTTTCCACCACATTATAGCAATGAACTCATAGTTCAGGTACACATTTTACAGGAAAGTAATTTTTAATCACTCAGTTTTATGAGAATCATGACATCATAAGCTATGCGTCATATCTAAGTCATGATGATATAGAACCTGTGACTGTTTCTGATCCTGAAGTTTTGAGCAGCTTTCTTAGTGTTTCTCAATTGTTCAGTGGCTTTGTTCTTTCTCATCACTTTCTCTGGGCATTTCCAGTTCTGCTATCCTTTTTTGAGATAGTGTGATAAGTAGGTTTGCACAATGCCACAATGGCACTTTACAGTTTTCTTCTTTACTCTTGTTTAAGGTAGAAAATCACAAGTGTTCTGTATGCTTCCTTAAAGCAGTTTAAATGGTCAAACTTCACAGCACAACCCTACTGAATTATGTTAGAGATAATTAGAACTTAAATAAAATATTTGTAGATGTGAAGACATACCTTGCCCCAGATCTCCAACTTAGTATTTGGACAGTCAGGCATCGCTTAATTTTGCTTCTAATGAAAAGGTCAAAATTGTCTCACTCTATTGTAATAATTTCAATGTTGGGCCACAGTATTTTGTTCCATGTAAAGAATCAGAAGTTGCTTTTTTTCCCCCCCTCACCAACATGTATACATTTGTGTATGTTTATATCAGTATAAGAGAAAGGTTTTGTCTTCCTCACGATTAAAAATAGATGTAAATGCTACTTTAGAAAAATATAGAGCTCCAAATAAACTGTTTTTTTAATATTTTAATGCATTTACTACATTTTCTTCATAAAATTCCGTGGATAGATATTCTTGTGGCCTGTCATTAGCAATTTCTTTCAAACCTTGAGACAAAATGAGACCATACTCATCTCTACCATTTGAAACAAGTCCCTTTCTTTGTGACACTACATTTATAAAATACTGCAGTAATCATTCTTACTGTTGGAATTTATAGACTGAAAATGATGAATTTATCTGTCGAACTGGAGACCAGGTTTTCTCATGGTCCAGAGTGTTTTAAAATAAAATAAACACTTTTTTCCCAACTGGTTGGTACCTTGCTGTTCTATTTATGTGTTTTTCTTTTCCTGCTTAGCTATTGTTCCTTAGTTAATTATTTCTAATAAGGGATGATTTTCTTTTCTTGTCTGTAACTTCCTATATAAAATTACAGAGTTCACAGATATATAAACAAGTTAGAATTATTCAAATAGTTTTAAATTATAAATTAACTTCCTTCTTTAAAGGAAGAAAAAGAATATGAAACCTGGTGGCCTTTTATTCTATTCTGTCTCTTTTCGTCTCCTCATATGCATTTTTGTTTGTAGATGGATACACTCACTTGAGCTTCTTTATCTAGCTTCAGAGGCCAATAAATTCTCTTACCTAGAAATTTATGTAAGAAAATTCTAGGGAATTAGTTACACCAGGTAGATAGAATGAACATGTTTATAATACCACATCTCCTTTCTGCAAAGAGAAAAATAAATGTATATGTGCATGGCATTAACTCCGTGCACAGGAACAGTCTCCTCAGAATTAATTTTCATTTTTGAGCAGAACCATGGTACTTGCATGCACTGACCATCAAATGAGTGCTGTCAAATGATTGCTGTCAGGGATCTGCAGGTTTGCTGAATCAGAGCAACACATTGCCTGTCTAATGCCTCCCTAGCTCCTCTGATGATGGATATTGACAACAAAGAAGCTGCCTGGTTGTTTTGCTAATTTGTTATTTTATTTATGGGTCTTTTGTGTGCGTGTCACTTTTATGTATGATGTATTTCCACTGTTGATGTGTCTTCCTTCTGCTCTCAATGGTGTTCCTGTGTTCCCAGCAGATTCATGTGTTTGTGGCAATGAAAGAGAGAGAAGTGACAACTGTCCTCCTAGGACACAGCTCATAAATTATCCCGTACAACCAAAGCACCAGACAAAACAGTTTTTTCAAGTGGTCACAGATGAGCTATGTCCAAAGGAATTTGCTTTTTCAGATGTTTATTAATGCATCTGTTTACTGATCTAGGACATGCAAACTGCGGAAAGGTCACCGTTTGCAGGTGGAAATACATTTGCCAAGCCCCCTGGAGACCAGCTTGATTCTGATCACAGTGGATGCTAGGTAAAACCCAAGGTCTTAACCAGATGGTTTCAACTGTTTTTTCTGGTTGAAGTGCTACACTGAGTGCAAAATTTGTTTCTAGCATGGAGAAAGCACAAAATAAAAGATGAGAGAGAAATGGAGGCAGAAAGTAGAGCAATTATTATTACCAGCTGTGACTAAAGCTGCTATGAATATGGCGAGCTCAGAATACTTAGTATATTTATTCCAAAAGATGTTTTAAATAACTGTAATTAGATAATTAAACGACTTCCCGTATAAAATTTTATCACATAGAATTAAAGATGACTACATTCTGTACAGCAAAATGAAGGCAATACTAGGAGGGGAACAAAACTTAGGATATTCTTTCTGCAAAAATTTTGAAGGGTAAAAAAATTGAAAAAAAAGCTCCAAAATAAAGATATACCAAAAAGTCTCTCTCCTGGAGGCTATTTTCTTATGTACATGTAGGAAGAAAAAGCTGAAAGAACTGGAACTTGGAAATGGGACAAGTTAAGTCTCTTGTGCTGCTGAATTCCAAGATAGTTTCTGGGAATCTGAAAATGTAGTGTAGAGTCACCATATTAAGTAAGCAGCAGGAGATCGGTGTCTGACAGGACACCAGTTGGATTCTAACACATATCCTTTGCAGTTCTTATGGAAGTGTTTGTTTTTGAGGAGTTGGTACTTGCAAAGCAGGAAAGGAGAGCATGCAGATTTTTTTAGTTGTCTCTTCTCCCCATCAAAAAAAAAAAGACTAAGACCTAAGCATAAAACATCTGCATTTGCCTAATGTCACTAGGCATACTGCAGCTAAGTTCTCCTTTCTCCATTTTTTTGCTATCACCTCTGGCATGGGCACTGAAATCTTTCTTCATTTTACAAATATCTTGCTGAGGAAGAAGATCCACCAGAGTCTGTGAACAATTATATTATACACTTTTCATCACAACACACAAATTTTGTAATTTATGCATAGCAGTAGTCTATAGAACTCATCACACTTGTTCTCATTGGATTTTCAAAATAAGAGCCATGGGTATGTCTACACTGCTCTATGTCTGCACAGAAAGAGTCAGCAGTGAATAAATCTAGCACTCTGCACAGGGATGGCCACATGGCTTAAGTTTCTGCCTTGCTGACTCTGTTTTTTGCACCATGTCAAGTTCCTGAGCGATCTCACCAGCCCTCCTGGCACAGATGGATGAGCTCCTGCTGCCTACTTGGGCTGGGCTGAGGAAGAACCAGGTCTGCAGATATACTGGTTTTTAGGACCCCTATAAAAGACATTTTATTTTACTCATTCAAGGTATCATTGTACCAGATCCCATGTAAACTTGTAACATTTGTTTTTAGTTTGGCAAGTGCAGGTTATGAGCAAAGCTTGAGCATCTTATGAAAGCTTTTTCTAGAAAACTAGTGGAATGGCCTTACATTGTCTGAAAGGATGTGAAACAAATCCAAGCAAATAAACTTTGTATACTTTATTGGGCTAAAGAAAAAAAAAACCTGTTTTTTTTTAAAGCAACATCTTTTCTCACCTGAAATCAAATCTCAAGACTTTTAAGGTCGGTGATGTGGCTAATTGGGTGTAGTTTCTATTATGGGTATTTGGTGAGAGGAAGGGAAATGAGACACTCCCCGAGGTCCATTTATGAGGAATTGATTGCACAAAGAGAGGTAAAGTGACTGCAAACTCTCACGGTGCCTTAATTCAGGTCTCCCAGGGACTGCACCTGGAGACAGTTTTGGCCCCTGCTGAGGACTGCTCTTGTGAACCCATTGTGAAAGTAATTGATGCATGCAAAAGGTAGCATTCAGACCTTGAAATTGTTTTGCTGTTTTCTTCAGGCCACACAACGCCGATTTTAAATACTTTTTTTTTTTCAGAAAAAGCTTAGGAGGAAAACTGAATTCCCCCTTTACTTGCAGATTAGCTCTCTGCTTGTTTTTAATATATGTGTCAGTTACACAAAGCTTGGGCGGCCCTCTTTTAAAGGACTGAGTAGGCTTTCAGCTTGTCCTTTTTCTTGTCATTTTCAGTGGCTTTTGGTACCTTTCTGATTTCTTTATTAACTTTTATTCACTGTGTTTTATTTGTCCCAATCAATGGTAAGAGCACAACTTTCTGTTCTGGACTCTCTGTACACTATAATGCAGTTTTGATCCCCTGATTGAGTTGTTCTATTATTGCTGTTTCTGTTTTCACTCTTAAAGCTTGCCTTTCTTTAATTCACTTTAAGCAAACATCTGGATAGCTTTAAAGGGTAGAAGACACCAATACTGTCAAGATGCCATTGATCTTCCAACAGAAGATCAAGCTGGCAAGCTGGCTACTTTCTCCCTGTGTTTTGGTTCTTAATTTTCTGATTATTTTGATAGTTCAGAAGTTTTAGTAGCAATGCAGGTGAACTCATCCTTGCCTTTTCATGTTCACCTCCTTTTTGTGTTAGTCCCAGACAATATGGCACTGTCAGAAAGTGTTAGATACAGCTTTTTTATGTTGTCTGAAACTGTTTCTCAACTGGAAGCTGGAAATAGCACTTTGAAAGCCTGTGTCCCGGACTGAGTTTAGCATGTTTTGTTAACACTTATCTTCATTATGGTTATTCCTGCCAAATGTGTTCTGCTTTTCAGACAGTTCCAGACAGTTCAGTTTCCCTGAGGGGGAAGATCTGTTGGGCATTAGCTGTGGAGATAAATAGATGATCACTAAAAATTCAAAAGGACAGAATTAGCATGTAATGAGTTAGTTTTGTATGCGCAGAACTTCTGTTGTATTGGATTAGGTACAGGTAGCCATGTTCTGCATTTTATAATTTTATATCCTAATTTTTGGTATGTGTTTCATATTGTAAACTTTAAAAAAATGAGGCTTTTTTAGGATAAAGAATGGTGATGACCTGAGGGTGGGTCTGCACAGTAGAGAGGTGGAGCTGCACAGGTCCCTGAGCAGTTGGAGCTGTGGACCATTAAGTCTTTAAAGCCCAGCAGTGTCTTCAGGGTTGGGTGTATGCTATGCTCACTGCAGCTCCTGCTTTTGGGGTCAGACAGACAGAGCCATTTCAAATATCTATGTCCCTGACACGTGAGGTGTAGCCCTAGCTTTTGCAGTGATGGTTACTCATCAGGTTCTTCCAGCTGGGCCAAACCATCAGAACTTCACACAGTCATTCATTGCAATAACATGCTTATCTGATTAAGATGGCCTGTTGGCTTCCTTGCAAGAAATTAAATGAAAACTTATCTTTGTCTGAAGCAGGATAGGAGAGTAATGAAACAGCTCTATCAGTTTTGTCAGCTTTGGAATCCATAAGGAGTTTTCCTCTGTCAATGTAGTCGGGATGTTTTCCATTGTCGCCTCGTAGTGTGGTGACAGCTATGCTGCAGGACCACTTGGCAATTTATCTAACCACACACATGGGGAACAGCAGCTTCAAGGACTAAGTCCTGGCTGTATTTATCTTATGCCTCATTGTGTGGTGATTCTCTTGGTCTCTTCCTTTCTTCTGGGTCTTCTAGAGAACTTGAACAGTATGAATGGATCAAATAAATCTGAGTTCACCTCAAGATCTCAGTGGAGCATGGGCATTGTGCTGAGTCCACTATATAACACAACAGAGAAGGTCTTGAAGTCACAGTTTAAACTCATGACTTTCTGCATGTCAGTCTAAATCATCTGACACAGTTGGCTTACTCTGGCATAAAGCACCCAGTGTATGTAAAGAAACTCTTAAGCCTAATAAATAATACATAAATGTAACAAAAACCTCCCCCAAAAAACCCAAACAAACACACACCCCACAAAAAAACTTTAAAAAACACAGAAAAAATACCCAATCAAAACTCCCAACCCAAAATACACTGGGACCTCAACAGTGCCAGTGTTTTACTCAATAGTATTTTACTTCAGTAATTTTCTAACACTGAGATACTCTAATTTCCTACATTACATCATAAGCTGAAGGCACTAGAAAGCCCTTCTGTCCACTGACATCTTCCTAGTACTTCAACTTTGAGGAATTTGAAGTATCAAAAGCTCTAAGATTGGCTATAGAAATGCAGAGACCTGCCTGAATGAGAGCTGTTGATTGCAGATTCATAACTTCCAGCAGCTACACAGATAATATAGTTTCAGTGTATGTTTTTTTTTTTTTTGCATAGAAAACAGAATTACAGTGAAGCATGCAGGCTCTTGTATAGTGCTGATGGTATGATAAAATTTGAGATGCATGAAAAAAGGGAGAAGAATTTTTCATTTCAACTTATGAAAACAGTAAAATTATAATGGCGTCAAGCTGTAAATATTATTGTGAATTGCAAGATATTAATCTTTGAGTGTTTGTATATGCATATATCCATGCCTACATTAGCCCACTGATTTGTCTTTGTGTCTATGTAACAGCTGTACCCCTTTATGCTGGGATAGTAATGTGACCACAGATACACAGTTTATGTCCAGAGTTTCAGTCTGTAAAGTCAACCAATATCAGTTAAATTCACTGCTTCTAAACTAAAGTTATAATGACCTTGCTGATGCTGTAGCTTTAATATTCTTTGATCTAAGAGACACTTTGCCAAACAAAGAATCTTTGAACCAGAGAGGGAATAAGAAAACCAGGAAAACAGGAAAGCAGTGTTGGAAGTTAATTTGGGGTTATAGAGGACAAGTAACTAAACTCGTCTTTGTGCTATGCAGCAAGGAGCTGGCAGGTCCTTTGGTGTATAGGTGGGGGTCCACAAATTGAGGCAGCAAAGTGATTTTAATTCTAACTCACAGCAGTGGTGAGCCTGGTACAGAAATATCATGTGCTACTCTGGTATAGACATTTTCTAAAAGGATGTTGGAATGGTGGTACAGAAAAAACGGTAAAATGCCCTTTGGAGACTGCACAATCTCTGAGAGATAATTTGATTATAGTGTTTAAGTATCTTCAAGGGAAAAATACAGAACACTGAACCAATGACTGGGAGCTGCAGACAGACAAGTTAAAATTAAAATGAGGTACAATATTCTTTAAAGTGAGATTGATTAACCATTGGAACAAAGGAAGTGCTTGAATTCTCATTGTATTGCATTCTTCAAATCATGGCTGAATGTCCTTTCTGAAAGTCAAACACAACTTATGGGACTCAAAGGGAAGTAACCTGCAGAATCTGAATGACTTGTTTGAAAGGGTCTGCAAGAACAACCTCAGAATTTGCTCTCTTCAACTCTTCAGTTTTCTAACATAAAGCCATGTATTTCACAGCGTCTGTCTGACAAGTTTGTTTCGGGGTCAAGTCTCTCAAAATTCCCCTCACATCGGACAGCGAATTCAGAAGCGTTCGACTCATATGTTCTCCTCTGAAAATGACATTGCATTTCTCTCTGATCAGTATTGTTGACATCAAAATACCCCTTCTACTGTTGAATGTTTCTCACATTGGCTCAAGGATGAGTATTAGTTATGATAAACATATACATGATATAAGGGCTTTCTGTGCTAAGTATATCCCTCACTGACAGACTGAAAGATCCAAGAGTCTATATATAAAAATGGGCTGTTCAAAATCAGTGTATATCCAGCACAGTCTAACTCTAATGAAATCCCGTTGGACTGTGGTGAAATCAGGAAAGCTCTGCCTCTGTAAGCGAAATAATGTAATTCTATGCTCAAAGTCACTTCTAGTATTTACAATTTATGTTGTACCTTAGGACATTTAATTTAGGAAGTTCATTTTAGCCTAGGCCTACTATGTAAACACAGAAAAAAAATTTATATATTAAAGTACTGCTCTACACAAAGCCTAGGTGAACTACCACATATAGGACTGAAACAGGCCACTGATTAAATGGTAGAGAACAAGTTACCATGCATTCACTGATCTGTGTGAGCTGTCTGCACACAGCATCCTACTGAGTGCTAATGACTTAGAATCCCAATTATCTGGCCTTTGCTGTGGGACAGGAATACATACAGGAATAATTTCCATGGACCAGTGGATACATGGTTGCTTTCTTCCCTGTGATATGCCTGTTTTAAATCTGTATTTTTCCTGCTAGCTCAACAACACCTGCAGGAGTTACTCAGCTCAGGAAATACCCATTTATGCATGTCAAGTGAAACAGTAAAAATGAAACAGCTGATCACAGAAAAAAATTCTATGCTTTTTCTTCTTCCTGCACTAGTTCCTGCTGCTGTTATAAAGAAAATCTATTTGCTAGAAGTTAATGGCAGATATTGAACAGACATCACAGTTCATGACAGTACTTCCTTGTGTGGACTCAGCTTTTTTATTTTTATTTGCAAAGGAAAATATGAAATACTAAATTTTGGGCTGTTTTTTCCTTTAAAATACAAAAATATTTGGAAATTTTGCTGAACTCTTGATATAGACTGTCTTGGGAGAAAAGGAAGCAGCTGTAAAGGGTTGACAGAACTTGAATTCTTGAAAAAAAATGATATATAGCCTATGGAGTTATGATTGAGAATGCACATCACCTTGGAGCTGTCAGCAGTGGTAAACAAAATAATGTTAGTAGCACTTGAAGAGACAATGGACAATGAGTGTTTATTTCTAGTCAAATCTTCACCAAGATCAAGCACACAAAATGCTTCCAGCATTTTTACCATCTAATTTCTGGTTAAGCTCTGAGAAGTGAGTAAATGAGAAGTGAGTAAACTCTGAGAAGATGCTGTAAATGCACCCAAAGAACAGTGGCCAATGGCTCAATGTCCAGGCAGCAATCAGTGACAGGTGGTGTCTCTAAGGGGCCAATACTGGGACCAGTATATTTAATATCTTCACCACTGACACAGAGAGTGGGATCAAGTGCACTCTCAGTAAGTTTGCAAATGACAAGATGAGTGGTGCTGTTGACACACCTGAGTGACGAGTTGCAATCCAGAGGGACCTGGACAAGCTGGGAAAGAGACTGTTGAACTTCATGTGAACCTCATGAAGTTCAACAGACAGGGACTGCACCAGGTTTGGGGCAGACCCTGGTATTAATACAGGATGGGGATGAACAGATTGAGGTCAGCCCTGCTGAGAGTGACTGGGGCTACTGGTGGGCGAGAGGCTGGACAGAAGCCAGCAAAGTGCACTCAGAGCCCAGAAATCCAAACTGGGCTGCATCCAAAGCAGTGTGGCCAACAGGTCAGAGGAGGGGATTCTGCCCCTCTGCTCTGTTCTTGTGCGACTGGAACACCTCATCTGCACCAGCACAGAAATGACATGGACCTGTTGGAGTGAGTTCAGAGGGGGGGCACCAAGATGACCAGAGAGATGGAGAGCCTCTTTTATGAGGAAAGACTGAGATAATTTGGTTTGTTCAATGTGAAAAGAGAAGGTTTTGGAGCGAGCTTAATGGCATATTTCAAGACCTAAAGAGACCCATGATGACAGATTTTTCAGTAGGGCCCGTTGTGATTGGACAAGAGCTAATGGTTAAACTAAAAGAAGCTAAATAAGGATTAGATATAAGGAAGACATTTGGTTTTTTCATGAGAATGGAACACAGGAACAGGTTGCCCAAAGAAGTGATAGATGTCCCACCCCTGAAAACCTTCAAGGTCAGTTTGGATGGGGCTCTGATCAACGTGATCCACTTGAAAATGTCTCTTCTCATATAGATGGTCTAGATGACCTTTAAATGTCCCTTCCCACCCAAACTGTTCTCTGATTCTGAGATTGCATGATTCTATGATGATCTTTCTACTCCATACCTCCTGTAAAGTACAAGGAAAAAACAGAAACAACAAACCGTTTCAAGTTAGAGTGGATTGTATTTTTTTTTAAACTGATGGTATTCCTGTTTCGTCTTTTTTATATGTAATATCTAAAATATTGTTTTATGGATGAATTTTGTTCTCTTTATCCTCAAAAAGGTTCTCTTTATCCTCACAATTTTCAAAATCAGGTCTATTGCTAATGTCTTGTTTAAGGCATTGTACTATCGTTTTATTATTTGGAACATCCTAAAAATTCTTTTGAAATAACATTGAACTATTTATATCAAGTGCTTTTGTAGCTGCATTTTCAAAATACTGAGATCTAGAAATTAACTTTGGAGTCCCATTTAGCATGAATAAGAGGTATAAATAGCTGGTTTCATAGTTTGCTGTTTGTAAATAGATGGATACTTCCCTAAACCCTTTCAAGGAAGATCCTCAGCAAATAGTGATGCAGGATTGGATCTTACACTATAAGATATAAATAAAAGACAGGAGGAAATTCATTTATAGTAATGGGAAATGTAGCTAGCATTATTTATGGGACAATGCACCTTTCCTAAAGGTCTTCCTTTCCTAAATTCACATTGTGTTACCTTTTGTTACACAAGTAAAATGATTCCGTGAGGTCATTGCTCTCTGGCCCAGAAGGCAAAAATGATTTGCTGAACTGAATGAGGCTGGGGTGTTTTGGTTTCCATTTCACTTCTTGTTGGGGCTTTACTGATTGTAATATCTATTTTCGTGATTCCCTGTGAGGGAGCTCTCACTGAATAAAATTTTATTAATAAATTTAAATGGACTTAGCTGCATAATAAAGAGTCAACCTGCCCCTCTTAAACTCACAAATCATGAAAGTTGATCCATTTATTTGAATCATTCCATAAGGTTTAAAGACATTTTCAAAATGAGAAGAACCTGGAATTTTCAGTCCTTAAAAATCCTAAACTGAAATTAGTATTAAAGAATAAGTGAGTTCAGTTCTTCAGTATTCTTGAGGCACTATTGTCATTTCATGGTCAATACCAGGTCTGTTCTGCTAATAATTTTTATGCCAATTATTATCCTGGGACTTATCTGGTCTATTACTCTCTCTCTAAAATAAAGATGAGTTTCACTGGCTTGTGTCAGATATGGTCCCAGGGAAGGGAATAGCTGAAGGCAATTTATCCCAGAACAACTTCCATCTGCTTGCTTTGAACACTCAGGGACTTTCAGTTTCATGATTCTCTTGATCAGGGACTGTTAACTCCATTGAAGTACTGTGATTTCCACAAATGGTTGCCAAAATGAGAAGATCAAGCTAATTTTCTTTTATGATCCAAGCCTGGATTTGAGTCTAGGTCTTGAGTAATATGAGTATGTAAGGCTAATACTCTTTTTCATTCTATTGTTCAAATGCTTTTTGTTTCTGCTTAACTACCCTGTGCTTTACTCAATAGATTTATGTTATAGATTTAGGTCACTTCCAGGGTTTTACATCTGGAAATAAAATTTTGCTATAAAATAGTAGCAGTCATGGGAAAGCCTATTTTAATGTCACAACATAAAAGCTGCATATATTATTTTAGTTCAGAGATAAAATGAGGGTTGGTGCTGTGAATGTATGATACAGTAAAAGACCAGATGAAGAAGTTACATCTTGTTCTGGTGTCATACGAAAGAACAAAATAGAAAACTGAGCTGGGGATTTTCATTTCAATTTCCAGGAAGCTTTTCCATTTCAATATATGTGGAAATCTGGAGCATTCTTTCCTTGTGTTAGACTGTGGTCTGACCTAAATAGTCAAGGACAGAGTAAGAATTGAGAGAATGGAGCATTAATTTATTTATTCATTAGTTCCTGTAAAGCTTCCACTAAAATAATGTGCAGATACCACTCAGGGATATGCTTAATACCTTTCTATTTCTTATTGAGTTTTTTTGTATTACATGTACCTGCCCATGATATTGAGGTTACTGTGAAGAGGGAATTGCTTTAACAGGTGAACAGCTGAATCTCCACGATACTACACTGGAAAGAGAAAGCTTATTTGTGAGGCTTGTTAATTTGTCTAAAAATTGTATTATTCATATCAGTGATATACTGATAATGGCTTAATTGCATATCCTGAGCAATACTTATTTTGTACCTTTAAGTCATTAGACTGACCATAAAAGTGGCATCTTAAAAAATATGTTTACAAAGGCTTTTGTAGATAAACATGAAACAGTATCATGTTAAAGAAATATCACTGAGACTAGTGGTGTGGAATATATATTCTATGTTCCTCAACTGATGTGCTTACAAAAGTGATTTTCTTCAAGGTTTTATCACAGCCATATCCATAAGCATGTACATTCAATTCACAGCTGCTTGTTGTGATCTAAGAATTGAATTTATATTGTTGAATGAAATGTATGAAATTACTTCCCTAGTTTTATGCTTTGCTTTGATCCCACACTTAAAGAAAAGAAAACAAAACTGTTCTCTCTGCCACTCCACATTTTAGAAATAACAGTGATTAAAACCCCTGAAGACACTTAATTTCATCCAGCCACATTTTTAGATGTTACCTTAAACCCCAAAATTTCCCTGAAGTGATCTGACTATTTTCTGCTTCACACCTCACAGAGTACATAGAGAAGACCTGCTCTAGCTCCTAAAGAAGGGCCTCTGCATTTGTATTGTGACAGCTAAGATGCTAATGGCAAGGAAAGATCATCATACAGAATCATAAATAGATCTGTCATTTTAAAATAAGGTGAAGGTGTAATGTGCTGGTACAATGCTGCAACTCAATAATTAAAATGATTATACAACAGGTGGCATTGAACAGCACATAAAATCCTGTGCATCAATCACTCAGGAAAGGCAATCAAAGTAGTGCAAATGTATGACAGAATATTAAGGTCTTAAAGCTGTGTTATAAAGGCTCAATCTATCTCAGGTTTCTCCTCTATAAGAAAATTCAAAAAGAAGGAGTTGAAAAAGGATTTAAGGAAGATTCACTGTAACTCTGGGACTCTGTAGAGAAATCAGTGGTCCTAAGAACTAGGTGAGCTGTGCTTGCCACAGTGATATTTTACAGAGTTCTTTAAAATAGCAACAAAGAAGTTTGAAGTTTAAACATGAAATCCTTAATTTATATTTAAAAAGGATTTAGCTTGACTCTTTAATTGAACCTAATCATAGCAATTAGATTCTCTTAGGTATTTGAAATAAGCCAAAACTGAAGCTCCATTTGTGATGATAGCCCACAGAAAGAGCAAGGCTCACTGACACTCATAAACCTTCCTGAAATGCAAGAATAATAGGCCCACTTAAAAAGGTGCTAGTGTTCATGTAATTCTTTTTTTCCGGACCTAAACTTCCCTCACCCTCCCTAGTTTCCCCCCCTACTTTTAACAGTCATTCAAGGAATGTTTAATAATTATTTAGGTCACTATAATAATTATTTTAGGTCATTATTAATAATTATTTCTAAGCATAATAAGTACAAAATGTCTGGCACAGTAACAATCATATCTTTGCAAACAATGTTAATAGCTGCCACATCAATAACTGCCCACCACATATAACGAAATAATGTTCAGAACTGCAGTACTGATAGTGTCTGAAAATGGTACAGTTTACCACTGTGGAAGGTGGTAGAAGCCATCTTTTTTTGATGAGCAGTCCTGGTCTGTAATGTTTGCCCTGGTTGATCAGGTCTTCCCTTGTACAGGACTGCAGGGGCCAAGCTCAAATTATGTGTCTTTGTGTCTGTACAAGAAGGAACAGGGTGAGGGCCGGCATATCTCAGTTTCAGAAGTACTCCCCTTGACTTGTTCTGTCCTACAAAATCCATCCCAGTTAACTGTCATGGATAGAACAGAAAGATTTGCTTTCACCGACACAGAGAAAACTGTAAAAAGCTTTGCTTTGTGTTTTTCCTACTGCTGTTATTCTGCCCTCAATAGATATTTTCTTTTCTGAGAGTATACGTTATGGGAGTGCCATTCAGTACTGGGTTTGGCTGAAATAATTTTCTTTGCAGTAGCTGGTATGGATTTATGGTTTGCTTTTGTGCAGGAAACAGTGTTAACTCGTGAATTTTTTTTGTTACTACAAAGCAGCGTTTCCATACAGTCAAACCCTTTTCTGCTTCTCACACCCCATCCCTGCTGCAGGAGGATTTGGGAGGGGACAAAGCCTGGACAGATGACCTCAGCTCTCCAGAGGGATATCCCACGCCTTATGACGTCAGCAGGTAAAGTGAGAGTGGGGCTGAGCTGCCCACCAAGGCTAAACCCACACCACCCTACCCTGGGAAAACACACACGCAGCTGTTCCTGCTTCGTCTATTCTGGCTTTTGTCATTCCGCCTCTTTGCAGCACACTTGCTTTGCGGGCAGTGCAGATGTGGCCAGCGGTGCTGAGGGAGTGGCTCTTCACACCGCACTGCCTCCGTCTGTCGGCGAGCCAGCGCTGCGCCCGGCTGGCTCGGGCTGTCAGCGTCACGCCACGGCAGCCAGCAGCAGCCCATGACCTCCAGTTGTCTGCTAATACCTCTTGACATCTTCCAGACTTGCAGGCTTGCCTTAAAAAAAAACCAAAAAAACAAAAAAAAAAAAAAAACAAACAAACAAACAAAAAAACCCCCAAACAAATAAGGAGTAAATAAATAAGGATAATTTGATGTGTTAAAGTGTGTTGCTAAGAACAAAGGAACAAATACATGATTGACCCTGTAAGTTATGTATTATTTCTTTTATTTATCCATTGAAACAGGAGAAATTAGCATAGGATCTGCTTTTCTGCATAAAAATTATTCTTCTTAATAAATATTCTGGGAATAGTTTTATACATTTTGGAAGCTTGAAGTCCCCTGGTTATAAATCATCTATGTTCCATATGGCACAGACATGTTTTAAAGAGTGTACCCACTGGAAAAAGCTGTATATTGTTTTTCTGAATGCTTTTCCCTTGCCCCCTAAATTTATAAACCATATTGTCACCTTCCTAAGTGGTTTGTGGTTTATAGAGAAAAATTTCTAAATTTTTGTCTGTCTGCAGAGAGGGGAGAAAAAACAAGAGGTACCAGGTCTTTTCTTGTAACTGTAGTATTTTAGCTGGTAGAATTGATGGAAGGCTCAGAGTGTATTAAGTATTCAGCTCACTTTTCAGATCACCTGCATTGCTATTGAACACCTTCCCTTAAAACAAGTGCAAAGAGCATTTGATTGCCTACCTAAAAATAGTGCCTTTTAATGGAAAGTAGGAGATGCTGAACCCGCAACGGAGAGCGTAGGAAGCAGCCAGGGCTGTGCTGGCCTGCATGCAGCTACTGAGGATGCTTTCAATAGAAGCTTGGGTGATTTGGTCTGATCCCAGATGATTAGGCACTTATGACAGTCACAGCCCCTGCCAGGTTTTAGCTTTCCTTCAGCAAATGACCTTCAGGATGCCCTATAGTAAGAAACCTTTCAATACTATTTTTGGAAAAAGGAAAAGATTACATTGATTATTATTTTTTTCTGCAGCTTACTTTTAATAAAATGTTCAGACTGCAGATTAATGCTTGACATAATTATATTTCTGTCCCTTGGAAAGGATACACATCTTGAAAAGGTTGACATATGCTTTGTTGAAATACCATGCAGCTATTATTACTTGTACAGAGTGCATTGCTCTATCACACATTTTCTCCAGCTTCTCTTGCTGCATTAGAACCCTCTGCTTTCTGGTGCATGGGTTACAGAAGCTCTCAATTTAGAATTTTTCATGTATGATGTACCTCACTTCTGGAAATGACCCACAGTCTCATCTTAATGATTTTACTACCTCTTGTTTTGCGATTTTGAATCATATAGAATAATAGATGCTGTTTTGATGACAAATAGTAAGAACATAAATGAAATATATCCTATTACAGTAGTCAGGGATTACTCAGGCAGGTGGGATTGTCAGCTTCATACAAGTTCTAAATGTTGGAGTTCTCTATAGTAAATATAACCATCAAAATCATATAGACACCAGCTTCAGATTACTTTGCTGACCACCCCTTAGAATGATGGCAGGTGCCTTTCATCTTTCCCATGATGATTTCCCTTTCTGAGCTTGTGAATTTGAACCCACTTACTTCCTAGGAACTGCACAACATCAGTAGCAAAATACTATTTGTGTGAACAAAGCCTCACTAAAGATGACAGTGCAGCCACTGCTACTGCACAAATGGATAAGAGCTTTGTAATGCAGCCTAAAGCTGAAAAAGAAGCAGTGGGTGAGATTCATAAAAGCCTGTGGCCAAAAGCAATGTGGGGAGTAAGTTGCCAATTAATTCCATGAATCAAAAACAAAGAAAGAAATAAATAAATGCTATTTCCCTGACTCCAACTCCCGAGCCAAGATGTAAAATCTCTTACCATTTGCAACTATCATGAACAAGCATTTCTTTAGGAAATCAAACCCTCCCCATCCTCAGGTGCCAAATTATAGACATTTGAGTTAATTGAAAAATTCCTCACAATTCCTTAAGAAAGTCAGAACAAATACTGTGACGTGGTTCCTACTTCACAGGAAGTGATTTCACAACACCTGTTGATGGGAAGAAGAGAATAAATATTTTTTGCCTTTGTTTGCAGCCTTTGCTTTTGCTTTATTAAACTGCCTTTATCTTGGCACATGAAGTTTTTCTCAATTTTATTTTCTCCCCTGCCTTGTCCTGCTGAGGAGGGGAATGATACAGTTGCTTGGTGGGCACCTGGTGCTCAGCCAAGGTCAAACCACCACAGTGTTCCAAGAAAAGAACCCCACAGACTAATCGAGTGAAAATAAAAGATTTCATAGCCTGCTAAAAGAGGAATAAGGCTAGAAAGGGAGAACACTTCAGTCTTAGAAACAGAAAGAAACCTGTAATGAAGTAAAACATATGAAAAGGTGTGCGTTTCATAAGAAAAGGAGCAACAAATCTAAAGGTTCGTATGCTCTAAAAGATATAAAAATCCTTATGTTAGCAATCATAAGATGAACTAAACCAAAAAAATCTCTTTTTTTCTTGGTTACCAACAGTCATTTTGAGACTGTCACTATGCATTTTAATATATACAGTCTCCTGTTAATAGTGTCTGTGTGAATAAATATATAGTAGGGGAAAAAAAGTAAGAAAATGAAAAATAGTAGGTCCTGATGCTATTGTGTGTTTCCAAATCTTAATTTTTGTGGATTTCAGAATTTTGGTCAGATATGTATCTAGAAATGATCTTCTGGCTGAAAGGAATGAGAGGAAAGACACCAACCCAAGAAATATGTAGGGTGCAATTAACCACCTGAACAGAGAAACAATGTTGGACATTTAACACCCATCTTGTATTTCTGCTACAGTGGGCTGTCCCTAAGCCAACAGGGATGGATAAGCCATGTCTGCTTCCCCAAAACATTCTCTCTGCAGGCAGGTGCACGGGTTGAAAAGGCTCTGATGGTGTCTGGTTCTTGTTCATAATTGCATTGCTTTATTATTACAGAGGATTATCTCAGTGAAGAAGTCAAAGCTAAAGCATTGATCTCCTCAGATTCAGTGACCTGTCACTGGTAATCTTTGATTGTTTCTAATCAAACCAACACCAGCAGCATGGAGCAGGTCTATAGTGTTACTGGAGGTCTGTTGAACTCTCTGTCTCAATATTTTGCACTCACAGCTTCCACTGACTGTAACTACTGAAGGCACACCTATGGCTTGGCAGCCCAGAGCTCAAGCTATTCTGTCTGCACTCTTGATCTGTCAGCAAGCTCCAGACACTGCCTGTGGCTTTACTTCCTAAAAATGGATCTATTTACTTCCCCTCTGGATGTTACTTGGATTCTTGACAATATAGCAGCTCTCCCCTAGCTCCTCATAGAGCTCAGCAGTAACTGGATGTCCAGTTAGCTATCGCCGTGTTGGATACAGGCTTTGAAGAAGGCAAGCAAGGATTGTTAAGGGATGTACTGACTCCATTTTGTGATTCAGATTCCCTTGCATTTTAGCTAAAATAGTGTTTATTGAAAGGTGCTTGATTATTTGCTCTACAAAAGACCAGCAGGTTAAGGTATCTTGAAATAAAAGTTGTCCATTATGCTTGAATAGAGTGAAAAAGAGTAGGGAAATAATCATACTGTGTAGTTACTGTACAATCAAATTAGAAAGAGTTTGTCTTCTTTCATCTAGGACTTCAAATACATTTTCAAAGAAGAATTTGCATAATGTTATGTGTAATGACTAAACTTTCTACAATGGGAATGTCTGTACTCACATTGCTTCTAGCAACATTCCCTCATTTTTTTTGGTGGATGATTGAATTTGTTGTGTTTAGGTTAAGGTGGAGTTAGGTCAATGTAAGAAAGAAGAGGATTATCTTGCTGCTATAGCAAGAGCTATATATAGTATAAGTATATATAGAGTTTTATCCACCTTCACTCGAAGATCTCATGGTCTGTTTGGGAATCAGTAGCTTTTGTTACAAATCAGATCTTTATTTTGCTTAAAATGGCACAGTATAATTATGGCCTGCTCAGTTATAGCTAATGTCTGTATTGCTAATCTAGAGCAGGAAGACTCTATGATTGTGAACCAATTTCCTTCCCTGAAATATGCTGTATATATTATATACAATTATTTAAACTAATATAGTACACATTGGGATTAGTTGACATTGATTTACAAATAACAAGAGAAACCACACTTATGGTATGCCCTTGTGTTTGTGGGATACAGTCTTGTAAATCAGAAAACAGGTTCTTCTTATTATTAAACAGTTTCTCTCGTGGATAGAAAATTACTCACTGCAGAACACCATCACAGCTGTGAGTCTATCTGCAGTTGGATAGAAGTCTGCTCTGCCAGATAAATGTCAAGGCCTGAATAGCCCTTTTGTGGCAAAAACCCTTCTGGGTGGAATATGGAACAGGTTTTGAACAGAAAGGAAAGTATTTCAGGCCAGATGGTTAATCTGATGGAGTTGTATTCTGACAGAAGGAAAGAGTAGTATTGTGTAGTTTAGCAGATATGTCAGGGAGAGAAGAAAGCCCTTCTGCTAAGTTAATGGAGATCTGTGATTGTGCTGGACTCTAGGGTAAGATGACAGTTCCTAATAATACATAATGGGAAATAGCTAATATAGTATGATAAAGTTTTCATGCTGTTTTACTGTTTCAGCATTTTCTCAATGGCTGAGAACAATTTTCTGGCAAACAATTCCTTATTATTTGAAGTGTGTATTTCTACCTCCATATATGTGATCAGGGTTTGGTTGTCTTAATCTGTTCTCATAATTTTTATGAAGTGTGTCTCAATCATATGAAAATCTGGAGAGGGTTTTCCACTAGATTGCAGAGCTAGAAAACGTTTATTCATTCTATGGAAAAGATTGTAACTCAGGCTACTGTTCCTGTCTAACTTGTCATCAAATGCAACAATTTATAATACTCGATTGGGGATCAACAACTTATTAGGGAGCAAATACCTGGTAAAAAGGCTGGTTTAGGATTTTAGCTAAAGTCACAGCATCTTGGGTGAGGAGGCAGTGAAAGGCAGCAACATGCTGAGATCCTCATTTCCTGCTATCTGGGCCTTTCAGAAAGGCTGATGCACTTGCTGATAAGACACCTGTGGTTTCTGAGAGGCAGTGTCCTTTTGACATGTGATGTGAATCGCCAGAATCAGAATTGAGTAAGAAACAGAGATGAAAGAACAGAAGTTTTTTAATGTGCAGAAGCAATTGAAAAATAAAAATAGGTAAAATGTAAAGAAATCTGGATGTGTTGAGATCAGATTTTTCAAAAGCACCCCAGAGTTAATTCTGTGAGTATATACTTATTAACTGAAATAAGATAGTAAATTTCAACTCTTCTTTCAGATCATATTTCAATTAAAATAAACAGGCTTTTCACATCTGATAAACACAAGGATTACCTGATAGATTGATGCATAGATTACCAAGACAAAAAGCTAGTTGAAGAATCATGGGAGAACTGTGGTGGGAAAGGACCTCAGGTGATTTCTAGTCCAATTTCTGGCACAAACCAGGGTCAGCTATGGGATCAGACCAAGTTACTCAAATTTATCTAGCTAGATGCTGGAAACCTTCAGTGATAAAGAGGGCACAAGCTCTCTGAGGACAACCTGTTGCACTGCTTGGTACATGGAAAAGACATTTTCCCTTATATCCAGAGGAAATCTCTCTAATTTTTAATTTATGACTGTTGTTACCTGTCTGTCCACCATGCACAACTGAGAAGATCCTGGCGCATCTTCATTGAGATCTTCCTGATGACCTTCTCTCCTCATATGTGCTGATGGAGTCCCATTAGGTCCTTCTGGAGCCACTTCTGCAGGCTCACCAAGCCCCATGTCTCCAGCCTTTGTTAATTAGGGATGTGCTCCAGCCCCCTTCACTGCCTGGAAACCCTGTGTTGAAACTGACTCATTTTACCAAATTCTGGCTGGCACTAGATGGATCAAAACCAGATACTATTTAGAAGTGCTCTCATGAGTGCAGAGTTCAGATGGATGACCCCTTCCCTCTGTTTTTGGGTTGACAGACCGTTAATACACCCCTGGGGCGCTGTTGCCTTTCCTTGCCCAGTGCACTGTTTGCCACCATGACTGGGGCATTCTGCAGACTTGTGCCCCAGACAGGCAGTCAGGTCCCTGCCTGTGTTACTGCAGGGGACCCTTCTTTCCCAGCTGCAGGACTTGGCATCTGCCTGGTTGAACTTTGTCAGGTTGCTGTTGTCCCGTGCCTCCAGCCTGCCAGGATCACTCGGAATGTCAGCCTGCCTTCTGCTATGCCAAAATTGTTCCTCCAAATCTAGAGTCATCTGCAAACTTCATGTGATAACAGTCCACCACCTGCTCCAGATCACTGATAATGGTATTAAACAGGAGCCATCTTTTTGTCTATCCATCCAGACTTTGATGTCCCAACATGATTATATGAATGCCATGTGAGACAATCTTGCAGGCAAGAGTAAATGACAACCACTCCTCTTTCCTCATTTAAAAGTGTTCTGTGAGTTCACAAGGCTATACGGATTTTTTTTCAAACTCCCTAGAATGATCATTTACAGAAATTTTTACACTGATTAGGAAAAGTTACTCAGAGACTGAATCAGAATTATTAAACTGCTAAAATGTTATGCAATCTGATCACATTACAATGTCGATCATAATTGTAATCATGATCCCTTTCAGTAGAGATAATCTCTAAGTTGTAATAAACACTGCTTCTGTGACTTGTCTTACAGACACATGCTTTGGATCTTACAATGGACTTGTCACAATAAGGTTTATGCTGCAACAGGATGAACTGCAGGTGTGTGCAGAATGGTTACTCAAACAGCATAAGAAGCTGTTACTCAAAGGGGTGCTTCAGTAAAAAGGATGTCCTCAGACATTTATAAGATGGCAAAAGGTGCTTTCATAATCTCAAATACATGCTGACAGTTTATTATTTTCTTCTAGTTATGCAGGTTTCAGAGTAGCTCTGCTGAAAAATGCTATTATATCTGTGGAACTGTCTCAATAAGGTAGGTTTGCTATAGATTTAACATATAATTGTGGTTTTAAAGACAGGAAAATGGAAGACTGGCGTCCTTTCTAGAGCATAATAATTATATTAATATGGCTTATTGTTGAGTCAATATTCCCTCCAGAACCCATTATATGAAGTCCACAACCTTTCAGCTTGATCCTCAAAGAGAAAAAAATGCGACATAGCTAATATAATTATCATTAAGAATCTTTAAGTACTGCTTGGTTTACCAGGTATAAGGTTATACTACAGTGAGAGCCTTGGGGAACTGGAGATAATTGTGTGGTCAAAACTATTCTGATCATGAATAAGCTGTTAATTTGTTATCATCAGTTATTTTATTAAATACTTGGGCATTTGTTTAATGAGCTGTCTAAATTAGAATGCTAGCCAACAAGAAAATATTAATAAATCCTATGTACAGAAAGGATTTTACACTATTATTGAGTCTTTCCTCTTCTGCATAAGGGTTTTTATTTTCTCATGTGAATTTCTCTTGCTACACATTTCTTTCAAAAACAAGACATGAATGGTACTTAAATCACAAATAGCAACAGAACATTGAGCTTTATGCATTTATATGACAGGGCCCTTGCTGTGTTTTCGTACTGAGGATTTTGACATCAACTGAACCAAGTATATCAGCACAGTGGCTATGTTTCTGCTGTCAAAATGCAGCTTTAGAACTGTTTAAAAATGTGGGAAACCAGCAACATCCTTACAGAAACCTTGTCTATATTTATTCCTGTCTGGACAGAGAAAGCAGAAGGTTTGCCAGATTCTGACAGATGCAGACACTGAATTTGCCACGCAGATTCAGAATGGAAGTCTATTAACCTGTTGCTGGCAGTGGAGAGTACCACCTGTTTAAAAAAATATATGAGAAAAAACCAAAAGATGACAGAGGATATTGGAAGAAATATTTCCCCCCTAATAGTCTAGCACTTCCTCCTATCCCAGCAAACAGACTGGTGCATAGAGGCTGATCTGTAGCTACTATACCCACATGACAGGGGGAAGGCTTATATAGGAGCTGCAAAAGATTAGAGGGAGCCTGAGATCTGTGAGAAGATCCTACAACTGAAATGTAACTTGTAACTACAGCTATAAAAGGTTGCAAGTTTTCATGAAGGACACTTTGAGCTCTGGTGTATGAGAACATGTCTAGCAAAATTTCTGATTAGGTTTTTATTCTACTGATATCATTACTATAATGTTTTTACAGGTTTGATCCTCCTCTGAAACCTGGCTGTTTTATTAGCACCAGCAATAACTTGCAGTAGGAGACTCCTTAGTTTAATTGCTGTTGGGTGAAAAGGTTTTTCTATTACCAGACTGGTCCTTCAGTCTTTCAATTTTGCACAATTCCCTTGTGTTCTTCTTTCATGAAAAAGGGTACTTAGCAAAACCTCATCTGATTTCTCTGAACTATTAATTTCATTTAGTGATTCTTCTGCTTGTCATTTCTAGAGAAAAAATGTTTCCATTTTAATTTTTTCCCCTGCTTCTTCAGTTATGATTCACTTTACACAGCCTTTCTTTTTATTGATCTATTTTTCTTGAGTCATGGTGACCAGAGAAATTATTATGGTAATTGACTTTTATTAGTTAAAACCCACCAAGTGCTACGTACTATTGTGAATAAGCAAGGTGATTGAAAAGGTTTAGTTTACCTGCATGATTCCAGATATATATCTTGGGTAGTAAATCTTAGATTAGAGGAAAAACTAGCAGTTTTGTCCTGTACTTACTAAGCCCATCCATCACTGATCAGGATTTCCTGCTGTTGACATACACCAATTTAGGATCATGTAAAGATACTAAGATTTTCAGGTGTCAATACCCTTGTAGCCTTTGGTAGAACTTGAGTGATGCTGGTATCAAAATGTCTATAACAAAACATGCTATAATCAGAAGAAAGACTTATTTTTATTTTTTTTTAATTTTGGATACACCAATTTGTGCAGTAAATGCTGTCTAAGCACCTGAAAGTACGCTGCACTTCAAACAGATGCATGATGTATAACACTAAAATTCCATGGGTCTTTCACATGAGAGCAACTTGAGAGGATCAGTGTGGAAAATTAAACGTGTACTTCTATTTATAACAAAGGAGAACATTATTTTCCTAGTGATTTTTTTTTTTATTTCAGAAGATATTTATGTAAGGTTTAGTGCTTTCCATTGGTGTACTTGTCAATGCCAGTTTCAGCTTTATTCCTTTGTCTTTTCCAGTGTATTCATGTTAGCCTAGTTTTTCTAAGATTATGCAGTTAATAAAATATTTACAAACAAAAAGGATGCAGGACACAGAAAAGTCATATTTATCCATTGTACATTAAAATTATTGATGCAGAGTTGAAATTCTTAAATATTTACAACTTTGAAACCTATTTAAGCACTGAAATATGAGTTTTATTATGACTGCATATGTATATATCAATAAAATAGGTTTATCATAACATAAATGATGGAAAAGTGTCATAAATCCCTCATTAGTCATAGTTTTATTTTTCATTGTAACACAGGATGTATCTGCTACAGTTTTCTCACATCTTTTTTTTTGCTGGGATAGAACACATCACTGAATCTCTTTCAAGGCTTGTTATATTGATATGAATAAGTGAGATTTTTCATGCTTAGCATAGAGAAACCTTTTCTGGGGTTAATAAATCTTTACATAAGCATATAAAAAAAAGTTTTATGTTTGTCAGTGCAAGATATCAGATACTTGCTTTACACCAGCACCTGAGAATCCCCAGTCAGAAAAGCAGCATGCTTTCACAGCCAAAATGCAAAACTTTGCAAGCACTTAGCACACATTATATGACCCAGCAATGACTGGTCTGTCAGAGAGGGTATATTAAGGGTTTAATACTGAGAATTCACCCATTCCAACTTCAGCCAAAAGTAGTGGCATTTTGTTGAAATGTTTGATGTTTTAAAAAATTTTGATGGGGAATAAAAGGACATCATTAGACCATGCTACCTCTCTATTAAAAAAAATAATTGTATTTGGTACCAATTTCAACTTTAGAGGCATCATTATGCCCACAATCCTCTTTCTATTCATATTGGAATATTGATAGGTAATCCAAGAAAAGTTCGATTTTTGAGAGAGAAATGAATGTTTACATGAGTTGATATTTTTCTGAAAGACTGAAATTCTCAGGGGACAGAAATTTTAGGGAAATTATGCAACACGAAGTGACTCCAGAAATGAGCAGTACAGCACAGCACAATTTTTAGTAAAGA
The DNA here is from genome assembly GCF_027477595.1 of Haemorhous mexicanus. NCBI lineage: Eukaryota > Metazoa > Chordata > Aves > Passeriformes > Fringillidae > Haemorhous > Haemorhous mexicanus. The sequence continues at coordinate 74,328,631 of NC_082343.1, forward strand.
ACTTTAAAAAATGATTGGGATGAAGATAAACTATCTCAGTGAATTTGTAGTAAATGAAGATGCAGGTGGAGGGATTTGAAGATGTATTATCTAGAATAAAAAATTACATGCTTTTAGGTACTTCATAGGCAGTTCATAATATTCTGCATCCCACTGCCCCTAATGATAAAGTATGAGACTCTTTAGAGTGCAGCCACATGGGAACGACCATTGATCTAATACTTGTGATGACAGTGATCTTATCACTGTGTGTACCAGATGGAGGAATGCTCAGCATTTGCAACCAGGTCAGAGTCTTGGAAGCAAAAATGTTGGGTCAGCAATAATTGTTGTAGTATTCATTATCCCTTTTTACAGCTTCATTAAGTTCTACATCTGCAGTAATTGCAACTTGTTAAGCTAATTTCTAATTTTGACTCAAATATTTCCACTGCATTTTTGTTTACAAAAGTATTATTTTGTCAAAAGCAAAAAGATAATGAGGAATTTATATATTCAATTTAATATTTACCTTAAATTTTTTTTTTTTTGGTGTGAACTGTTTTCCAAAAAGAGAATTATTCCAATTGTTTCTTACTGATACTGAGATACCCATTTTGACACTATATGAAATATTTTACTTTATAATTATTTAATTGTGAACTATTGAATGTTCTATATCTTCATATCAGGGGTATGACTCCAGAAGAAGTAATGCTCATAGTTTGGGCTAAAAATGTATTTCTGAACATTCAGGTGATAAAAATGTCATGATTTTTCCAGATTTATTGTCATTCTAAACCCAGTGGACCATTCTAGGCATTACATGACTATTGAAACAATTTGTAAATGGTGGGTTACTGTACATCAGTCAGTCTTTAATTACTCACAGTATTTGTAATAAATTTCACATTAAAAAATGAGAACAAAAAGAATTTGTGATGATTTATGCTGCTTAGCTCAGGAAAATATTATTTTCTCGTATGCAAGGTTTTGCCTCTGAGGGGCATTTGATAGTGCTCAAAAATACAGTGAATTGAGTAACTTTAGGATTGTCAAGTCAAGAAGATTAATTAACTTCAGTTTGATTCGTTAAGATCTTTGTGGTGTTCCTGACTGAGTCCTGGAATATGCTGAGGGAAGGAAACTTGCATAGTAATGAAATGAAAATTTATTTTCCATCTCTAAAAATTACATTTACCTATTTCTATTATATGACCTGCTGAGTTTATTTTCTAGGCTTTTAATATTTTCAAGGGCTTGGTTCTTATTTGCTTATTAGACAAGGTTTTTGATAAATTAGCTGTTACAAAAGCTCTGTGTTTGGAATTGTTCCTTACAGAAAAAAAAGGCATTTTCTTTGTTCCATGCAGTAAGCATCCTCAGTAAAGCAATGGTGTGTACATTATAATGGCATGACACCTACATCCAATTTTGTCTGGCATGTTTATAACAATGTGCCACTTGTCACATCTGTTTGATCATGCAGACCTATGTGTGTATCCACACCTCTGATAAACACAAAAGGCTTCAAATTTAAAAATAATTTGTCTTCCCAGCCAGGCTCACTTCACTCTAGGCATGCTGCAGTAAAGATTTGAATGGCAGTAGGAGTGAAATGAGAAAAAGACTAGTACACATGATTTTGTGCTGGAAACAATATTTCAGAAACTTTGAATTTTTTTGCACTGTTGCCCTCCTACCTCTTCACTCTAAATGTAACTCAAATTTTTAAAGCTGATGTTGGCTCTGGGCAGCCAGGATTTTAAAATAGAAGATACTATTTTCAAACATGCATAATTGGACTCCATGAAAATTCCATTTATAGACATTTTCAGTTCCAGAGTGCTTGAAAAATCTTCCTTGAATTAGGCATATAACTGAGGAAAGGAGAATGCAAATGACTGTTACACACACAATGAGCAGCTTCTATTTTCCTGTGTCCTTGTATGACAGTATTACTGGGATGATCCAATGTTCCAAACGAAATAGAAGCACCAATTCTCTAGCCTGTCATCTATAAGATTATTTTTATTCTTCTGTATTATGCATTTTTTTCTTAATATGAGCTGACACATTTATAAAGGGAAACAGCCCTCTGGAAAAGCTAACAGCTACCAGAGAAGGTGAATGTGAGTGTCCGTAGCCAAGTCCCTTCCCTCAAGCCTTTTATCTTGCCAAAACCAACAGAGCCCAAATCTAAGAGCATCCTGATTTGCCCTTCAAAATGCTTTTAAAACCTTTAGTCTTCTCTACCAACTTCAGAATACTTCTTACATTATTCCTGAGTTAAAAGCCACTGCTTGGGATTTGTACAACAGAACATTTCAATTCTTTTTTGTCATCCTGCCATGCAGGTGAGTTTATGAGCCCAAGTTAAATGCCACAAAAGGGCTCTCCACAAAAGGGGACCTAAGTGCCTAAGAGTGAAACTGGCATTTACTAGCATGTGTTAACTGGTCACTGGAAAATGCTGAAGTGCTAAAGCATGACCTTATCCCAGTCATGCAAACATTTAGGAGTACACCTCATGATCAGAGAAACTTACAGCTGCCAAACCTATCCTGCATCTCAGTGTCAAAACCAGGTCAGACACTTATTTTGAAAGGAAGATAAAAAGGCAAAGAATAAATATGTTTGCATTCTTTGGCAGATACATTAGTGAGGAACCAGACCAAGTAGAGAATTGCATGTTCAAATGCTTATGTATCCCCTGCATAGGAATCAGGATTGACACAAGTTATTTCTCTCTGTTTTCCTTTCCTAAGAAGTAAAATTATGTCTGGATTGCCACCCCAGTCGTCACCTAGCTGAATCATTCCACAGATGATGAGGACAGTCAGTTTAAAAATAGGCTAAAAATAGAGCTCTCACATGTGGAAAAGAATAATTCTCTATGGATATTTCAGACAGTCATGTATGATGTAAACTATTATCTAATTACAGAAAAAGATGGAAGTGAGAAAGTAGCCAGCCTAGATCACATTTGATGTACTAAAATTATTCCTGAACTGATCTGCAGGTTTGTGCTCTGCACCAGGACTTGGAGTGCACTATTAAGCCTGGATTCTGATTTTATAATCTCCTTGTTGCAGCTGCCACTCAGTCTTTCAAATCACATATATCTTTGATGTCAGACCATTGTTCCATTAAGGTGCAGCTCACTGCTTTTTTCAACTCAATCTCTTTTAATCTTGCAAATCAAATAAAGCTCAGTAATGCAGATAATATGTCAAAAATGTCCTTACCTCATTGACATTCCCAGTGGAAGTCTACTTTTGAAATAATTTCTCAGCAAAGTTCAAACATGTTCTGTAAACCATGAAGCATCATTGAGAAGTGCTTAGTGAACATCAATTAAAGGAAAAAGATGGCCAACAGCTATCATATTAATAGTTAACTGCTGGGTTTTTGTAGAATGTAAGTAAAAATAAAATAAAATTTCATGTGCATGCTATTATTGCTAAATATCACTTTATAAAAAATAATACCAGATTGTTCTTCTAATGATATTATCAGAATAATAGTTGACTAAGCCTGCATGGAATGTTTTGATATTGCAAGTAAATGGATGTTGCAGGTCTTTAAGCAATGCAGCCTATTATGGGATTTATTCTTGGTGGTAAATATTTCTGTTGGCAGTTTGAAGACATAAAAGAGCCTTCACCTTGATTTAACATCATATGCATAGCTGAGATGCCAGCGGTTTTTCCTAATGTGCAAGATTTAGATAGGAGGGACAGAACAGGCTCTAACTCATAAATGTGTCTGAGCTTAGTGGACCAGGAGGACAACGAAGACTTTGGAGCTCTGCTGCTGAATGGTGTTGAAATGAGCCTGTGATTGTGCCTATGCTGTGATATATTCATGGCATGTTTACATATTTAAAATGACATACTGAATATAGAAAAGGAATATGTTGAGATCACCTAAAAAGTGACAGCTAGATTATATTCCTAATATAGTTTTGTTCCTTTATCAATGCAGGAAAGGTAGATTTGGCAGGTAGAAAGTTTTGCAGCACCTAATCCAGATGCAAAGTCAGTGTCAGTTGAATACAGATCTCACAAAACCACAGAATGGTTGAGGCTGGATGGACCCCTGGAGCTCATTTATCCCAACCCTCCAATGAAGCATGGCCAGCTATAGCCAATTTTCCAGGACTGAGTTCAGGCATCTTTTGAATGCCTCCAGTGGCTTGTACTCTACAATCTCTCTGGGCAGCCTTTGTCAGTGCTTGGTTAGCTTCACAGTAAAGAGAGATTTCTGACCTTCAGATAGAAAATGATCAGATTTGTGCTGGATTTTCTGTCCCAAACCCTTCTTCTGCACAAGGCCTGATGGGACTGGAAGTCTCAGCTGAGTCCCTGCACTGCCCCAGTCATGATATGCAAATTTTCATAGCCTTTCTGCTCAAAAGACTGTCCTTCTTCTTGGGGTCTGACATACATTCATGTTGTATTCTTTAAAAATATAAGGACAAGAGGAAGAAAATAGATTCTGAACCGTAAAAGACAGAGAAATAAAGACTCAACCATTTAAGGCTTCTTCTTGATAATGTGGGATTAACCATAATAGTATATTATTTAGCATTTAGTCCTGCCTAATGTGTTATTGTTTTCAGCATCAAGATTTTCTCATCTGAGGAAGTAAAAATCATCTTGAAACTAGTTAGGATTTTCAAGGAATCAAATTAGTTTCCTTATAAGCCTTACTCCCTAAAATTCTTTTGATTATGGTGTTTTCTTTTGTTTTATTTAGCTGAATGCTTTCCACACAGCTCCTGTTATACGTGCTGATCTTGCTGCAAGCTCCTTTTGGTTCATCAAAACTACTGCCCAGTAAAAGCACACTCTGATGCACAAGTGGCATGAGTTGGAATGCTCACCCTGGAAAATGTATCTTTAAATTTCTTTTAATATATGTATATGCATATGCATATGCATATGCATATGCATATGTATATGTATATGTATATGTATATGTATATGTATACTTTTTGAAGGATGGAATAGCATTTTTCTGTAGCAAAGAAATTCAAGGAGACATTGTGTTTTTATTTTATTCAGTTATTTTTTAAAAATCAGCTTGAAATCATAAATATATACTTAGTGTCCAGTGATCCATCATCCAGAGGCACATAGTGCAGTAAAATGTACTTCCGAGAGGGACATGGAAGAGCAAAAGCAGGAGTGAAGGGAGGCTTAGCTCAGTGGTAGTAAATCACTTTTAAGTTGTCACTGGTGTTTTTGCAGATCTGGCAGTGCAGATATAAATGTGCTGTGCAAAATCTTTTCTTGTGATTTGCCATAGAAATTTCAGCCATACTAATAGTTACATTTGTTCTGTGAAGCCATGCAGATATATTAACATATCATAGTTCAGGCATAAGTAATGAAGTGAGATAACGTTGACATAAAAGCAGCAGATCTCTTTTTGGAAGCCACAGTAAATGAAAAAAAGTAAAGTCTTTAATTTTAGATGGGCCTATAGACAGAAAATCAGAATTTTAACCACTGTCCAGTACTTCCCTACTTGTTTTGGGGTGTATTTACCATAAAAGTGAAGTATAAAAGTGGCCATAGACTACAGATTAGGTAAAGCAGTAAGATTTACCAGGGAGCAGAGATCACTGTGGAAGCATTTGTCTTCAGAAATAGTTATTAAAAAGCTTAAAATACATAGGGGTTTTAGGTACTTCTGACCAGCTGAACTGGTGTTAACTGGACCCTGGTTCTTGTTAGTATAGTTTTAACTTCTATTTTAAACATTTGCGTCTATTAGTTTTTTTTACTATGTTTTTAGATCCTCACTATTTTTTTCCACTTAACTTTGAAAATAATAATTTTACTTTCCTTTTGTTTACAAAAGTAAGACCTTTTACTCTTGGCATTATTAATAGCTGACTTAACTCGGAAGAAAACCAATTCTGTTCCAAAACTAAAAATAAATTCAAAAAACCAACACTTAAAATTGCAGATATATTATAAAAAATTCCTGTTATAACAAGAGAGTGGCCTTGTGTGAAAAACAAAGATGTGCTGCCCATATAGGAAAAATAAAAATTATTATTTTATAGTTCTGGTAAAATACTGCAAGAAATAGCTATTTTCCAATTACCACTTTTGTTCTGGCTGTACTAAATTCTCCTTTATGTACACTTGCTGCAAAAAAGAGGTTGAACTAAATTAGTACTATAAATATTGCAGAAGCAGAATTTCTATGGATATGAATTGGTACATAATTAATTTAGATTTGTGAATTTGTATAAATACACAGTCAAAAGTGAGAAATTCTTTTGTCATTTTGAATATATCAGACTTCATACTGAAGGAAAAAAAATGTTAATGAAGCACATTTTCTCCAGAATCTAAGCTGCGGACATTTTAAAGCAGAAAATATATTATTGCCCAAATTTATTATTGAGAACTTTTAATTTCATTTTCTGATGATCAGACAGTACTTGAAGATTAAAAGAAAGACAGAGAAATCAGAACATTCTTGGAGCGCTTCTTCAGGAACATTAATCTGCAAAAATCTGAAGAGCTTTCTAGCAAATTTCTGCTCTACTGTCTTGATTAAGAATGAAGCCCTAAAGTAAAAAAAAAAATAGGCTGAGTAAATTTTTTAAGTATTGCAAATGAAACTTGTCTGTATACAGATATTGAAAGTCTTTTTCACATCCTGATAAGAAATATCAGTCACTGTACGTGCATGGAGTATAATTTCCAGACTACCTTAATACTGCATCAATAAAGTGACACAGATGTTAATACTCAGGATAGTGGCTGGAGATATATTTTTAATACTTACAATAGAAAAGAATTTACTTTGGCATAAGGTCATCAAGAGTATAGCATTGTATTTTTGGATGCTGATTTTGGTAAATTTATGTTGAAAGTAAATACTAGAACAGCTTGGAATATAGTTTATTATGGGCAACAATTTTCTTTCATACTTATAGTGTGCTTATGAAGCCAGATTTGTGATGTAACTAAATGTGGAATGAACCATGATTCTGAAAGTAGACCAGAAATTTTTTGTTGTTTTCAGTTAATTTCTTTCCAGTCCTTGTGAATCTTGGGAGTTATGATATGCATTGGAAAGTGAATACTAAAAAGAATAATTGGTTGAGTGATCATAATACTGATAATATTACCACCTTTGTTAGACAGAGGTGATGCTTTATTAATGAAATGGAAGATATATACTTTTTGGAAATAGAATTTAGGATTATTGGAAAACAACAACTTGAAGCACTCCAAATATTAAAGGCATTCATTCTTTCCGGAGTTTGTGTAGTATTTGGCTCAGCAATGAACACTGGGACTTCCTGGTGCATTATGGAAAGAGAATAATTAACAACACGTCAGCTGTGAAAAGCAATTGAAATCAATGAGATGTGCTACGAGCAGGTGCCATTGCTATGACTTCTGTGCAAATTCATCCAGTTATATCAAAAGGTATCCATGATTTACAAATTCAGTTTTGCTTCAGTTTTATCGATCAAGATTTGACTGAGTCGATTTCTCTTATTTTCAACCAGGGTTTGTTTTGTCATGTTTACCAGTTTTCACAGATGCTGATTCTCCTAGAGGGTATTTTGTTAAGGGATCTACTTGGTGAAATTCATGTTGCAATTTCTAGGAAAAAAAAAAAAAAGGGGAAATAAATCATATTCTGTCATATCCTTTATACATTTTACCTAGGATATCTCCAGACACTGTAATTCAGTTTATGGAAACAGACATTGGTCTTTTTAGTGCTCACTGAGAACAAAGGAGAAGCCCAGGGAGAGCTGGAGATACAGTAGGGAACATTTTTTTCTGCCCTCAAATACCAGTGTGCTTTCATAATCCCTTTGTGCAATTAGCTCCTGGAGGACTGTGCCCAACAGACAAAGCCTGACCTGAGAACACGATGTCACTGCATTCAGTTCAAATCCTTTTGATACATATACCTCTAGGGAGTGAGTATGGCTATGCTGAGAGCTACTTTTCAAGGAGGCACACAAAAGTTGCTTTCAGTTGAGATGTTGTAACTCATTGGCAATCTCAAGGCCAGAAGGAGCTGCTGTGGTCATTGCAGTCTATGCTACACCAGAAAGAAAATTTTGCCTGGTATTCTCTCTAATTTGAAGAAACATGTTGAAATACAGCACACATTTTAGAAGCAGATTTTATCTTAAGTTCAGTGTTTCTAATAATGAAAAGATCCCTTCCCTTGGCAGATTGTTAGGTGGTGCATTGTTTTCATTGCTAAAATTCTGCCCAACTTTTCTGAAATTTGAATTTGTACAATTGGTTTTACCACTGGGTCTGTTCTTCAGTTTTACCCAACCATGACCATTACATTTGTGATTCTCAGAACATATCTCACTATCTTCAAAATTTGTTCTTCTCAGGCAAATATCATGCCATATATAAACAAGACTTGGGTGTGTGGAATGGTCTGTTGGTTTTTTTTTTTTTTTTTTCATTTAATTTGTTTAGGACATTTTACTGAGAGCATTTACTTACCTATGAAGGTGGTGAATATCAGCCTAATCAGCTGACTTTATAAAGTCTCAGTAAGTTTCTGATTAAACCTGGGGAATTTCCAACATTCCAAGCTTGTCTTTCATGGATGATTATTTATTGGTTACCTCTGGTTTGGTTTCCATAGTAAACATCTATTAAATGGCATTTGCAAATGTCTTTGGTATTTGTCCTAGGTATTGATGAACTAAATTTATTTAGTTGAAAAGAAAATGACTACAAAATTTTATGAGAATTAGTGTAAAGATTACAATATATTCTCTGAAAAACTCATGAAGAACACTTAATGAATCAGATTACCTACCTGGAATTTATGCAAGAAGTGATGATAGTGATTTGTTCACAGTGTCCATTCTTATATAAATAAGAAACAACTTGACTGTAAAGGGACATTTCTCTAGAACCTCTATAATTACTGAGATTTCAGGCAGCTGGCAACAGGTCTTGCACACACATATATTCAAAGGGTATATTTGGTCATGGGGTTGAGATGTAATGGATGGCAGAAAATGTAATATTATCAGGGTGATCAAGGTTGTATGTAGAATTTGAAAAAACTCAAACACCCCCCTGAAAAAGGAAAAAATAAATAAAACCAGAAGATTTTGAAATGTGGAATGTTTCATAAAGCTTCCACAATCATCTTTGAGGAGAAATTAAAGACATGGTTCATATCATGTCTGAACTTTGTATACTTTGGATTTGCTTCTTATCTAATTCATATCTTTGGTGTACTAAGTAACTTTTATTGCAGAAACAAGATTGGGTTTTCCCATTGTAGGTTCAGCAGATTTTGGAATTATGATATGGTTGTAATCAATTTTTATATTCTTAAGTAATTTTGTGATACAGTGCAGCTCTGGTCAAAATGAATATGCTGGAACTTCATTAGAGGTTAACTGTAGCTATTGATATGCAGATAGTGCACTATGCATTTGATAAAATAATGCTGTGACAATCTTGTGTGTTGTTGTAATTCAGTTTATTAAAGGTCTCAGCTATAACTCTGTAATCTTATATATTTAAGTAGAAATTTTACTCTGTGAATACTATTTTGTCATTTTTAAAAAGGGAAGATAAGCAGCTGCAAGAAAGAGGGAGTACATCCTCTAAGGCAACTCTATTTTGGCCAACTTCTTACATGTCCTGGATTCAAATTTTCCTTCTGCATTTCTGAAATTTTGGCTCAGCATTTTATCAAATAACATTCTTATAGGAACTGAATTAAATAGTATGTAGAGCTTGTTGGGTGTTTTAACTTGATTTTTCTTCCTCATAAAAATAGATTTCATCCAATCAATTGTAAATTGAAGAAATTGTGTTTCAGTAGAATTATAGAAGTCTTTTTTCTTCATCTAAAACATTTTCCTGTCCAAAATACACACTTGTTTTCAAGGAGTACCCACACTCAAAAATTACTTCAGAGCTGGCTTATCCTTGAGTATGCAAATATTATAGGAGGATTTAATATTGTCATGAAAGGAATGGCTAAATTTAATCCATTCAGCACAATTAGGGGGTACTGAAGCAGGGAGTTCTTAAAGGGTGCACTCTCTGTGGGTCCTCTTGAATCCAGAAACATCTCTGATGACCAGAGTCCTTCTCTGCTGCAATGAATTCCACAGAACTGTGATCCCCATGCCTCATGGTGAGAAACAAAGGAAACCTTAGAGGCTGCCTTTCCCCCCCCCTCAACTCACTATCCCAGTTATTTCTCTGTCCTTGTATATGGTCCAGGACAGCTCCTAACTCTTTAAAATCTCATGTTTTAATTTATTCATCAGCAATTCTCTTACTCCTGTAAATCAGTTCTGTAAAACTGGAGTTTTAGGGCAGAAGTCATGAAAATCACATCTTTTGAAAGTATCATGAGTAAATAACTTCACTAGAATGAATTGAGTAGGAATTGAATGTCATTGTTTCCACCTGAAAAATCGACTGCCTTCTCCAGGCATCTAGAAAACTTCTTGCAAGATGATAAAATTCCCTTTAAGTTGAGCTACCTGACAATTAGGCCATGCAAACTTTGTAGTAGCCCAAACAATAAAAACATATTAAAGTAGTGCCAAGATGTATGTAAAATAAACACCTTCATAATATCTATGCATATAATGGACATAAAAAGTGATGTACAAAGGTGAATTATAGCATATAAATATATTTCTGAATATTTTTCTAATTTGGCATATGTAAATATACAATTTTCTTACATTTTCACTGTATGTGACTTTATTAGCTCCTTTCTATCTGAGAATTTTCATACAAATTCAATGTTCTAAAATGTTCTAACAATTGCAATTAAGTGTGTGATTAGGTGTGCATGTACTGAGGGTTGTATAATGAGGCATACTCTTGAGACTTTATTGATAATTTCACTGAAGAATGAAATGATTGATTGTGATGTCAACAAGGCCATCACTGAACATAGATGAAAAATGACTGGAATGATGTTTGCTGCTTTTCCTGCTTTTCCAACTGTTTCCCTTAATATAGTTTAGGTAGTACTTAATCTGAGCTCTTAAGGTATTAATCAAAATGAAATGTACAAATAAAGATGTGTTGCAATTAAGGGACTAGAACTAATGGATTTACCAATGAGTTCAGACATCTCTTTTTTGTTCATGGAAGAAAAGAAAAATATTTGAACACATATGCTGTGTTTTCAGTCCATGAAGTAGAAAGGCACAGATCTGTAAAATAATATACTACTGGATCAATATTTGTCTGACAAGAGAAACACACTTGATATATTATTGATTGGGAAAATAGTCTGATGTTGAAAATTCCTGACCACCCTGTGAGATAGCCATGTCAACCCACAGGGACAGATGTCTCATTCTTCATCATGTTCTCCATTTCAGCTGTAGAATTTTGTTAATTAGTGAGACCCTGCTTATAATCCAAAGTGAAGTAAGTGCAGGGAGAGAAAGGCTCTTGTCAGTATTTTTCCAGATTGAACAACAGTTTGTTGAGTAAATCTTTAGCATAAGATAAATGCAGTTAAAGTGTTAGGCAGAATAATTCAGTCAGACTTCTCATGCACTACTGATAGCAAGTTTTTAGGAAACAGGAAATTATCCAACAGTCAGTAAAGCAAAAGAGGAAAGAAGCAGAGTGTATATGAAGTATTTTTCCCCCAAAAGAGCAGTGCTCAGGTTGGCCTGGACTCCTACCCTTGTTCTGCTGTTTGCTGTCCTTCACAGACCTTACTCCTTACAGCCTCAGAGCTGGCTTGTGACTTTTTTGAGACACAGCTGTAAACTTACAGTATAAAATATTGACCTTTTGTATCATGGCTACATTTCCAAATAATTTCAAGAGGCAATTGAAAGCATGGTCATATTATAAAATTTTCTAATCCTGATTTAAAGACTCAGTGATAGATGTGTTACCATGTTTTTCAATAATTATCAATAATTAATTTACTTTTCAATATTTTTTAAAGCACTGTGCCTGAGGTTTTCTTCTCCTAAGTCTAGTTTTTGTTTTCTTTCTTTTTCCTGTTTTCCTTCTATAGTTTGAAGTGTTCTTTTTCTGCTTACGTCAGAATCCTGTCACTGCTTCAATTTCTTGTACAAAATGAATTTATTGAGCTCCTTAAATTGCTTATTCTTCAAACCCACTTCCAGTTCTCAATATTCGTTTTTATAATAAATAAATAAGAACTCGGCAGGCTGGAATCTGTCTGGCAATATTGGGTATCTTTGGGTTGGAAGGTAATGTAGTTGTTTGAAGTTCAACAAGGTTGTAAAATACTATTACTCTCCTTCCAAGCAGATTGCATGAGCAGCCTCGATCAAATCCACCTTTATGTAGAGAGAAGTAAGAACCATAAAATCCTCAGCAAGACACAGCATCTTTTCTCATTTAAAACCACAGAAAAATGTAAATCAGTTGTCTTTTCCCCTCCATCACTAAGATAACATTTACAATGTATCCCAGGTATAAGAAAGGATGAAATATTTCTCTATTAGATTTGGCTGAGCATAGTGTAAGAATATGATTCAAAAAATAAATGTCTTTGAACATTAGCTTTTGGGTTGTTTTCCTAAAATTGGACAAGTGCTCAGAACATGGGATATCTGCTCTTTATACCATTTAACCCTTTATAAAGCCTAAAGATGAAAAAGAAATTACCCAAATATATATACAGAAAACCAAAATTTAGCAGATTGTCTAAGAGATATGATACTCTTTTAAGTCTCTGAGTGCAATACATATGTGCTCACCATAATTAGAAACTTCACTAGGCACCAACAACTAGGTGCTATATTTACATGAGTAGCTGTGATCTGCCTGTGAGCATTCTGCACCACTTTTGGTGCATACAATTTCAAACCACCTGAGAATATTTCGTTTTCAATAGTTGGTATTATTAAAATGATAAAAGAAGCATTCATTATAATAAGATTTTAAAAGATAATGCCAGACAACATATAAAAGCAGGTTGTGAGAAAATGAAAAGTACGTATAGCAGCAATGTGTAATAGTATATTATTAAAAGATAACAAAAAACTAAGAAAGATATCATAATTAATAATAACACATTGTATTGACAGCCACTGAAAAAGAGACTATTCAGAAAAAGAAAACATTATTTCTAGGGAATATCCCCTCTAAATTATATATCTCAATTCAGGTTTGCAGTATGCAAAACCTAATTACCTTGTGCATTTGCCAACATACTCATCAATTATCAATCTTGCTTATAAATGCCAGCCTTATTCCTTTCTTTATTGTGAAATTAAATAAAGGACTAAAAGTATTTGACTCCTGCAAATAAAGGACATTATAAATATAAATAATTTAATAGCATATTTATAATTTAGTATTTTAAATGACAAGTCCCTCAGATATTATTTGCAGGTAGCCATGATGATCTTGCATCCAAGATTAAACTTCTTAAAGTATTATTTGGAGATTTTGAGTTTGTCTTATATGTAGTTCATGCAGAAGCCTTCTTTTATTAATATTCCCCCAACCTGTACCCACGTGTCTGGTACCTTTCTTTTGTGTTTTGTTATACCACAGGATTTTTTTTCCTCCATCCTTAAAATTGAAATCTTTTAGTGAGTGGGGTTTTAATGAATGGTGCTGAAAAATTGCTTGGTTTTGCACCTACTTAATTGATCTTAAGTAAGGCTTGGGTTCAACAAAGGCTATGCTTAATTTTAAGCACTTGACTACTCTCATGAACGGCACGATGAACTGCTTGAATCAGGTTTGTCAAGTCATTCTTGCTAAAGTCTAGTGACTAATTGAAAAAATAATGGTTTCACTATAAACAAAACAGCCTAGCCCCTTTTGCTAATATGTAAAATTACCATGGTCAGTACTGACATCCAGAATCACTTTTCCTTTACGGAAAGATGCAGAGAAAGTCAGTTTTACCTTCTGGAAGCAGAGGCCAGTGAAAGCTGGTATTGGTGCCAAAAGAAACAGTTTGGCCCTTTTGCCACCTGTGGCTGGTGGTGTCTTTTCAGCACAAGTGCCTGGATGCGCAGTCCCGCCGGTTACCGGCCAAACTGCGCTAACACCAGCTTTCAACACCTCTCCTTTCACAAGAAGACCTTGTTACAAAGATGTATAAAACCACATCACCCTAAGCATTTCAAAGACCTCCATCACAGCAGGGGCTCTGACATCAAAGTAACAGCATTTCGGGGGGAACTGCGTAAGTTTATTCCTAATATTCTCATCTGTGGAGCCATATCTGTACGCGCATTTCTGTTTTTTTATTTTTTCTGTCCTTGCCTGCCTTTTTGTTTCAAATACAAGTTCCAAGGCTCAGAGATGAAAAGAGAAAGGTCAGGGAAATATCTTATGTAGGCTGATGTCTTGTACCTTTAAGTAACTTTCTAGGGAATTAAAAATGTGAGGGAAACTTTATTTTTATTAAAGCTTCTAGAGCAAAAATACATACCTGCCTAGTCTGAATTTCTCTTCAGATGTGTTTTTTTTTCCCCCTTTTATAAATGCCCATATGGATTTTTAATGGCTCTGAGGAGCTGAATTATTATGTATTTATAATTAATCATAAATTGATTAAGGAATGATGAATATCTGAATTCTTTCCTGGTCTCACAAACTGGAAAAAGTATATAAAATATATCAGGCAGTACAAATTCCATTTAGGGAAGTGAGATTGAGAATCTACTACTGCCCAAGCAAGAAGCCACTGTGGATGAATGTTTTTTATTGTGAAGGGTCCAATATTCAATATGATACTTTGCCCTTGTGTTCAAAATTAGCACTTTTTACTGTATAAACACTTTAATTTACATTATTTCTGAGAAGAGCTTTGTCTCAAATTTCTAGCAGACTTGGTTTAAGTCCAAAATTTAATTCCAAATTAAGTTGGTATATGTGGAAATTTCTCAGGGATATCAATTAAAGACAAACCTACAATAATAATAATTATCCTATAATGGCCTAAAAATCATTAGTTATAATCTTAAACATTTCTGAAATCAATTGAACTTCCTCTTTCTTTCACTTAAACTGCTAATTTCCTGTGTTATGTATTTGTTTACCAATTTTAAGTGCCATTTGGTAGCTTCTGTTTCAGCTGTACAATTAAATAGTCCCAGTGCACGACAAGCTTGAAATAACTGCTTTTTCAGAGTACATGAGAGTAACCTACAGCCCAACACCTGATATTATGAGTCCCTTGTGTGACGAAATAGACTCTCTTCCTGTGTGAATCTGTTGTGGATCAAACTTTTACAGGTATAAGTGTGGGCCAGGGAATGTAAATAATTCTGTTTCCCAAGGCCCTTTTTCTGATCCCACACCAAAGCTGCTCCTACATGCAGGAGATAAAAGGACTGCACAGAGCCCTCACACGTCTGACCCTCTGTCTCAAAAGGAAGGAACCACCATGCTGCGTCTGACAGATTCATTTCTCTCTTCTGGGGGGTTAAGTTGGGAAAAATTTGTAGGAAATTGCAGGAAATGTTCCCTTTGAAAATAGAAAGCACACAAAATACACAATTAGTGCACATTTTACCATTGTTGTGCTGTTTTTGCATTGATTGTGTCCTAGCACCCATGGTTCCAACTAAACTACAGAGAATGAACCGAGAAATGTCTCGAGCACACAGTAAATGCCACGAAATCGCTCGCAATGCCTGATGCATGCTACTGATCCGTGGTGAAAAGGTACATTATGTGAAGGCTGAAACAAATATCACTGATCCTGTGCAAGTGTGGAGTGGGGTAAGGCAGGCTGGGCTGGGCAGAAAGTGTCAGATATTGGTGGGGGAAACAGGCTATGCAGAGATTCAGTGAGGCCAAACAATATGTAGGGGATGTAGGATTGATTCCCTGCAGGAATATTGTTTGACACATAAAGCCAAACCTTGGGTATTTTTCTCTGAAGGGGTAACCAAATAATTTGGAAATACAGGTTTGTATGTATGAACCTCACTGTTTTACATGTGGCACTTAGCTAGGTGTTTTCTGCCATAGAAGATTGGCCCTAATTTCTTGAGGTCAAATTAAGGTCTTAATTCTTATTTTCTCTGATCTTTCAGACTTTGCAGAGATTATTGTCGTACACCAAAACAACAACAAAAAGATACTTGCCATTGCAGTATGAAATCACATTTTTCAAAAAACCCCATACATATATATGCATAATTTGCAGAAAGAGCTGAGAATGGGCACTGCCTGAAGTGTGAATAAAAAGGGTTGTTGTCTAATCAGCATAGGCACTGAGATTTTACTGAGCTTTTGTTACTGCATGTCACATTTGGCTTCAAGGAAAAAAACTTATCTGAGCTTGTCATTTTTGTTTGTTCAGAGTTCCATTTTTTTCCTGCTTGGTCTTTTCTTCATGTCAAGGCTACAGACATCCTTATATGTCCTTACATTATTCTCTATTTTCTTTTTTGGAACCTTCCTCTTAAATCACAATATAAAAGGACCCATTTAGTGCCTACCACTATTTCACACTGAATAACAGGAAAATACTCATGGCTGAATCTCAGAAAGCCTACAATAGAAGGCCTTTTGAAATCTAAACCTCTGCATTTTCATTCCAGCCAGAGATGATGAAAAAAAAGTCTCTCTTAATCTGAAGGAAAAAGGAGAGGTAGGAGGTTTTCAGAACACAAATGAGAGAGCACTTTTACAGTGATTCAAAATACTTTGTCTATTAAGGATTTTCAGTTGGCAAAGCATAAGGCTAAATTTGGAGTTGTGTATATAACTAGGCAGAATTCATAATAGGTGTCATTTCAGTGAATGCTGGTAATAATGATGTTTGTGAGAGAGAAAAGAATGGTAAAAAGATTCGTCTTGACATCCATTTTAAAGGATATCGTGAGATGAAGAATACATAGACACTAGAAAATACAAAACTAGAAAATGAAAAAAAACCACCTCAATTCTACAGGATAAATTGTAATAATTGCGTTTTTGATACTAAAACTTTATCCAGTCCTTGATTTTTCTTAAATGAAAAACTCTTTTGTTGCTATTTAAAAAATATTTATATCATGTTTTTTAATATATGATGGGATACTATCTTAGAATATTTAAGCACATACCCTGCTTAAAATACTAATGCCCTTCTTCCAGAATTTCAAAGGCATATTTTTGTTTTATGATTTTCAGGGATTGTGCCTAGGCTGAAATTTGTTCTGTAATAAGTTCCTCCTTTTATTCAAGTTTTGTTTCATTTTGAACAGAAAGTACAACAAGTCAGTGGTTCTCTTGCTAATGATTTCTGGGAGATGGGCTATAATTCAGTAATTTCAATCTTTTTGATTGGTGGAATTAGTAAGAAGAAAGTTAAATGAGATGAAAAATGATAACATATTTATCAAGGGGACAAAACTGCATAGAATAATTAGTTATTCTTTCTAAGATCACAGAAAATTGCAATTAAGGGGGAAAAAGAGAGATTTTACTGGTTTATAACAGTGAATTATTTTATCCAGAGCTGTTTAAGTATTCTTCAACTTAGTGCTCCCACTGAAGTACTCCAAATGATGTGCTGCTCACTCACTCTCCCATCCTTTTCCCTCTCCTCCTACCATGGGATGGAGAGGAGAATTGAAGGCACAAAATGTGAAGACCATGGGTTGAGACAAAACCAATTTCCTGGAAACAGCAATAAGATAAGAAAACAAACAGTAACAAGCAACAATATAAATAAAACAATGTACAAGGGAGGCAAACAATTCACAAGTGAATGCTCACCACTCGGAGCCCAAAAACACCAGATCCTTCACTTCCTGCTACTTGTCCAGAAAGGATTCTTCCCTCACCACCAGCAGTGATGTCAGGTGCTACAGAATGATGTCTGGGTCCCAGCCATGCTGCTATTGACTACTGCAAAAATTAGCCCTATCTGGGCTGGAACCAGGACACATGATAATTTAATATATGGCAAGTAACTTTTTGTTAAAAGTATTAAAACAGAGCTCATATGCCTGTTTTTAATTTTTTTTTTTACAGAAAGTAGTTAATGTACACATGTTGAAAGATGATCAGATATATTCTAGGTTAGTAACTAATTTTCTTATTAGAAAGATTTAAAAAAAATACATTTATTGTAGATATAGACATCTAAAAAACCTTAAAGACTTGTATTTCTGATGAATCTTGTGTTGCTATTCCAGACCTTGTTGCCCTGGGGTCCTTTTTCCAAGTCAATCCTTCCCAGAAAATGAATATATAAAAAATCAAAATCAGGTAAATAGCAAAAACCATGGCTCACCCACTGATTTCAGTTAGGTGAGTGGCTCTGCTTCTTGGAGCCCAGCTTGTGTTTCCTGGCATCAGTATTTTTTTCTTTTTAATGATAAAAATT
This sequence comes from Haemorhous mexicanus, assembly GCF_027477595.1. Classification (NCBI taxonomy): domain Eukaryota; kingdom Metazoa; phylum Chordata; class Aves; order Passeriformes; family Fringillidae; genus Haemorhous; species Haemorhous mexicanus. Next base: position 74,346,967 of record NC_082343.1, read on the forward strand.
ATCAAGTACAGAAGAAGGGTCTAAAGCTTTCTTCAAGTACAATACAGTTCTACTGTTCAGCAAATGTTCTTATCTTGGCTTCTTAGATCAAGATCCATTTTTGCCTCCTGCCTAATACTGTTCTGTGGCTCTTTGTCATTGTCCCTGGGTAGAACAATCTGTCAGTCAGTTGAAAGTGCCCTTTGCATTGGTAATAGTATGCTGATTTATGATTCTTATAATGTGAGTAGTCACCTTCTAAAAGAAATTTGGACAGAGCTTTTCATTTGAAACTACATCTAGAAGTATTTCTTTTGAACGTGCTTTGGTTTAAAATCCAACACGTCAGTGTTTATATGAGTTAGGCATAGGTTTACATGGTTCTGTGTTTTTTTTTTAAATTGAACTGGTTCTTAGTATCACTGGAATGAAGAGCATGCTAAGAAATTCATGACTATAGGGCTGCAACATCTTGTCTCGCCTAATGTAACTTTAGACTTGATTCATAACACAGTCTTTTCCCCAGAGACTCAAATAAAAGTTTCATTTTCAGTATAAATGTACCTAACCAATGTTAGGCAATCATAAGTGGTGTGAATTATATTGATCTTAGATTTATAATCTGCCTGAACCTAACTCTGAAAATCATCTGGCTATTTGAAAGGAATATCTTAGAAACTTTAGAAGACTTATGCAGTCATTAAATTCTCATCATATGCACACATTTAATAGGATTTTTTTGTTGCTAATCTCAGCTCAGCAGACTTAGTCCTTCCCTTGTTGCCACTATAATTTATATGTAATCATAATTTGACAACCTTAGTCTAAAGCTGCACTCTGTCCTCCAAGGAAATTTAATACCTTCTGCTCTGTACACTCATAGCATTTATCACTCTAACAATAGGTGTATATGACCCTGTTCATTTACCCTCCAATGTGTGCAAGGAGTTGCTTCAGTACAACCTGGTGCCCAAGATAATATTTCAGTGACTGATTTTAGCTGTTGACTTGCATATGGGGTGTTGTTGCTCTCTTCAAACTAAGTTGAATTTTCAAAGAATGTATTGCTTCAGTGGATTTTCTTACCTTGCTTTTTGATGTCATGCTACCAACAAAAAAGTAAAAGATGACCATATACGATTATCATGCTTTTCCAAATATACAAGCCTGATTTGAATGTTTTCTATCTCTTGGGAAGTGCAGCTAAGATTTGTCCCAAGGCACACAGTTAGATATTTCTGACTACCAGGTGGGTGTTTTGCCTTCTTCGCCAGTTTCCACCTCTTCTGTTGGTCCACCTGTTCTGTGGTGGTTATTCCCTGACCACCAGCCAAATGCCCACCAGGATATTAACACTCATTCTCCTCCACTGCGGGACAGGGGATGGAATCCCCAGGATGAGGAGCAATCTCATGGGAGAGTTTTACTTTCTTAACCTCTCAGCCTTACTGAACTCACACTCCTCCACTCCCAGTAGAAGTGGCACAAGGAGACTGGGGAGGGCTAGCATTAGTCCACAGTAGGATCTTGCTGCAGCTGCTTATTGCCTCCCACAGTTACCCTGCTCCACCATAGACCTGCAGCGGGCTGCAGTGTGAATGTCTGCTCCAGCTTCTGCTGCGCTGCCTCCTCCTCATCCTCTTTCTCTTCTGACCTTGCAGATGGTTTTTTTTACTGTTTTGGTCCCTTTTTCCTTTCTCTGAAAGAGTTTGCTTGAGGGGCTTTTCTGCCTTTTCTTAAATATGATTTTCCAGAGGTGGCAGCTTCTTGGCTGCAGGGCTCAGCTGTTCCCTATAGCAGGTTAGTTAGAGCAAGGCCAGCCAATGCATCTCTTCACAGAGAGAAGAATTTCTACATTAATTAAAAATTAAATATAATTAAATATATACCACTAAAGAGTTGTTTTGTTGTTATGAAGGAAGGATATAGTGAGCATGTAGAAGTGCCTTCCAGTTTGATAATTTGAAATCACTTGGGTAGGATGTTTGGACCTTATCTACATTGGTAAGTTTTCCTTGGCCAATGAGTATCCTTCACAAAACTGTGAACCTGTGAAGCTAGAGATCTTCTTGACACTTACCCAAGTATATTCCTTCAATTAATCTTTTTGCTTGATGTCTCTAAAACAAAAATGTCACGAGTCTTTTTGCCAAAGGACTAAGGGTTCTATCTAGGTTATTTTATCATCTTTCTGAGGTAATCAAAAATAAGGGCCCAGTCATCCCAAGTGAGAGCTCCAGGGAGTGAACTAAGATAGACATTCGGTGTAGATGATTTAAGTGAGTTAGACATCTGTGCAGATGATTTATGCCCCTTTAAACTTCTTCTTGCTTTCTGCTCAATCCCACCCCTAGGTTAGGTGAAGCAAATATGAGCTAAGTAAACCAGCTACCAGCTCAAGAGAGGAGGGAAGGAAGATACTTCTGTCTTTCATGTCCCTGTAGCTGGAGCAGCAGATAAGCTGCATCAGGAGTTAGTCACATCATTTCATATTTACAGAGATTTCCTGGATCATGAGGATTTTCTCCTTTCCTGGATTCATCAGTCTTTGCTGTTTTGTAGTTTTGTGAAAGACTCAAGTACATGAGACGTTAGATATTTCAATATTTTTGCACCATGCCTACAAGGTCTAAAGAGTTGGGTACCAAAGTAAAACTAGAAAAGGGGGTTACTAAGACTAAATCTCCTGTCTGCAAAGGTCTTTTCAGCCAGTTGCTGACATTGTTCAACTCAGTGAGACCAAAATATTGTTGAAGTTTTATTTAGCTTGTGGGGCTGTTACCCTGTCATTTCAGTGACATGGACTATTGTAGAAGGTAGGTTAAAGTAGAAGTCTGGACTTAAGGCACAGAAGTACGTAGGTAACATGCATGTGTTGCAAAACACCAGATCACAGGCAGTACCATCCAAAACTGTACAGCAAGATTCAGCAGATTTCAATTCTTATTTATCTAAATAAATTAAAATTCAAACCTAAGTTGTGGCACAAAAGAGAACTTTACCAGTTAAATATCTGAAGAATTTGAAAAATCTTTGCTTCTCTCATATTTAAAAAAAAAAAAAATTGTATCAAATAACTCCTAGGAGTGAAAAGAATTGTCATATGGTGAAGGAAGACACTACCCTAATAAGACTGAAAAAATTCAGTTCCTCTGAAATCTTTCTGTCTTCAATTCTATAGAGGAAGTTTGAAATAAATTACATTGGCAAGGCTCCCTAGGCATGAAAACAAGGAGGCTCAGAATTATATACTGTTTTTTTAAACTGGATATTCTCTTTATGGCTCAAGGTCAGGAGGTACTTTATCTGCACATCATGTGAGTCATTAACCACAGCTGCATTTGTAGAAGATAAGACCACTGTCTTTATGCAATCAAGTGCAACATCCAGCCAAAGTACTTGATTCTGTCATCATTGCGTGTCTTTTCCCTTCAAGAACATTACTGAGACCCCAGTGGCAGATTTTAAAAATAATTTATCCACTTAACGCACTTGGTGCTGACTTTGACAATGTCTGATTATGGTGACTGCCAACTTTTGTTTTAGCAATTACTTCTGATTGCAGAAGTATCTTTCCAGAAGCTGCACCAAATGATCATGAAAAGGATTGGCCAGCTTATCATGGTACTGCATGACTCTTACAGATCTCAGTGTTAAAATCTTTGGGACTATGAGTGGAATTGAATTTTCTCCCATCCCATGTGGTAAGCAGGAAAAAAATATGACTAGAAAATACCATTACTTTTATCCAAAGTCAAGGGTGTCTGTTTGGTCCAGTATTAACTATAGATCACCTTTGTGCACCACGGACCTTTCAAATTACATTTGTGAACACTTAATTGCTTTCTTCTCCATGTTCCTAGCAGTTACACTTTGTACCCTTTTAACACAGTGAATTATGCCTCTTGTCAAAAAGGCAACTGTTTGCAGGAGATAAAATGCAGAGCCACAAACATTCAGGCTGCTGAACTTTTTGTGCATGAAATGCTTTTGCCCTATTTTTAGATATTTTTAATGTATTTTAAGGCAGGCAAGACTAACAAAAATGGAAACAATAAACAAAACAAGAAAACAAAGAAAACCCTGAAACATTTCTGATGAATACAGCTGAAAAGTCTAGTGAGTGAAAATGTGATTCCAAAGAAAATTGGGCTCTGCATTTAAAAAAGCTACTTTTCCTAGAGTGACTACAAGCTGTGTATTATAACCTTTACAGGAAATGCTGTGGGCTTATTTTGGTCTATGAAAGATCACTGTTTCTTGGAGTTTATTCCATGGCAGCCTGATTTACAAGAAACAAATGTTGTGGTTACTTTATTACTGGTATACTTGTGCACTTCTCTGAAGTAGTGAATAGTCTTTCAGTTAGTAATAAAAATAAGCTTGGGGCTAAAGAGTGGAACATATATTTTTAGGCACAAACATTTTGTTTGTGGGCAGCAATCTTTAGATTTAGCTGTGAAATTGGGCTGTAGGGTTGTTAACTTTCATTTATTGGATTGGGAAAATCCATATATTACATCTCTCTCATTAATTACAGCACTTATAAAATGACAAAAAAATCAGATCCTTAGAGACTTTAAATCATATAAGATATTTATCATTTGTTATATAGAATGAATGCACTGATACCCTGTCTCCTCCAGTGAGGGAGGTGGGGTGAAGGGGAAAGGAGGCTTGCAATAATTTCCTACTGTGTTCATTTAACTTTATGATGGTTCCTCTCAGGAGACCATAATGAAAAGATAAGAGACTAATGATCCATAAATTTAACAGAACCCAGATTGAACAATCTTTCAGTCTGACAAAATTAATTAACATTAAGACACATTTTCTTGAGATGAGTATGTATATATGTGTGTGTGAAATCAAGCCCCAAGGTAAGAACATATCTTAACTTCTCAAAAAGTTTGCTTTTAGACTGTCACTTTAACTTTCCAAATCCGACTCCTTTCTGCTTTCAAAATGTAAGTTTGAAGTTTTCAGTTTAATTCATGCTTTGTTTTCAAAAATACAGTTGTCATTGCTCTTAAGTAGAAGATCACACTTGATCTTTTACTTGGATATACTGTCACAACTACTTATTTAAGTGACAAAAATAAGGATTTTTTAATGACTCCTTTTATTCTGATTATATCTCTAGTATCCCATTCAACAACATAACCAGGGTCTTGTATTTGCTTGTGGTAAAAAACCACAGAGTTTATATCAAGTCCCATACCAGTACTGACAGCTTCAGTTCTTGTATGAAGAAGCTTTGAAGACAAGTGGAATGGCCTTGTCACCTACTCTCTCCATGACTCAGTCATTTCATTGTGTGGACACCCTCACGACTGAGTATGAGAGTATATTCAGAATTAAGTTCTCTCTAAAGTGAGTTTCAAAGGAGGTTAAACTTCCCTCCTTCCTTGTAGTGAGTTGCTGACAGAAAAAAGCATAGGTAGACCAGTTGAAAGCTTGAGTTGCACCACTAAGACTGGTCTTGACAAGGTCTGCCCACAAATATAGCTCACCCTACCTCATTATGATACATGCATCTGCAAAAAATCAATGTAACTGAGGAATTTTGGAACATTTGCTAAGATTGTATTAATGCCTGTGTGCAATCACACAATTTGTGCTGGTACTGTAAGTGATCATACCCTGTATTATCTTTTATTTAAGATAGTAATGAATTCTTGAGGACTGAGGTTTAGGTTTAGGCTTATACAAACTGAACTCTCTTGTCTCATTCACAGATGGCTCGTTTATACTTGCCTAGCTATATCCATGCTCTTTTATATGTGTACTGAAGTCAAATTTCTAATGGCAGCACAGAAAAGATCTACATTCTTTTCTGCTTGTGATTTTGGTGGGCTTGTTTACATATTTCTCTCCATGGCAGTAAAGAAAATACAAGACTGTAAAAGTTATGTGTTATATAGATGACAGACACAAATTTCACAGACAAGAATTTTGGTTAACAGAATTAATAATTTTAACTTCATCAATCAATAAGAGTTAAACAGGTGTACAGTCTGATTATTTTTCTGCCTTTTTGTTTTGTTTTTCCTCTACCTACTGCGCTGCATGGCAGAAAACACATGAGATTCTGATTCTGTCCTTGCTTTCATGCCTTTTTCTGCTTTGTTTCTAAGGAATAGTTTCAGAAAGAAGCAGTTCATTTTGCTGTGCAAATTCATAGCATCTTATCACCATTTTGCTTATTCTCTCATCACTTTTCAATATGACAGCACTCCATATACGTGCTGGAAGCAGTGCTCTTCATAATCATTCCCTCTTCAGTAAAAGTCATTAAGTCTACATTGTCAAATCTTACCTTGATTACAAATGTACATATTTTCCATACTGCTAATATAAAATAAATGTCATGTATTTTTATTTGCAGCTCTAGCAAAGTGGTTGATATTAAGGAACCATTAAGGAAACCTGAATCCCAGATCATTATTCATTCAACAGTCAAAAAAAGCATCTGTGCATTAGATGCTATTAGCACATGCAGAATGCCAGATATAATGATCCCATTAAATCAGACTTGATTAATAGTTTATAAAGACTGAATTTATGTTATTTTTGGAAATACAGTTTATATTATCCATCTGCATTATTTTTTGGAAATACTGTTTCAGTGAAGAACAGCCTGAAGGCCTTTCCTTGGCAAATATACAGTGTTCCATCTTTTCTGATCCACTTCCACCTAGACCAGGGAGGTAGAAGGTCATTATTTGGAGAAGATTGGATTTCTCCAAGTTTGCATGTACAGAAATATGCTTTTATTATGTGTCACTGCATTAACTGTTCTACGTACTTAAAACTCGCTCAAGGATTCAGCAGAAGTTTCTACTTTCTCTGTCTGTTTGTCAAAAAACAATGTTACTATGTTTATAGTTTTAGGTGTACTGTATTAATTTAATCAAGTTAATTGCAGACATGTCCTATCCACTTGTAGCATTGAAATGAAAGAAGCGAATTTCAAATGGACTTAGTCCAGTGGGTATTATCTTTTGCTGCTTGGCCTGCAACAGCTGAGACAATGTCTGTGTCAGGATATTGAGTTTTCCCTTGTTCCCCCAGAATTCCTTAATGTGAGCTCTTGTTTATGACAAGTGCCTAAATTTTAAATTTCCAGGGCTGCCAAGAATTTCTGAAAAACATATTTTTTTTTTTTTCTTCTGGGCTAAAGTTGTGTTTGCCTTTACTGACATAGCAGTTTGCTTGGTGGCTTTCCAACTCACCTTGGTTCACAAGAGTTGCATAGAAAATGTCAAGGCTTGGTAGCTTCTTTTGCTCTGCCAGACTTGACCATTGCTGCATCCTCCTTTGCTCTAGCTACAGCTTTGCTTAGCTCTGGTTCTGTGTTACATGAAGAGTGTGCACAGCTTTAAGTTCTCTCCAGAGCATGGTAACACCTTTATCTAGTAATGCTTCATTTTATGGATTGATATGAAGGATTAGCATTATCAAAGATCTCATCTCTTCTAATCACAATGGGGACCATTTTTTCCCCTAGCAGAAGAAGGAATTGTAAATCCTGCATTTGGGAAATTATAGCTAATCTATACTCTGTTCCTTCAAAGGGGATCTTGATCTCTATCTTCAAGCTTAATCCACACACAAAGATTATCTCTTTTGTCTCTTTAGAGGAGACGAAACCCCAAATGTCTGAAGGAGTTTCTCAGGTTTTTTTTTTAATTCAAGCTTCCTGTCCTTTGTATTCCAACAGACATTACATATTTTTATCATATTTTGAAAATGCTTTTTCTTATTTAGCTGTCTATTTCAGCTTTTAGTTGTCCTAAAAGAAGTTGCTGTTAAGAACGAATGCAAATTTAAACAAAGATGCAGCTCATAAAAACAGTGGATGGACACTCTCATCACGGGGAAGGATTGACTGTTTCAGCAGGCAACACACCCCTGACTGTTTTAAGCACAAGCCCTTCAGGAGAACTCTTACTTTTGCTCACTGAACCACAAAATTGAAGTAACATGGAAGAAATCCAGACATGCAACAATGCCAAAATATGTATCGCACTATACTGAAAGGCTTCAAAATTACTGTATTTACACAAGGGTATTACTGACAGAATAAATGAAAATTTTATGGTCTAAGAAAAGAAACACAATTTTAGTTAACTAGCATTTTTCTACTGCTCTAAAGCTTTTATTGGGAGCAGAGGGAATTTGTACTCAGTGAAGTAGATCAGTGAAATGATAATTTGTCTTTGAATGGAGTACTTTTATCCCATTAATTTCAGCCATTATGGTGTGAGATAAGATGTAAGCCAGTGACTAACTGAAAATTAAGGTCCCAAAAAAAGCTGAAAAAACAAAAGAGTACCTTATGCAGTATTATACAAAGTACATGCTAAAATTAATTTTTACTCAACCTTTAAATGTAGCCACTTTTAACCTCAGTTCTTTATGCACTTAATCATGCCTGCTCCTGCTGTATTTAAATATATTCAGTTTACTCATCAGATCTCCTTTTAAGGATATTTGATTAAAATCCTTTCTTGTTGCAGTTAAGAGAAAAAGGACACTGCAGTGGAGATATGCTTTAGGTGAATGTATGGCATTGAAAATTTTCTTTCCTTTCTTATACTTCAAATGAAGGAATCATTTAGCATATTATAGAGAAGCATACTTTAGATTGTGTTATTTTCAAAATTAATCTGGTTTTGTATGCTGAGTATTACTGGTATTAATCCTTTTACAAAAAAGTGTAATCACTGATGTTTTGAAAGTACATTTCAGGGTAACAAGAAAAGAGGAAAGGATCATAGACATATGAATGAAGGAATATTGTCAGAAGGAATCCCCAGAGTTCAAGACATTTCATTCCATCTATTGCACAGAAGCTGGATCATGTAAAACTACCATATGTTTGTCTAATCTGTTCTGGAAAACAGTGAAGAATAGTTCATCACATCCTTGGGTAGGCTGGTGAAGTGCCTCATTACTCTTCATTAGAATGCTTTTACTGCTCCAGACCTGAAGTCTTTGCTGAAATCTACTTGTCCTTCCCCTGATGTGTATGAAGAACAAACCATTTTCCTTTTTTCTAACTGCTTTTAAGATAATGTTTTCTAACAGCCAGACCCTTCTTTTTTTGGACTGAACACATCCCCTAATTTTCTCCTGAGTCATGCTTTATAAAACCCTTTGCATGTTCACATTTTCTTCAATTTTCCCTGCTGGAATCTGCAGTTTGCCAGCATCCTTCTGAAGACATCCAAAATGAGCCTGAATCCTTCAGGGAGTCCATTCTACCAGTAAAGAGGGCAAAGACAGCTATCTCTCTTGTTCTGTATAGGACCTCCTAGGACACATCCCGAAGTGAGACCTGTCTTTACAGCAGCAGTCCCTTATGAATTTATAGTGTACCTCTGATCTTTGTGTGCCCTTAATGTATTTTCTGCCTGACAGATTTTTCAGCACTGGCAATGATGAATTCAGTTGAGTTGTGGATATTATCCTCCTTGAGTACTTTCTGCTGGATTTTTGAATTCGTCTTGTTGAACAATCTTGTTGAGACTGTCCTGCTAAAATTTCCCAGCATCTATGCTTTGAAAAAGCAAGAGCTATCTTTTACTAATCCTTTGGAGATTGCAAGTAAATCTTTTCATCTGAAAGGGTGAACAAATTAAGTCTGAGCTTTTAGAGGCACATCCTGGGAAGTCCACCCTTAATGCCACAATTCCACCCACAGATTGTCTTTTGTTTGCTTCTTTCCATAGTCTAGCAGATCAAAATTCTACTTAAAGACTCTACAGGTTCTGCTGTAATGGAAACATGAAGAAAAAGATAGTACTTTAAAATAAAACAGGCTTCCCAGTTCTATGTTTTTCAGGTTTCATCATGTTTATTTTCCACTGTCACCCACAAAATTTATTGGTAAAGAATGATCATTATTCATGGACGCTCTGGGCAGAATTTCCATCTGCTCACCAGATCTTCCTACTGATATTGTTAGTTAGCTAAAATATATCATAACATCACCACCCTCCTCATGTTGCAAGAGGATTAGATTTAAGGTTCCTTGGGTAGTTTTGATGTTCACTGGTAGAAAATGTGATGGTAGAAAAACTCGAGGCAGAACTGAGAACTGGGAGCTACATGGCTGTGCAAGTGGGCCACTTCCAAACAGGCAAATGCACCTTGCTTGAATGCACAGAAGGCAAAACAAAACTAAGAGGGTATCTTGCCCTCTGCTCAGCCATTCACCCCTTTTTCCTCTGCCAGAGTTGCCTGTTGCTCCACCTTTGTAGACTGCCATAGACTGCCAATCTCACTGTGTGTGTTTGCACCTCCTGACAGAGAGGCCATAAACTTCTCATAGAGACTGCAGCTTAAGCAGAAGTTGGAAAGCTATTTTAAATTGATAATAAAAAGATAAATGCATTGTCACTTGCTGAAATGATAATCAGGAAACATTAAGCACTAATGCTTATTATCACAAGAGCCAAGTCTAATCAGCTTTTAAATCAGCTTTTAAATGTATAATTAAATTTATATTTCAGTAATTTTCTGAATCTGGACTATGTTTTAGTTGGGATACCCTGTGAGACTGCCAAGCTAAAAATATATCTTAGGGACCCAGAGCTGATGTGGAAACAGTACTGCTGCAAGGAACATAGAACCTAGAGAAGGTTCTACAGAGATTTACTGAATTTGTGGAGGGAAGCCCAGAGCAGGGTTTTCAACAAAAATGTGCACATGCAGCTGCAATCTGACTCGTGTCACTAAATGCCAAGAGGCTGAAGCTATAAGAAGGGGTTTTATAAGTATAAGCCATAGAAGGGGTTTTGTGTGCATCATCAATGTTAAATGAATTCTTTACTTCTTCTGAGGAAAAAACAGAATCATAATGGGATCATTGATACAGTCTTGGGAAAGGCTTTATTTTGTTTTGTTCTCATTTTCTTCAGTAGCTCGTAAATATCTTCAAGATGTATAATTTCCTGAAAAAAACAATTGAAAGGACACTAGAGAAGAAAGGAGAAAGAGTTGTTCTTGTCACAGAAGTAAAAACAATGTTGTGATGTAACCACTACAAAGAGTAATAATATAAAGCCCAATTCAGAAATATGTTTTGGGTTTGGTTTTTTTTTTTTCTTTTTTTTTTTGGGTAAATGAGAACAATAGCCTTATTAAATGCTTTACACTGAGTTTCAAAGAACTTTACAAATTATCCTGCTATTAGGTTAATTCTTGTATTCATTATTAATTGACTGGGAATTAGAACCCTCTGGAAAAAGAAGTAAGGGGACAGAATCAAAGAGAAGACATTATACTGTAGGATCTTCGGTTATAAAGCAGAAATTAGTGTAAATTATTTTTGGTGGTGGTAGCATATATGCTTTACAGTAAAAAAATAAAAAGGTGGAGCTTGTAGGCTGTTTATTCCTTCACACAGAGCTCAGTATATTTTATTCAGGCTCCCTGATATGGCTCAGTTTTTCTAATTCTTCTCAGGTTTTGATCCTCACAAACAGACGAGGGGAGTAGAGGCAATGTAGGGGGACATTATTGTGTAAAGATATTAGGTCTCCTTTTTTTTGTAGACACATCCACTAGGAATATTTTGGATCTTTCAGTCCATTTTTTTATTTTCTTTTTTCCTTTTCTTTTTTTTTTTTCCCCCACTGTCTACCAGCCGCAAATTGGAAATGTGAAACATTTCCATGAGTTCTCAGTTTGAGAGCCTTGGCCCAGCTCTTCTTGGACCTGACTGTATGTAAGGACTTGTGGAAGTGTCAAAAACTCAGTACTTGCTCTTAACTCAGTCATCCCCAGGAGAAGAAAGAAGAAGAAGAAAAAAAAGCACAAAGTGACCTGGGTGACTCTCAGTACTATCCAGGAGCAGCAGTAGTTCCTTTGGGACTATGGAAGAAGACATCAGTCTGACCCATGGAAAAGGTCATTACAGATCCAGTTACCACGATGCCTTACAGTGCATCCAACTTCTATCTCCCTGCTGCTGACAAGTCAGAAAGGTTTACGTGGGACCTTCTTGTGTGTTGCCTTCCATATCCTCCCTTCTGTTCAGGACTTGCTTTCCACTTATTTCTCCAGTCTGATGAAACAGGTGGGTAAAATTACCTTCAAGTAAAACAAAATTAATGATGAATAGCCATTAAGGAAAAAAACCCCAACAAATATGAATAGCAAAATATGAACAAAAAAACCTATCCCCTGAATCCCATACTAAAATAAATTTTCTTAATGCTTTGCTATAATTGCGGGTGAGTTGACTTCTTAAAATTAAGAAGAAATATGTTCTATATTTCAAAAAATATTTGCAATAAAGCTAATAGAGTTGTGTGTGAGTACAATGTTACAATGAATTATGCAATATTTAATGCTTTTCAAAAAACAAGGAAGAGAGACATTTTGCTTATATGCTTGTATGCTTCGTGTTTTCTTAAAACAAAAAGACAACTCAAAAAAATAAAGAAGTTTCTCCTTCTTCAACAAGACTGTGTGAGTGGAATATAAATTTATACTATGCAGATAAAAGATGGAGTGGATAGGGATGTCAAGCTAGGGTTTATACAATCAAGACCAGATATAGTTATATTTTCTTTTATTACATTTACTCCTTACTAATAATAACGTGGCCATCTTCTTTGAATTGAAACTCTTTTAATTGCTGCATTTTTCTTTCCCTTTTATGCCAATTATCTTTTAAATATAACAGAAAAGTTAAAAGATGGCAATGTGCCAAGTAAAAATACATATCTAGAAAATAAAAATAGTGTTTAAATACTGACTGCCAGCACCGTCCTGGGGATGCTTTAGGATGAGTGTTTGCAGGTTGGAGCTGGTGATCTACCTGCTCTATTCAGCTCCAGTGAAACATGCTGGGTGAAGCTCTGGGCTCCTCAGGACAAGTAAGATGTGGACTGATGGGACTGAGTCCAGTGATGGGCCATAAAGATAATTAAGGAACTGGAGGATCTCTTACATAAGGCAATACTAAGGAAGGCAAGAAGTGGCTTGTGGGGGAATTGAGTATTGTGCATAAATACTTTTATACACAAACCAGTTGCTCCGTCTAGCTCACAATAATATTCATACGAATATTCTGTCAGCATCTTCGTATTCATATGTTCTACTTCATTGTCTTTAATTTAAAAAGTTTTCTAGTGCAAAAACAATGGAGCTAAGTGGGATTCTAATATGTATCTTCTGTGGATGGCTCAGCAATCACAGCAGATCTCTTCAGAAAACCAAGGAATGCGGGGCAAGTCCTTCTGTGTGTTGCATACTACCCCAAGAGCACCTGGATGAGCTGGTTTTTATTCCAGTCTTAAGCTATGTAAAAATTTGTTTCTGGTTTTGGACGGTCTGTTTGTTTTTTACTTTTTGGTTTTGCTATTTTAAATATTTTAATAATATTTTTTTGTCTTCCTGGGAGAATGGTTATTGCTTTGTTTGTTTAGCTATTGTTATTTTACTTTGTTTCAGCTAGCTGTTGCCTCTGGAATACAAATTTGGAACACAGAGGAAGTAAGTTTATCTTCAGTGTAGCAAAAATATGTAGATATAGCTTTCCATTGTTCTCTTAGGAATAGTCTGGTATCCAGTTCTTCATCTAGCAAGGAGCAAATAAGAAGTTGTGTGTCAGCCCTGTGCAGATGCTTTAGACACAAATATTTCACTAGAATAAAATAGAATGCTAATACCCATTTACCATTTTTAGCATATAGGACTACAATCACGTCTACCTTTTGACCTTATCTTTTGAAAATATTTTTTTTAAGCTCTTCTGTGTCATTCTGAATGTCTTTGCTTTATGTGGTATAAAGGTATAGTGGTTTTCTAAAGATATAGAAGGTGTACACTCAAGTCAGAGGTCAGAACTCTCATATAGCAAAGGATTAAGTAATTACTTTATTTATGAAAGCTAGCACATCAAGCTGACATCAGGCACTTTAAAACAGGACCTTATTTCATTATGCTGTGTTGTGCTTACTTATTTTATGCTAGAACTGTTGGACCCCTTAATTTAGATGACATAATGCACATAAATACTGAAGCATAAACATTTTATCATATAAATTACTGGCATGAGACCTGTATAAATGAAGAATTAAATCAGGGCCTGAGCAGCCTGGCCTAATCTCCCCCCTCCCTAGCCTTTGCAGAGCTTTTGCTCAGAAGACAGGGAGCAGAGCTCTGATACACAGTCTGTCCTGTGGGCTGTGCCTGTGGTGCCCAGCCACACATCACCTCCTTGCTGAGCTGCTGGGGAAACTGCAGCTCGTGCTGTGCACCAGGTTCAAAGCTTCCAACAGACAGGAAATGAGCTCATTGCTAATGGAGAAAAAACATTTAGAAAAATGGTCTGGAGGAGACTTCTAGGAAGAGGGCTTTCTTGTCAAAGTCTGGGCATGGAAGGGGTGATCCTCTGGAAGGTAAAGCATTTTTGAAGCAGCTTTCATAAATTTAATTTTCAGTGTCTAACTAGATCAGTCCTGAATCTCTAATGAAGGAAAATCAAAAGTAGCATTCTATGAACTCAGTCACAGGTGTCGTAAAGTTATTTTTAGGTTAAGTTCTCAAAGTTACAGAGACAAAACAGTGTCAAAAAAAGTTTCGACTGACAAAGAAGAGAAATGAGATTTGTTAATGCTCATAAGACCAGCCATTGTGATAAATTAACAGTTTCTTTCCCTCATGCTGAATAATATTACATGTTTTGGTATTTGTTTTACACATACTCATGCATTCAAAATGCTTTGGTATTTTACAAGAATTAATGACAGCTTTTAAAGGATTAGGCCATTATTAAAAAAAAAAAAAAAAAAAAAAGAGTCAGTGAGATGGAAATGAACTGCCCCTACTGTCAGCTTTTGTCCTGTGTGTGGCCCCAGAGTGCAGAATGCAGCAAGCCAGCCCCAATCCTGCAGATTGATACAGCACCATCAGCTCCTTCAGGAACCACACTGGGGGTTTGAACCAACCATGTTAACACCTGATTTTGTTTGACATGGCATCCTACAGAGAATATCAGTCTTCTCTTTTGTTGTGTAAACCTAGGCCACAGCTTAGTGCCTGGGACTGGTTTCCAGACCACTGTTTTCTTTATACAGTTTTTGTCCATCTCCTGGCCACCTTCCTATGTTCTTAGGACACCAAGCCTCTTTCCAAGCTACTGTGGGGGCACAGCAGCTCCTTCCCATGGCAGGAGTATCTCATTACTCTTGTGTCAAACAGGATCACTTTTTAGCATGATCTGTTTGAATAGAAATTACACTTAGGTGTGGAACAGCTTTCTTTAGTAAAAGCTACCAACAGCTGAAACAGTAGATTGGTTTTTTAAGTATTTATGTTTCTCAGTACCTGGAAGCTTGGACAGTTTATGTTCATGCTTTGCAACTTTTAGTAAGATTTCCTTGTACCTCCAAAAAAAAAAAAAAAATCAATTAGATTTTAGAGAAGACAGTAAAGTTTCCCAGTGTCTCTTTTTATTTAGACTTCATGAAAATGCTATAGAAATTATGTGAATATCAAAAAGGACAGAATTTGTTTTAGAGCCTAGCAATATTAAGTATTTCACCAAGCTTGTTTTTATGAGGCAGTATTGAAAACTTTGTTGATTTTTAATGTTGCATTGTCCTAGAGGCAAAGAAATAGTAAATCTACCTCAGCCCTTCTTTTTATAGACAATAA
The DNA here is from genome assembly GCF_027477595.1 of Haemorhous mexicanus. Lineage (NCBI taxonomy): Eukaryota > Metazoa > Chordata > Aves > Passeriformes > Fringillidae > Haemorhous > Haemorhous mexicanus. The sequence continues at coordinate 74,362,624 of NC_082343.1, forward strand.
TACAAGGCCAGCTCTCTGTGAAGTGTGTTTTCTTTGATTTGTAACAAATAGAAAGCTGAGAGGAAAATAAAACCATGACTATGCAAATTTGACCAGAAATGTTTCCAAATAAATGAAGTGTTAAGTTCAGTGATTTGATATGATGGCAATAGCGTTTAGGGATTTTTGTAAATCTGAGCAGCGAATGCAATCTTTCTTTCACTCCAGGAAAGCTGTAAAAGCAGGTGCCATCACAGGCTACTTTGTTGACAAATTACACTTGTGTCAACAAGTTCATTATATAAAAGGTTATATATCACTAACCATAGGAGTGATTTAAGAGAAAATAAGTTTCCTTCTTTCTACTGAAACCCATGATTTTGACAAATTCTTCTACTCCTGTAATGACCCTGAGACGCAGTGAGAAACAGACTTAGGGGTGAACCCCTCACTCACAAAATGCAATAGTTTGGTTCCCCCAAAACCTCAGTCAAGGCACCCTCCTGATAGATCACTATATGGGTATTGACTGTATTCTTCCTACAGGGTAGCAAAGACCCCTCAGGCTTGGGTGGAAACTGCAGGGCTGCAATCTCAGGGGACAAATTTCTCCCTGAAGCTCTCTTCCACTGTTGAGCTTGTGTGTTCTTCAGTAAGGTTTTGTCTACAGCTCACAAGTCAGGCTGAGATCAGGTCTGGTCTAGCCTCACAGGAAAAGAGACAAACTGTGGGCAATAATTTAAATATAACTATTAAAGATATGGCCATGTCACGGGGAGTAAAGGATAGCAGCCTTGAATCAGTTAGTGAAGTCTTTTTGAACAGATCTCAAAATAACAATTAAACATTTTCTCTCTGCTGAATCATATAATCATGGATCCTTAAGATGCTTCTGCTGAATTTGTATTCATGTGTGGCTCACTAACAGATTTGATTTCTCCTCTGGGGAAATAGCTGCTCTGAATTTCAGGAGAAAAACTCCCAAATTTCCAAAAAAATCAACCTGTCAGTCAGCAATTGCCTCTGGTGTATGTCTTCTCTCTCCTTGGTAACACAAGAATTGTGGGGTGCTTTTCTCTCAAGGTCCTTTATCACAGGCAGTTCAGGCTAATCCAAGCATAATTCAGTATGTGATTTTCTAATAATAACTCCTTTTGGATAGCTAGATGCATGCAGAGATTCTTTTTGAATGTCTAATTGCCTTCCCCCCCCCCCCTAATTTAACTAAATATATGATTAGGCATAACCACTAACTGTAGCAAGCTGATTACTAAACTCAGGCAAACCAAAAATACAAAATCTTATTATTTCATTCCATACTTCAAAATCAGTAAATTTCTTTTTTATGTGTATAAGTGGCCAAGACACAAGTTTAAGTAAGCACGAGCAAGATCTGGCCCTATTCTGTAATCAGTAGAAAGTGTAGTACACTTAAACATTTTTTCTTCTTCAGCCTGCTGATAGTCTGTCTTCTGTCATCTGCAAATTTAATAAGTATCTAATGAAGACATAGACTTGGAGTCCAATCTATGAGGAGCCAAGAAGTAAATTTAACCCATAGCAAGCACTAGGATCTGAGGATAGATAACAGTACTTTTAAGACGTGTTTGTAGTGGTAGAACTGAAACTGAGGTTTCTCTTCCATTTCTATTACAAGGAAATTTTGCTCCCTAAATGCAAACACTATTTGGCTACCACCAATTTATTGGTAAGCCTGAACACCTGTATTGCCAACAGTTTTTTCCATACAATGGTAAATATGTGCCTCCGACAAGACCTCAGGTTGGGTTATGCTTCTTGAAGATGCTGTTAACTTTCAAGTCGATAGGAGCAGTGATGCTAAGACACATTAAAACACCATAATGATGGCTCATTATCAGCTAGCCTCTTCATTAGCACATTGTTTTTGAATTCTGTGTATGCATGCATCCGCTCATATATCTGCCAAACCTGACATGTCACCATTCTGCCACTAATTGTTATAAATGATTTGAAAGAGAATCTAGTTGGAGAATGAGAGCAAGAGTGGAAAAAACACTCTCACACTTGCATGGTTTTTTCTCCCCTGCTGGTTTGGTTTTTTTTGGTTCAGGTTTTTTGTTCATTTTTCTTCCTTTGTGTGTTTTCAATACATAAAATCTCTTGAATTATGTTCCTGAAAAATAGCTGAAAAAAATTTAGTGACACAAGTAATTGTGTTCTCCTGATTTATAGGAGTTTGTCAGAGGCAAACACTCTATAAAAGAATTTTTGTCTTTTTTCTTCCAATTGCACTGATTTGGGGGTTCTTTAAAAATACTAAACAAAAACTGCTCGTAATCAGGAGAACAAGGAAGCAATATGTGACATTTTATGCAGCAATCATGCTTCATAGTCAACAATCATTCCAGAATGTTTTGCTTGCCAGATATCTGTGATAGGTATAAATACCCAGGTGGGATGATAAATTATATAAGAAAGCCACTGTTTTGTTTCTCATGGGAAAGATTCTCTAGAACATTCTAATTCTCTGTCACCCTGCTCTGCTCCAATGCCATCTTCATCTCTGGAATTGGTATTCTTGCTTCACTGTCAGATGTTGTGTACATTTAGAAGTGTGTTCCATCCACTAGGATTGTTTTATCACAGACTGCCTTTTACAGTCCTCTCTGTTGTGAAACCCCATAAGCCCCACACAGTTCTCTCCCCACACTGTGCTGCTTGAGGAGGTTTTATTGTCAGTCAGATCTCTTTCTGTCTACTTTCTGCTGCCAAACAATAATGCTGAAAATTTCACCTCAGGTGTACACCTTCTTTTTCATTTCCTTTCTGGGAGATGAGTAAAATATAGTATTAAAATCTGTGAATGCTGGAAACTGTTATTTATCTGGGTTTTTCAGTACTCTGTCTTCTGCAAAAACACCTGTTTCTATTTATGGGTCAATTTTCCAGCATATTTAGATAAGTTAAATGACAGTAAATGTTGAACTGGAAAATCATTTTGTCTCGAGTTTGCTTTTCTAGATCTAGTTTGAATTCTGGCAATTTGCAACATTGTTTTGATTCTGGTGTTTTCATTCTGTTGTTTTCACTCTGGTTACTTCCAAGGCATGACAAGAGAGTCATCTTTGGAAGGAATGTGTGCTCTGTAGACCATCATGTTAAAACGTGTGGATGCAAAAATGGTCTACAGGACCAAGGAATGGTCCTATAGATCAGTTTTGCACCCACACGTTTTAACATTACCCACTCTTTTAAAGTTTTATAAGCAGTTTTCTTCCTCTCCTCTTTTACTACTCTCATGTTCATTGATGCATTTAGAGAGAACTAATTCCCATATTTTTAGAATCCAGAATTGCAGAAGGAAATGGAAGTGATTGATGCCAGGCACAGGAAAAAAGGCCAACCTCCTGTGCTGAACACAGGGGTTCCACAGTTAGCCCCCAAAAAATATTCTTTCTCAAGGTCCCCTTTCAGTTAATCATTGAAAGTCTGCACTAGATTTTATATAAGGTAAGAGGCAATAGGTAATATTTTCAGAGGAAAGAAGTCCTGTGAGAAGTATGAAGCGAGATGCAATTTATAGTGTAGTTGTGGTGAAATTACCTAGGTAATTTTAATCTAAAAGAAGAATAATTTCTGAAAAAAAACCCAACAGAGAACACAATATATTCGCAGTGAGTGGCTAAGTTTTTTTAGACCATGTCTCATTTTTTTAAAATAAAATATTGAAGAGCTATGCAAATGTAGAATCCTTATTACAGTGGTACTGTATCATAGGCCACTAAACTTCTGAAATCAGGATTTTCATTACAGTTGCTGGTGCTATCATTTTGAGTGGTTTATAATTCATTAGGACAAATCCAATGCAAGCTAAATAGCAACACATAACTTTCCAATCCACAGAAAACATTTCTTCTAATAGATTGCTTTTATCAAGTCACAGGACTCACACCAGTTTTTTTTTTTTTTTTTTTTTTTCTCATGTGGACACTGATGCTGCTTGCTTTTGTTCTTTCTTTGGGACATATTATCTTCATATCAAAAAAAAAAAACAAAACCAACCAACAACTCAGAAATGAAAAAGACAAAGAAACTTCCTTCAAAAAACATCACTTCTATGTTCTCTCTTAGCTGATGTAGTAGTAGAATAAATGTCCCTTGAGTATTCTAGAAGACATTCTAATTCCCTCTAAAAGTGGAATATGAAACTTATTGTTATTTTAGGCAAACTGAAACAATAGCTAAAAAGGAAAAAACCAAAAGGAATAAAGCTCCAAACCCCCAACCAACTAACCAAACCCAAGAGCAGAAGCAAACTTGGTAAGTGGGAATTAGTTTAATTTCTCTTTTACCGGATCCTCCAAAAGAATCCATTCTGCTTGCTGCAAAACTTGTGCAAGAAACACAATCTCCCCATTGCCCCATCTGGTAATTTATTGAAGGGCTCTGCTACTCCCATCTAGCCTACATGCTGTATTTTATTTGTGTGGAAACCAGGAGCTGCAGAGATGGAATGAAAGCCGGGGTCACCACCAGCCCTCAAGACTGGGTTGCAAGCACATTGTTGTGAGAGGGCCTGGACCAGACAACATGGATGTGCTACTGGACACAGTACTACAGATGTCACTTATAATGTGGAGGTTTTATTGAATACATGAAAAATATCCCATCCAACTGGTGTAAATAATTAGGGTTAAATTGTTAAATTTTTGTGAATAAAATATATGTGCATATTGATGCTGTTCACCCTCTTAAAGAAGAAATAACTTGCATGACATTAGGATGAGCTATTTGGTTCACTCTGCATGTCTATTACTAGAATGTCATTCAAAACAGATGCACTTTGCATTGTAATCTGAGAGTAATTAGGCTCAGTAATGAATACAGAACAGTGTAACAGCTTTCTCTCCTGGGCCCCATCAGCCATGGTGTTTTCTCTCAGCACAGCTGCCGTGAACATGAACAGAAAAGAATAATTCTTGTGATGTATCAGTCAAGCATTTTCATTGCTCAGAAGTCTCAAAGTCAATAACACACATTCTGAAATGGATTTAAACTCCAAAACTGGATTTATGCCAAGTATTTTTTTAAAATACAAAACTTTAAAAATCATGCTGCAGTTCATCACTTCTTGCTGCAATGAGCTACATGTTTATGTTTCTCAGGAATAGGAGTTCATAGAAGCAATGGAATTTAAAATGGCAATTGTAAATGGCCTCATGGAAGGAAAAATCATTTTAGGAAGAAGTAAAAATGATGACTATGCATACTTTTAGCAGTGTAAAACTGCTAAGCTAACAGTAAACCGTGTTATCACAGCTCTGGTTTATGACAACATGACTGATGCAGCAAGAATAACATTTAGATCTCATTTTTGTACAGCTTACAGAGATTATGGTGTTAATGGCTATCAAAACATAACTTTCCTCTCTTATACTATAGGTTAAAAATGGGTCATAAAAGACACACAACATAGGGATGTCTGTAACATAATGGGAATTCTGTATGTGCTATTTCATAATTATTTAGGAATAGTTCAAGCAGGAAAAGCTGCATGTAAGCAGAAGTGGGAGAGGGTGGTGTGGTTACAGGTGCTTTAAAGGTAACCGGAGACTCCATAGAGCCAAGTCTTTTGTGGGTGTGATGGTAAATGATGGTAAAATGATCGAAAACTGTCTTCAAAAGAATTTAAGTCCAAAAAATTTATTGCTCGACAATGATTATTCTAAGAGTATACACATTTTTTAGCAGTGAGAATAAAACTGTAATGTACTAATGATCTCAATGGTCTCAGAAGCATACAAGCTAAAGTCTCCTAGAGACACAATTTTTACATTAGTTCCTGGCATAGTAAAAAGACCTGGCCTGTTGTAATGATTGAAATTCTTTAGTTGAGGTTGGACAAAAAAATAAAAAAAGGGAAAAAAACCTAGCTGTACAGTTTCTTAAATAAGAATTTTATGGACATTTCCTTTTCATTCTAACATTCAGCTTTCATTCAAAACCTTATGACTCTACAGAATATAATTTCAGGAAATAAAGACAAAACCTTTGTTTATTGCACAAAATTTTATACAGGGATATCAAGTAACATACTGAAATCAAGATGAAAATATCTTTACTACATCTCTACACCTCTTTGAACTACTGGAGTATTTCAGTTTCTTTTGCTTTCCAGCCTTTATTTGTTAGGGTTTTTTTGTGTTTTTTTAAAATATTAAGTGTGAATTTCTCCGCTGCTGCATCAGTTTCTCCTTCATTCTTAGTTTGACTCCTTTTTCTCTGCAGTTTGGTTAAATTCAAGTGGGATTTGTGCTATAATAGATCTCACACTGAAGTGATTACCTGCACTATTTTGACTAAGTGATAGTGTCAAGAATTACCTAATGCCAATAACTTTTATTCTTATTTACCATATGAGTGTTTCTCTAACCAATAGAGAATGAGGCCCAATGAATTGTTTTAAAATTGAATTCCAGCATACCTTGGTCAGTCTGTTGTCAGTGCTTGTCATTTAGCACAAATCCTTGTAATGTCCTTTCTCCTTCTTGGTGCCTCTTATGGTTGTTTTTAATTAAATGTTGCACTTAGTATAATATTTCAAATGTTTTTTTATGGGCCAAAGAACAGTGCAAATTTGCATATAACACATTCGCACTGTGAAACCCTTCCAGTCTGAAAACTCTCTTGTCACAGTACTGAAAAGTAAATTCAGCTTTTACTAGACTCAAGCTTAGCCATTGCAGTTCATCATTTCTCAGCAACAAACAAGTTTGAAGAAACTGCTTCATTTTTCAGTTGGTTTTACAATATATAAATATTTTTTAATTTTAAAAGTCAAGATAATTTTTTAAAATCTATTAAAGATATCCTTTTCTGTTTGTCTGCATTGCTGTTAGTGTCCAATAAATCATGGACTTTATTCCTGGTTTGCTAGAGGTATGTTGAAGGGCTTAGGGACAGCTATTTCCCCACTTGTATTTCCTTTTCTCAAAAGCAGACCCAGTTCTGATTATCTCTTTCCTACAGCACTCTGACTTCTGCTGAGGAAAAGTACTATACAAATATGTGCTATTAGTAATAGTCATATGAAAGGTACAAAGTAAAACAAAACAAAACAAAAAGGTCCAATTTTTACTGGGCCTGCTTGTCATGATATCAGACTTAAAGAGGCTCTCATAAGGAAAGGTCTGCATTATAGAAAATGGAAAGATTGTCTAAATGAGACGAAAAAGAAAGCCCATGAAACATGACAGCTTGAGCTTAAAGTTGAGGAGTGGTTTGCAAAAAATGCTTAAGCTGCTAGTGAGAGGTTGGTTGCTTCTTCATCAGGTATAGGAAGAAAACCAGAAAATTTGATGACCAGCACGTTGTAGGGTACTCACAGATGAACAAGACACAGCAGAGTAGTGTAACAGATTTTTGTATTAGTCTACTGCTTAAGTCCTTGATAATTCTCACTTCCTCTCCATTCTTTGCAGCAGAGGGATTGGAGGAGTCAGAGAAATTTGTTGTGAATATGCAGGAGGAATTAGACCAAACAAAATTTAGAGAAGTCTCCAGAACTGGGTGACATTTGGAAAAAATCTTCGGAGTAACTCAGACGTGAAACTGCGAAGCATATGGCAAAGCCTTGCAAACTGTAACTGTCAACAGTGCAATGCAATTTCTACTGTGCTAGAAGGGTAACTCCCATTACAAAAAGAAGTCTGAGAGCCACAGAGGGCAACCTGGTAACGACAGACCTGAAAGGCTGATTTCCACCCTAGAAGGTAAACGTATCTAAAAGATAAGACTGTTGAACACATGGCAAAGCAAGGGATGTTGGAAAAGATTCATTTAGCTTCAGTGAGTGAAAATCCTGACTCACACACTTGATGGAGTGCTGTGAGACTATCTGACTGAACAACTGCACTTATTATTCTTTTTGTTTTAAGAAAAAAAAGGTAACTCTCCTCTCTTTAATTCCCCAAAATCACCCCAAATAAATTTGATTTTTCTCCATGGTTCAGTGCATCAGTAGGATGCTGGTATAGTTCCTTTTTATTTCCCTCCAGTGGATGAGTAATTTTGAATCTGAGCATCCTGGTGTTTTGCAAGCCATTCTAAGTGCCTTGCAGATGGCCATAGCTGGACAGGAGATTATTTGCAGGTACATTACTCTTTCAACAGATTTTGGGACATTATGGCTGCCTGATACCAGGTGTCCTGCTCAGCTAAACCAAGACTTGGGTTTGTCAAGAAGGATTTAGATATTCACAGATTTTTCAATGCCTTCCTCTGTGGCCTAGGTTGTAGTTTACTTTGCAGGCACTTTGAGTGAGTAGATTCCCTATTCTCCTGTAAGCCTTCAGCACATGGACACCATCTCTCACGCACATAAAAACACACGTATGCACACACAAAGAAACAAACAGAGTCTGTCATCTCCTTCCATCCTGTTCTGGGTAGTTTTTTGTCTGGACAAAAGGGCCTTGAGAAATCAGGCACTGAGAACAGGGGGATGGGAGCAGGGGAGACTGGAGCAGGCAGGAAGAGCAGGCAGGAAAAGTATGCAGTGTACTGGCAGTTTGGATGATGTCTCCATGACTTAGTTCTCAGGATGTTCTCTTATTAGATTTCCCACTCTTCTACAGACTACGTTTTAGTTTCTAGGTAGTTTTTTTAAACTTTTATCCTCCACCTTCCATTCTTCTCACTTCATACAGTGCAATGCTGCTGCTACTTTGCCACATGGTGGCAGGTGTGTTATCCTGAAAATCAGACAATTTTTTTTTTTTGCTCAGTTGCTTCTTTGTAATTTTGTTGGTTTTGCATGGTCTGGGTTTTGATAGCAGGGGGGCCACAGAGGTGGCTTTTGTGAGAAACTGCTGGAAGCTTCCCCCATGTCCAGCAGAGCCAATCCTTGATGGCTGTGAAGATGAACTTGTTGCTGGCCAAAACTGGGGGTCAATTAGAGAGCTTGGTAATGACTCTGTCATAACATATTTAAGAAGAAAATCAAAACAAAGTGGGACAGAATTTTTTCCCAGCAAGAGAAGAAGAGGAGATAAGAACATGTGAGGGAAACGATGTAGAGACACCAAGGTCAGTGAGGAAGGAAGGGCAGGAGGTGCTCCAGGCACTGGAGCTGAGATTCCTCTGCAGGGCATGGTGGTGGCCACGGTGAAGCAGCCGTGCCCCTGCAGCCCATGGGGATCCATGGGGGATGCAGAGATCCACCAGCAGCCCAGGGGGGAGGTGCCCATGCTGGAGCGGGTGGATGCCTGGAGGAGGCTGTGATCCAGTGGGAGATCCTGTGGAGAGAGGGGCCCCCTGCTCCCAGGCTGGAGCAGCCTGTCCTTGGAGGACTGCACCCCATGGAAGAGTGACTCAAGTTGCAGCAGTTATGGGAGGACTGTGTGCCCATGGAGGGACTCACATTGGAGCAGTTTTGGGAGGAGTGCTGCTCATGAGATGTGGACTCATACCAGGGAAGTTCATGAAGAACTGTCTCCCATGGGAAGGACCCCACAGTGCAGCAGAGGAAGGACTCCATTCCTGGGGCAGCGGAAGAAAACCTCAGGTGATGAACTGACCAAAACTCCCCCGCCCTGTCCCCTGTGCTGTTGGTGAAAAGGAGGGAGGAGCTGGGGGAGGAAAATGTTTCTAAAGGACTTATTTTTCTTCTCATTATCCTCCTCCGATTTTTTTACTAATAAACTCACTCTCTAAGATGAGTCTTTTTGCCTTTGGAATGTTTTCTCCTGGTCCTTAACTCATGAACCCTTTGTTTAAATTTTTTTTCCTCTCTTCTGCCCAACTGTAGCAGGGGAGGGTGAGTGAGTGGCTGTCATGGTTTGATATGTGCCGGTATCAAACCATGACATGCATGCACATAACAACTTTTCTCAAGTTTGCAATTCTTCGGGTTAACATTTGGTAATGTTTCTGGTCTTAGAAAATCCATTGCTTTGATTAAATGGTTTTCTGCAAGATGAAATGTACTACTCACTTAAATCATCATCAACATAATGGAAAATGGAAAATGAGAAAATGCATGGGGTTCTTGGGATGAATAAAAGTATGAAGCATTTTACATATGTTTGTGGAGTTTACCTCAGCTAGCAGGTAAGCCCTCAATGAGTCTTTATTTGCTCCATTCTTATGGAATGAGGTGGGAAATTTGAAGGGAAATAGTGAGAAAACTCAAGGAGTGACCACAATGCCAGCCTCTGAGCACTGGTTACTTGGGAAAAAATTCCCCAGGTTTTATTGCTGAGCATGATGTTTTATGATGTGGAATACCTCTCTTCTCGGGAGAGATATTGAGTCAACTCTTCTACTTGCATCCTCTTCCAGTCTCTTGCCCATCTCCAATACACATGTGGGGGCAGAGTGAGAAAAAGAGTCTTGGAACTGTGCAAATAATGTTCAGCAGTGGCTAAAACGTTATTGTATTATCAACATTGTTTCAAGAATGGAATAGAATATTTCAGTGGGAAAGAACTCACAACAATCACGTAGTGCAACCGTCAACTCTTTGGTCACAGATCCAAAACACAGAAACATTGGGTTGCTATGAAGAAAATTAACTCATCCCAGCAAGACCCAGTAAAATATGAATAGAGTTTCAAGAGATGAAGAGTTTTTAAAACAGCTGAGGGAGAATTTGATAGAAAAGCATTCAGAAATGTAACAGGGTACAACTATTCCCCTTTTCTCACAACAAGAGTTCATTGGAGCACCAGATAAAATGGTCAGGCTGCAGGTATAAATCAAAGAAAAGGAAGAGCTTTTACACACAGCATGCAGGAAAAGTCTGGAACTCATCACCAGTGCTCCTGTGGAGGTTTGCTCTGTAAATAGGTTTGAAAACCTCTTAGGCAAATTTACAGAAGAAAAATCAATAAAGGGCTATAAAACAGGATGCAGATATGGCTTTTACCTGGGGGAAAAAAAAATCCCCAAATGACAGACTGCTTCAAACCAAAAAAAATTAGGGAGAGAAAGTAGCAGTATCTTTTTTTTGGTTTTCCTAAACTCTCTCAGCATACCTTGCGTAGAGGCTTCTGTCAGAAATGGGATAAAGGCTACATGGACCTTTGCTCAGATACATTTTTTCCTTCTCTGCTCTTGAATTTGTGTGCCTTGGTACTAGACTGCAGTTCATCTCAGATTATACTTTTCCAGTGACTCATTTTGAATAGAGGGGGGGGCATGGAAGATAGAAACCAGGATTTCTTGACAAAGACAATTTAAAATGTTCCCTATCTACTCCATTTATTTGTGTTAGGTGTTCAACACTGTTTTCTTCTCCAGCAGGTGATTTCCATTCAGAAACATCCCTGCTGATCTGTGTCTTAAATTCTTATTTAAATATATTTTTTTTTCTCCTCCAAGTTCTCCAAGTGATCTAATTTCTTCCACAGAAGGTTTTCAGAGTTTCTTCAAAACCTTCATTCCTTATCTGGAGTCTGTGGTGTTCCTTGACAACGCTCACCCCTCCCATTTGGCAGGTCAACCTGATCAGGCAAAGAAAGGTGATTCTGGTTAAAGATGGACTGAAATAGCTGATTCTAATTAGAGGAGGTTAGAAAAGGCTCGATTTCAGTCTGCTGTTTTCATTTTAGACAGGTTATCCAGTATCTGAATTAGAAGCAGCAGGTATCTGATCTGAAAATAAATTGTTTTTCCTTAAATCTGAACCTTAGTGCTTTGGTGTTACTTTCCCTGATACTACAGTCTGAGTTAGTGGGAATAACCACATCAAATTCTGTTTTGGAGCTGTAAAACTTGCAGCACTGGTCTGTTCCCTGAGGGTGGTGTATGGGCTTCAGTGAGGGCTTTTAGACAACTGTTTCTAATAGAGGCAATACATCCAGATAAAACACCTGTTACTTGGCAGCTTGTTTTCATTAGTATGTTGAAAACATAATGACTGAAATGAGGCCCATCTTAAAAAGACTTTGGCCATAATGATGTAGGATCATAAGCAAGACATTTTATGCATATGTCTTCAACTGTCATCATATTTTCTAATTTATACAGGTTTATTAATGACTTAATGAATTAAATTAAAAGTCTATTTTAAATCCATTATTTTTAATCAATAAATAGTTGAATCTGAATTTAAGATCAAATTAAAACATCTAACAGCATGTTTATGTCAGATTTTCTATGTTTAAATTGTGCAATAAAATAGTATTGGCATTTAGGGTCAGGGCTTTGCACTAGTAACAAATGCAGTGCTAAAGCATTTTAGATATAAATATTTTGTTCAGAGAAGGAACCTACATAAGCCCAAATACTTATCCATGAATTGACTCAATGGCCCTATTATCTAAGTATATAAATACAAATATAAGAATGGTGCAGATTATACCATTCAAATTTTGTTTTCAGATCTGTTCCTTCGCTTAAAATTTGGAATACAATTGTATGCATAGTTCCTCCAGCAGTGGAACTGTCTTTTAGAATAATGACACTGAATACATAATATCTAAAACAAGCAGAGAGTGGTAGTAAAAATGATATCCTGCTTGATTTTATAGCATCATCCTTAAAACAACTGACACCAATTGCACATCTGGGTTGCAGTGATTTGCTCCTCTACTGTGGAACAATGATTTTTGGTCTAGGTCTGATATGTTGAATTGGTCATGTTTTGACATAACATATTATAGTTATGTTAGCAAATGTGGTTTTACAGGAAAGACTGAATTGTTTCTGCACATACCTGTGCTCTGGGGAAAGTGAGGGTCCAGAGCAGCAACCATCTCTTCTACAGACTAACTGCAGGAAATGGTGAAAAACAGGACATTTAAAATTTACTGCACAGATTTTTATGAAAAGGCTCATCTTTAATTCTTAGATATGCTGCTGCATCACTGTGCAACAGAGAACTGAAGGTTAGAAAAATGAGAAAGGGGGAAACACAACACATTTTTGTGAGGTAGAGGTTGGAGCTCGCAGTCAAGCATGCAATCTTTGTCTCTCATGATTTTTTCCTGAACATGTAAATTGAAATGAAATGAAACTGGAAAAGTTATCTCAATCTGATTTAGGAAATGGAACCTGGATCCTGATCTCTGTCGTCTTTTCCAGGGGCCAGGCATTCTCCAAGGACTTGGAGTGCAGGGAGGTTCCCATGGGGTTTAGCATGGCATGGAGCAGGGCATGACAGCCAGGACCAGTCCCACCATCCCAGCCAGGAGCTGGGGAGCCAAAATGGGGTAATAGGTTTTAGGCTTCTGCGGGAGTCCTGGGGGATTGGGAAGGGACAGTGAGGCCCTTTGGCACTCCCAGGACCAGTCTCTTTCCCAGAAAAGCATTTGCTTATATTGCTTTGTTCTTGTTCTTTCTATTTCCCCAATGAATCTTTCTTTCCTAAAAATCCTGTGGCAACATGAAAGATGGGAAGTGATCCAACACAAAACTTGTACCAGCCTATTGTACAATGAGATGTCAAACCACAGGAAAACGAACAAGTTTTTTGTCAGGTGAGAATCTATTTTTATTTCCTAAAATAACAGCAAATGCTCAGGAGGATTCACATCTTTCCTGGTCTGTGTTGAACAACCAACATTACACAGGCTGTTGCTTCATTTGTAGGTTTTGGTGTCCAGGACATCACAGGTATCAAGCAGAGTGGAGCTCAAGTTTATAGTGTGATGGGTTAGCACAGGGGTAACTACATTGCAGATAACTTATGTTTTTTCATTATGTATTATGACATTTTCTGGATGTGACAAATTTTTAAACTTGTGCTTTTCTAGTAGGTGACTGCTAAAGAGTTTCTTGTGACACTTGAGAAAAAATATCTGACGATTGCTAATTCATTTGGCACTGCTCTCTAGTAATGTAAATCATGATGTTCCTCTGTGACATTAGTGGATATAATCTCTCAAAAATCCCACAAAATCCTGTCTCTTGTTTCAGTACAGTCAAGTATATCTGATTTAGTGTATCTAGATTTGGAAGTGCTCCAGTTTCTTTGATGTATTTAGTTAGAAAGAGACTTGATAAGTAGGTACCAGTGTTTAGGGATGAGTGAAGCCAGTTTAATATAGATATTTTGAGATTCAAGAGTTTGTCTTTTTTCTAATGTCACTTCCCTCTTCTGCTTACCCTTAAATGTAATTAGATGGAGGTCTATTTGACATGGAAATAAAACCTTCATATCTAAACTTATGAGAGAACATAGCAGCACTTTGCTGGTTTTGCGGGGAAAAAACCCAAAAAACAATAGGAAAATACCCCAACAAACAGAACCCAAGGCTTTTTGCTTCTCTCTCACAGTAACAGAAAGAAACAGATTTTGCCCCTAAAAGTTTTTGCCAGCTGTGAGGTCTTATTTATTAGCAGAAAACAATAAGTGTTTAGTTTCAATGATGGTTTAAAAGACACACTCGTCAAGTGTCTTACAATATTTGAAGCAGCGGCATTTCACCAATTTCTATGAAATTCTTCATGGACAGAAGCCCTCCTTATTGTATAATAGCATAATTTCTTTTCATAGTGAGGTATTTAGAGTCACAAAACTGAAGAGTAAGCACTTGACATATATTGTTTCTGCTCATACAACACCCTGACCAGGCTGATGGATCATAAGACCTGAAGACATAGGTAAGAGAAATAGAACTCCATTTTGCTGTTCTTTTCTCTGCTGAGGTCAGAAGGCAACTGAGTGCACAGAAACACATCATGCAGCTTAGCTGCTATACTCCTTATTATGGCACAGCACTAAATAGGTCTACATTTTTCTGAAAAGTTTGCATTTATTAAACAATGTGTCTTAGTAAATCAGAACGAAGTTAACCTTAAAACAGACCAGTTTTCTGAAGGCTGGATCAACTGTCCCTTTATTATTGCAGTCAGAGGTTTGTTCTTTTTATCTTAAAATCTTCCCGGGATGGAGACCGCTCAAACTACTAAATAATCCACGCCAGTGCTGTGTTATTAATACAAATATTCAGCTTGAATTATAAATTTGTGGTTCTAAATTTTTTCCTGTACTTTGATACAATTAGATAGTTAACCATGCCCAAACATTCTTCTTATCTTTCAGTGGTTTTAATTTTTTTTTCAAATAATTCAACTTCCAGTGTTGAAACACCTATTGAAATATAGATTGAAAAGCAAGGGCCATACATTTATCCTGACTTATTTCCCTCTTCCATCCTCTTTAAATTCCTTACTTTTTTCTTTCTTTCATCAATTATGCTTAAGGACTCAGAACTGGTTAAATTAAATTTTGAAATCATATCATCTCTAGAACCCCTGTGATATCTTGGAGGGTATCATGCAGTCTGTGCCTTACAGAAATAAAAAAGAAATACTGAATTTCTCAGAAAAATGTTTTTTCATCATTGAAAATAAGATTTGCATACATACTGGAGTTCTCACAGTTGAATTCTAAATCTGGAAATTTTTGCTGAGAAAAGATGGTTAATCACCCTCTCTTTACATTTTTCTCTGCCTTAACTTCCTTCTCTGACTTTATCCCATACCAAACTCTCAGGCTTCTTTAAAGAGAATGTCTTTGTATGCCGGGACTGATTTTTAAGGCTTTTTTTCACTGTTTATGTGTTGTTAAAAATCAGCATGTGAAATGGTTTTGCAGCCTAAGGGCAGAGAGAGGCAGCAGGAAACAGAGATGCAGGAGTTCAGCTTTGTTTTTCTCCTACATGCCCATTGGCAGTCCCTCCATATGTTGGGATTCAGTCTCCCCCAAACCAGTGCCTGAAGCCTTCACAGTGTGTTGCTGCAGTAGAGCAGCAAGCATTCAAGGGTTTATCTCAAATAGATTTGATCACTCACTGTTTATGAAGCAGCACAGCTTGTGCTGATAATGAAAGGCCTCCTCTTCCCTCCCCCTCCCAATTAGCAGGTCTTGTCTGTCTCATACTCCTTATGAAAAAGTTTTATGTCAATATTGACAAGATGAGAAAAGGAAAATGAATTGACTTTGCACAGCTTCAGTCTCATCCTGTGAAAAATTCTGTGGCAGCCATTCTGTCATTCTCTAACACAGCCCTAAACACGAGTAATACCTTAGCTGTTGAAGATGATACACATGACACTGACTTTTACATTTGTTTTATGTTACTCTAGAGTATGTTCAGGGTGTTATGACTCACCATAAAAGGACACTAAAAATCCCCAAAACTCCAACCCCTTTCCCATCAGGAAGAATGAAAAAAACACTCAACTTCTTGACTTTCCTTCCAAGTGAGGAATTAGTTTATGGAAGTTGACATTGTGAAGAAAAAGCAAATGCTAGAAATCACAGAATTTCATAGGGGCTTTGTTTTGTGATAAAGGAACTGAATCTCATGAGTCAGAGGTGTGACAGCTCATGTAAAGCAGTTAACCTTACTGGGTTTCCTATTTGCAAAATGAGATAGTAATACATCCACTTACCTGTCCTCTGTTTTGCCAGGATCAATTCCAGACATTTCAAAGAGGTGCTTCTTTAAGGCAATGTGTGTGCATAAAGCCCAGCCAAAGTCAAAATGACAGAAAGATGAGAATATTTTTAATCCCAGTCTAAACTGGGTATTTGCTATTTATCAATCATATTTAATGGAAATGTCAAGGAAACAGATGCCTACATTATTATCTTTAGTAGTTAAAAAGTATAGCTATAGAACAAAGCAGTTTAGAATGAAAACAAGGATCGGTACAATGTAATAACAATTTATAAAAGAGCAACACAAAGTCAATTTATTGTTTAGCAGAGATTCAAGTAACTGATTAGAGAGTAATTCTGATGTGCTACTGTTCACCTAACAGAAACTGTGGTGAGTCACATTGTGAATTATTTGCAGGTGGTATTTTATTACAAGTGCCAGCAAAGTTTTTTGGTACCAAGGGAAAATATTGCAAAACACTTTTTCTATAATGGAATGCAATTTTGCAGTCTGCTATTAGTGACACCATTAGGCACCTAATATTTCAGAGGCTCACATTTGATAGACAAACTGTGTTAAGGTTTATTAACCTTTTCATTGATGTAGTGCACTTCATCTTCAAATGGCAGACCAACCTATTTACTTCCTATTCTTTTCTTTCTCTCCTTTTCTTCTCCCAGTTATGAGTCATATATACCTAGTACCAAAAGGAAAAATGGCATATTAAGAAATAATCAAAATTAAAAACTTAAAGAACCTGCCCAGCATTTACAATTGTTTTTTTCTCAATAAATTCTCTTAAGTCTCAAATTGTCTTCATGTTTACAGTTTGCTCATCTGTGAGAACATCTTGTAGGTTTGTAATCCCAGTTTGATACTTTTAGCACAACAGTGAAACTGAAATAAAAATCCAAATCTGATAATTGCATTAAACTAAAAGAAAATGTGTGCCACATATAAGTTCCAATGGGTTTTGTAGGAGATCAGGGTTTTTGCAGAAAATGGATCCCTTTAAGGAATGATGTCCTAGGGGAAGCTCACACAGAGCAGTGCTCATCAGCAAAGATAGATATCAGGGCTCTTCACTTGGGTGTCATGCCTAAGGTTGCACAGGCAGGGGAATGCCATTAAATCTACTTCCTCCCTAGACTTCAAAAGCCTTCCAGTAGGCTTTATGACATGGCACCAGGTTTTTGAAAATGATCATTATGTTCCACTTGCTTGAAAACCTCTCCAGCCAGAAGAGAAATCAGACCACCATGCATTTGTGTTGTTAAGTGAGAGGCCTCATCAAAAAGACAATTAGAACAATGGACACCTGAATTGTTCCAGGGTGTGGTGAGGTTCTAAAGCAACTTTAAGTGGGTAAATATCAAAACACACAAGTAAATAGAAAACTAACTAGGTTTGAGGGGCTGCCTAATAAACATGATGTTGTTACCTTAAGTACTAAAGGACTTTAAAAAAATTAGTATCTTTCCAAAATAGCCTCACGATAAGAACACTTCCGTGGCTTTCTCCCAAACTCTGATGCCTAACTATGAAATATTTGAGTAAGAGTATATTTTCCAAAACCTTCTATATATACCACAATGCTGTAGAACACATCTGAAAGTAATGCACTTACATAGGTCTCCAAAAATGTTTGTTCTGCTTATAAGACTAGCTGAAATAAGATTAGTTTGTCAGGATACCAGATTTTTTTTTCTTGTTATGAATTATTACTGCATCCTTTATTATTTTTTTAGAAAAATTCATTTAATGTAGCAAATATATTTTGAAAGACTTGTTCATGTCTCATCTATAGTGGTAGATTATTAAATTACCTTGTTCACTGTGTTCAAACAAGAAAACATCATATCAATTTCATTACTGACAAATACAAATTCTTGTTCTTACAGGATCAGCTTTTTCAACTCCCAGCATCGGTGGTAGAAATATATGTGTCTGTCTGAAATGCAGAACTTCATAAAAATGGCCTCACACATTATAGAATAAAAGGCAAACATGTAAGCCAGAAACAGATTTTAATCAATTGCTAGAAAGTTATTAACTATCTAGAAGCCTCTCATTGGAAATTACTAAGTGTTATTATATAGGTAAGCTACATTTAATTAGCTGATTGAAATGAATTTTAATTATTATTTTGAAATGTCAAACACATATGCCCCACATATAGTTGTCCTGCAAAATGTAACTGGCATTCTGAAGGTGATTATTTTTAAATTCTCTATATTGGGAAAACACTAGGAATACCTTTCATCAGGGAACATATAAGGAGTTAACAATTTTGAAATATGGCATTTTGACATGCAAATTACTATACAGAATCTGGTTGAACGTTGCTAAAAATAATGTTAGTTCTTTAGCATATACATAGTTAGTGACTGTGTTAGATCCTTGCTTATCTATTTTATAAAATGCACAACTGTGGTGTTTTGTAAGCAGAAAACACTTGAGAAGCACGTATTTGTGTTTGTGTGGGTGAACAGAAGGAAACAGAAGCAAATTCCCTCCTGACAATGATAATTTATCTCTAAATGAGGAAGATTTGATCCACAACATTCATCACTGTAATTACAACCAGAGCAAAATTGCTCAGATATAAACACAGGTTATTTTCTGATTTTGTGAGAATTTCAAGTAAGTAGGTTTTATTCTACTATGTTGCACACATTAAATATTTCCTTGTATTAAATATTAATATTAATTAATGCTTACTAGTGCAAAATAAAAATACTAATTAGAAATTATTTTAAAGAATGATCCACAAATAGACATGGTTGCATTTTCCATAATTTTTTAATGAACAGGAACTAATTTTGACTTGAAATTTATGTATTTTGGAGTAAAATTGTAACAGCTCTTATCAAGGTTCTGTTATCATTGATGATAAGAATTGCACTTGGAGGCAAACATTATATGCTTGACCCACACCTATGTGGGGATTGCCTGACATTTTATTTTTATATGTGTGTTACTTAAGTCATGATAAATAAAAAAAGCGTGGCATTGGTTTCTGTTTTATTTTTTTAGAAAAGACACAGGACGGCACTTATATCATCTGAGCTTAACTGGTCTCTCTACATGGGACCTCTCAGTCTTTCTTACAAATCAGGAAGGGAAAAAATAATGACATTTCTATTTCACCTATTTTAAGTGCGTATTCAATTCTGTTTTAGGGTAGATTCAATGTGCCTATTTCAAAGCGATCACACAAACCTGACAGAATTCAAGAAACATTTGGACAATACTCTCAGGCACAAGGTGTGATTCTTGGGGCTGTGCTATGTAGGGCGAGGAGTTGGACTTTGATGATCGTTGTGGGTCCCTTCCAACCTATGAAATTCTATGATCTTTAAAATGTATTTGAGGTGCTTATGTTTCAAATGAATGCTTAATATTAAGGTGGCCGATCTAATGTAGATAAAATTCATAATATTCAACAGGTCTGGATTTTCAGATGTAGATTGGGATCACCTTTGGCATATATCTTACATACCATGGACTTTAACAGAGAAGAAGTTAATAGCATATTTACATTCTCCCGATTTTGTTTTTTTGTGCACTTAAACATATGAGAACTATTCTCATCAAGAAGTCAATAATTCAGATCACCTGAATTTTCATGAAGAAAAATATTGGGGCTTATTTCCTGGTATTTATGCTAAATGACCCAACGTTTTACTCTGACACGTAATGGTCTAAAGCCATTATAGACACAGCGACTTCAATAATTATAATTAATTATTTTTCTATTTTCATAGGATAAGTCACATATAATAGAAAATGGAAGAAAATCCTCTTCTCTCATTACCAGTGATTTTTTTCAAGCTAGTCTATTCCTAATAAGTAGAATAGGCCTTTTTTTTTTTTTTTTAAATCTGAGTAGTCTACATTGGTTCTGAAAATAGAAGTTATTATTATCTCACACCTCAGATTGAAACATTAACACAAAACTGGTTTTATACATTAAAATTCCTTCTGGCAAGGTAGACTGAAGATTAAAATACTTCTTCAACAAAATTCTTGTGATTTCACACTGTTCAAGTATTATCCGAGATGGAGAACTATGGTGATTTATTGTGGAAAAATTAGGAGGCCTATTACTTGCCGTGGAAAGTACAGACATGCTGTTAGTTTGACATAAACCACATAAAGATATTAAATGTGACTCTAATTAGTTTTACTCACCACTCGAGTCTCTGCAGTTGGATTCCTTTGATGTCATCCTGCTTCTATCTAACATGAGTAATGGGAATGGTTAGTGAACAATATTTCATACTGCCACATTCCAGTAAGAAGTGGTTTCCACTTGTATGCAGTGTTTCAGTGGATGCACTTTGATAAAATGGTAAAAAGGAGAAGCTCATAACTATCTCATTTCTTGATACAGAAAATCCTGCAGATTGGTAATACATCAGCATGTACAAAATTATCCTAATACAATGAACCTGCTTATTATAAAACACTGTGCTTACTTAATCACTATTATACAATAAATCGTATTTGTTACGTACTTACATAATGCTATTCAGCAAAAAATGCACATTGTATAATTTAAAATATCCTTAAGTAAACTAGTTCAAATCAAATTTCCAACTTGCTAAAAAACTCCAGACAAATCAGAAACAGAGACAAAGGGTCTGCATCTTACTCTAAAAGTTCTGAGTCCTAAAGTATGAACTAACATGATGGAACAGCCCATGGCTGTGATAAAGACAAAGAGGCCAAATACTGATCAATTACCAGTTACTGTCACAAACAAAACAGGCTTGGCTTGGGGAAAATTATTTTAATCTTTTGCCAATTTGTTGAAAAGAGAGAAACAAAGAGAAATTAAAACAATGTTTTTCTTCACTTTTTCCCTCTTTTTCCTAGGTACAATTCCGCTCATTTATTCCTGACTGCTTAACTCTTCCACCCCTACCAAACAGAATAAGAAGGAGGAGAGTGAGAAGCTGAGCTCCTGTCCGCCACTCCCTTGTCCTCACACTTTTTTCCTGCTCCTCACCCTTTTTCTGTCTCTAGTGTGGGTCCACTCTATGGTTTGCAATCCTTCCAGATTTACCTGCTCTGTCTTGGGCTCTTCACATGCTGCAGTTCCTTCATATTTACTTCCTCTGGTTTGGTCTTTTTCATGGGCTACATGGAAATACCTGCTCCAGATCCTGGAGCATCTTCTCTCCAACTCTGCTGAGCTTGGTGTTCACTGTATTATTATTTTCCTCACTGGTGTGCATCATCTTTCCCTTCTTAAATATACTTTCCCCAGATTACCACCAGGCTGAAGGGTTCAGCAGTGTCCCATGGTGGGTCTGTAGGAGCAGGCAGTGCCTGACACAGGACAGCCCCTGTACTTGCCTCACAGAGGCCATCCCTGCAGCCCATAGCTGCCAGCACCTCAACATGACCACCCCCAAAACATATCAACCTAAAACAGACTCTTAATTAACCAGATCTTGAGACTTCTGAATGAGGAAGTTAGTAAGTAAATAAAATATGATCATACTTTTTCATGCTCAACAACACTTTGTTTCTTCTCAAAAGGAACATATTAATTGCATTTTGCATTGTCTAGCACTCCATGTGTGGCCTGCTGAATGAAAAAGACAATGGAAAATACTGTATTACATTTGGTTATGGCCCAAATTGGCCATCTGGGTCAACATTTACCAGATATAACAATGCCTGGGTTAGAGGGAGAGAGCTTAATAGGAGGCTCTCTAGGATACAATTGTACTAAATTATTGATCAATTCTTCCATAAAATCATAGAATGGTTTGGGTTGGAAGGGACTTTAAAGACCATCAAGTTCCACCCCTCCTGCCATGGACAGGAGCACCTTCCACTAAAGCAGATTACTCAGAGCCCATCCAGCCTGGCCTTGAACACTTCCAAATACTGGCCATCCACAATTTCTCTGGGCAACCTGTTCCAGTACCTCATTACTTTCACAGCAAAGAACTTCCTCCTAATACATAATGTAAGCCAACTATCTTTTAGTTTGAATCACTCCCCCTTGTCCTATCATAACATGATGTAAAAACTTCCTTCCCACATTACTTGTAGGCTCTCTTCAGGTACTAGAAGGTCACAATCAAGTCACCCCTAAGCCCTCTCTTTGCCAGGCTGAACAAATCCAATTCTCTCAGTATTTCCTCATACAAAAAGCACTTCATATAAGAAGTACTCCATCCTGCTAATAATCTTGGTGTCCCTCTGGACTTGCTCCAACATGTCCATGTCCTTCCTATGCTGGGACCCCAGAGCTGGATGCAGCACTGCAGGTGGGGTCTCACCAGAGCAGAGCAGAGGGGCAGAATCCCCTCCCTCATCCTGCTGGACACACTGCTTTGGATGCAGCCCAGGACACAGCTGGGTCTCTGGGCTCCAAGTTCACTTTACCAGCTCATGTCCAGCCTCTCACTGTCCAGCACTCCCAAGTCCTTCTCACCAAGGCTGCTCTTGATCTGTCTGCCCCTCAGTTTGTGCTGTTAACAAGGTTTACCCCTACCCGGGTGCAGCACCTTGGTCTCATTAACTGTTCTGGTTTCAAAGCAAAACCAGTGAAAGACTCCAAGTCAGAAATACAATTTATTAGGAAAAGAAAACCAAAATACATGCAATAATACAAAAGAAAAATGAGTGAAAAAGTCAGAATACAACCTGACACCCTGTTGTTCAAGGTATTGGTAGCAGTCTAGTTGGATTAGTGGCTGTACTCCTTCTGGAGTGGCAGATGTGGTTCTGTTGAAAGGATATAGTCTTCCTCTGAAGATCCAGTGGAAAAAGACAGCTATTCCTCTAGGAATCCAGTGAAAAGACTGCCCGTTCTGTCTCCAATCCCAGATTATATCCAGGTGGGGATGCTTAGCTCCTCCTCCCTGTGAGTCATGTGGTGGGCTCATTAAACAGAAATGGCTCCTGGAGGCAGTTGTTTCTGAGTCATGTAGAAAGGCATTGATGGGCCTATTAACAGGAGATAAGGCAGAAACAATGCCCCTCCTGATTTCTGCAGTTCTTGAAGATGGGAATAGAATCTATTTTAATATTGTAACCTAGGATATTAGCCCATACAAGATTCCCACGGGCCCACTTCTTGAGATTGTCTAGGTCCCTCTGGAGGACATCTTGTTCCTCAGGTGTGTCAACAGCACCACCCAGCTTGGAGTCATCAGCAACAGAACTATGAGTCATCTAAGTGGTTTTCAAGATGAAAAGAGCAGTCTAAATAAGTCAGTATTTGTTATTGCATTTGTAATTTTCAGCACTGAAATGCACTTGGTGGTTTTTTAGTAGCAATCAAAAAATATCAAAAGGAAAGGGAAATTTCAATGGAGAATAACAGTGATGGAAGCAGGATTCATGGTTATGGTAATTAGAGAATAGGTTCCAGTTTAGGTTGCAGCTTAGAAAAAGCACAAAAAATGCTGAAGAATTCCTCCTAAAGAGAGCAAGGTAAGAAGAATATTCTGTGTCATGTATAAAAGCAATATTAAATTCTTCTGTTATGACCTTAATGCCTTTTTCATTTTTCTTTTTTTTTTCCTGGCAAGCTGGGAAAGACAGTGTTGAAATGAATTCTTAATTAAAATGAAGTGAATTGTATTGAAGAAACACAGATGGTTCTCTATTATCTTGAAAACTATCTTTTCCTTTGGAAAGGAAAATGAAGAAATGAAAGGTCTGTTTAGTCAAAGAAATACCAGGATAAATCTTTCTTAGCTAATTATTATTTTTATGTATTTTTAGACTTGTAGTATGATGATACATAGTGACACATATTTGAGAAAAGCCAAAATTTTAAAAGAAACTGAATCAGCCACCAGTATTTTGATACCACAATGGTTTAGCCTGTAGGATAAAGAAATATTTAGGGAGTAAGTAGGTAAAGTAAATAAAATACATATCAAAAACTGTTTTGAAAGAACATTTCTTTGTGTTCAAGTTGATCCATTTCCTCCTATACCTCTTCCCTGTTGTGTGTTAAAGCAAACAGCACAAAGATATCAGCCGGTATTAAAGACTGCTTTGCCTTAAGAAATGAGGAAATATTAACTCTGCTGTGTGATTGAGCCATAATATGTTAAATTTGAACAGAGTCAAAAGTAATGGCTGAATTTTCACTGGCTGTCCATTAGACCTGTCTGTCTAATTGAACATTAATGGGATTTGGGTATTTTTCTCCCATGTAACTGAAAATTTCAGATATAATTACTAACAGAGAGAAAGAAAGAGCAGAACATAAGATGGAGAATTGCACATAGAAATGAGAAAATAAAAAAGAGGAAAACAAAAGCAGATCTTTTCATATGCTGAAATCATAACCATGGAAAGTATAAGTGTACTTGCTGTCAGGCAGAGGTGTTACAAGAGAATCAGGAATGCATTTTTTCCAGGGTTCATCTGAGAAAGAAGTTACTGCTGGTAACAGTGGTGTGGATTTACATTGAAAACGTAATATTTGGAAATATGTTAGTCAGTGACCCAGACTCATGCCTCACTAGGAAACCTTTTGCTATTATATCTCCAAAGAAAAAAATATAATTTTCTCAGCAACTAGAAAAAGTACTAGAAAAAAAACAAGTTGCCCACAAAAAGGCTAAAATGCAAATGATTTTGTATAAAAGCATTTTTATAAGAAAAATACTTTTCAGAAGATATTGACTCATATTTGTTCATCTAATCCTGAAGGAAGTCATGTCCACTGGAAAAACATTTTATCAAGCTAAAGCATCGAAACACAGAGAATGCTTAATTAATCCATTGGAGAGAAAGTGAGAAGCAGGGACAACTGAGCTCCAGATGAGTTTTCCAGAGAAAAGAAATGGCTTCCCTTGGTGCAGGACTTGTGAAGCAGAACATATTCAATTTGATGATGGGAATTAGAGCCTGCTTTGAAAGCTAATCAGCTGTAGCTGAGCAGACCTTCTCTGGAGTCATGCTTGGGAATAACAGAAATTTCCATTGTAGTGTACAACTCCATGTGGCTCAAGACTGACTCCAGACCAGCAGAGAGACTGCATTGTTACTTCTGTGGTTTGCTTGCTGAGTATCCACTTAGTATATCTGATTTTAGACCCATGCAATATTTTACACAGTTGGTGAAGTGAGCACTAGTAAAACACAGTCCAGGATTTCTTTTTATCTGTTTAACAGGTTCCTGCTGCTCTCACTTTTCATCTATTTCTGTGATAAGAGGTGACAGTAGAGGCACTCACTTTATTTCCTCCCTTACGATGGCCCACACCAGCTACATTTGCAAGCTCATCCCACGTTTGCAAAAAAGTTTGTAAAAATAACTGTTGAATCTCAGTGTTTTCAACATTGTTTTCACCCATTCTGTCATGAATGTAGGAATATGATTTCCAAGTAGAACAAAGCGACGACAGAAGGTGAGGCATCAGAAGAAGGTTTTTGACTGTGAAAGAAGGTGTTCTTTAGTTTTTGTCTTCACCTTAGAGTGAGGTGAGGATAGACAATCTGCTCAATGCCTGGGTCACTGCTTGCACCCTCCTTGAATAAATAAATAAAACCCTTCCTGTCTTATTTCAACTGGCTAATATTTCTGAACGGTCCAAAACTGACAAAGTACTAGCAAAATCTTATGCTTAAGCAAATATTCTCACTTGAGGAAACACAGTCTTAGCTACATCTCTTCTTTTACCAGTCCTCTGAGTGGTTGTTTTTGTGTTTTTGGTTTTGTTTCCCTGGAGAAATTAGACCTTCAAAATGAAG
The DNA here is from genome assembly GCF_027477595.1 of Haemorhous mexicanus. NCBI lineage: Eukaryota > Metazoa > Chordata > Aves > Passeriformes > Fringillidae > Haemorhous > Haemorhous mexicanus. Next base: position 74,388,720 of record NC_082343.1, read on the forward strand.
GCATTAGCTATGTGAATTACTAAAGCCTAACATGAATTTTTTGGCAGGATTCCTAAAAACCCCTGTACGGTGCTGGATACTTTAGTGTGAAAAACAGCATGTACAGGGCTTCAAATTATGATTTTTGTGACTTCTTCATCAGCAAATGTTTTCCTATAATTCATCTGGAAATATATAAGAAGCTGTTGATAATATTAAAAATATTTCTTCTCCCCTGAAAATGGATTCTGAGGCTCTTCCATGTTGAGGGAGCTGAAATCTAAGTAAGTATATTTGCATATTTTGGAATCTGTAATATCATAATGAATTTAATAAAGTGCATTCATTGATATAATTTAATATTCTTTGGGTTCTTAACATCTAGTGCCACAGCTGTTTGGAAAGACACATCAGTAATGCATTTAAAAAATTTGGCATGTAAAAGAAATTTCTTGAAGCTAAATGTGCATTTATCCAGCAGCATTTTAAACTTGGGAAATGTCTAGTACTTCTGTACATAAATTTTGCCCCTAGGTAAATGGGCTGCTTTTTATGATATACATGTTATGATAAAGCTCTGAATACATGCACTCTGCAGTCTATTGCGATGACTGTTCTAATAATGAGGGGAAGTAAACATAAGTGTTTTCATGTTTCCCTTGTGCTGGGATGGAAAGACAAACTGAAATCAGGACACTGCATCAAAAGCCAGAAGCTGTACATTTGTTAATTTTGAAAGGAATATATATATTTGAATTGACTCGTTTTGCTACCAATAGTTCCCCACAAAAAAATCAGATGGGAAAGAGTAATGAACCGTAGGGTTATGGTGAGAGCTATACAATGAGGTAAACATCTAATAAGAAACTGGTGTAGCTGTCATTGGAGAAAGCATGCACATGCAGACAGAAATAATAATGATCTGGTATTTAAATAGTTGGCTTGGACTGATAAAGTAAAAGACAGGGATGGTGTTTCTTTGCCTATTACACTGATTTTTCAATGAGTGTGATGAGTGGAAGCCATAGAGTAAGGTGCATATTCTGATCTTTCCTGGGATTAACAAGCTCTTCCATCAGCAGCACATCCTGTTTCTTTATTATTCATTTGCCCAGTGATAGAATATTTGGACTACCCCACTGACACCCCATTTCAGCAATCGGCCTCTCAGCTGAAATACTGAATGCCTTAGTTGGATCTCTGAGGTACTTCTTCAATCTACTCCCTAGAAATATGTGTCCCTGAACGCATTTCTGTGCACAGGATTATGTATTCTGTTGCTACCAGCTAAAAATTTCTGGGTTAACATTTTAGATGCTCTGTTTTATTGGCTGATCTTCAGTTCAAACAATCTCCTGGAGTGATCTGAATCTTGCAGGCTTAGATTTTAAACTTATTGAGTAGAATATAACTGCCTCAAAATAATAAAGTACGTGATCTTTATAACTTGGCACTTAATCAGAATTAGCCATAGCTTTTTTATTTATTCCTGGTCTCAAAAATTATGCAAAGGTCTCATGCATTAGATGAGTGAGTACTTATCTCTATGTTCAGTAGTCTGCAGCAATCAACTTGTCAATAGAGTTTGAGAATTCTTGGCTAGGAAAGAAATAAAACAGGAAAAACACTGCTGTGTCATTACAGAAATTAATGGTGAGCTAATGAATCAAAGGAAGAGGACTTTACAATGGGTAATTTAATATGGACATACAGGTATAACTTTTCTCTCATTATGATCTTCAGCCATAGACTGATATTAGCTGAGAAGAACCACTGGGGGGTACAATAGCATATTCATTTTTTCAGTCTTTTCTAACCTCTGTCAGAAATTAGTTATAGAGAACTCAAGGGAGGTCATATTCCAGTGGGGGCATCTGCAAGCTTAAAATGAAGCATATTAATTGGTGCTTAATGATTGAAGAAAATGCTGATTCCTGAAGCCAAGCCAGCTTCTTACAGTCTGGATGGAATTGATTTCTGCTGTGCTTGTATTCATCACAAACATGAACTGTAGGCTTATAAGATGCTATTTTTTAAAAATATATCAGAGTCTAATGATTCCTCTGGGACAAGTTTAAAATTCTGTAAATACAATTCCTCAAGAGAAAAAAATACAGACAGAAACACAAAACTTCATGAGCAGAACTCACTTTAAGTTTTTGGACCTCAAAAGTCAGAATTCAGCAAATGTAAATAATCAATTAACTTGGATGCATCGATGTAGTGCCTGTAGTTTTTGTCTTTGTGAGTTTTTAAAGAAAAACTTAAAACGTAATAATATCCAGGAAAAAAACCCCAAATATACCAGCAACCCACCAGGGCCTATTTCTTTCTAGTCAGTTTGTCTGAGCATGTTGTCCAAAATGTCTGTGATCAAAGGACTGTTTCATAAGAACACAAAGCTGGAGCATATACAACTTCCTTAAATTTTGAAATGTTAAAATTAACATTTCAGTGTTAATTTTAATGTGTAGACAAAAAAAAAAACAACCCAAAAAAAAGTAGGGGAGTAGAGTATGAAAAATTGTTTAAAAGGAAAAAAATAAAAAAAATACAGCAAGCAAACAAACAAATGCTGGAAGACCTGCCCATGAGGACTGATATAATTTCTAACTTGAATGCTTGTAAAGGTCTTTGAAATCCTTGGTAGGACATATTAAATGTGCAATATGTTACTACCTTAGCACTGTGAAGGACCAAGCAAGATTCTGTTCTTTTTGCCTGTTATTTCTGATCCACTTTGTTGTTCCATCAATACACTGCTGGTTGTACAATGTTCACCTGCCATTTCATACAGACAAAAGACCTCTGGGCAGACAGATGACTCCAAACTACTGCTGACAAATTATAGTAAAAAGATGTTATTCCTAATGAGAACAGAGAATTTGTATTCGCATGCAAATTATTACTTCTAACTCATACTCCCCAAATCATTACAAGCAGATATTGGATTCCATGTAACAAAATGGAGTTGCTAAGCAATATGAGTGGTCAGCCCTTTTCTTGTGAGAGATGGCTTTAAAAAGTACTTTATGTATTCTATTCTGAAATTCAAACTATTTGTATTTAAATATGATTGCTATGTTAAACTAAGGTTTTGTATCAGTCAAAAAAAGTAAGACGTATCACTTGAAATTTGCTCTTGAATTACAAAGTTTTTCATTTTGGGACACATTTTCCACTGCAGTTTTGCAGGCAGAACCACCAGAGAATGCTAATTAGCATGTTTTTAGGATGTAGCGGATTTTAATGGCACAACTGGAAAATTGCCCACATATCCCTAGAAAATTATAAGCAGAGATTTTCCAGCTGAAACAGAAAAGCAGATGGATAAGTATGAAACTAATGTTATTTCTTCTGGGGCCAGAATGTCAAAGTGAATATCTAATGAAGCTTCCTTTTTTTTTCCTTGAGCATAAACCATACAATACAGAAATATATACGGTTTCATTCTAAGACAGGAAAGTAAAGAGGACTTGAAGTCATTTAAATGTATATTAGAAAAGAGTGAAGAGCTGGAGCTTTACTTAGAGATAAGAGTAAATAAAGTCCTTTACTCATTTTATGCATGCTGGGTTACAGCATAGTCTGACTTACATTAGAAACCAATCTTCAGTCATAGAATTCAGATCAGGATGCGGCTCTCTGGAGACTGGATTCTGGGTCATCTATCAAGGGCAGATGATTCAGGGGCGCTGCTTATCATTTCACACCCATTTCACAAAGCAGCAAGTAAATTATTATTTTCCCTAAATCACTTATGTGAAAGTTGTTTCTAAAGACTGGACTGGGAAAGGTTATTGTAAAGAACGGAAATAGAAGTTCCTCTAAGTGGAAGGGTTTGTCTCTGCAAAGTCAATTTCACATGTGCAGTATTGGCAATATTTCATTAAATAACATTATGAAAGTGTTGTGCAATGACAATGTAGCCTATTACGATATACATTACCTTCAACAATGACTCAAGCTTACAGGACCCAGCATCAGGACTTAGACTGTTGGCTAAAAGAATACTGGAAAGCACACCAGGATAAGCATGAATATAGTACTACTGGGGGTCTTTTGACTTCCATCTGTCAAGGAAGGCAAGCAGATGTGGCTTCCCTGCAACACCTCATTGAAAGGATAACTCTGACAGCACAGTACCTTGCCAAAGACCATGGTTACCGATTTGCTTATTTGGTTTCACAGAAATAATTTTGTACCTTCAGCAACAAGTTAGTGAACTTGATCAGCCATATAATATCTACAACTGGTGTCCTTAGAGAAGAGATTATCTGTGTTCATTTAAATAAGTGGTTTCAGAGAACACAGTAAAATTAAGGCAGTAATTACTTGCCCCATGCCCGGGCTATGAACCAGAAAAGGTTGCTGAGGGGATTTCTAATTATATCTCTTTTAAATGGATTTGAAAAGGCTAAATACTAGCAATGTCAATGTCTTGATCTATCACAGAAATGACCTGTGTCTCTATCTCTAACACAGCTGCAGTAATGGGGCAGTAAATATTTGTGATAACAATATTACAACTCTTTTCCTAGATTCTTGGTATGCCAAAATTTGAGGTGATTGAGGTTGCATATGATAGCAGCAGTGTATTTCATATTTCAATATCTTAGACTGAATGGTAAACTTTGACTGTAGTAAAGTATTATGCTTGCCCTTGCATTAAATATTGAAATTTCTAGGAATGAAATGTTGTCCCTGTGTGCCAAAATGTCCATATTTAGTTCTCCAGCTGACCCAAATACATATAATTCAGTAAAAATTAAGTTAAATTAACCTATGCAAAACATAGGCTAAATTACTTTTGATAATTGAATTGGCTTATTGGTAGGTCATTTGTTATCTCTAGAGAATACTATAGCCTTCTGTATAGTTCTTAATGTCTATATTTATCGCAGAAAACATCTCATCTTTAAGTTAGGAGCTGAACTGAAAATAGCTGAAAATAGGGGAAAGCATGAGATGTGCTTACCTCATTTTCACTCTTAGCATCAAAGAATGGCCCCTGTTGGAAACGATCGTTATGATCATCAACTCCAACCATCAACTTAGCCCTGCCACCCTTAAACCATGTCCTCAAGTGCCATATTCACATGCTTTTTGAACCCTTCCAGGGATGGTCACTCTACCACTTCTCTGGGTAGCCTGTTCCAATGGTTTGTGAAGGAATGTTTTCCTAATATCTGAACTAGCCTTGTTCTGCTGCAACTTCAGGCCGTGTCCTCTCGTCATGTCACCTGCTACTTGGGAGAAGAGGCCAATGCCCACCTGGCTACCACCTCCTTTCAGGTAGTTGTAGAGAGTGGTAAGGTCTCTCCACAGTCTCCTTTTTTCCAGGATAAGCAATCCCAGCTCCTTCCATCACTCCTCATAGGACTTGTACTCCAGATCCTTCACCTTCTCTGGACATGCCCCAGGGCTTCAATGTCCTTCTTGGGGGGGGCCCAAAACTGAACACAGTACTCAAGACTCAGTCTCACCAGTGCCAAGGAACAGGAAATTATCACTTTCCTAGTCCTGGTGGCCACACATTATGATTATAGTCAGGGATGGTATCCTGATCCAGATGGATCTTTGGATCTCTTGTTCCCTTTCACATAAACACTGACTGTTCTAAAAGAGTCTGAGTATGGTGGAACATCACTGTGGTACTGAGACTTTACATATTTTCCTGTTTCCTTTCTGTTTTCAGTTAAATCAAACATGTTTGATCAAGTAACTTAGTTTAAATATTACTTTAAATATTTCTTTTCTAAATTTTAATTTTGAGCATGAAAAGTTCAAAGGTGTATTCGGGGATGTTTCAGGACAGAAGGTGAAGGATGGGATCTGACTCTTCTGTTAAATAATGGTGATTAATGTGGTGAAGCATTGTCCTCTTTATTCAAAATAGCACTAATTCTGTTTCTAGCAAGGAGAGAAGAATGACATGCACAGTAGGAGCCTCGAATTCCTTTGATCCAATCTCATCCCATTAATTCTAAGAGACGATGTTCTGTACAAAAGAATAAAATTGGAAAGGTCTCCTGATGAATTAAGAAAAAACCCTCATAATCTGAAAGAAAGATAGCTTGTGTATAATACCAACTGATCCACAATAGAAGAAATGGAAATTACTCAACAATTAAAACAGAGTAATTCCCCCTTTTTTTTTTTTTCAAACTTGCAGCTTTTGTTGTTTGGCTCATTAGTGTTTCATTAAGAGGAAACAGTACATGAACTCTGATTACTATAGGACAAATTTGTGTTATCTCTGGTCGTAACATGCTTTCTGTGTTTCTCCCATATATATATAATTGATGTCTTATCAAGTAGTACTACTTATGGTAGTTTCTGTGTTGAGGGCAACTTTTCTATTCTCACTTTCATGGTCCCTTTTGTAATGCCTAATTCACATTATTAGTGGAAAATTAATGCAAGCTAAGACAATGCAAGCAACAGAGACAGGAAGTAACACCAATAAGAGCTATCAGCAAAGAAAAATAATAGTAAACAGAAAATAAAGTTAAATACATACTCTCTTAGTTCAGTGTTCATGTGTTAAGGAAGGAACAGAATTCAAACTTCTACCACAAACAACTAATCAGAAACATCCAGACTGATGTAAGTTGTCATGGTGATCAGCCACTCTTTGGAGATAAGCCCCTGACTGCTCTGCAGACCAGAGTACAGGCAACAATAATTCACACTGCTGTGTATAAAAGGGTCTCAAAATTTAGGGAGATGTCTTCATTGAGCTTTGATAAAAACTCTCTCTCTTTTGTTAATTAAGTGTCCTCTCTAGTATGTCCATCTTCCCTTGTATATAATTTGTGGCTCTTTGATCTAGCATTACTAGGCCATGGGAGACAGTAAAGCTACCCTCCTTTTCTGACTCTTAAAGACCTGGCAGGCACCAATGTTAGAAAGTGATAGTCTTTTTTTAGGGAAGTGATCATGCTATTTCTGACTTAGTGTTTGGATAGGCCATTGCAGAATGCCTGGCTTTGTTTCTGGTGGCCTTTATGCAGTACTGATGACAAGAACTAACAGAACTTCCAGTGAGATGGAAAAGAAAATAGCACATTTCTTTCTTACTTTTTCAGTGTGTATGAGACATGATAAGCGTAAAAAAATGGTGAATGAATGGGCTTCCAAATCTTAGAGATAAAGTGTTCCTGTGCCAAAACATTATTCAAATATGATGAAAATTGTCTCCAAAGATGATGTAGGTGGCAGAGAGACTGATAGCCCTATTCACAACACTTCAAACTCCCTACCAAATACAGTTAAAAGATAACATGACACTGGTTTGACATAAATTGCTGCAGACTATACATTTGTCATTCCATTACTAAACAGAAACCAGGAATTATGGGTTAACATGCTTCTTATTCAAGTATGTCTGAGAGATTTTAAATGAGAAAATAAATGAAACAGTCAATACTACTTATATGATTAATATAGGATCTGGTTTGGCTGATTTTTCAAGAAATTGCTTGTTGGACATCAGAGTGTTGTCATTGTGTAACAATTAAGAGATTATGGCTGTGAAAAGTCCTTTCAATGCCAGTGAATCTGACAGTGAGGCAGCATATTTGAGAAGCATTTGTGTTTACAGTGGAACTGAATATGCACTTTCATTTTACTGATTTGATATTTATAGAAAGCAGTTGAAGAAGGGGCTCCAGCTCACTTTGCAACAGTTCCTGATGCTATATCATCCTCTTGTATTAACCATGACCGTGTTCTGAAAGCAACTTTAACAGATCTAAGTATGGACTCAAGTATAGCTCTGTCAAAAGCAGTCACGACTTCAAGTATTAACCTTCTTAATACTAAAAAGCATTCATAGGTTCTTTGTATCAGATAATTTGTAGAGTGCTCCTTTTCTATGGCTTTGTGAGCAAATTAACCTGCAAAGTATGGAGAGATCACATAGAAGCAGCAAACATTACGGAAATTCTGCATAACACAGTGGAAAGACACATTGTGAAAAGGTTTTACTGTCAATGCTAGCAGATTTTTTATAATCTAATCCTTTGCAGAACAGTTTTAAATTCCCAGGGCAATATAATTCATCTTCATGCTAAAAAAGAAGTCAGTAACATGAAGTTTAAATATGTATTGTTTTTCTTGCATCTGTATATGCATGCTGGAATATAGACCTAAGCAGTCATCACCTTCACATGTGTCAGCTTATCGTACTTGTTGAGAAAAACAACCTTGGGATTTTATTCTGAACACGGCACAGTTTAGAGATGAGAACACATCTTACCATCAGGAAAAATTCTGCTGCCTTGAATAAGAGAAACTAGCAGGTTGGAAGATGACTTTTCTCATAAAGTCTTTGATCAAAATCCTAGAATAAGCAAAATCAGCAGGGTAAATGTAGCCGTGACCCAGGATGATATCCCAGATAATAACTGTAAATATTTACAGCTTACTAGAGAAGCTGGCTTTGAGCTCTAAACTTACACATACAACTTGCAAGAACAAAAATCTAATCAGAAACAGGAATGCTAGCATTTTTGTTGTTTAGCTTTTGATTAGGTATCTTCACCCAATTTTCTCACTGGGAATTTCCTTTGTAGCCAGTGGAGCAAAATAGGATGGTTCAGACATGCATGATGTAAAACCAGTTCATTTAAAAAATGTCTGTTATAATGGATGTTTGGGGTGAAATAAATTTATTCAATTATTTCCTGTGGTTTTGTGCTTTTAAATGTTAAACATTCATGATTCTCTTTGTTCCTGAAAAATATACTGGCTGGAAGGGGTAATAGGACTTACCTAGTGAGTAGGAATTCACGCCTCATTTCTATTGTCCACAAAATGTAAATTTGCATAGATGAAAGTGACTAAAGCTATTTTTCTTATGGAATTTTTAGTAAATTTCTTCTACAAATTTTAAGACCATCCTGGAAGTGAATGTGGTTGTCAGGATAAGTTTGCAACAGGACTAAAATTTTTTGTCTGCTTCCTGGAGTAAAAGAATCACTGGAACCCTTTGCAGTAAGACCTCATACAGGGCAATCTATAGCAGTCTCACCACTGGCAGCTCGGGTAGAGTCTGTATTCCCAGAGCTTTCCTTTCCCAGTAATACAGACTATCAGGTAAGGCAGAGTAGGACAGTTTTCTATCCCATCACAAAGCACTTCTAGAGAAAAAAATAAATTAGAGCTCTTTCAACAGAATAGAAAGAGCTTGAAAGTAAAGATCACATCTGGCAGATGTTATCAAGATAGAAGAGTAACCAAAAAGTGGACCCAGGATTCAGATATTACCTGCTTAGTTATTCAGATTCTGAGCTTTTTCACAGATTTTTTTCTAGAATGATTCAGATCACCAGACCAGGTTAAATTCTGGTGCTTCAGATTTCTACCTCCCCAAGTTTTCAGAAAAAAAAAACCCAACTTTTTAAACATCTGTGTCAGAGAACTAAACTCTTAAAGACAAGTGTTAAGCAGCACTAGCGGAGATACTGAAACTAGAGTAAGCAAAAAAGGCTGGATTTGTCTGACCAAATTAGACATCTGCAATAAGTATGCTTACTGCCAAAGAGTGTGTCAGTTCTCTTCCTTGTCAGAGAAAGAGGCTTTGTAGGGTACATCACGCAGGAACAATCAAAAATAGGCCACTGAATCTCAGAAACACCTCTCTTTCTGTCACCTGGGGGGAAAGCAGGCATCACCTCTTCATATCCAGAGGCCTTTATTGTCAAAGACTATGGTTGGTCAGATTAGAGCAATGTAACCCAGCGGTCAAGAAGGAGCAGAGAAGTCCTTACTCCCTCTTTGTCTGAGCTGCTGCAAATAAAACAAACCATGGCCCAAGTCTGACATAGCTCTTTGAAGCTGCTCAGACTTACCTTTCCCCTCTCTGGCCAGTCCATCTACCTAAATTTCAACCAATTATAAACTGTATACATACATCTTTACACAAATCCCTGGTTCACTGCTTTCTTCTAGGAAGAAGAAAGTGCCAAAATGGGCACTTTTATTTTTATAGATCTCTGGAGCCCTAAAAAAGGAGCAACGAATGCATCATTGAGTATTATTAAGAAAGGGAACAATTTTACTCCGAAATCATCAGATGTTGTTTAAAAAGAAGATTACTAAATACAGAAAGCTTTTTTGTTCTTACTATGCACATTTAGTATGTGTATCATACTTATATTTATATATTCACATATATTTATTTAAAATATAATTACATATATTCATATAATCTAGTTAATTTTCTAGAAATCTATTAATAGACTATGTTTACATAAATATATTTATAATATAAATTAAGTATATCTAGTATGCATATTTAGTATTTAATGAGCATTTGCCTCATTAGTAAATACTCTCATCTCATTCAAACATGCTTCTCTGTATGGTACTGTACTATAAATCAGTAGCATAAAAAATCTCATGCAAGTCCAGAGATATTTTTTTCTCATTCTCTTATTCTTTTACCTTTCTTAAGGCACAAAGTAGCCCTAAGAGGCTGTTAGAATCACAAACAGATAGGTTTTAGAGCAAAACTCTTGCTTTTATATATTTTTCTTGTTGCAAAATATATTAAAATAATAAGAATAATCTTTCACAGCATAGCATGTGTATGTATTTTTGTGTTTCTAAACAGTGTAGTGAAGATACGTATATATACATACTAATGCTACCTAAATATAACAAGAGAAATCACAAACTGAAAACAACCAAGTGCTCAGTTAATAAAGCCAGGAGCATCAGGTGTTCAAAGTGAAGTGCTGGGTTTGAGCATAGCTAAGAGGGAATGTTTGCTTAAGACTCACCTGTACACAGTTTTATACATGGACTCCTTGAACATGCATGGGTTCTGGTGACATTTAATGTCCAAAGCTTTATTTTTCTTCACTTTGAAGAGTTCCATCTCTTTTCTTGCTCCTTTTTTTTTTTTTTTTTTTTTGTAAGAAGGATGATGAGGTCTTGTGAATGAAAAGGATGACTCTAGCAGAGCAGCTGTTTGATGAATGCAGACTTTTATTTCAACGTGCACAATGGTGCTCACAGGGGTGAGGGTAAGGATTCTCAAAGGCATAAATGGGAAATAAGCAGAAAGTTTTATTGCCTTCCATTGGGTTCCTAAGAGCCTTTGTTGACTTGCCTTCTTAAATTTGGGTAACTGCATATGTTAGTAAATACAAACCTGCAATCTACAGAAGGAGCTGTTTATAATGAGGTGTTTAGCAAAAAGAAGGGTATAAAGCAGCAATTTTACAATGTCTGAGTTGAAAAGAAATAAATAAATCCCAACCTTTTTTTTTTGCTAGCTTCTCATCTCTTATATTTCAAAAACAAAAGGGAAGAGAAAAGTACTGAGTGCAATTCCTGTTCTAAAACACCTCATTCATGCAGCAGATCAGTGTAAAATAATACTCACTGCTTATCTGAGCTGCTACTAATTACTGTTTAGATACCATTTAGATAATTTGAAAATATATAGACATCATCTTGTAGAATGTGGCAGGTTTTGGTTTTGATTTTGATATGTTTTGATATTTAATTTTCAATAATGAAGAGTTTGGGAAAAAAAATAAAGGAAACCATGCCAGGCTGTAGAAATATATATTTGTTTCAATGTGAATTTTGGAATTTGGGCACTGTCAATTGCTTCATGAGGTCTTGGAATTTTCTAAAATGAAAAATCCTACATTTTGACGTTACACAAATCATATGCCAGAATTCTCTGGGGGACACAAGGTGTGGACTGAGGGGCATCCCTTCCAAACAATGTAATTGGAAAAATAGCTTTAAAAAGTACCTCTCTGTACTGTCTGAAAGAAAACTGCAGCTCCTTTTACAGGGAAAAATGAAAACCAGATAAAAAACAATTCCCTCCCCTCCTCTTCTCCAAATGTATGTAGTGTATAGTTTGTAAGAAAAAAATGTAAATTTACATAGGCTTAGCTGTAAGACAACAGAAACAAAAGAATTTATTAAAAACACATGCTATTATCATTGCAATTAATTTTGCATATAATTTGTTTCCTTCAAGTGTATACCTTCAACATTTCATACGGGGAAAAAAATAAAGCTCATTAGCATTAGTGAGCCATTTACATTCTTCATGCTTTTTAGCTTAAAGCTGTCCAGTCTCAGAGATTTCATCTATTATGAATATTTCTATTCTTCAGCACCATGATAACCACATTTTATCACAGTACATCATTCAAACAAAAGGGTAGATTGTAAGATTTTTCCACACACATTTTTAATAATCTGTTTTCAAACAACTCTTATTATAAAACACTTTATGTGGAATATAAGCTGTAAAATAATAGTCACTGCATATCTGAATTTGTACTAAATGTTTTGTATGTTGCATCTAGATAATTTAAAAATATAGAGACATCATGTTGCAATTTCATGAGGCAGTCAAATTCACCATATTTTGTGAATATATTCTCTATATTTTGTCTTATTTTAATCTGTAGCTGTAGGCCTTCCTATTAGCAGCTTTTCCTTTTCTCTTTGGTTCTTATTTTATTTTATTAGTAACTTTCCCTCCTTTCTGTCAGCTTGACTTTATTTTACTTTATTTTTTTTTCCCTTTTCCATCCAATTTTGCATTATGGAGAAAGAAGTCTGGAAGCTTTTTGCTGACACACAGTGAATATAGAAACTGGATGGCAGAGGTAGTTGATCTCGTAGTGGTAATCATGCACAGAAATGGAAGAACTGCAGGGTGAACTTTTTGATCCATAGCATGGAGCTGTGCAATGATCAATTGCCTGTCCAAATCTGCTCTGTACTTATTATTTTTATGGAAATGTATCATCCCAGCTTCTGTTATGTATACTCAAGCTTTGCTCTGTCTCCACCCCTTGATGTTCCAACTATTTCTGTAAGATTTAATAAAATACCCAGAAAACACAAACACTAGGCCTTTTGAATGCCTGCATTTGGCTCTAATTGCAGCTGGAAAATCAGAGCTCCAACTCCACTTTCTGAGAAGTGGTATTAGAAAATTCAGATTGTGGATAGCTTAATGGAACTGGCCTACTTTTTAGAGCTATTTGTTTTGATGAGAGCCTGAGTGTAAATTCTGTGCAGAACACAGAGAGCTATTATGCAGTTAATTATGCACAAAGTAAACATGTACAATTGCAAACAGCAGAATGCCACCTAATAATGGATAACCTGAGATTTATGGTATGCATGCCCAGTCTGTAAAGGCTCCTACTCATGAATCTAAAATGAATGGAACATTACCCAAATGATCCAGAATGAAGGATTTAACGTATCTCTCTACCCTTATTGCTACTAATTCCCTGTCAGCAGATTTTTCATCTGGTTTTTATTTATTGCACATAAACACTACTCAAATGATTTGGTCATATTTAAGAACATATGGTCTGTGTTTCTGATTACTGGTTATGCACTTTTTAACCAATTGCTTGTTAAAGTAATCACTTTTTTAATTACACTGGTCAGCAGATAATGATTTTGCCTTCATTTACTTGAAGATTAACTGCAGCCAAGTAAGTGTAATGTGTATGTCCCTGGAAAAACAGGGCACATCCTTTTTGCACATATTCATTCTCTTTCTACGTAGGTGTTTTTATAAATGCGATTGAAGCCTACATTGATTCTTACTTCAGGTTTTTTGTGCCAGAGACTGGTCAGTGCTCAGATGCAGTTAGCACAGTTGTGACTGCATCAGAGCTCCTGCTAATGGGAGTGTTGGCTCACACACCACAATTAGCCCTCATCATCTCCACTGTGCCTCCTCTGCAATGAGAAAAGGGCTTCAAAAAATCATAACTAATTGTAAAGTAGCAAGAAAACCAGCTAAAGTGCTGGAGCAGCTTGTCACTAAAAGGCAGTTGTCATTGTCTCTTTCTGCACTTGGATTTCCTAGATGGTTTTTATTTTTTTATTTTTTTAAGGGAATAATAAAAACCAAGCCCCCAGACCCTGAAACACCTTTTGTAACTTTTCTGTATGGGATCTGTGACATGGAGGACAAAATATTTTGCATGTTTGAGTAGGTCACCGCATCAATATATATGCTGGAAATAATGCTCACATGGCTATCCAGTCCTCTTTTCCCTTTGGATTATAATTAATTGCATGTAATGTCCTGCTAAAATCAGTTTTTTGTTCCTTTATACATGCTTCTTGACTTTTTTTCTTTGCTGTTTTTTAGGTCCTGTTAAAATATTTCACTGATTCAATTGCATTGTGAAATCCCTTCTTCAGGGGTATTCTAGGCAAAGAAAATACAAAAGAAGTGGAAAAAATTATTCAGGAATGTGTGCATCAAAAGCTTTATCTACATTGCTAAATAAACCAGATGCAGGGATGGGTTTGAGGATGTGCTCTGTCATCATGCCTGTTATTTAATTGTTATCATGCTCCCAGTCACAGCTTTGGCACCAGAATTTTCTGAAACAATGTCTGGGTAAAATTTGGGCCCTAGTATGTCTCAGAGAGCTCTCATGAGCAATATGCAGTGTAGCAATTCTGCCCTGTACAATCCTCCAACAGTACCCAGTAAGGCTGGCATCCTCCAGCACTGCCATGTGCTCACACACAGGGTACACCCAGAGCCCCAAAAATCCCCCATTATCTGGCAGTGAAACACGGGTAGACTGCAACACAGATTTCTCTGTAATCTAGACACGTTCAACTGGAAAAAACCCATATAGATATGAGAAGTATGACTTAAGGTGGCTGAGGCTCAGGGAAAGATGAATACTAAGTGCTGTGTAGTGTGGATACAGCTAAGCCAAACAATTTGCCCAGAGACTGGACCCTGTCCTTGTTTTATTTGACAGCAAATATTGGAATTCCATGAAGAGAGATGGAAATGCTGTGAGATATTCTTGTCTACAGGTGGATGGATGGAGGGATGGAGTACGTATCAAATGTAATGAATAGATTTTTCTGATGTTTAGAGAAGGACAAATGATGTTCCCCTATGAAAAAAACATGAGGCTTAATTAAAAGCTGAGGTGTTGGGTATTTTTTTTTTTTTAAGCAGCATATTCCCCTTATACATCACTGTAATTCTACTACAAAAGAAATACTATTATTATTAATATTGCCCAAGCTGAAGTGACAGATGTGTTGGACTCTGTGATTCTCCTCATATAGATCACATCAGGAAATTCATTTGAAATAGTGAAGGAAGTACTGTGGTGATGTGAGATACATTGCTGTTGGCACACAAGCTAATTCAGAGCTAGCTTGTACAGTTCTGCCTTTGACTGCAATTCAGACATGCTTGCATACATTACACTGTTGATGTTTGAGCTACTTAGGCACTGTTGGCTTTCCAAACATTTTGTTATGACACCCCCTACCCCTGTAGGTAGAGGGAAAGATGCTGTACAGCCACACTTTCTTCCAAGCTGTTCATTCTTATTCCACATCTGACAAAAAAAAAAAAAAAAAAAAAAAAAAGGTGAACAACACTCCCCCCACCCTGCAATAAACAATATCAGCCAAATCCCAAACCACTCAGTTATAAAGTTATAATATTAGTAGTAAAGGCATATTTTGTGAAATTAAGAAGAAATGAAATGGACTGGACAATTAGTAACCACAGAAACAAACCCCAAAGTAAGCAAATAGGTATGTCTGCTCTCTTCTGGGCCACTAAAGGTTGTAGGTCACTATTGTGTACTGCATTGCATTGTTCATTTTTACTACTTTGATGGTCCTGCCTTCTTTTCATGAATTTTTGCCAAATCCATCCTGCCACCTACATTAAGGGGTTATTTCCTTACTCTGCGTAAGGGAGGGAGGGAAGCGCTGCTTTCATCTTTAGGAGACAGTAGTGGGTTTTTTTCCCCTCCCTCATTTTTTTTCTCACTTGTCCTTCTGTAATTAAAGCTAATAATTCACTTGTTCCTTACCAGCATTTTTTGCTTGCATAGCTCTTTAAATTTTTTTTCTCCTTTCCATTAACAGTTTTATCTTTGATTACTATTCCTTTCCTCTAGATCAGTCTGCTTTCACATCAGATATCTTGTTCCTGTCACTGCAACCTGCTGTGTGAATCAGGTAAGCCTGGTAAGATACCTTTACAGAGCAGCCTTGATTGTGTTTGCTGAGCTGTGAGAAAAACAAGAAGTGTAAAAAAAGAAACAACTGACTTAGAAGCTTGCTTGTGAAAGAATCAGCCCCTGCTGAACCTACAATACAGAAAAAGAAAGAGAACTTTACACTTAAATTTAAAGAAACTTAGTGAAGTCTCGTGCTGAGAAGAAACCATTTCATGTTGTTAGCTTGATCTTAGTAGTTTTTTTCTGTCTAATGCACTGCTCCAGCAGTATGTTACACCCAGTTTGCATAGAGGTAAATGACAGCACGCTGCCCCAGGCACTGGGGAGTCAGGCCCTTACACTTTACCAAGGAGTTGTGGAAGCACAGCAGCCACCCCAGCAAGGCTGAGACTCCACTGCAGCAGCCAGGCTGACAGGAGGGCATACAGCTGCAGAAAGCCTCCGGGGCTGGAGGGACCTCTGATCTTAAAGGCAGCTTTGCAGCTGGAGCAATTATTACTGCCACACATCCAACTGGATGTGAGGGTGGTGGCTCCCAGCCTGAAGCCTACAATCAGGCATCCTCTGCTAATTGGGAGCACAGGAAGAGGAGATCAGAGAAGTTAATAAGCGTGAAGTCAGTGCTGTGGCCAGTTAATAGCAATACTCTTTTCTTGTTATGCCCATGAATGTGTTACAGAAGTATTGGCAAATCTTATCCTGCCTGTAGGGAAGTGGGTGGCTGACATGGAATAATAAAGACTCTTTTCTTTTAGTTGCTAGTTTGAAGACTGCTCAGACTAGAAATGGAAAAACTGTACCAGATGATGGTCTCTCTGATGGCAATCAATAGTCTTGAAGTATTTATTTGCTAGCAGGAGTCTGTCTCATGAAAATTCCCCTTTAGCAATAGAATTACTTGCATTTTAACAAATCAGGCCTGGGGCATGGGACACCTTTGTGTCTGTCAAGAATGAATGCTTCTGATGGTCTTGCTGTTTCTGCCCTTTTCATTCCCTGAGAGTCCAACAGAAGTCTGCAATAAATCTTGGATTAGGACTGAACTAGGAATGCCTCCCTGCTATGAAAAGGAGCTGTCAAACAGTGGTGGAAGATAGGGGAAGTACATATCTTGAATGAGAGGATTTAGCAACTGTATTGAGGTTCTAGAACTGGAGGAGGTTTGGTGTTGGGCCAAAATATGGTCAACAAGTAGATGTGGAAGAAGTCAGGTAATTGCTTAGCCATGAGCTTTCTTGTACTGTAGCTGCCATCAAATTGTGCTTTGGGGCAAATATATTTTCTTTTATCTGACATTCCCCCTGTGAATTCTGGGAGGTCAGCTTTGGACTTGAACAAACAACATCATTTATTTGTTTGTAACTTCTGCTAGTTTCACCATCTGGCATGAATTATACTGCACTGAACATGTTCTGTCTTATCAAATTTTATTATCACTTTGTGCTTATCCAGTAGTTTATCACTTTGCAACTGCTTGTGTAAAAATAAGTAAAGCAAGAAAATAAAACTATTAGTGGTTTGAAAACCCTTTAAAATCTTGTTGCAGCCATTTCTGCAAACACCTGAGGCTTGGATCCTTGTTTCAAATACAGATAACTCTAATATTCTTTTTATTGTCTGTATAGCTTTATTGTACTATACTGTGTTTTTATGACAAATTAAACATCTTTGGTTTTACCAAGCAATATGTGCCTTTTATTTTTATTCAACTTATTTGTCTCTAGTTGTAAAGGATTATTTATTTCTTGCCTTTTCCTCCTGTTTTTTTTTTTAATATAATTTGATTATTATCAAGTTCTAGATTTGCTGCCTCAATTCTTTCTTATTTTTAGGGTAGTATAATTTTTTTAAACATGGTTTAGTGCTTTATATTAAATATGTGGTTTTCATTTACAATTTATTTCAAAATCATATCTCTGATTTTTTTTTTCTTCTCTGTCTCTTTTGCCTTTTCATTCATTTCTTGAATATGCTGTGTTTGTAGTGCAGAACTTAAGAGCTGACTACTTTCTTTCTTGCCCCTGTTGGCTAACCCTGGTCACAGTAAGTTGATTTATTTACATTTGCAGGTGTTTTTTCAGGATCAAATCCTTCACACTGTATCAGATAAGTGTCTGAACATCATGAAAATAATAAACAGAAGAGATTTCACTCATAGCTCAAAAGTGTTAGGGAAAACTACTTTCAAAAGGCACTTTTGCAAACCATTACATATAACAGTTTGAAATCTTTGAAGCATCTTAAATCTGGTAGCTTTAAATTTCAACTCTCACTTCTAGTTTCACCTTTTGAAGCTTTTTTGGCTTTCACATAGATGTTTTACATCAATAAATATTTAAGTCTGACTCCTCATGTAAAAAAAAAAAAAATTCTTTGGCAAAATCTATGAATAAGAAGTAGTTGATCTAACCTGATGATCAAATTGCAAACAGTAAGGATGCACCAAGGCAACAAACCTTGCCCATGATACTAAGACAAAGGTAATAACTGAATATTTATTTATTCTCTCATTAAATCATGGAAATATTGTGCCCAGTTGCTTCTGTTTAAAGTGCTTTGACCTACAGCACCACATAATCTCATTCTGCCTTGGTGAATTCAGAAGTGGAGCAGAAGTGGAGCTGAGATGGTCAGTACAAAGCACAGTTGTATACTTATTCCTCAAGAGAAATATGATGTTAGCCACAGACATTTTCTTACATGGCTGCAGTATTAGCTAATTTTTTTCTGTAACACTGCAGAATGGAAATCAAACTATCTAAATCAAAATTTGGTAAATCTTCTACCACATCCAGACTTGAGTCACTCTGGCCAAAACATAAAAATCCTTGGACTTATTCTGATGGCATAGAGACTATGACCAGAAATGTGGCCTCCCAGGAATGTGAATGGCAAACTGTCTCCTTACAGACAAATCCTGAAGGAAGCTATAAAAATACTGTACTTAGTTCTAAAAAAAAATTTACAGTGCAGGTGACTAAATAAAATTGGATAAGTCTGAATCTTCATTAATTAATCAACAGAAATTTTTATCAGTTCCTTCTGTCAAAAAGGAATTTGAAAGAAATTTTGGGTTCTGCTACTCCTCAGTTAAGTGGAACATCTGATGTATAGATACAAAAGTCAGGAGAATGCTTACATCTCTTGTGATTTTCCAGGTAAAATTATGTTTGAAAAAAGTCATAACTTTATTAGTTTTGAATCTCAATAAACTAATCAATTTACTCTTACAGTACAAGAAGGGGAACCCTTTGTTATTCGACAATGAGCTTTTTGCTTCCTTGGAGGCTTTAAATTTGTATTTTTAAATAACTTTTAGAGTTTAAATCTCCTTGATAAGACTCCCTTTCCCAAACCAGTATCAAAGGGGTCTGAATGTTGTGAAGGCTTTTTTGACTACAGGTCTTGATACTGACAGCCAGGTTTGATTTTGGGTTTGAAACATATGGATCACGGGTAAAGGGAGAAGTCACTAGAAGTATGGAAACAGCTGTAAACTAAATAAAGCCAAAAGGAGACTGAATGAATTTTCTTGGAAATATTAATGCTTATGCCAGACAAAATATTCTTAGAATGAGCATTTCTACGCTGCAAAACACATCAATTTTGTTTTCATAGCAAGACCAAGACGTGAGGAGTTAGTAAATAACAAGATTTATACACAGATCTCCTGTGTACTGAGTTGGACAATCACATTATTGATTGACCACCATGACGGCACTAAACCTGAACCTCCTCAATGTCATCATCTGTAATCATCTCTTGATTAGACACTCTGAAGCACCACAGCCAGGATCAGGTAGCAGGAGACAGTTCTGATTGAGCAAATCAGTTTGGAAAGGGTCCCTGGAGAAGAATTTCATTTTCCAGGCCAGAATTATCATCTCTGTGCCTTTGAATCTATACTAATAACATAATGTGGGAGAAAAAAATGTTTCTCATGATGAAATAAAACATCTGTTTCCTCCCTTTCCTCTGGGTTAGGTTTATCAAATTATGAGCTGAGTATTACACAGCTCTTTTGCAGTGAGCAAAATGGACTGATAGAAGATAGATATTTTTAATTCTTATATTATCTGCTGTAGGACTGTTGACATATGTAATTATTTAGCAACATATTTGAAAGGGCTTTTAAAACTCCAGATAACATGAGATAATTAGTGTCCCTTTACAGAAAAGTAAATCCCATACCAACTTCACACAACTGAAACTAATAATATTATGGTAACTCTGATCTTCACAGATTCTGTTTGTGGCTGGAGCTGCAAATCAATGATTTCCCAGACTGCGATGCTCCTCTGGAGAAAATAAAAACCAAAACAGACAACAAAACAAAATCCCTCTAAAATTTACTTCAGCAAATTAAATTTTGTATTAAGCTGTTGATGACAGTCAAGAAGGCTGATGATTTTATTTTGCTTGGGCTGAATTATACCACTGTTACTCTTTAACACTGGAAAGAGCGAACACTCAGAGAACTGAAATAAAACCATTGGGAGTCCTTGCAGACTGAGGCTGGTATCAGATAACCAGATGCAGTGGTACTGGCTTCATCCCATCAGTACACAGGTGTGCATAATGTCTCTCTTTGAAAGGTTAAAAGTGGTAGAATATCAGGGCAGCTGCCCCTGGAGTCTCCCTGTTTATTAGGATAAAGGGGAAGCTCTGGGCCCTCTCTTTGGATTCCATCAGTAAAGCCTGTTATTAAAACTCCCCCAAAAAGTAGGTGCTTTAAAAATAATGTAAATACCCACAGTCATGTATCTGATCTTTCCCTAAAAGCTCATGATTCCTGTAATATTTTGAATGGTACTTGACATTATTTTCCCAAGTCTTTCCAAAATTGTCCCTATATCTATATAGGCCATAATGTTTTTCAAAGCTGCTTTTTTAGGGTTTTTTTAGTTGTTTTGTTGGTTTTATTTTTTTGATATTAAGTGATCTCTTCCATAAGTCTCCTGAAAATCAATCATAAATTGTGTTTTGAAATTATTTACTGGGTGGCAAGAGGTTGTATAATGTTGTATAGTTCTTTCTACATAGGAATGGAATAAAGCAGACATTGTTAGCAATGGGCTTGACAGATCTATAAAGAATGCAGTCATGGTTACCAAGCAAAGAAATAAAACCTCAGTATGAAGCTAGAAGTATCAATGCAATGAGGAAACACCCACAGGAAGTGCCCAAGGTCCCACCCCCTAAACATGGAGTGTGTACAGAGTGTGATACTTGGGACTATCAGGCAAAGTATGGTCTGCATTGACCTATCTGGGAAATCCTTCCAAAAAAGTTGGAAATGGACATGCCTGGTGGTTCCTAACTGAACCTGTGCTATTCAACTACAGGAAAATTCAGTCAGCTCAGAAGAGTTTCTGATAGGTGCTCACACCCAATTAAGGATTGTTCCTTACTCAACACAGTGATAATCTAGTTTTTCTCCATATTGACTAAGGTGCTACTCCCTCTCACTTTGCAATGCTGGCATTGCTAATTTACATTCCATCAATGGTCAATGAAAAGGAGACAGTCCAATCTTTATCTGCTGGGAAATCTGGGATAGGATCCTGTGAAACAGTTTGAGTCATTGCTATGCTTGTCTGTTCATTTCTGCTTGTTTTTCTGGTGCCAAAGCAATTTGAACTGTGGTTGTGTTCACACAGCACTATTTAAAAACAGGTGTGAGAATTGCCTGTAGCCAGTTAGTATGTGAATCCTCTGTGGCCAAGGAATTCTATAGACACCCTGTTCCTTTATATAAGGTGTTCTGGCATACTGAACTCTGCTTTTGCTGTATGTACTACCTTCATCAGCAAAGTTTAATGATTAAGGGTTCAAGATATTTTCTCTAGGTATTTCATGCTTTCGTAACACAGACACAGACACACACAAACCCCCTACAAGGATTTGAAAAAGCCCAAACGTACCACAGACAGGAAAAGTTTATGACCTCAAAGGTACTCTTGGAGTCTTCATAAGCAAAAAATGCAGTTATAAACCCTGAATCCAGGTTTTATATCTGTACCTCTTCACAATGCAACATTAACTCATAAGGTCAAAATGACGGCCTGAAGATCTCACCTGACCTATTCAATGTCTCTGTCCAGCCCATTGCTGTTGGCAGGGGAAATGACTGACCAGATAACCCACCAGACACCAGGACTGAGGAAAATCCTTCAAAAATTACTGGTACCACATTGCACCCCCATCGAATCAATATCTGTTGTCTTCTTATTTTACATGTAGGAGATTGAAAAATTGTTAATTTAGTGCCACTGTACCAAGGCATATAACCTCTGTGAGAGAGAGCTTTTGGTGCATGTAGGGAATGTTGTTAGGAGAGGCCTCCAGGCAGGCTGTAGGTTTGGATACAGCAGGAGTTGTGTGGTCTGTGGCAAAGACTGCACAGTACCTATAAGACTTCTCAAGGGGGTGGCTTCAGTAAAAAGGAAAGGTTTACGGACAGAGAGAAGGGAGACAGGCAATTGCAGGAATATCTAGCAAGAGAAAGTCAGTTTTCTCCTACTGTGTGTGGGTTGTGTTGAGATAAAATCAAATTCTGCAATTTCTTGGTTTTTTTCTTTGTGGAGGGAGGAAGAAAAAGTAGCTATTGAAAAATATCCAAAAAAAGTAAGCTGGTTTAGTGAAGGAAAATAATTAACCTATGATCAGAATGAATTATCTGAAAAATCTCACGTTTGCTTCTACAGATGTTTAATCCTCGTATTGCCTACAGAAGTCTCAAAACTATTCAGTCTTAGTCAAATGTAATGAGATTTTTGGATAAGAACTGTTGACAGGATTTTGGAAGAAAAATATTAGTACTAATATTAATCCTTTGCTTAATATTATGGATATAGATTGCAACTATTGAAATAAAAAATATGCTGTAGTGGGAATTTGTTAAAGTGTTATAGAATTGTATTTTGTATCATACAAAAATATAGAAAAAACTAACAAAAAATGATCTAATACTGTGTGAGGTCACTAACACATTTATGGTGCTCCATATAAGGCTTTCCAGGTGGTGATGCTAAAACCAACATTAATTTGTCACTGGATGCTAGATTTATTCTGGCTTCATAGATGTAGAAAAGAGACATCTGTTTAAAATAATTGCTGTACACAGACAGCAAAGCTATTAAGCTACTCACAGTTGGAGCCCATTGGAACAAAATTCACAGGAATCTACAGTTTTGTTAAATTATTTTACATTACCTTTGACCTAAAAACTTTTTTTTTCTAATGAAGAATAATTAATTATTTTTGAAATAGCAATAAGCTCGCTCCTTACAATTACATAAGAAAGAAACAAATCCCCTAAATGCCCTGATATTCAACAACACACACACAACTTGTATCAAAGTGAATTCCAGGGTGTTTCCAAGTTTTTCTGTGGTTTGTAATAAATACTCAAATTAATCTTGTCTAAGAGTTTTGCAGAAGTTGTGTGCCTGTGGTTCCCTGAATTAGAAACTTGAGGCATGTTCTCTCATTATGTCACAAATATGAAAAAATATGACACAGCCGTACGTGGCATAACAGAATGGGGACAGTATAAATCAGTTTAACTGAGCCGGTGTTTATTTTTTTGGAGGGAAAAGCAAACAAACTTCAGATTCTTGTAAAGTCTATGTGGAAAATTTTTATGTTTCCTTTTTTCCATTCCAATTATATGATTTCAAATTTGTTTTTCACTTGTCTCTTACCCTTTATCCTTCTCTATTAGTAATTTTATTTTATTTTGTTTCTCCACTTTGCTATTGTGGGAGACAGTTAGAAAAAAAGACAGTAAAGCAGGAACAATTTGAAGAAACTTAAAATTAA
This sequence comes from Haemorhous mexicanus, assembly GCF_027477595.1. Classification (NCBI taxonomy): domain Eukaryota; kingdom Metazoa; phylum Chordata; class Aves; order Passeriformes; family Fringillidae; genus Haemorhous; species Haemorhous mexicanus. The sequence continues at coordinate 74,412,554 of NC_082343.1, forward strand.
AAAAGAAGATGAAAACAAATAAATGCAACATGGTCTCAAGTTTCCTAAGATAAAACACTGCTATGGAAGACAAAAATTTTATTCCCTTCTCAATGAAAACTCCTGGTGAGTTCTGTTTTGCCTAAGCAATTTCTAGCTGCTGAAGCACAGAACCATCAAAGGTGCTCAGCCCTAGGGCAAACTTACTGGAAAGAAGGAAGGAAATGCTAGGTCTCATCCATGGAAACCTAGAGTACTCAATCTGCCATTTTACTTCTGGTTTCTTGGAATTGTTCCACTCTCCTCTATAGGTTTGCTTGAAAGCACTAAAATAAGCAAATATTCATACTCTTACTTTAAAGCCATTGAGAGTTAAGAGATATGCAGATTGGATCTAAACATCTGGACAGAAACATAAAATCCAGTAACTGTGCAGCTAGGATGACTCTATTGCATCATAATCTCATAGTCACCATGCTCTTCAGAGCAGGCTGTTATCCACAAGTAGGGCTGTAATGTTGACAGTCACCTCCTGTGCTGTAGGAAGCACTGAAGCTTCCTCCTTTCCCTGAAATACTGAAATAGCTATACAGGACTAGGTGTATTAGCAGAAATCAAACAGATTTGTACTGCATTAGTAATGAAGTAATTATTATGATATGGACACTGTACCCATTACATATGGCTATAAATAGGCCAGATGTGAAATTTTGTTTTACTCCTGCGTTTTACAATATTTTGTGTATCTACTGCTTTACCTTCAGTACTCCATGCTGGGTTTTTTGCATGAGATTTCTTACTCCCACTTCCCTTTGTTGAAGAATGGACACATAAAGAAAGTGGGTGAAGCTATTTCACTTGAAATTGAAATCTGTAGTACAGAATTATTAGTATGTGCAGCTGGTATAAATCCATGTCTCTGTCCTGTAGTATGAAAAAAGCAGTGTGCTTCCCAAATCCCTACACCTTAACTCAGCTAGCTAGGAATTTAACACAGATTTCTTAGCTGTGTGTATGCGTTTGAGACTGCCACTTATTAATTAAGACTATTTACTGCAACTCAAGGGACATGGTGTGTTTTAAAGTCCTCATAAATTTTATCTTTGTGAGCACTTGTTTTTAAATCACCCTGAAAGCACAATAATCTTTATAGTCAATGTATGTATAAAATGTGAAGTTTAAATGTATTCTATTCCAGCTGGAGTGAAATCCATTTACTTTGCAGCTTGGCATGAAAAGAAAAAAAAAAAAGCAGATTTTAAAATATTCTTTCTTTGTCTGAAGGATTTTACCCAAATTTATCAGATTAGAGTGCAAGAAAAGGGAGATATGTCTTAAATGAAAATTAAATATAATATTTTTGGTGTTTAAAGGAAATGTCAAATAATGTCCAGATTTTTCAGGAATTATTAAAAGCTTCTGGTAGTGGTTTCTATTCATAAATATTCAGGGCAGCAGCTGTCTACTCTTCACTTTTCACGTCTTTATCTTTTCCGCACTGTTATATTCACAAACTAAGGGTATTACAATACTGCTGATCTGGATATTTTTTCTTACCAAAATCTAAGGGTATTGTGTGTGTCTAACTGGTACAAACCAGCACTCCACCAAAAAAGCAGCTTCAGCCACAATAGGGACTTGTCCTTAATCCCCTGCTGCCCACAGTGGGGAAACCACTGAGGGAACCACGCTGGGACTAAAGCTCTGGGGAGAACTAGGGAAAGGAAAGGCTCACCTAGATTATTCTCATGGTACGTGGCATCTCTCTGGAAGGGTATATAAAGCAGTGTGGGCAGAGTCAGGAAAAGCAGATGAAAGAAGGTAGAAGACAAATTTTGAGGCATAATTTCATAACGAGAATCAAATTATGGTAGGTATAGAATAAGAAGATTCTTATTTTAGTAATATTTTAATAAATATCATGGATTTGAATAACTGCCTGTGTAATAATGACCTACTAGAAATACACAGTGAAATCAAAACAATTCTAAGAGGAAGGTAGAAGTTTTTAACGATGGAAACACCTGGAAAGTATCAGAAACAGAGTGGAGGAGCTATTGTAGGATACTTTCTACTCGACAGCTCTACAGCTGGTCTTTTAGGATGTAGTCTTACCATGCCAAATATACAGAATTACAGATAATATTAAATTAGGCATGCAAGAATAATTAATATGAGTAAATCATAGAAGATTAGTCAGAAATTCAGATGCATTGCTTTGAAAGAGATGTAGGGTAACTGCTTTAATCAGATCAACCTGGTACTCCTAGCCTGGACATTATGAGAAAGCCACACACATATTCCAAGGAAAGATTCCTGTGTTTTTAGAGGAAATGTGCACTTTAACAATCGGTTGTTTTGACACTCTGTGGTGTATTTTATACTCTCCATGTGAAGAGGTGGCATTCTGTCCTGGAAGACCCATTTTCTGAGTCATTAATCAGCCAGAGTCTTTGGCTCCTGGAGAGTCCCATCTCTGCAGGTTGTCTTGTTTTCCACAGAGCTGGAAAACAGACTGAGCTCTAGTCAGGGAGTCTGGGCAGGTGGGGTTCCCACTCTTAAGAGAATGAATCCTCAACCTGGCGCTTGAAAAGAGGAAAAAAGCACTGCAAACATAAATCTCACCTGGTAGCATGGAAAAGTACTCTGATACACTGCACAAGTCACATTTTATGTATTTAAGGGAGGAAAGTTTTGACAGTTTGAGCAACTGCACTAACAAACATACATACTAATCAACCAGGTTCACCAGCTCAAGAGCACGAGACAATAATCAGAAATGTGCAGAAACCCTCTAGATACTGGGAGAAACCTGCCTTTCCAGAATGTAGGCCACCACTTTATACATAGGCTATTGCAGCTGCCAGGCAGTGGACAGCATTATAGCCCACAGCCAGTATGCAGTGAAAAGAAGCAGAAAGTTATATCTTTCTATTATTTTGCACATTGTGTTATATGCAGGCTGTTCCCTGGCCTCCCTCCACCCTGGATGTGCTCAAATGGCAGTGAGTGTTTTGGCAGGGAACACGCTGACTGCTGTCTAGCACACACCATCCAGTGAGAGCTATTTTTGTTATCTGCTAAAACTACAGCTTGGAAATATGTGCTGTTGAGACATTTTGCTGTTTGAAAATGCTCCAAGAACTGGTTCCGTGGCTGTAAATCAAGAATTATAATGTCATCATAATACCAAAAAACTTTTTTTTAGTCCCAAATGTGAAAATTTTATGTTCAGCTGACATGAATACAATATAAACTAGAGGGGGACATGAACTCTTTGGTAGTTTTCCCATGTATGATGCTAATATTTCACCACTGAATTTTGGTTTCTGAATTTTTGTTTCACTTACATTCACATGAAAATTCCCACCTGTCCACAGTACTTGAATTTTTTTTCCTGAGGACAGAAAGAAGGTATGAATTCTTGATTCTGCTTTAACTTAAAATTTCTTAAACATTGACCCATTTAAGAAAAAAATAGTTCTTTATATTCTTGGGGGTTCTTGTTGACTATGGAATGCTTACTTTTAAAATCTGCATGAAAACTAAAACTAGTTTTCTTAGCTTTGGAAGCTGGCAGAGAAATAAGGAGAGAGAAAGCTCATTATGCTGAGCTCACACATGCCCAGATACTTGGAATTTCAGTGGCAAACTCCTGACCTGAGACTTGAAGGACATGTAAATCCTCTCTGGATTTATGACCAGGTTTCCAACAACATTCTCTAATGCAAGTCAGAAATGTAAATTGTCAGAATGTGAAAATAACTTAGCTAATGCAGTATCAAATGGTACCATTAAAATTCATATGTGTGGCCTTCAGCTGAAGTCCACAGTCCAGAGATGAACATGTATCCCAGAGATGAGAACTGACTCCTAAACCTCCTGTTGAATGAGGAGAGCAGGTAGATTATGGCACCGGCTTATGCACATGTGCACATCTCTGCACCATTTTGCATGCAGGTGTGAATTTTTAGAGATGCTTATTGAAGTACATCCTCCTCCAGGGTGAAGGTGTCTTATTGAGCCCTGCCAGTAAGTTGTGCCTTACCTTTCAGTGCTAACAGCATGGCTGGGATCTGACCTCACTTCAACCCTCTGCAGCATTGACTGCCAGGCTGCAAAGATCATGATCTTGGGATCATGCTTCCAATTTTTTCCTCTCTTCCAAAGTACTGAAGTTTCTTTGGGCCAGATGGTGACAGAGCAGAATGGGAAGTAAGTACCAAAGGCTCACTTTCAGGAGATCACTTATTGTAGGTTTGTTCCAGGATAGTTTACATATTTAAAGGAGGATCTCCAGAAGGATGGAAATCCTTGGCTTTTCTTTCTAATTGAATGCTTTCACCCCCCCGATCTGCTGAGCAGTCACATGTCCTTTGCTTTGCAGATGATGTGGCATGGATATGTGAACTCTCTCTGGAAATGTAGATGCGCAGTTTCTACAGGTGTTTTTGAAGGTTGGCATCCTGATACTAAAGTGTTCATTCACTAATTTCCTCTCCCACTACAGACACACATATACACACACTTTCACTCTCCCTATCAAAGCAGTCCTTATATCCTCAGAATGCCTGACAAAGGATTTAACATGAAGCAGCAGTCACCCCAAGCCACGAACTGTTCTTTTAGAAATCTCACAGAACTGAACTTATGGTATACAGATGGCAAAGTCATGGTTTACAGAACTCAGTTGTGCTGATATGTGAAGCAGGTCTCAAATAGCTCAGCTGGCAGAAGTGGGTGCTTCAGCCATTCACAAAACAGCAACCAAAGTACTTAAACTTTATAGCCATGCTTAAATTACTAATATGAGCAGAGCCAGAGCAGAGGACTGGTATTTGCTCATCCTTGATGTTGGAAGAATTCCTGCTACGGCTTTGGCCCGAGAATTTGTCACCGTGCCACTCATTTCCAAGTGCTGCCTGGGAGCTCAGCACACAATCTGTGGAGCTTTCCCGTGAGTGTCTTGAATGTGGCCATGCTGCCTCAGAGACCCAGGGAGCTTCAGACTATGGATATTGCTCTTTTGTGACAGCCAGCCTCAGGGTCCTGAGCACATTTTGTGTCCAAATCTGGTTTACTCATCTATACTGTCCTGATCTGAATAGAAACAAAGAAATAGGGGAGCTGGAGCTTTAGACCCCAATTATAAGTCCTTCTACTTTACCTAAGACCTAATTTTGATGTCTTAAAATCTTTTTCTTGTGAACTACAATTCTATTACTAGGCTCAGGTAAGTGGTGTCAAGCAGGGTACCTAGTTGTTTCAATACTGTTTCAAACAATAGCATAGCTTGTCTCTTTTTGGGCCTCATTTGGGTCAGCAGAGAATCAATTGCAAGACTGAAGCCCTAGCATTCCCTTTGTGCCCACCCTGTAACACAATTCCAGATAAACCCAGCTGTTGAATATTTATCAGAAGAATTGGTCAAAGAATAAAATAATAATGAAGAAAGAAATGAAGGGAAGAACTGAACTAGAACATAGTTTAAAGTGTATCTAATCATGTCAGTATGGTTTATTACTCCTGGTTGTAGGGGCACCTTCTCCTCGCAGGGGAAATAATTATATTTATCAAAACTCACATACATAAAATTCCCAATGAAATTAATGAACGTATTCAATTCAAAAGAAAAACATGAAGTAAGAATTACACAAAGATACAATTTTGTTTCCTTCATGTTCAGTCTATCACCCCAGCACAAAGAGTACAAGATTTGCCCTACATCTCCAGGAGTCACCCCATGTCAAATGTAGCTCCTTTCACTGGTTTTTGTTTGGTTTGTGGGGGTTGTTTTTTGTGTTTTGGTTTTTTAAAGTTTTTTTTTTTTTTAGGTGTTGCTTGTTTGTTTGTTTTTGTGTAGTGGGTGTTTTTGCTTTAATTTGGAGGTGATCTCTGGCTGCATGTATTGACCAGGACAGTACAGGCTCTTTTCATTATTTACAAGATATTTTATCTGTTATAGAAACACCTAATTGCCTCTACATTTTCCTACCCTGAGGACTTCAGTTTAAGAATTGGAGCACAGTTTCACTGTAGCCCACAGCACAATTGCTCAAAGCCTAATGCTCACTGTCACAGACAATAGCTCCCAAGAGGCGGGGCAGCAATCCCTTATAAACAACAGCCTTGTGCTCACAGTAAAAATTAATTTCAGCTCTCAGAAGAAACACATTTCATGAAAGGCAAGGGATGTGAATTTCAATATTGGCAAATGAATTTGTATGGAGAAGTGTACTCCACCTCCCACTCTAAAATCCATTAGCAAAAGGTAAATGTCTGTATACAAAAAGAAAAAACAAGGTAGAAAAGATAAAGAAGGGAGAGAGATGTGCAGCCAAGAGATACACATGAAAAAAACATATATTAGGGAGTAGAGAATGAAAAAATATACTCAACGAGTTCAGAATAGTAAAGCAATGCCTGCTACTCTGCCTCTACTCTATATATTGGTTATTTGCACTGATAAAAAAGTATAAAACTTTTGAGTAAGAATAAGTATTTTGCACCACCTTTATATTAAGGGATGAGACTACCCCTTCAGATTTACTCTTGATCTGTGGATTTCCTATTTAATCTATGGAACTTAAAAAGATGTTTATATCTGTTATTGGTGTGCTTCCATCTCCTATAATTCCTGATTTATAGACCCTGGCAAAACAAAAGTGGCCTGAATTATTGAATGCTTTATTATGACATAATGTAATACCTTTACTATGCAGTAAATTCTTGTTTAATAGAGAATGTCCTTTATATTTCACTTGTAAAATCAAGAAATCTATTTTTTGAGCTTGAATTTTATGTTAGCACAGCATGCACAAGGGTCTTTCCCTTAGTCTCTGTTGCTTGCAGAATTATATGTAGAATCATATTTTTCACATGCTGTAGGACATCCAAATCGTTTTAGTCCTTCAAATTTTATTGAAGACTGTGAAGCTCCAGAAAGTGGCAGAAAATTCTAGCAGAGGCAGTACCCACCTCTACTTTGCTGGAGGTGTAAAATGGCAATTGAAATTTATGTTCTCTGTGTTTTGCCTGACTTATCTTTTGAGTTGCCTATAAGTTCAAGAAAAGTCTCTGTTTCAGTCAATGGCTTGGGAAAATTGGAAAGAGGAGGGGAAGTGTTAAACTGATACCAGGAAATGTTGTTTAGAGTTAATCTCCTTTTAAAATCTGTGGGTATATCAGCCTGTGAAAACTTTTGCTGTCAGGTGCAGCCAGATAAAAATCATACACAGAGGGAATTTATCATTTATTTTAGCTTGGCTGAATGATGATTTCATCGTATCACAGTTACTTTTTTTATAATGCATCTCTTCACTGTGAGAAGCAGATATTCTCCCTCTGGTATAAAACTGATAGGCAATAAATCTATTTAATATCTTGTAGTTCCGTGGGACTCCAGCTGAGAATTTTGCCAATACAAATGATGCTCCAGATCAAATTCTATGTTTGCTCATACTCACTGGAACATCAAATTTCAGTGGCAACCATCTTATAGTATACACACTATTAGATGAAAGCAGAAATGGAAAATATGATTCAGTGCAAATATAGTGGATCTTTTCCACAGCACTGTCTCCCTACTTATCCCATATTTTATCTTCCTCCTCTCACTGTGAGCAATGATTACTGGTGACTATTCACTAGGATAAGATTTTACTTTCTAAGATTATTTTAATTACAGTTTTGTGGTGTCTATATTTGCAAATGTGCATTAATACACACATGCTGGCTTTAATTATTCTTTTTCTTTTAATAAAAAGCCTTTTTTCCTCTCTGATGTAAAATTGTTTTTCCATCTTGTTTTGCAAGTGGGTTTAAGATCTCTAATACTATACATCTTTAAATAAAAAGCTTGTTTTATAAAGGACATGAAGTTACAGGGCTAGAAGCCTCTAGAGAAAAAAAAAATAAAGATAGAAATCATTCTTGGAGATTAGGGAGAAATTCAAACTCACAGAATTTATTTAGCTAATGTTTTCTTTACATTTAGAATTAGCATTAGGGTAGCAAGCATCTGTCCTGTACAAACTGGTGAAAGTACTCCTACCCTGCTATCCTTAGTGCAGCAACATAGGTTAGGATTGTGCATGGTAGACTAGCCTTTTGGACAGCTGTTTTTTATTTTTTATTTTTTCTCAGCCAAAGATGTAATTAGGTACTTTGGATAAGCCACTTCTTAGCTTAGGTTTCCACTTGGCAGGTTTGCATGGCAATGCTTTGGCAGTGCTGTGGGGGATGGTGTGGGCTGCAGGTGTGGCATCTGTGAGAAGTCACAGCCAGCTCCAACTGGGTCCAAAACAGACCTGCTGCTGGCCAAACCTGAGCCCATATGTGAGGCAGAGGGCACCTCTGTGCTGGCATTTAAGAATGGGTAAACCCTGCAGTAAGTACAAGACGAGAATGAGAAAATGTGAGAGAAACAGCTCTGCAGATGCTGAGGTCAGTGAAGAAGGAGGCGGAGGTGCCAAAGCAGAGATTCCCCTGTAGCCCATGATACAGACCGTGGTTAGGCAGGAGACATCTTCTGAGTTTCCTTATATCAATTGTAGTGCTTGGTTTTGCACTCAGCATCCACTTGTAATGGAAAAGTCTTGGATTTATTAATTATTTTAAGATCTAAAAGAGAAGAATAATTTCAGATTGAAAATCAAAATTTTGCAAGCTATAGTATATTGAAGAGTTCAATTCCCCAAGAATCATGTACTTGCCTTCTGCTTTTTACATTGCAGACCAAAAATTGCACTTTTTATATTAAAATGAGCTGTCTTCATGTTGTTGTATGTACACTGGTCTCAGGGCCTTAATACCTTGACAGGCCAGTGAAGCAATTTTCAATGGGTGGCTCCTCTGTGGTCAGTTCTTGATCTTTTTAAAGAGCTGTTGTGTATGAATAGAAGGAGATTTTGTAAACTAAAGAAAAATAAAAATTCCTAATTCACATTCAAGTTCAGACCATTTGCTGTTTCCACTCATTTTTCTGACATTCACTTGAAAAATTATGGAATCTCATTTATTTATTTATTTATTTTAGGAAAAGAGCACTCTGTCAAAGAAGACGTAATCTCAGGTCACGAACAACACTTGAGGAAAATAAAAGGAGAGACAAGATTTGGGAACAATTCAGCCTCCCCACACATTTGGCAGTTTCAGCTGTTTATTTACTTTTTTTTGGTTTTGTTGTTGTTAATACATCTAAAAGCTGCAGGGAACAATTATGATCATCCTGGCTGAACTGCTTCATAACCCAAACTACACCATTTCACCCAGGGACTCTTGCACATAACGTAACAGCTTGTGATTGAATTACTAGAGCATGTTGAATTGCTGAAAGTCCTTACATGGAAACAACTTGTTTGTTCTTTAGAAGTTTGCTCTCTGTTGCTCCACCAGTGTCAGGTCTGTGGTGTCATAAAGGTCTTTAGGTCTTTAGCAGCAGCTTGCTGTGATCTTGCCCTAAGATCATTATGAATCTAAATGAGCTGCAAAAAAAGCAAATAGGTGTTGATTTAAGCTCTGTCAGTCATGGCTGAGCTGAGCTTTTAAAAATTTACAAAACCACTTATTGGACTCTTACTTTAAAATCATATTTAGTGACTATGGTCAAATAAAGCTCCTGTATCTTTTTTAGGGTTGGGGGTGAAGAAGGCTCACCTGTGAGAGTGGTTTGCTATGGAGGGTGCTCAAAGGACAATTGTGCTTCAGGTGAGCACCTTACAGATTATTGTCTGCAGAGTGCAGGCTATCTCTCCAGCATGCACATTAGGTGTTCTCAGAGAGTGAAGAGTAAGAAAAATACTTTGCACTGAATGTATCTGTTTACTCAATCATTGTTTTATTTTTACTTTTTCAGATAGACCCATTTTCTGTAATTGCTTTAGGAGTAAGCTACTGCCTAAATAGAAAAAAAAAATTGATATAAGTTTCTTATGATTCATTGGTAAAAGCAATTTTTCTCAACCTTTTCCTGAACAAAAGTGTAACAATACAGGACCATTTTATGATTGATTTTCAGGCATCATCTCTGTCCAGTTAACAGAAATCATCTGTGCCAAAACCCTGGAATATACAGCTAAAAATAAGGAGTAGTGTAACACAGTGTCATTGTAACCCGTGGTAAGATTCACATTGAGTTTGGCAAGCAGGGTACCAGAAAGAAAATTTGATAGTAAGTTTAAAACTAAACTAGCCAAATAGATATGTGAGCTCAGTTTGAGACTGGGCCCTGTGTATCAAATCCTGTGAAGTGATGAAAACTGCTAGTGTTCTGCATTTCTGAAAATGAAAATGCTGGGATTTCCAGAAAACCACATGGAAGACACCCATATCCTTTCTGTACAATATTGTTGTTGACATACTTTTTTCATAGCTGAGACTATTTTGCGTTTTCTTTGACTATTAAAGAGGTGCTTATTTCTGTTGTCAAAATTAAAGAGATATCCACAGGCTTTTCTGTATTTAAGTTGAACTGTTCAGTGGAGACAGTCAATTAATTTTTTCCCAGTGGTTTTATTAAGCCTCTATAGTTATTCTCTGAACTCCTTTGTTTAAGTAGGTTTGTTTGTAGGCTTTTCTCTTATCTACAAAAGCAAGACACTGATAGAAATGTATTCTAAAGTCTGTTGGAAAGTAGACGTGTACTTGAATGCGTACTGAGGGTGCACATTCATACTTGTAAACCAATATATGGATGGGATGTGACAAATAAACAAATATTTATGTATGTTATTTGTCAAAATACATTGATTAAATCTCTCAGAAATCTATTCCAAGGATTCAATCTTTAGGATTTAAAGTGGTGCTCATTTCACCAGTCTGAAGTTGCTGATGGTTAAGTCAATTATCCTGACATCTTCCAATGTCAATGAAACGAGAGAGAGATGTTGGCCTAACAAATAGTGGGGAACTACTGCCTTTCAGGTGGTCAAAAGCATGTAAATCATATTTTACCATTTCAGTGTAAGTAGTCATTAAAACTCTACCCATTTGTATCTAATGCACTCCACACTGGCTACAAAATGTACCAGGGACAGCATTGACAAGCTTTCTATTGTTCATAATTTCAAACATCACTCTGTAAAATGGATATGGCATTAGTTGAAAGAAGTTGCTTATTTTGCTGACAGGGGGTTCATGCAATTGTGGCTTTGAATAAGACTTTCTTACATCTCTGATATCTACTTCACTCTTTTTTTTTTTTTTTTTTTGACATTAGCTTCCAGTTTCTCGGTTTGGAAATGATATTTAAATTTAAAGCAGTGTAAATGGAGAGTAACACTGATATATGCTGAGTAGAAGGCATAAAAATACTGAATCTATTTTTAATTGAAATGAGCTAATTGTTCTGGACTGGGGCCTGCTCCTTTTGGAAGTAGTGCTAATTATTTTAAAAAGAGTTCCATGGAGAAGAAACACTATGAGTTGTTTCTGTTTTTTTTCTTCACCAAAAAAGGACTTTTACACTTTGAGATTTGAATCTGTTTAATTTGTCAAGAAAATCCTTAGAAATCTGTAAGATGATGCTGCAACATACAAGGTCCAGCATGTAGAAATATGTTAAGAAACTGCAATTGCGTTTCTACTGTTGTTGTTTTTTTCATCTGACATGTCATTCTATAGCAGACTTTATAGAGCAAGAGGTGAACTGATATAATTAGTTTAGTTTCTTGCCATCTTTCCCATAGGTCAAGCCAATTAAAAGATGACTGAGGGAGACAGTACTCCAAACTGTAGCATATGGCACCATGGCATAAAACACACTGTAGATGGAAAACAATTTGGTTGGGGTTTTAGCTTTGAAATTTAATTGAATATAAACAATGTTTGTCTTTGGATCACCTTGAAATTTCTTTCCTTCTCTTTGCTTCTTATTTTCATCCAGAATCAGAACACTGTTCTCTTCTTGGGTCATGTAGTATCATCTTTTTTGCCTTCGAATGAGTTCCCTACGGCAGCTGTTTCACTGCTCAACATTTTACTTGTTTTAAGCAGAGTCAGTTGAAAGCCACAGAATTTATGATTTGTGATATATTTGAAAATTCTAATTTTAGTTTTACTGCAGAGAGCAGCCCTTCTCTTCCCCCACTAACAAAGCAAATAAAACATGTTGTTTTCAAATTTTCTTGCTGTGTAAAAACCAGTAAGGTTAGTAGTAAATGTAACTGGTTGTTTGGTGTTTTGGGGTTGTTTTTGCTTCAAGACAAGTTTCCCACTGTCATTCTCTATTTCATCTGAGTCTGAACTCTAAATACAGGGAACATGATTCCCTTGGGAGCAGTCTGACAAAACCAGGTTTTCTGGAAAGTCCCTATCAGTGCTTTATCACAAGGTGTGAGTGCATGAGGTATTTCTCAGTGCTGCCACTCTGTCCTCCATGTCTCATAAGCTACTACCAGGCTGCTCAGAATGACTTAAGCACATGCCAAACAGTACTTTACAGATAGTTCCTGGGTGAGGCTCCCAAGTTCAAATGGCCTAGGATAGATTCCCTGGCACAATTTGGAAGTGTTCACCTTCTTCTGGAGGGAGAACCTTGCTAGTGAGGAAGAATATGATTTTCCAAATATGCTGCTGGACAACATATTTGGAAAAACATTCTTGTTTTTGTTTTTTGGGTTTTTTTTCCCATTCTAATTAGATTTGAATGAAAAGCTCTCCGACTAAGAGCTTTTCAAGTAAACTTTGTTTTTCTGTGAATATAACTTAGTATACCATTCATCTCTTCTAGGACATCAAGGGCTGCTATTTGATTACAAAAGGGTAACTAAATATTGGGGTCCAAATTCAGGTCCAGTGTATATGGCTGCTTATATAAAATTTCTTTCCTATTGTTTAGGGATTCTTTCAAACACAGACCTCTTGATTTCTTGTGATTTTTTTCCACAGTGTAGTTCAGACAAAGCAACATTTTTTATCTAGCAACTGCTTCAAATCTAAAACCATGGTTATATAAATAGTTGCTGAGTCTGACTCTCTGCTGTTCCATTAAGCACCAGCATAGCTCATCTTTCCACAGACAATGGAAATATGCAGACAGTAAAAGTGCAGTTGTTTGCAATCAGAGTAATGTAGCTGCTTCCTAAATATAGTTATCTCACACTACTGGAGAACAGGCAAATGAGATCAAGATCAGAATAAAACTGTTATTCCTGGATTCAAGTAATGAATAAATGAATGTCTGTATATGCTATTCACTGTGATCCTTGAATGTACATTGGGATACTCTCTGATGAGCGTGAGAGAGCAAAGCATGTCTGCTTAATTTTTAATCTCATCTACAGGTTAGTCCTTGTAAAATAACAATTATCAAGTCAGATTCTCTGAAAGAATGAACTTGTCAAACTCACATACATTATCTGCTGTGGCAATTGAAGTCACTATGATAATGCCATGCCAGCAGTGCTTAAGCTAAGAGTTTGTCAGTTATTCCATGATAAACTCTAGCATTTGAGGGATTTCTTTCATCCCAGTTCATCAACTCACACAGGTCTGACATTCAATATGCAGTCCTCAGGGTTTCAAATGTTCTTTTGCTCTTGATTTATGCTAACAATAGAATATTTGAAAGAATGAAGACAGTGTCATCACAGTGCCTAAGTGACTCTGATTAAACAGATTCCAGGAACTGGCTGTGGACAGCTGCACTGAAGTAGGAAGTTTGGATGACTGTGCTGATTTCAGCTGATGTTGAGTTAATTTTCTTCACAGTGGCTGGTGTCGTGCTACACTTTTGATTTGTGCTGAACCCAGGGTTGATAATATAGAGCTGTTTTTGTTATTGCTGAGCAGGGTTTGCACCGAGGCCTTTTCTGCTTTTCATGCTGCCCCACTGGCGAGGAAGCTACAGATGCGTGGGAGGCCTGCAGGAGACATTGTCAGAATAGGTCACCCCAACTGACCAAAGGGATATTCCAGAACCTATGGCATCTCCTCAGTATGCAAAGTGTGGAGAAGAAGGAGGAAGAGGAGGGAAATTTGACGTGATGGCATTTGTCTTCCCAAATCACCATTAAACATGGTGGGGCCCTGCTCTCCTGGAGATACCTGAACACTGCCTGCCCATGGGAAGCAGGGAATTAATTCCTTTTTTTGCTTTGCTTTTGAGTGTGGCTTCCTGTAAAACTGTCTCCATCTCAGCTCCCAAGTTCTCTGGCTTTTACCCATCTCATTCTCTCCCTGATCTGTCGGTGCGGGAGCGAGCGAGCGGCTGCGGGTCTTGGCTGCTGGCTGCAGTTACACCACAACGAGCAGGACAGTTGGAAGCAAAAGTGAGCCCGAAATTTGTAGTAGTGCAGAAGAGCAAGGAAAAAGATGGAAGCAGCTTAGTTCCCAAATTTCTTTGCTCTGAAGACAATGGAACTTTAACACGTTCTTGGTATTTGGAGACCAGGTTTGGGGATTGTCTTGTTTGACCATAGAGGTTTTCAATGTGAAAGGCTGCCTGCGGGTTCAAGCCACCTTAGGCTCAGGCACAGGCCTTTGCAGGGTTTGATTCTTGAGGATTTCTTTAAAAGTAAAGTAAATCACACTTTCTAGAACCTAAATGTTTTCACTGACAACAAAGACTACCAATAGCAAACACAAAATGTGCCTGTCCCCTTGAAATTACAAATGAACTGATAAATCCTACTCCCTGCTCTGAGCAACCTAGCAGGGACCAAGCACAAAAATAAAAGTATTAATATTGGCAGGGAGAGATGAGAGTTCTGCTGTAGGGGGAATGAGTAGTAATTCTTAGAAATGGATCTGCAGGTCTCCTTTTCTGGTACAACCACATGACACATTATATTTAAGATTAAATGGAGATTTTGCACAATCAAGCCCTCAGCAAGGGAAATGTCTTTTTTTCTGAGTATGTTTTTCCATCCTATCATAAATGTACCAATTTCTTCCAACCTCTGTCTCTCATTTTAGGTTGGAATAATCATAAGATTTTTGTAGGAAATTGCATTAGAATTTTTTTTACTTCTTTAGACATACATTTATATGTTAAAATTTAAAATTATTATTTTACAGCAGCATTGCTTCTCTGGATATAAAGCATTTTGGGAACACGGTTCTGAAAAAATATTCTACCAGACTTATTCTAGTGTTTTCCAAATCCTGGTATCTAGAGATCACTCTTTAAATACTTTTAGATAACCTTAACTGAAAATAAAACAAACCCTCAACTCAAACATATATAACAAATGGCCAGGAGCACATTACTTTCTTTAAAATAAAAGCTCTTTCCTTACTCTGTAAATCAAGCTGGAAATAATGTCTTCTGCTGTCTTTTCTTGCCTTATTACAGTAAAGAAACAATTTATTTGATGCCATATAATTCAACTAAATTAGAAGACAGAAGGTCAGTGAAACAAATGTTTTCCAAGGAGAATATCTTTCCTCCTAAAATTCCAGGGGGAGAAGGTATGGTGTATTATCATTACTTTTCCAAACACTCCTCCTCTCCTTCTCTACACCAGGTTCTCTCAAGGTTATTTTGAAATGGTATAAAATGCCGTATTCATGGAGGGAGCTGTTATCTTTTCGTTTAAAATAAAGAGATGTACTTGGGAATTTTTCCCCTTCTTTACTCGGAAGCACCACAGAGGCCGGCACAGCTTACACCAGAGGGCAATAGTGAGCTGTAAATATTTTCTCTCTCACCCCTGCCTTTTCCATGGAATCTCTTCTCAGGCACTTCTAGCCTCCTCTTCTCCCCTATCCATAGGCGGTCCTGACAGTGTAAAATCTCTCACAATAGGACCAAATGCAATGATGAGCTTTTTCCGCTGCTCTGAGAATTTTCTGTATTTATAACAGATAGATGAAATTGGTGACTTTCATGACTCCATAGAGTTACTCACCGATTAGTCTGAACCCAACATTCAGCCTTCCCTGCAGTGCTAACACTCCTTCCTCTAAATTTGCACTCAGTCAGCTCTTTGGAGTAATGGCTCTCCAGAACTGGTAATGTCAAGCAGGAGGGAACAAGTATAATAATTTTACATATTTTGCTTTGGAATTCTTTTAAAGCCAGTTTAAACTCTCCTCTTCAGAGACCAGGGCATTGCTGTGTGTAAATGTTACACCTTATTTCTAGATGTACAAGCACAGTACAAGTGGCAGAAAAGATGAAAAGAAGTGAGTAAGAAAAAATCAGGAAAATAAAAAAAGGAAAAATTTATGTTTCTTTCTGAAAATTATGTCATAGTTTTCTAAATGAAGAAATTTTGCCTTAGAGTTTCTAAAAAACCAAGCAGACCTTTCTGTGTTTTTAGGTGTTCTGTGGCTTGAGTTGAATGACATTTCTAAATCTAAGTTTCATCTATCCCAGATTTTTAAAAGTATTATATAACTATCAGGGGACTGCAAGTCCTTTATTCATTTGACCTCTGCCTTTTGTCATATGGATTTTTTCTGCTTGTACTGGCTGCTGGAATTAAGCTTTTCTGACAAACTTAGAATGGAGGAAGAAATTTTTCCCATCCATTTTGCATGAGGGTAAAGATTTAGGGAACAAGTCATTATGACCTTATACATTTACATTTTTACATACATCTAGCACATCTTTAAGAGCTAAGGAATGGAAGTATATTGGTATACTTTTAATGCTTAAGGAGTGCTTGGGATGTAATTTTTCCCTAAGCTTTTCTTTGGTGTCAGCAAATGTTTGGGATTGGGGGTGTGGTGTTTTGGTTTTTGGGTGGTGTTGTTGGTTTTTTTTCCCTATAATCATTGGCATTGCACTTTAAAGGAGTTATTAAAGTCATCTCCAAATAAAATTGGGGCACTGTCCCCAAACACCAGAGCAGGATGCCTGATCTGATGGTGGTTACCTTCACTATTTTCTGAAAGCAACTTCCTACAAATGCCTGCCTGATTGTCCTTTTCTTGGATCTATCTGTGTGACCACAGTTGTTAGAGACAAACTCTCAGGTTATGAGACTGTGACAAGACAAGGGTCCTAGCTGCCAGTGTCTCTTTTGCATTAAGTTTTTTTGGTGGAGGACAGGAGCTCTGAAGTTGTTGCTTAATTGACTTTTATATTTAATAGACTGCCTTCCATTACATCAGTCTGCCCCTCAGGCCCTGCTGAAGTCCAGATTGATTTCTAATAGCTTTTAAAGTTAATACTGTAGCCTCCTGCTATTCTTCAGTGCTTTTGATTGGAGGTTTTCTGCATCAGCTTCCAAACATGTACTCAGATAGTGAAATAGTTTGAGTGTTTCTGATTGGGAAACACTGCAGGGAGGGAGAGAAACCCGATATTGTTTTTTCATGGCTTTTAATTGGAAATGTCACAGAAAAACATCCCCACAAAGCTGCCTAGAATAAGTCATCAGCTCTGAGCACTAGGGACTAAGCCCTAGGATCTCATTAATGGGCTCAGAGGATCCAACATTTACAGCTGTGTCCAGAAAAGTCTGCTTTTGCTATTGCTGCTTTTCATTAATTTGTGAAATCTTTGCAAACCACCTCTGGTCCAGATAAACTTCAACTCAACCCCCACCTCCAAAAAATTCCTGCCCATCTGGCCATGCAGCAGAAGCCTGAGGGCCACACTGTAAATGACAATTCACCTGGATTCTACCCCTACCCAGCCACCTAGAATTATAGAATCATTAATGCTGGAATGGGCTTCTGCAGCCTTGGAGTCCAACCATTGACCTAATACTGCCAAATCCTCCACTAGACCACGTCCCTAAGCATGTTCCCAAGCACCACATCTACCACTCACCTTGGAGAAAGGGTTAAAAACACACATCATGCCTGGGAGCTTAGGAGTGGTATGGAATGGCTGTGTTTATCCAGCACAGGTGAAGCTTGCTGTGTGCTGACTGTCCCTGCTAGAAGAGAGGAGCAAACCAAAAGGGGCTGAGCTCAGGCTTGCTCTGACTCTGACTTAGATCCAAAACAATCTGCGGATTTTGGGCTGATAAACCAGCTCTTCACACAGACTGGCCCCCTTCCAGCACTGGTGGGAGCAAAGAGCAGATGTCCCCATGGCAGCTGACAGAGCTGCCTCGAGCTGCTCCTGGCCCTGCTGATGCCAGGCTGCCCATGGCAGTGCTTGTGGCCGATGCTCTGCAATCCAGTGGGGGTCACCCAGCTGCAGCCTCCTGCTCATAGCAGCTCCCTCCTGGCTCCTGCCCCATCCTGGCCTCCCTGCTGGGCCAGGACTGCCTGCTGTCCCTGGGTAGATCTCAGCTGCCAGCTGGAGACGCTGCTGGATAAGGCAGTGGTCAGGCACAGCCCCCTGGGCAGCTCTCCCCTCAGACTGCTGCAATTACCAGTTGTCTCCACCCTGATTAGAAAAGAAAACAGCTTTCCTCAGTCTGGCCTTCAGCCTGCAGTTCGTACATGCATCTTCCCTTGGTAACTGGTTTTTCTTCTGCTGATGGCACAGTCTCCAGTGAAATCTGTCTCACAGTAATGAGAGGAAAACTCTGAAAACCTCAGCAACTCATGCCTCGCTTGGTGGATAGTTTTGCTGCTCTGTGCTTTCAAAACACAGTAAAATAATAATTATTCCATGCTGTTCTCTTTGTGGTTCTTAAAACATACTGCCTTCATTTAGGGAAAATGGCATTGGCTGAACCCAAAACACAGCAACCTAGTGTCAGAGCCAATATAAGAGCTTGGGAGCTCTGGCTTTTGACCTCATACTCAGTCCATCAGGACATTTAGCTTCCTTAGGAAGCAGAAAACTACCACTTACAAAGTGTATATATAGTGAAATATATCAAGATCTTCAAGAGGGGAAACAGCAAAGTTCTCCAAGAAACAAAAGCATCTCTCCTGTAGCGGTGAGAATCAAATATCCAGGCAGTTGCACATCTACACAGGGTTGGATTCACTATGGAGTTCATAAATTATGATATTGCCAGTTAGCATTTTTTAAAACAAACTTTTCATTAAGGTTTTGGCTGCATTTTCTCTGCATTTCTGTGCCTGTTTTCACATATTCTTATGAAAAGTTGTGCCACATTTTTATGCAGCTATATGCAAAATACCACTGAATGACCTGGGGCCATCTGACAGGTGCCATATTTATGACAACAGAACCTTTCTAATAGAGATCACAAATTACAAAGAGGGAGTGCTCCAGATATCACAAGTGGGTGTCCTTCAAAACAAGGAATAAAATGCATGCTAGCCTTTTGTACAGAGTAATGCAGTCTGTTAGCTTGTGTTGCTTACTGAATTTTGCCAGGATTGTGATAATAGAAAAGAGAAATAACAACAACAAAAAAGCCCAAAACAAAGGCAACAAAAAAACACCCCCTAAAGCCTCATTTTACTTCAGCCTTATGTATGAAATTTTAAACTCACTACAGTAAGTAAACATGATTTTGAATCTTCCATGATGCACATACATCAATCTGTTTCTGAAAGCAAAGAGTCAAAGGAAAGTCAGATGAAAGCAGCAGATCGCATAGGTTGTAAGGTGTTTTTCTCTTTAAGCAGCTTCTTAATTTCCCTGGTGGCATATTCTTCTGATAGAGGAGAATAAACTGAATTAATGTATGATAGCAAAAGCCCTAAAATGCTTAGTACAAGCTGCTTGTAAAGGATTCAAGTGTTAGCAGAGAAGCATTTCTAAGCCTGTACATTTACGGGCAGCAGCGTGATCTTCCTTGTGATGACAAATTAGCCTTTAAAAGTCACACGATCAAAAGCATGTCACTGAAACCTGGGCAAAGGTCAACAGGCTCTGAGTGGGAATCCTGCCGTGTTCCTGAAAGCATGAGATCATTTTCTTCATGATTGTGCTGCAGCATGGACTGTTTGAAAGGATAATCCACTGCTGATGGGGGTGTGTGACTGTAGGTGAGTGCATTGTGTGTGATAGAAGACTTGAGTGTTGCAAACCATGCATGGATTAAACGTCAGAAGCATTCAATTTAATGCTTTTATTTCTTGGAGGCTGTGTTCTTAATCTTAGTAACAATGGCCAGCTGCAGTTCTGCAGAGAGAAGCATTACAGACACAGGAGAAAAATAAAACAACACAAGTGCTTTTCCCCTCCTCTCTTCCCTAGAGACAGTTTTGTATCATGGAACAGCTGAAAGGCCAGGCTTTAAGAGCATGGACATGCACTATCTTTTGTGGAATGTGCATGTGATCTTCCTGTGTATCACTGAGCAGGAAAGGGATGTTTTGCTCTTTTATCCGTGCATAACTTGTCACCACTTAAATACAAATTGCAAACATTTTTAAAGCAAATACATGCCCAGAAGGATTTTCCATCCTTCAAGTTGCTTGTTGTTAATTGACCCAAGTTCACTCTTTCAATTGACAGCAATTTTCTTTTTCTGCTGTGTGAAATGTAAATGGCACACACCACCACAAAGCATATCAGTAATTCAGAACAAATGTTTTTACAAAAATCCAAATGATTAAATAGTATTTGATTGTGTGTCTGCTTGTAGCTTGACAAAGTATATGTGTGCAAATTTGGTATAATGGTTTAGGTTATGACATAGGGCACAGATAAGGTCTTATGCATGGTTTTTCACATTAAATTTCAGCTCTGGATGTGGGAATTATTGTTGTTGTTGTTGTTTTTGTTGTTGTTGTTGTTGCTATATATGATATCAAATCACACATGTAATTGGAATTGTTCAGCCTGAAGAAGAGAAGTCTTAGGGGTGACTTGATTATGGCCTTCCAGCACCGAAAGGAAACCCACAAGAAAGATGGAGAGAGACTGCTTACAATAGCATGTAGTGTCAGGAGAAGAGGGAATGGATTAAAACTGGGAGATAGGTTTGGTTTAAATATTAGGAAGGAATTCTTTACTTTGAGGTTGGTGAGACTCTGGCACAGATTGCCAGAAGTTGTGGATGCCCCATCCCTGGAACTATTCAAGGCCAAGTTGGACAAGGCTTTGAGTAAGGTTTAGCGGAAGGTGTCCCTGCCCACAGCAGAGGGTTGGAACTAGGTGGTATTTAAGGTTCCCTTGAACCCAAACTGTTCTATGATTCTGTGTTTATAGATAGTTGCATAGGCATATGTTCATATGTTTCTTTGTGCTTGTATTTTAAAACACCCAGAATTGTTGCTAAATGTAAAGACTCAGATGCCTCTGCATGGATTTTAATCATTGGATGCCTGTTTCCTATGAGATTTGTTATGTTCATGGAGTGATTCTTGGTCTAAGTTTTACCACATATTAGCATGGTTCGGGTGCTATAAAGGGGTGCATATTTCAGCTACAATTGTTGATCTGTGGTGCCTCTTTCACTCCGCTGTCTTTTGATTGAGGGCTGAGTGGTATCACCAAGGAGGACTGGAAGCAATGTGGTGAAACAAGTGCGGCCATTTCAGAGGAGCAGAGTCTCCAGCTGAGCGGGCATTGTCCCTGTATGTCTGTGCCTTCCAAGATACCCTTACTGGAACACCATAAATGCAGCATAAATCCCCTGTTGATTTGCCAAGGCTGGGATACAGCAACATCACCTCTCTGCTGCCAGCAGAAACTCTACGTTGTTCCTCTAAAATTCTTGATTTCTCTCTTAAGCGGTGGCACCGATGAAACAGCACAGATGGTGGTGTTTGGGTACAATGTTTCAAATTGTGTCTATTTCTTAAGAACACAGTCTTGTAGTTGCATTCTTTGATCTCTTGTTTTGATTTTTTTTCCCCAGCAGTTATAACTGTCCTGTGTGGGTGTATAAACACTAAGCCAGGTTTTTATTTAATGCCCCAAAGAGAGAAAGTGGCCCTTCCAATTAGTGTTTTCACCACATATTGAGGGAGGAGAGCAAATAGCCTTAACCCCTCTTTATCAAACATTTATTGATGATTGCCTGAGGAGATCATTAGAATTAGAGAATCATAGAATCATAGAACACCCTGAGTTGGAAGGGACCCACAAGGTTCACCAAACCCTGCCTCCACACAGAACAGCCTAAATATTTAGTCATACATCTAAAAGCATTGTCCAAATCATTCTGGAATACTCACAGACCTGGGTCCCTGACAACTCTTCTTGTGAGCTTATTCCACTGATTGAAAACTCTCTCAATGAAGAACTTTTTTCCAATACCCAATCTGACCTTCCCTGACACAGCTTTCAGCCACCCTGCTGCATCCTACTGCCAGAAATCAAAAAGAGAGCAGCACCTTCTTCTCCACCCCTCCATTGCAGAGGAGGTCACCCTTCAGTTGCCTTTTCTCTTAGCTGAACAAACTTACTGGCCTCATCTGCTTCTCTTCATGCAAGCCCTCTAGTTCTTCCACCATCTTTATTAGCCTCCTTTAGACACATTCTAATGTTTTTATATACTTTTTATGTATTGAAACCCCAAACTGTATTCACGGTGAGGCTACAGTGATGCTGAGTCTAATAGAACAATCACTATTTTTGTCCACTTAGCTGTACTGTACTTAATGCACCTCATGATATGGTTGGCACTTTTGATCACCAGGGCCCAGTTTTGACTCATATTGTGTTTGCCATCCACCAAAATCCCCAGATCCTTTTCTGTAAGGCTTCACTCCAGCCTTCTGTCCCCCTGTCTATGCTTATATCCTGTGTTATACCACCCGAGGTGAATCTGGCACTTGCCCTTTTAGAGCCCGTATAGCCTGTGACATCTATCAAGATTTCTCTATAAGACCTCTCTAACCTTGAGGGAATCAATGGATCCTTCCAATTAAACATTGTTGGGAAACCTACTTAGTGTGCACCCCACTCCTGTGTCCAGATCATTGATAGAAACAATGGAGAGAAGCAGCCCTAAAACCAAGACCTGGCAAACACCACCAGTGACTGATTTTCACTCCGATGCTTCACCATTTACCACTCTTTGAGGCTGATCCTTCAGACAACCATTTACCCACTGGATTATGTATGTGTCTAGCTGCGTGATGAACATTTTGTCCAGAGGGTACTGTGAGAGACAGAATCAAAGATTTTTATAAAAACCAGACAACCCCACTCCCTTATTTTCCCTCTTCCCCTTGTCCACAGGAAAAAAGATCATATTGAAAGGAGGTTTCAGTGCACTTCTGTGGCATGTCTCTGCTTCAAGGGACTGTTTGACTTGATATACTCTGTTTCTGGAGTATTTCAGCAGAGTGTTTAGTACAGTATATACAAAAATATATACATACACAGGAGCTTTCTTCTTCCTGCTGACATGCCAGTCTTCTTTTGTTAAAACTTTGTAGAGACTGTGTCCATTTGTTGCTGAGTTCATACCTTTTACCCTTCAGAATTACAGTGATTTCAGTAGCTTAATAGCTTAAAGAGCTAGAGACAGTAATCAGGACTGACTGATGACAGAAGGCCAGTACAAGCAGTCATTGGAGTTGTGTCAGAAAAATTGGAAAGCTTATGTAGGTGTGAAAATATAACCTCTGAACTCACTGAGTCAGATCTCCCCACAATTAAACCCAGAGCGCTGTTGTGAAAATGTTCCCTTGCCACGATTGCAAGTACAGCATATTTGTGTAATGGGGTGATGGGTTTGCTAGGCAAGGTTTTAGCAGCAAGGTGACTAGTGAGGGATGGCTTCGCTGGTAAAAAACTAGAAGCTTCCCTTATGTCTGACAGAACCAATGCCAGCTGGCTCCAAGCTGAACATGTTGCTGGCCAAGCCCTTCAGCAACAGCTATAGTGCCTGTGCTTTGGGGTAATGCATTTAAAAAGGGGGGGAAATGGTGTGTGGCATGAGCAAGCAAAGTGAAAAATATGTGAGAGAAACAGCCCTGCAGCCACCAAGGTCAGTGAAGAAGAAGGGGAAGAGGGAGGTCCATAGTAGAGGATCCCACTTTGGAGCCAGTGGATACCCAAAGGAGGCTGTGAGCCTGTGGGAAGCCCAAGCAGGTGCAGATTTGCTGGCAGGTATGAAGTAAACTCTGAACAAGGCAGATTTTCAGCAGCAGAGTTGTACACGTGAGTGTTTACTGAGACTGTAAGCTAGAAGAAATTAGGAATTGCTAGGGAGGTATGGGATACTCAGCAAAAGAAGTTGGATGGGCATTTGGCCATGGTCCCTTCTCTTACTCTGATGGGAATTTTGGAAGGTACATGGTGCAGGGTCCTGGGAAAACTTTTGTATTATGCACTTGATGTATGTTGTATACTAATCCAGGTGAAGGTCAGTGATTGCTGGACTGTTTGGATAAAAATGGAAAGGCAGCCACCCTGGGTGATAAAGATGGATAGGTAGAACTCTGAATGGAAAAAAGTGTCCTCTGAGCACAGAATTCAGTGTGACTGTCTTACTGCTCTTGCTTAAAGTTGTTCTGGTGAGAAAAAAGACTGAATGTGAAAGAAACTAAGCAGAATGTTTGAACAGTTCTCATCCTGACTGTTGCTAATGTCTCTTTTACTAAGTATTCACATCTCTGGATGCACATCTCCATATCCTCTAGCTGCATTCTGTGAGATAGCATTGTTACTCACCTTAAAGAAAGGTCATGAGACAAAAAC
The DNA here is from genome assembly GCF_027477595.1 of Haemorhous mexicanus. NCBI lineage: Eukaryota > Metazoa > Chordata > Aves > Passeriformes > Fringillidae > Haemorhous > Haemorhous mexicanus. Next base: position 74,436,966 of record NC_082343.1, read on the forward strand.
TCCAGAGGTCAATGTATTTGTTCTTGCTTTATTTTCTTTATGCATTTTGAAGGGCAGCAGGATTTCACTTACAATGTTCTAAGTATAATAATCTCTGTGGACTCTATGTATCTGATATCTGCACCAGTTACTAGCAAAAACCCCACTTTATCTCTACAGTAGTAAACTGGTACATGGTCCCTTAGTTCTTTAATTGTAAAGAGGTACTGAAAGGGTTAAATACTTCATGAAGAGGTAGTAATATTTGCACTTCGAAAAGGTCTTCCTGACCTATCTTATGCTACACTGATGAGATTGTCTGGTAAAGAGAGGTCAGCATTATCAGGCCCATGTTTTTTTTTTTTGGCATGGATATTGAATGATACGTGATATTTCAGTTCTGCAATGCACAGAGGTTAATTTTCACAGAGGACTTTCTGCTTGAAAACAACATGAGGAAAGTGTAAGCATCACAAATAATTTGTCTATGAGAGGGTAATTTTTTTGTTTATGTCTCAATTTTTTGCAGTTGGGAAATTTGTTGACAGAAATTTTAGAAATTTATATGACCTTACAATATGTTTTACGTTGGCGTGGCAGCTGTGATTGATCTTGAGTAATTTTGACAGACATTGCAGGCCAAACATAAAGATTTTTTCTTCCCTTTCACATTATGCTGCTTTGGTTTTCTCTCAATGTATTCAACCTTTAGAAATGTTTATGTATTTTAACATGTGTCTGCAAAAAAAGGTCTTAATAAATGATTTCTGACTCAGTAAATAACTGTTTCAATGTTGGTTCCTTTGTGAATTAAAAAGAAGCATTTATTTAGAAATGCCTTCAGGTAGGATACATTTTGGGATTTATTATATGTCACAGATTAAATTATTTCTTGCTTATTCCCTTCACTTAAAAATTTATAATTAATATTTCAAATTGTATTTAGTTTAGTAGTTACATTTGATTCTTTACTTAATTTTAGCAGTAATTTCAAGTCATCATAGTGAGATTTAGCCTTAGTACTCTCGGAACACAACCCATAAATCAGGTTAAATGTTTGAGTCAGGGAACTTTAAAGCTGCTTTTAAATCCCAAACACTGGCAAAAATTACATTTTATCTAGGGCAGCAGTAGCTTGTCACCCACTGATAATTAATGACACAAGAGCAACAGCTTTAAACAACCACATACCAGGAAATTTTAAAGGCATTTCCATACTAATAGCCAGAGATTTAAGATTTGTAAGTGGGTTTTTTTTTTTTTTTTTCCTAGAAAGAATAGTATGCTTTATCTTTGCTTTATATTCTTGTAAACAGAAAACATTTTGCAGTCATTTTCCACACTATGTTTTTGTAGTGGATTCTTTCTTCCTAGTAGTAAAGTAGTAGCACTTGTCTTTATTGGATTGTATCTTAACTTTTCAGGCCGGTCCTCCAATTTTTTTCAGCAAAATTCTGAATTCTAATTCCATCCTTTAATGCACTTGCTCGCTGAAAAAAACACCTTCTAGCCCAAGGTCCTCCTTCAAGCTTATAAAAGTACTGCCTATTCTCATTCAGCTCATTAACAGAAACGTAAATAGAGAGCATCTTACAGCCTTTGGCTTTGTGTTCAAACAAAAACAAGCAAAGAAAATGTCACTCCACCAAATCCTCCTGTTGTACAAATTGGATATCGAGATGCAAAGCACACACTCTTCTGTGTGAGCAGTAGTCCTGGGTCATCTGCTGTCCATGTCTGCGTACTATTGAACCAAGCTGCGTTGGGCCAGGGCCTCTGCCACACAGAGACCTGTGTGGTCTCTGTCTACAGGATGGTATTGTTTTTATCCACGCTGACCAGTAGCCTTAAAGATAATAGACAAATGCAATTCAGAAGTTAGTTAGTGCTGTGGACCACACCCAACAGGCATTTTATGGGATGCAGCTCTTTTGGTGGTGAAATTTTCCCTGTATGTATTGCTAGTCATGTCATGTCTCTTGCCCATGGGGTTACAGTCAGAACCCTGGTCTTCTTTTAGCTTTTATCCTTGCTGGCTCTTTTCAAAAAGAAAGTGCTAGGCTCCAGATGGGGCTAGAAATAGCTGCTTGGAAGGTACTAAATGCTAAAAATTTTGTTTCCTTTCAGGCTAGAGTCATAAGAAAATGCAAAAGCAACTGGTGTGAGAGCCTAATGGCACATAAAGCTGTCAATATCCTTCCTTTGTAAGTAATAGAGAAGCTTTCATTGACATCAGATCTGTTACACAATTGAATGAAAACTACAGATATGAAGTCCTGTGCTTTGAGGCTTTTTTTCACCCTGAAGTGGGACTATCATCCTGCAAGTGTCACATGTGACACAAGGCTCTTCATTAAATTGGGAAGAACAGCTTCATATCTGAACTCTGTAATGTGCAGTCTTTGAAAAGGATAATCACTGTGCCTGAGTGGGGACTGGCTTTTAAAGAGAGCCTATAAACTATGGGCTTCAGTGGCACTGTGTGACATCAGTTCATACTGGCTGAACATCATAAAGCATTGAACCTTAAATGCAACATATTTTTCATGTTAGCATTTTCTCACAATTTATGCAAAATAATAAAAAATGTATTGCTGGTTCAATTTCTATTGAAGCTCTGAATGTTGAAAGTGTTTTCTGTGATGGGAATACCTTTGTACCTAGGGGGAAAGAAAAAGTGAAAACAGGTATTTCACAGTCAGTTTTACCATGTTTAACAAGAGCAGTTCTATTTATTTGCATTTTAGGACATCACAAGTTAATATTTAGGTGTTACTGTTTAAGACAGTACTTGAGTGCCAGATAAGAAATTCATATTCTCTGACTTGAAAATATCTCCTCAGAACATGAAATCTACTGTTAATATCCTCATTCTTTCCACAGGATTAAAATAATTCTTTTGGTCCTGCCAGGGCAGCACATTGTGTGCAAAGTTCACAGACTTCAGCACCTCAACCAAAACTGAGAACTAATTAGCTCAAGGAGAAACATTTTTGCCTGTAATACCACAGGACTTATAAAACACCCCTCATTCTCAAGATTTTAGTAAGATTAGGTTAGTATCCTAGTGTTTTATTTTATACTTTATATTATTTTTGGTACAGATTTAGAAGTCATGTTAATTCCTTAATAAAAATGTAGAGCTAACTACTCATAGCTCAGATCTGTTTGGAAAGACCCATGTAGGTTGTCCCTCAGGCAGCTCTCTGCTCTGAATGCACTTTGAGGGTGTCTGTCTGTCTTTGCATAGTTTAGATAAGGTCAGTACTCAATCTGAAGATTTAGGTCATTGTTTCCATTACCCAATGCCATCTGATTGTGTTCACCAACCACTAAGGGACATCTCTTTTGCTCTTTTCTGTCGGGGTTCTGTTTTGGGTTAACCTTGGCAGGCACTTGTGCTCACTCACTCTGCTCTCCAGCAGGATGGGAAGGGGATGAGAAGGGTAACAGTGAGAAAATTTACCAGTTGAGACAAAGATTAATAGGCAAAAATAAAGCTGCTCACAAAAGCAAAGCAGAACAGCGGATTCATTCATCATTTTGTAATTTTTTATACATTTTTTTGGTTTGGTTTGATTTTGTGGAAGGTTGGTTGTTTTTGTGGCTTTTTTTTTTTTTTTTGTAAGGTGTGATTTGTTTAACTTTAGCAAGTACTCTTAAAACCTGTCTCTAAGTAGTTTCATACACATTTGTATCATGTCATAAAAGTCAGTAAGATTAATTTATTAATTTTTAGACTTATTTGACTTTTTAGGTGTAAACCCTACATAATTGTAAATATTCATCGTACGATACACTGATTTAGATAGACTGGAAAATAGAGCATATTAAAAATCCTTTTTAATACTTCTCCTAAAATTTTTCTACCTTTCCAATTTCAATTTTTGCTCATGATTAAGCTAAGTGTTAAGATTAACATTAACTTCTTTGAACACTCCCAGTTTGCCACAAGCATTTGAATGGATCCTTTCTGTGATTATGGGATTTACTTTCCATTATTATCCAGTTGTTTCTTCCTATTAAATGCTAATGCACATAGAACATTTGGGAAGCTATTATAATCTGGTAAGGTGTAAAGACTCTGTTATAGTCCCTCATTAGCCTGCTAATAACTCTACTTTGTCAAGCAGAAACTTGGTTTCTCTACTAGCAGAAACTAAGTTTAACAGACACAGTGTTTTCTGTAGAATCTCCCTAACAGAATGAGTTTCACCTTCAATCATTCTAAAACCATGTTTTACTGCTTTTAAAATTCCTTATCAGTATTTTTTTTTAAATATCCTAAGTCACTCAGGATAATACTCTACTACAAGTAAATAATTTATAATTCAAAAGTAACTTTAAAAGATACATAAAGTACATTTATTTGCCAAGGAGAGTTTCATCTATATAAGTGCAAGAAACCCCTGTAAAGTGTGTACCCTTGGGAAGAACATCCCATTCCAGATTACAGAGCAATTAATCAAAAACTGAAAACGCTGTTAGCAGATTCTCTCTTACATAGTTTCAGATGATGTCTCCTTTCATAATTTAAACCATCCCCCACCTTACTAATCATATATTCAGAAATGAACTGACATATACCCAAAAAAATGAAATGGAGCTAAAGAGTGCCAGACCAATGCATACACTCTTCCCAGTTACTACAAACAAGACTCCCTAAAACAAAAGCATTTAAATCTATAGGACCTAGACTTGTTCAACCCAATCTGTGGTGTACTTCATTTGGTGGAACAAATGTCCTTGTGAATGGAACATGGGTGCAATTAAATGAGTGCTGTGTGCTAAAATGAGCTCACTTAGGCAATTTGTAAAGGATGGAAATAGCTACTTAACAGTAGGACAATATTTTTCATTCTGTTTCTGACTGCTC